>NC_092588.1:141700500-142391000 GCF_047663525.1 Anas platyrhynchos
AATAAATATTCTACAGATGAAAGAGAACACAGGGAAAGTAGATGATGTGGTTCGTGGGCTGTGTCTGTACAAATCAGTGGAAGACTATGTCTTGCCAAAGGCAAGGTTCCTAATTTAGATAAGTCATCAAACATAAACTATTACCAAGTGTTCATATCTCACCTCGCTGTCAGCTAGTCTGAAGAACCATACGTACATTTACAGCGAAAAATATTTTGCAGATTTAATACGTGTTAGCTTCATAGCAGTGAGAATACAACAATTGGGAGATACTATAGAAAGCAAGGGCAGTAGAGATTATGTAGGGCAAAAATCAGCCAGAAGGCAAAGGCTTCAGAAAGCTGTGAAGATGCAAAGTCATCACCACATTTCTAAGAAAAATGAAAAACCAGACCAATTCCCCACAACCAATTTTCACAATTCTGTATGAAAGACAAGACCTGCAGGTTCACAGTATTTCTTGGAAACATTAAAAAGTTTTGCTTCATTATTGATTCAGCATAGAAAGTGGCACCTAACAAGCTTTTTTTTACAGTCACATTCGTCAATATTGGCTTTCTCCTTGACCACAGGAACACTGATTAGCAGGATACATGGTGAGAGACTTGCCATTGTGAATTGCACGTCTTAATGGCATTTCTGCTGAATAGGGCCTTTAGATGCCTGTCACTGAACCTCTGCTTATGATTTCATCTAGCAGAGCAATAACTCATATCTCAGAAGTACCTAGGGTAAGACAACATATTGGATGCTGAGCTGTTCCTCCACCTCTGTAGCCTTGTTGAACTTACCCCCAGCTCTGCTTAGTGCTGTCCTGTAACAGTGCTGTGTCTCATGGATTTGTGTTTGCTTGGATTTTATTTTATGTTCAATGTCAGCTACAGGCACCTAGATGGCCAGGTTTTCAAGCTCTGCCTAACAGTTTCTGTATGCAGAAAAATACTTTGCTGGTAACTACTACATTTGCACATAAAGAGCGTGACTCAGAGATCACTGGAATCAATGAAAGCTTTCCCCTGGCTAACACCAGCCTTGAAACTACACATAGGAAAAAAAGTTACTTAATTCTGTTCCTCGTCTCCATAGAAACAGGAGAGGATAAATATACTCCTTGGCAAGGATTTTAATGAGAGGCAAATCTTGCTCCAAAAACACTGCTGCAGAAGGCCTGGGAAGCCTATTTTCCTATCTTCATTTTCAGTACATAGGGGTGGCTGACACTTTTAAAATATTTTGTAGCAATGAACTGTCTGGCATGGTTTCCTGCAAAAGCACTTTAACATAAAAGGAAACAATTTCAGATAGTGCTTTAAATTACATAAGTACTATAAGCACCCGCTAAGAACCCATGTCAGTATCGGTTATTTAGGCATCATTCTCATCAAATTACATGTTTTTGAGCATGGTGCTGAAGATCAAACTAAATGAATTGAAACTGCTTCAGAATTCATACAAATCAATAGGTTTTACTTCTGCTACAATCTGTCCTTTCTGGCACAGGGTCGGTACAAAATCCTTATTCTTCTATCTCTCCTTCTGGTTTTCATGAATAAAAAACCTAAAGCTACATCACCTTGAATAAAGAAGTTCTCATTTACAAGATTAAATTCATACATAGTTTCTAACTATTTGCTTTTTAAAGTAATAAGCCATTTTTTTTTTTTTAATAAACTGGCACTTCCCAACAGTAAGCCTTAGAAATTCTGATTTACCCCAGAGCTAATCACAGTGTTATGCTACAGGACAATTTTTCAGGTAACTGTAATTTTTGATGAGCTTGTGAATTGTGTGACTTTTGACAAAAGCTTGTGAATTGTGTGACTATCCTCAGTTTAATAACTGAGTATCAAAAAAATGCCCTTCCCAAATTAAATTCAACTTCCATTTACTTCTGGCTTTAATGCTTTGAAATTTTAAGGAAATATTTATGATTGGTTTGTCCAGATAAATTAATATACATACTAAATATATTGGTACACAAGTGTGTAAAAATATATCCTACACTGAAAGAAACAGCTACTTCTGAAGGTCAGGTTTGGCGTGTTCAAGCTGCCCAGCAGAAATTATTCGACGAGTCTCTACAAAGTTGATGTGAACGTATACAAATAAGAATGCAAATACATGGTGATACCTGAAAGGCTTTCTCCCATAAGAGAGAAAATGGGGAAATTCGCAGTATAGCTTTGGAAGAACTTTGCTAGCCTTGCTGTCTACCAAAGTGGGCACACATGAGGTTTAAGCACAGTACTTCCCTTAAAGAATTTTCTGGTTTGGTATGAAATGGGAGAGCTGAGCACAAAGCCAGGACCAGCTTTATAAATGTAAACAAAATCATACTGCACTGGCCTTACTTGTGGTTGTTTTCTTTGGGGGTGTGTGCACACGCTGGCGTGTACCAAGCAAAAGAAATGAAGTTAGCACAGCGGAGCACAGTGATGAACGTCCATCTCCTCCTCTGCAGCATCCTCACATTGTTTAGGTGCTAAACAGTCACAGGTTCAGCCTGGCATTTATCATACTGGTGTCAGGAGATGCAGGGCAGCTCCAGCCACAGCTCAGGCACAACGTGAGGGGTTCCTTGGCGGGGAGGTGGTGGGTCTCTGTCATGGTCTGGGGCTGGCTGCTGCCCTCAGCTCTGGGCTGCTGCTCCCTAACTCGGTTAAAATCCCACCACTGCGATAAAATAAAAGCATTCCTGAAGTGGTGGTGATAACCCACATAAAGGTTGAGGTTGGAGGGAACCTCTGGAGACCATCCGGTCCAACCCCTTGCTAGCAGGTCACCTGGAGCTCGCTGTGCAGGATGGCATCCAGGCATCTGGGGTTTGCATATCTCCAGAGAAGGAGACTCCACAGCCTCTCTGGGAAGCTTGTGCCAGTGCCCTGTCACCCTCACAGGGAAGAATCTGTCAGCTTTATGGGGGGGATCGCATTAATCTCTCCGAATAATGAACACAGCCCTTTACTTTTGCATAACCGATTTATCCCCAAACCCTCCAAACGAGCCGCAGAAGTCCCTGCAGCCAGGTGAGGCACACCCAGCGGTTCCCGAAGGCGTCCCAGCCCTTCGGGGGGAGCCGGGTGTCTCTGGGGACCTGGAGCTCAGCTCCCCGAAGCGGCAGCCCGGAGCCAGCGGGGTGGGGCGGGCAGGACGCGCATGGCGGCGGGCGGGGGAAGGAAGAAAGGCAGGGAAGGAGGAAGGGAAGGAGGAAGGAAGGAAGGAAGGGCGGCCAGGGAAGCGGGAGGGGTCGCGAAGGGCCGGGCCGAGCCCAGCCGGGCCGGGCGATGCTCGCATTTACCACAATGCCGCGGCCTCCGCCTCCCCGCTCCGCTCCGCCGCCGCCCGGCCCGGCCATCTTCTGAGGGGCTGCGGCAGGGCGGAGCCGAGCGGGGCCGGCCCGGGCTGTGGAGGGGTACGAGGGAAGGAGGCGCCTTTTTCCCCACCATTACACAGGTGCTGGAGTTAAGAGGCGGCTTCCCGATGCTTTCAACCCACCGCAGTTTGTTGTGCTGTCTGTTAGCAGGGGAGCAGCTCAGGAGCCGCGCTGCCTGCTGCCTTCCCTCGCCTGCTTCTGTAAACATGGTTAATAGGGTCCTTGCGCTGCCTCACGGATGAGAAGGAGCTTGTTTCCAGAAAGTATTGTGCTTTCCTAAAAGTAGGAGTTGGTTATAACTTCCAGTATTTATCTTTTAAATATAGAACTGGCAGAATTCTGCCATTCCTATAGCAGTAATTATTCAAGGAAGAAACAGCTGGGTTTAGGGCAGACCTGGGCATAATGAAATGTGCCTAGCGATACCTGAGCAGTTATCACAGACCAAGCAGGAAGGCATTTCAGTTTGGCACATGACTTTCTAGAATGTAATCGTAAAGACTTAGAGACCACAAGTCACAACAGGTGGATCCAGAGAACACCGCGGGTGTGTCCAAATCCGGAGTCTGGTGTCCAGCACGGGCTGCAGTTTAGGTGCATCCTCTTGCTGCAATCCCACTTACATTAAAAATGTCAGGACAATTAATACCTTAGGAATCTGGTGTTAAGAATATTTTTATAAATGAGTCTACAATTACAAACTCTACACTATCTATACAGTATGTACACAGAATCAGATACTATAATGATTTAAAATGATCTTGCTACGGATGCTTTGGTTCTTATGCTTAGCCAGATCTGTTTGCTTTTTAGTGGGCTAAGGATCTACTCTTAACTATTGCTACAGTTGACAACACATATCAAAGAACAGAGGACCACATTTACAAAGTGAGGGAGGCCAGCTCCTGACCGTATCTGTTTTGGAAGTGATCTCTGTATATGAAGACTGAGGTATGTTGCAAAAAAGATGGTTCATGCTCACAGTGCTTTAAAATAAACTTAAGAAAATGTCATGAATTTGATAAAGAGCATATACAGATTTGTACAAACCTACACAGAGTAAATACTATTTCTGCAAAATATATAGGAGATCTTCATAATGGGTAAAATCCCTAAATACTTTTGCATTTCAATTGCATTTCAAATGCCAGTGATTTGTGCCCACAAGCTCTTTAGAAGATAAAAAGTTTCTTCTTGCTGGGAAGAAAGCTTCTAAAGCCCACGTTTGTCTTAAAACTAATACAATCTGATTCAGTAACTACATGTTACATATGAAGCTGCTGTTGAATAAACATTATAGACCTAAGCTCTATAGTTTTGAAGCTACTTATATTGCAGCTGGGATTTCAGATTAATTGTGCCACTGTTGTATGCCTACTGGTTTCTTCTGCCATCTGGACTATTCAGGTTACTACTAGAGTTTTCTGCCTCTTTTTAAACCACATTCTTTATCAGACCACAGGAATACAAGAGATTGTTCAAACTACACCACAGAAGGAACCCCACAGGCAGGAGTTTAAAGATTTGGAAAAGATTATGAACAAGACACTAAAAAATAAATTCCTCTGGCATTGTGCTGAAAAACTTAAGCAGGAAATGTTTGTTCGGTCAAGGTTGTTCCATCAAGGTTGGACAACTGCATTTTGTCAAGTCTTCTTTTGGTATTCTTCTCTTCCAATAGTTTTACAGGGCTCACTTCAGAAGTGCAAAGAAGTGTCAAGCTAATAACAAATAAATAAGAATATGTAAATTAAAAACTAGATAAATTTAGCAGGGGCATAGTTGGAAGGGTAGTGCTAATAACAACAACCATCAATCTGCTCCTGCATGTAAGATTATTAATTAGCATAAAATGTAATAGTTTGGGAGGTTTTTTTTAGTCTTGTTGCAAATGTGACAAATTCATGGGTCTATAAACCCACAGAATTAACAGAAATCAGAATTAATTAGGTTCTTTGTGCATGACGAGAATGAAACTGCTAAGGATTTTGCTGTGGAGCTATATGTTCTTACTGGATATTTACATTGTTTTTCTACAGTCTGAACTGATGTAGAATGAATGAATTTTCAGTAGATTTTCAAACCCTTCTTAATTAGGGTCAAAATATGGTTAGTTAAAACACGGTACTAGGGCCTTAATCGTAAAAAAGAATGTAAGCATTTAGAACTTTTCTATTATGTTTGTTTAGCTGTTTGTTCATAAACTAAAAATAGGAGGAAAAGAGTAAACACTTTCAGATATACAACCGTGGGACATAATCAAAGGGGAAAGGAACAAAGAAAATAGGGAAGAATAGTGAACTCATACTAACAAGTAGGTCTGGACACATAGCCAAAAAGCATAAAGGAGCAGATGGAAAAAGCGACACACAAAGAAACAAAGCAGAGTTAGGACTTATATGCAAATCCCTTGTGAACAGTATTTATATCTTGGGCCTTCGCAAAACTAACTTTATAATTTCAGTTACACATCTTTTCCGCTCTTAGCTTGTTACTGATGAAAGCAGCACATGTAGTACCCACCCTTCCACAACTCTAATGTAAAGAAATACTGAAAACAGAAGATTGGGGGCAGGGGTATAATCAAGAAAACAGTCCAAGACAAATATTATCACATGGTTACCTGTTAGCCTTTGCAACTCCATTATGTATTCCCCTCCCAAGAAGTTATAATAAACATTTGACTACTCAATTTGATATGTAAACACCCAAAATAAACAAGAAAAGCATGAAAATCCAGAATATTTCAAGAGGTATGGCTTACCTAGGTGGAAGCTTGCCAATTAGGGGATGAAGTAAGAGCTCTTATTCTGGTTCTGCCTGTTGCTGCAGCTGTTATGTCAACAGCAGAACTGTAAATAATCTTATGAGGCATAAACCAGCATTTGTTAGTTGTTACAAGGTAAGTGATCCCCCTCCACCCCCATCCCAATTGTTGCAGAAAAAGATGTGTACCTTTTAGGTAAAATGCTCACTGAAGACAATATGAAAAACAAAGTCAAGCAGATGCGGTACTTTAGGGTATGTTGAAAACAATTTAGAATTTCTTTCATATCCAGCTTTAATATATTCCGGAATTTTGAGTTCTTTTGCATTATCTGAAGCAGTTACCAAGTCCATAGGTGACTGTTGAAGACCACAAGGGCAGCAAAAACTATTTGCCAGATTGTTAGGGATGTCTGTGAGAACATAAAGCAGTATTTTAAACCATTTCCCTACATTCAAGAACCTAGAGGGATGGTAGGAAAAGCTGCACAAGTAGATAGAGCCAGGTAGCATCCTATCGGTAGCAGTATTGGTGTTAGACTTTACCTTTGTGACTGCTGCACTATAGCAGCTATTGGAGTGGCACTGCAAAGTGGAATGTAGCTTCTGTCCATATCAAATTCAGCAGAATTAGCACCTTTGGGAACTGGAAAATTCAGCTTGAAAGCAATTTCAGCATCTAAGATCCACAAGTAAAACTCAGAGCATTTACCTGTCACAGTTAACCTGTACTGAGTCTACAAGACTGACTCAGGCTTAATTTGATGATTTTTATATCAAGAAAATGGCTAAAAGCTGACATTCAGATGTTAGTCTGTTTTGTGTATTTTATGACCTTTCAATCTGCATTAGGTACTGCTTGACAGACTGTGGGGCTTGGACTTATTTGGTCCATGATAAACATCTTTAATACAAAACTATATTTTTGTTTGTTATTAATCTCACTGTGCCAGACTAGAGCAACTAGATCTTCACTTTGTAATTTCCTGGCTTCTGAAGATACTCTTCCTGCTTTTCAGGTTTGCGTTATTAATGTAGAGTTCTTCATAGCTGAAATAAATGCAAACAAAAATTTCCTTTTGTCCTTTAATACTAATATAAACTTTATTTCCTTCATAATATTATGCAAATATTTCCCCTAACCAGCTATTGAGAAGATTGACATTTGAATGATAAAAGATCATTTTCAAGAACCGCTGTTCACATCATATCCTGTGACAAACTCATGATGCACAGCTATGAAAATGAGTCAGGAAATTGTAAATATGTTGTGAGTCGCACCCTATGTATTGAATTTAACTGGTCGAGTTTGTTCTCCTTCTAAAAGAGGTTGTTCACTTGAGTTGTCCCTCTTTTTTTTTTTTCTCCTTTAAGTAAACTACAGCGAATTGGAGAATATCCACAAAAAAGAAGATTTCTTAACGTTTTAGATGAGTAAATGAGTAACAGTTCAAGGACTTTTTTTTTTCTTTTTTTTTTTTCTTTTTTTTTTCCCCAAAATAGCTCAGTCTTCTTTGATGTAATTTTGTATACTTCACAGCTTGCTTAGAATAAACATTGCAGTAACAGAAGTGCATTGAGAAGCAGAATCTGGCCCAGCAAGTTCTCCTGTAACACAGGCCTGCTAAATGTGCACGGCTGGCCAACCACCGAACTCTTCAGCTGCACAGAATAAACCCACACCCTGAGAGCACGGGAATGCTGCATTAAGACCATTTGCTCATTTTATTGTTTGTGTAAAAGACAGACCATCCCCCTTGAGCAAACAGCAAAATGGGGCTGTTTCTTCACTCTGTAGTACTTGGGGCCATGTGTTCAACGCTACTGATTTGTTTCCTCTGAAGAGAGAATTACTACATTGCTTCCTGAACATTCATATAGCCCTCCAAGCAATGCCGGAACAGTTCTAGAGGTACCTGTTCTTCTTTACAACTGCTTTGTAAGTTAAAGGGTTGAGTCACCTACATTTTCCACGTGGGACTGACACCTAGCAAGAGTGAACTGAACATTAATTTAATTAATCTTGAGTGACCATATTGAGACAATAGTTATTATTTTACAATGCTGTTATTATTTTACAATTATTATTTAGTGCTGTACAGGTTCAAATCATAACTTCCATTAATGTCAGGCATACGTATCCTGTATGTAAAACATGCGGACTCTAATTGCAGCACTTGGGAACCCCAAAAATGCAGAAATGCATTGTTAATGGCTACCAGTGAAAAAGCCAGGTATAAGTAATTTGCCGTTGCATTTCAAATAATTTCTATGACAAAGACGCAACTAAGCCACATTGCTCCAGGGAATAACTTAAGTGCCTTCAATTTTTCTTCCTAGAACTCCTACTTTCCGATTGCTGAAACAAACGAGATGAGAGTTCTTGGAAAAGATCCTTTTGGTAAACAATTTGAATCCGTTCCCTTTATTGCGTGGTCTCGATTCATCCCTAGATGATCGTATTTATTGTCATTATAAGCACCTAGGAGCCCTACTATGGACAAATATTCTACTGTGTCAGACACTCTGCAAAGAGAGAAGAAGATTATCCACTCCACAGATAACTTTCAGTTTAAGCAGAAGAGAACAAAAGGCTACAGAGTGCCAGAGGAGTTAAAGGAAACTGCACTGGGCAACACGATAAAACTAATCTCAGTTTACCAGCAGCTCAGCTGTTGTTAAATTCTTGGTAGGCATCACTGGAAAGAAACATTTGAGGAAGGAATTGAAGACAAAGCTACCCTGGTGTTTGTGTGAACTTCTCCATGCTGTGGAGTCAATGTGGAGAAGTAATGGAATAATGATTTAACAACACGGGCTGGTACTGTGATCGAACGAAAGTTTGTCATCACAGGAGCATCCAGATCAGCCTGTGTGAATGTAAACCACTGTTTGGCTATGCTCACTCATCTTACAACCATTTGTTGGAGGTACACTGTAGGAAAAAAATAGGTATATTTTTCATAACTTGGTGAAACAGCAGTCAGGTTTACCTCAGGACCCTTTAAACAGCAAAGAGCACAAACAAGAAACCCAACTCACCTTGTGTTCATCCCATAATGCCACTGCTTAGCCTGAAGGATGAAAACCCTGAATTTACTCACACTCTGTTTACATAACATTACATAACAAAAAAGAGCTGGAGCAAGATCAAGGCAGAAAGAAAAAAACAAAACACAACCTAGGAATTCAGTGGTTGAGTATAAATGACTACCTCTGATACCCACTCGCAGGGAGCAATGGCCAGTCCTCGTGACTTTGGTCGGGCTCAATATACCTCTAGTTACGGAGGAGAATGATCGCAATCAGCTGCTGGACTCAGAAGCTGGCTTCCCTGACTATGGGAAATCTCAGGGAACCTTAATAATAGGTTTTGCCATCAGGCTCTCCTGTAATTATATTCTCAATATTATAAGCACCATAAAACCGAGGATGAAAGCACTGACTGGGACTAGTATTTATCTAGACCTCCCATTAATCTGCATATAGGTGAAGTTTTCTTATCTGAACAATGTCTGGCTTCATTAGCGTTGAAATTGCCAGATACGTTGTTTTCCCTGAAACATATGGCAGCGGAAGGACTAGATTTCAGCTTTGTGGCAGACTGATCACAACAGCAGTTTGTGATGCCAATTTTTTTTTTTTTTACAAAAATATACAAAAGGCCAGAATGTGCCCTCCTATAAAAACAAATCAAGATAAAACTCATAGAGACTGAGGAAAATAAAATTATTGAGGAATTTCTCCCATATTATTTCTCCCATAGAATTTCACCCTTACGATTTCATGAGGGGAATAAGGTTACCCCTCTGCGAGGAAGGTTTTGAAGAAGTACCCTCAGACTTAGTGGCTAAGCATGCATGCAGATCCTGAGAAAACAGTGCCTTGAGACCAGCCACATGGAGCCCATCTGCTTCTACCAGCTCTGATGCTTGCTTGAGGCAGCTCTATCAGAGCCGTGCAATCAGGAACTCCCTGTGTTTGTGATGATGCCGTATCTGATTCCTTACTTCCTGAATATAAATGGTTTCATTCTGAAAAACAGCCAGTCAGATATTTATCATAATTTCATGTTGCTATATTTAAAAAATGGATGCACAGTTTGTCATACACAACTTTCAACAGGAAATATTTTCAGTTTGTGGCACCATAACTCTTACTGACCAACGGAGAATTGATACCCTCTTTAGTGTGAGTTTTATGGTGGCTATCCAATATAGTACTGGCTATTTAAAAATACCAGGTTGAAAAGATGACTATTAAACATTATACGTATTTTGATTATGTTCTTTCTCATTATTTAATTGTCAATAATTGACTGGTGAATTTAGAGAATGTTTCAACCAGTAATACTATTTTTGCCTATGAACAGAACTCCCATAATGGTGGCTGTTTTTTCAGAATGAAGTTAAAACTGTATTACAGAAAGGTACAAGTCCCACAGCTTCTGTGATTTAGTTCTGTTTTACTGGTAGCTGATAATAAACAATTCTGCTGAAATTTCACTTTTATATTTGCAAGAATTTATTGAATTTCTGAAGACTAAACCTATTCTAGTCAGGACTGGTATCATTCTACAGACCATCTGTGAGGGTGAAACACCTAGAAATTATGATCTGGAAAGGCAAAGTGTAGTAAAATAAAATAAAGTAAAATTAAACAAAATAAAATAAATCATCCATTCTAAGTACAGTTGTTTGTAGGAGAGCATTTGATCTATCTTGAGTCTGCTTTAGTTTCCCATCAATTTTTTTTTAATCATGTGCCAACTGTCACAGTCAGTAGAAAGGTTACCATTGGCAGCAGTAAGTTTGAATTACATACTTAACACATTTGCTTAGTTACACAACTTGCCTTCTCAGCAAGTGCTCAGAATATATTGAAAACCTCAGAAAAAACCTCCAGCAGCTTGTGTCACTATAAAAATGCCACACAGTCAAGTTGGGGGAGGTTGGAAGCTCCTGCTGAAGAAAATCTATTGAACTGTAAATAAAATCAAAGTTATAAGAAGCATTTTAATGTTGAAATGTTAAGGAATGTCTGAGATGACATGCTTTCATACACTAGTCTTTTGTTTTATTTTGTTTTTAAAACAAGAAGACAGTGTAGGATGTTTTGTAACTAAAGAACATTATAATTTCCCTTAGTTTATAAATACCACAGTAAAAGTTCTGCTCTCAGGTCTGCACACCGGGTCTCAACCTGAGCTACTTCTAGGGAGTTCCTCAGAATACCATAGTGAGGACCTACAGTTCTGAAGATACAGGTTGGAGAAAGGCTGCCCTGTAAGACTAGTTGAAGAGTTGCTTATGTTATTATTTATTATCTTTTATGAAGGAACGAATCTATCAGAATAATTGAGTTAATTCATGATTTTTCTTTAGTTATAACGACAAGCACACGTTAGTTGACTCACAAACATTACACCTTCAATTACTGGCATTTCTTGACCGTATAAATACAGATTCTGTAAATTTATTTTACCAGAGCTAAAGGGAAAGAACATTATCCTTCCCTGTGTACTTTAAAAGGTTTTCATTTTAATACATTTTTCCATAATCATTAATGTTGATATAGGGTCTCATAGAATACACATCAAAATAAGTGTGGCCTAGTTGCTTGTCCTAACTTTTGGAATACACAATCACCAACTTTGCATTTTCATAAAGTTAGCACTGATGAAAGGGAAGATCCAAATCCAGATCCTCAGCAGAACTCAGCCAAATGGTCTAAAAAAAGATGAGACTGAGGCAGTGGGAATGCATGCTGTTTTCAAGTCAAAAGCTGCCTTTTTATTTTAAGCCACAAAAAACATCCATGTTTGGTTATATTGCATTTCTTAAGAAATCTTCTTGTACTTCATTAGCAGATAATGTGGCATGCTATTAAGTGATTATAGTCAGCGTGGCTTTGTTAAAATATACAGTATGATTTTTTTTGAGTAAACAGTAAAGGAATTTCATATTTTTTGAAACCACAGTTTTCTTTCAGCTTATTTTATACCTTTCAAAAATAGACATTACTGCTTTACTGCAAGTTAGAAACAACAAAATACACATTCCTGCTCACCCCAAGCTTTCTGAGTGCATGTCATAGACAAGTTTAAGATGCACAAGAAATATAACTTAGAATCACTGTGAAGTCTTCAAGGTCCTTTCCGGGCAGATTTATGAAATTAACTAACGCACATGAAAATCTGGCTTTTAATAGTTTATTTAAAATGCTTGACACCATCCTCTTCTGCTGTCAGATATTATGAAGTCACAACAGCTGCTGGTGGAAATAATTGAAATAATACAGAAAAAGCTGTGTTCTGAAGTAAAGGTTAAGCAGTAAGAAAGAAAAGCATTTTTTCTTTTTATGGAAATAATTGCTGTACACTATGTCAATATCATTTCTGCCTAGGTCATGACTCACACAGTAATATATTGTTTTCATTCTAACTTTACACATATAAAAGCAATCAAAACACATTTTTGTACTTTAGTTGTAGATTTAATATAGTATTATGGTGTTATTTTTTACATCAGAATACCAAGCTACATGTGGTATCCATATTGCTTGAGTTCCTATATTATTATAGGCTTCTGCTACAAAATTTGTTTTTAGTAACAAAAAATGAATACACAAAATGTTATGTAGAAGCCAAGCCATTTAGAAATACAATCGTTCAAGCTTTTAAGTAAAGCACAACAGCTCTTTAATAACTAGACCAGAAGCCATCCCACCCTGAAGTTGTATTTACCAAGCTGTCTTCAGCAGCCAATTATTCCACTTAGTTTTTGCTACGAGGGAAAGAAGTGCTCCAAACATACAAAACAGTATTTCTTATGCTTTTTGTGTGATATTTATAGACATTTTAGTAGTTGATAAAAATTACAAAGAAAAATAGATTAAAATCATGTTCATATATTTGAAGTCATATTAAACATCCTATTTGAAAAACTTGTGGATTACACAGATGAGAATTAGCTATGTGTAACAATTTTTATAAGAAGCTACATCTTTATGTTAGTTGAATATTACCTTCTTCTGAATAGTTGAAACTTTCAATTTCTTTTTTCAGCTTTGTGCTTTTTTTTTTTTTTCTTGGAAGGACAGGGGTATAGAAGGAGAAAAGCGGCAATATCTGAAAAACAGTCCTTACTTATTTGCAATGTAGATAACTTTATGCTTCTCAATTACATCTATGTCATGCTCCAGTTGTTTCATCTGTGATTCCAGCTTTGCTTTATGCAACTTCTTGGGTATGGTGTCTATTTCTACCGAAAGACACTGAAATTCATGATGCACTTCCTCCCAGTTCTTTTTCAGCCCCTAGTGCCATCAGAAGAAAAGGAAATACATGAGAAAAATATATTTCATTAAGAATAGTATGCACATTGCATAAGAATAATATGCAAATTGCATTTTTTTTTAATTACCTTTGATTGTCACAGCAATGTTAAAACAATAGATAAATATATGAATAGTGTTTAATCGTCTTAAATAGTTGGACTAAATCAATTAAATGCTTAAAAGTCAGGGTAGCTGCAACAGAAATAATTTTGATTCATTTTGATATAAGGAATGATCTTCAAAAAACCCTGTGCTTTGGAGAGAAAAAATTAGTCTTTAAGAGGAATAACCAAGTAATCATCAAACTAGCCAATGAAGGAGGAGCTACAAAAATTAGAAACCGACAAAAGTATGTCAGTGTGACTAAGAGTCAGCTCCACAGCCTACCAGGAACTCAAGGAAGACTCTACACTTCGTTTCCAGTCCTGTGTATCTTCAAGAAAAAAAATGTATAAAGTTAATAAAGAGTGAAGCTTCCTTATGCTATGTAAGAGACTTTCTATGCTGTTAATAATGTACAGGTAGGCAACTTTAAATGATCTATTGTATTTAAATCTAGTATGCTCACTGAGGAACTTCTAGGGTTCATAAAAGCTCCTCCAAAACTCATGTCACTCCAATTACTACTTTTCTCCAAAAAGCAACAGGAATTATTTTACAAACCTCACCACAGAAACCACTTCCCTCATAAACAGCAACCTTGCTGCTGCAGATACCACTGCATCGCACATGGTGCTACTGACCTTAAGAGATCACAAGAATACCAGTGCTTGGAAATCCAGCCCAAACTCAATGGCATTCTCACTCAGTTTGCCTCACCACCAGCTTCTATTCCAGCAACTGAGACCTTCTTCAGACCATGGGCACCTAACTGATCTCACAGTATTTTAACTGTTATGAGCTATTTTAAAGAAATTCTAAATAATTGCATTCCTTCCCTAATCTACATCTACAATAACATACACATGCAACTTCTTTATCATTTGGACTAAGAAATGTAGCTGTCACTGACCCTATCACCAAAAATTTAAACAACTGCCACCTTTCTGGAGTGAGGCTACACAAAGAACTACTAAAGTACCTGCCACATATAAAAACCCAGGACTAAAACCCTGCCTCAAGCAGACAAACAAAAAGCAATAATCTGAAACATAATAAAATTTTAAACTTGTCTTTACATCCTCACAATTAGTGCAACACATGCTCTTACTTTCTCTCCTAAAGAGGATGACCAAAATCTGCACATCCTGTATATTGCCTATACCACAGGAGTGTAGGTTACTCAATGCACAAATGTCCTCATGAAAACTCTGTGCGTGTACTTAATAATCACACCTACTATAAGGAATTCATGCAGCAGTCAGCAAGCAATATAATATGGCTATTGGTGAGAGAACACTTTTCCAAAACAACTTCATTTTTTTGGCTCTCAGTTTTGTTTCCTTAAGCGATATCACAAAATATCTTCAGAAATGAAGAACTGAGGTTAATCTCCCAGGAACTCCATTTTCAACTCTCCTCTGTGATTCAACTGATACACTGATTTCATGGAACACTGTGATTTCCAAATTCAGGTCCTTCTTCTCCACTAGTCATCTTTTCTCCCAGACTTGATTATTACCTTGCTGAAGTTCAATTTACAAGAATTATTCTTAATCCTAGCTTTGAATTTGTTGCTTCCATTTTAGATCTCAAGGGCTGTTGTTCCTAAAAACTTGTCTGATTTGGTCCACTGTATGAATGGATTTAACAGGAAAAATGTCCTTTCCCTGCAAATGCCTACTAAGCATAACATACATTTTAATATGAACTAATATTTGACTAATTCAAAGCAGTGTATTTGTTGCACAGAAATTCATATTTTTTTGTATATTCATACCAGGCATTGACTTGGTGTTCCCTACAAAGGTTATTCCAACATCCTTTATATAAAAATGCCTACATAAATTTAAAAACTGTCTCAACACATGAAAGAAGAGCAATGTGCAAGGCTGTTTATTTACTGTCTTGTAATGCTACTTGTCTTTTAATCTAAGGCTGTAAAGCATTTATATAAGGCTTCTAGTCTACCAGGCATAAGGTATACTTTACAGATATATCATCATGAAAATAAATACAGCATTTCTGATATTTTGAAAGAAAAGTCATTCATAACTTTTTGAATAATTCTACTTTCTCTACATTAGTAAAAACTGGTTTGGAAATCGTTGAAAACAGTGGGGTTAAAAACACATTAAAACATCCACTCATCACAACTTACTCTATCCCTGTAGAGTGAAGAGATCAAAACCAGTTCAAGATTCCCTGTGTAAAAATCTCCCTCACAGCTCCTCCAACAGCAATGTAATGTGCTGACCACTATTGCTCTGGGCTAGACCACAAACTGAAGATCTAACTCTATATAAGGAATTCGAATACATGCTGGATCAGTGAGAAATATGTACTGCATTTATCAACATTCTCTTTTATTCTCATGAAAAGTTCAACCAAAGTAAGCATAATGTAGTTCAAAAATGTTGGCACAAATTACTTCCATTTATTTTTGTAGGTTCATAAGGCTTGATTTTGTTCTCAGACATCTATTGCCACATATTCTTTCAAATCAGATAGTGCACATGTGTTCAATAGCAATGTCAATTATTTTTAAAAGACAGGATTTCCCATATGTCTACAGCTGAGCACTGGGTAGGAGTCTCATACCCTGAGGACACTAATTCCTCCTGGAGATACATCTGTGTGAGTCATCTGGCCCATGGCTGAGCACATTTTTGAAAACTTTAAACAAAAATACTGATTTAACAAAAATAGTCCCCACCTTTCTTTAATTAAAAAAAAAAAAAAGAAAAAAGATTTCTGCTCACTCTTGTATTTTAATAATAAAGAACATAATTTTAATTAAAAAAAAAAATCAGAACTGTGAGCATCTGAACTGACATGCCTTCTTTCACACATATTTTTGCTGCACAGCCAACTTGCTGGACCATCATATTGTCCCATGCCTTCCTCACCGTAACAGTATCTTCATCTTCCCCCTTACTGTTATATTCCTTATACTGTGGCCAATGTGATACCCTCACTTCTCTCCCAGCTAACCTTTGTAAGTAAGTTAGACACTGGGTTTTGTCTCTAGTTATTCTGCTGATTATTTTTTTTTTGTGGGAATTTAGCATCTTAGAGATGTCAATCCACCTGCTAATTTGCTTCAGATGTCTGCCAAGATACAAAGACATTAAGGAACAGACTGACAAACAGATACCATAGTAATGTAAGCCTAATTTTCATAGGAAATTTGGCTAAAAGTGGTTATGAGAAATTCCATTTTAAAAAATGGATATAATTTAAAAATGTTTATTTTCTCTTTTTGTCTTCTTTTTCCCTTCTCTATATCTTTTATGGCATTATTTCATTTTAGAAAGACTTCTACAATAAAAACTTTCTGAAAGACAGTATACAAAAGAGTTTGACAAAATAGAATTTTCCAGTCATTGTTCTATATATATATTGCAGTTTAATTGTGTTTGCTGGTTTTGCCACATTTAAAAGCATGGCCTTATATTTTAGCCAGTGAGGTTACAAGATGAAGACAGAAACTGCCAATAAATGTAGCAATGATGATATACATCAGGAAAAAAAATATTGTGATTTATATTTTCTATGATTCACAAGCAGAGAGTCAGAACTGTCTCCAGACCCATATAGGCTATTTTCCGCATTTCTTTAAGTTTCACTGAAATTCCAAGTAATTAAAGAGGACATGAATCTAACAGAATTTAAGTACCTGTAAAACAGGACTAAAACTATAGATAGATCAGCTCCTTTCAGCTCAATTTGCAATTGTTCTATAGCTCCATCTAGTGAAAAAGTAGGTAACTCGTTTGCCTTGCTTAAAGATCTAATTTTATTATTCATATTGATTTACATTACCTCATTAATCTTATGTACATGTTACTAATTACACTAAGTCAAAATATGTACCTGTAGAAGATTTTCCCTTTCTTCATCAGATAACTGCTTCATGGCTTTTTTCTTGAGACACTCCAAGACCTGGGTCTCATAATCTTTCTGAGCTTTCTTTGTTTCTTCAGTTCTCTGTGTCACATATTTTGGTGTAATACCATAATCCTAGAAGTTCAAGAAGAAGCATCTTACATGTGCTTTAAAGAAGCTTTAAAGAAGAAAACAAGGACATATCCGTGACCTATACTTTTACAAAGACAGCTTGAAATGGAATTTTGTTCCACTGAGCATAAGATTTTAAATCACTATGTTTTTAGAAATATGAAATGTAATTCTCTTCATAGTCTGAGAAAGACATATAAAGAATTCCCTTCTTTATTTTTTTTCAAAACTTCATAAGAGAATCCAGAAACCAAAACATGTATTTATTCAAACTGATGCTTGAGTGAGGAGTTTGAAATTTGTTAATGACAGAAAGCTAGTTTACATTTTACGTGGTGCCAAGTCCTACTG
Organism: Anas platyrhynchos; assembly: GCF_047663525.1. NCBI lineage: Eukaryota > Metazoa > Chordata > Aves > Anseriformes > Anatidae > Anas > Anas platyrhynchos. The sequence goes on from NC_092588.1 coordinate 141,718,448, forward strand.
TCTGGAATGCACATTCCTTGGATACTTTCTTTGAAACGTCTTCCAGTATCCTGTTTTTTGCTGAAACATTGCATGCCACAAAAGATAATGAACAATGTTAACAAGATAGGAATGACAGACTATCACATAATGGATATGGCAGATTTGTGTCTCTGGGAGGAACAATAATTTCTGAATATCCCAGATGCACTTGGGGTACAACTCTGTTTTGACTTATCCTTTATTGAATGTAGACTATCTAGCTCTCTCAGAAGGCACAAGAATCTACCTTGTTTCCACCAAATGCTAAATGATTCACAAATCTTTTAGTGTAGGGTAGCACTTTAGGTTAGCCAAACAAAGGTATCACAAGGACTGCCTGTTCACGTTTTTGCATCTGCTGTTATAAGCTATGTCATATGTCATGTCTTTTTTTGCATAACACTCAGTCATGAATGGACTGTTGAGCTTGGAGACAACTGACCTTGAAGACATGCCAGTTCTCTCAACTCTTTTTTTCTTTTTAGTGTTTTCTCCCATGGGGTCCTGCTTCCTAGTTCCCTGAGGAAGCTGATGTCTGCTCTCCTGAAGTACAGGGTCTGTACACTATCACCTGTCTCCCTGAGGAAGAGTGGATCTTAAACTACTTAACGGCTTTACAACCAAGTTTACCACTGATTATCACACCACTGTCCAGTTCTTCCTGATTTGCAAGTAGCAGAATTAGAAGAGCATGGTCAATAGTTGGCTCATTCACCATCTGTGTTAAGGAGCTGTTGCTGACATGCTCCAGGAACCTTTGCATTGCTTTCATCCCATTGTGTTGGTCTTTCAGCAGATATCAAGGAGGGTGAAGTCTTCTATGAGAACGTCTGCTTGTGATCTGAAGATTCCCTCAGGTTGTTTAAAGACACTCCATCCAGTTCCTCACCTGACTAGATGGTTTGGAACAACCACGCCTGTGATGCTTACTGGCCTTTCCTCTGATTCTGACCCATGAGCTCAACCAGCCTGTTGCCAATTCCATAGAAGAAATCCATAAATTTGAACCACTCCTGCAGCCAACAGGCAACCACTTCTCTTCTTATTCATAAAGAGTTAGCATGCATGCATCCATCCACAAGACTCCAGGCAGAAGAGCTTCCCACCACGTCTCCATTATTCTGATGATGTTAACTCTGAACCTGCACACAGAGCTCTAGCTTCTTCTATTGCTTTCTCAGATTGCGTACAACTGACACGTGAGGTGAGCCCTCTTCCAAAGAGTTTGATCTGTCCTTCCCACCTTCTCACTCCTACTACCCTGCCCTACGTACTTATCACCCTGACCCCTGTTCCTTGATTGAACTGTAAGCTTTTAATACCACCTCCAGTTAAAAGCTCTTCTAACGAGGTTAGCAAAGATGTTGTCAACAATATCCTCACCCCGCTTTGTCCAGTGGGTCCTATCTCTTTGCCAGCATCTCTGAAAGACTGCTGAGTGAGTAGAAGTTGAAGAAATCGAGTCCAACTCTTTGTGCCCCTACTAGTTACTCCCCTGGTTCCCAGTGCAACACATCTGTTATTGCTTTAGCAGCATTGTTCTGCAAAATTTTTGCTGAGAGCATAGGCAAGTCACAACTCTAGTGCCAGTGATTTCTCCTTGGTGAATTTCAAAGGTCTACCACAAACAGCAGTGGTATTTAAACATCTAATAGAAAACCATAAACATTTCATAGGAGAATGCAGGAATCTAAGAATAGGCATTGCTACTCGTATTTTCACTATAATTTCATAAAACTTACCTTTTTCTTAATATATTTTGGAACAAGTCCTGAAGTTTCAAGCAGATATTTGTCTCCTTGTCTTCTATCAACATAAATAGGTTGAGGCTTTTTCGGCAATCCTGTGATAGCAGCAACTGCATTTGTATTTATAAAATTCTTTTTACTCTGAATTCCCATAACTGGGTGATCTGTCCTCCGTGGGACTGATAATGCAGGCAATTTCTTACTATCCTGTTCTTTTTTTCCTGTGAATTAGGCATGTAAACATTCTCAGTGATAACCTTAGAGAGCTTTGCAGTATAATGTTATTACATTTTTGAAGAGAGAAAAATTATGTGCAAAATTACATAAAAACAGAAAGCAACTGTATCTACACTGAGAGGATTGATGGGGAACGTACTATAATGGAAACTAGTATGCTTGTTGGAATAAGAGAAGTTACATAGCTTAGGAAATACTGTGCTGTTTTGTAGATGAGTTTTCATAGACTATGCCACTCATTACCTCTTAACTGCAGTAGTATGAGACTTATTTAAAATGTAAGTAGAACTACTTCTACCAGAGATGCTCATTGTCAAGACCCTGAGAGCACTAGGAGACCCTAACCAGTCCCACCTGGTGCATCCACCCCACAGCCATAGGCCCAGGAGATCCATTTCAGCTCAGCCCTGGGCTGTCAGTCTGTGGCTTAGCTACCTCGCAGGTGTGCCTGCCCTTAGCCCTGCTCCTGAAGAGCTGTGTGGTATCAGAGGGTGGACCTGGCCTGCTACCCCACCTTGCTTAGGCCATTGATAAGACCCATTTTCATCACCACCCTGCTCTGCTTGCACGCCTCTGCTGTGCTGGGTCTGCTGCTGTAGGTGAGATCACTGCCCAGCCGGGGCTGTGGTCACTCTTAATTCCTGGCTCACCTTCCCTTAGGGAGTAACCCTGTTCTCACTCTTCCATAACACTCATAAACAACTTCTTGCAATGCTTTCTCCAGAGAACACAAGAACCCTTGCCTTTTCAGTGTAATCTTTTCTCCAATGGACCAACAGAAGGTTAGCAGCCTCCTGAGTTGTCTCACTTCAGGTGAATGATAAAAGACAATTCATTCCCCACCTTATTTCCCAACAGATATAGCCCTAACTTACGGTCGTTATCAGAGGGAACTCAGAAGAATCTACAATAGTTTGACTCAGGTTGTCTGAGTTCATGTTCTTCTTTGACAGAAAGCAAGTCTGTAATATCACATGTGACAGCTCGTTCCTGCAACAGCTGGCTTCCTGATACTGGCCCTAAGAACCAGCACTTTTCTGGGGTTTTTACAACATGATAGCTTGCCATAACTTAGTACTGCAGGACACAGACTTAAATCTGTTTCTCAATGATGTTATTTTGGAAAACAGCATCTCAGTGAACACCTGCTCACCCTTACCTGCAGAACACTTGCTTTGGGAGCCCCTGCTTCTTCTAGAGCCAGAAAAAGAGTTTGCTTAAAATGAATGTCAGGGCCCAGTAATAAAACAAGATTCAGCTGAAGATTAGGAAACATAGTTTTTGTAGGGAATTGCTGAATAATCAAACTCTAAAGGAATGACATTCTCCCAGACTTTAGGGAAAAAAAAATCAATCTTTCAGCTTTGTCCTTGCAACCTACTTTTTAACTAGATGGATCAAACTCAGTCTTCAAGGTGGCACAGCTATCATAAACAAAACACCATAATCCCACATAGATAACTGGATAGGTTCAAAAGTCTCATGCTTTGAAAGAGCTCATTAAGCAATGTAACTTTTCTGACTAAAGTATGAGACTCCATCCAACAAAGGTATAAGAACTTTCTGAGTTAATGATGCAGTTCCTTCTCAAGATCTCTTAGGATCTAATCGTAGTTATGAAATTACTAGTTTGGATGGAAGCTGTGATGTGTCATAGTCATTTTGAGGTTCTGGTACATTGACTCCAAATGCAAACACCCAAGCGCATATTGCTGTTATGAAGTTCTGAGTCAGCAAGTTGAAACAGAAATATTGTGAGCTACTTTTCTGAGAAAAATGGGTCAGAATGCTCAATTTCAAAACATAGCCAGTTCGTAGTAAACATAATTTTACAATAGAAATACTTGAAAGGAACCTTATGGACTGCTGCAAGTTACAGGTGAACTGGTTAGATTTCCTGTGCTCATCTAAAACACTAGTGTAGTAATTTAACTTCTTGAGCTTGGAAACATTAATGCTCAGATGCCATTAGGTATTACATTCCGTAGAGTGAATGCTGTTCAACTTTCCTGAAAAAGTGAAGACCTAAGTAGAAACCATTCAGGATGCCTACAGGACCTAAGGGAACAAAGCTTGCCTTAAGGTTCTGATAATCTGTATTGTCTGAGGCATTAAGCCTCCAAGGCCTCCTGCAATAGTCTGTATTTTCAGTGCTAAAGTCATTTGTAAGTACCATGCAAATTTGGGTGCTGACTCACACATTCTCTTAGACAGCATTTTTTAATAGAGTACTTCAAGTTCTTCTGTTTTTTTTTTTTTTTCTTCTTCCTTTTTTTTTTTTTTCCAACCTAAAAACAATTTCAAGCTAAAACTTCCTGATTCAGTTACAAGTTCTGACAGCAATGTACTTACAACTCTAGCAGTACTAAGGAGGTCATTCCACCCTTGCAGAGTTGGCCATGATGCTGAACATAAGAACTGCCAACTCCTCATACCCAGAATTATGGTTTGTGCCTGAAAATAGGATGGTGGAAAACTGGTTCTTTGCAATAAAATATTCCATTTTTTTATTTCTCTAACAAGCAGCTCTGAAAAAAAAAAAAGTTCTGTGCTCTGAACACTGCCAATTTAATGGTACAAGATTAAGAACCAACAGCGAATACTGAAGAGTAAAAGCTCTATGTTGGTGATAACATCAAGACAGACACACATACCTACTTCATGTCTTCAAGCTCTAGAAACAATTAGTTCTCTTTTAATATGCCTGTTAATATTATGTACTTTATTATTAATGATCAGTTGCAGGAAAGAATGACATATGAATCTAAATTACATAATTGTAAATTGAAACATCAGCAGGATAGAATATACCATCAACAAATCTTCAATATTTAAATAGCTGCAGGCAAAAGAGAGATAATTTTTCTTTATATTTCATCCAGCTTTGTACCATGACAGAAAATGCTCACTGTATTTACTAATCACATATGTAATCTCCTTTTTGCTTCTTTTAGTGTTTTACGCAATAAATAAGAGAGAAACATTTTTGTGAAATAGCAAATTAATTTCAGCATCATAGAGGCTATAAATGGAACAATGGAAACCAACCCAGCTTACAAAAATCATTTAAAATTAAATAAATTAAACAAAACAGATCCTCTATAACTATTATTTTCAATATTAATATTAAGAATTCCAATATAATAAAAAATGCATTGCCTTTCACATATTTAAGGTATGCACTTACTCGCTGGTAGCTTGGGTTCCTTTGAATGTTTCTTCAGAAAGTTTTTTGGAGACGGCACCGCAACTTTTGCTGGCCCCATAGTTTTCCACTGAGCTTTACTTTTCTCTATTTCTTGTTTCACAGACGGTCTAAATGTTGATATATACCTTTGATGTTAAACAATAGGCATAAAGAAGTTGAAGGTCAGAAAATTATTAAAAATACCTCTTCAAAGATTATACATTTTTGCATTAGTTCATGCCAGAAGACTGAGCTATTTTGTTTTGTACTCTCCCAAACAAAGGCCATCATCATTCATATAACCTCTATCTTAAAAGTATGCTCAGCACCACACTGATAAGTTGTACTTCTGATTCTGAAGCTAGCTTGCTTCTTCCTCCTCCTCTTGTGTCTCCAAGGCCAGTATTATCACAATTTGGCAAACAGTTCCTGTATCATATAAATACTGAACACAGACATTCTGAAGCTCAGCACTGCTTTGAATGTTGCTTACTAAGTCTGACAAAAACATGAATTCTTTATTTTTATTAGGTTATATGTTACACACTTTGGTCTTTGATTTTAAACTACATTTTGAAAAAAATATTAATTTACATGGCTTTTTGTTTTGTTCAAAAATGCATCCTAAATATGTAGCTGTTGTGCATCTACATGAAAATATTAATCATGAGCCTACTTTGTTGGATTTTGTACATTTGAAAATCTGTAGTCTGAGGGAGATGCAAACACCAACGTATCTCATGTTTCAGAACCTGCAGTTGCAGTAGGACCTTGCGTAACAGTAATTAAACATAACAGAGGAAAAAGCTCAGTTGGCTTGAAAAGATACGAGATCTGTATTGATAATGAGAACATTCAATGTTTCACTCTGTGGAATGAAACGGATTTTAGAGGTACATAAAACCTCATGCTTCAGGAAATACTTCAAACATTGTTGAGAGTTGGACAGAATGTCCTTGAACATCACCTTATCTTATTAACGTCCAGCCACTGCATCACTGTCTCAGTGCTCCTGTTGAACCATTTGTTATATGTTATTAAAAGAAACTTGATACACAGCAAACTCTGTAGTTCTTAAATGGCACAGACCTGAACTACGATCCTGAACTATTGTCATCTGTCATGGTTTTGGCATTGACTTAGAAGGCTAACATGAAAATCACAGCAGCTCAGACATGAAAAAACGTATGCACACACTACTGTTTTGGTGTCATGTTGCATATGGAACTGAATTTACCACTTTAATCAAAAGTTTGTAAACATGCTGCAAAAGAAGCCAAATACTGATCATTAGCTGATCAGCAGTGATTTGCCACCATCTGAAACATTGCTTGCATGGACACTTTCCTGAAGAAGCAGAACTCATGAAGTTAAGGCTACCTCAGTACCTTCTAAAATCTAGTCATCTTTAGGAAACATGTCATTTTAACTACATACATAAGATTATATATAGTTCAAGAAATACTCTATAGTTATATGGAAGGATTTTTGTGTGTGTGTGTGAGAAATTCTTGGCAAACAGCCATATTTTTAGGCATGAACCTACCACATTCAGAAACTACTGTCTTCCTCACCGTTTGGATATGTATCCACATGTTAGATAAAGGTAGTGACTTTATGATGATTTACTTATTTTGAGAAGTTTGACCTATTAGCATGCACACTGTCTTGAAAAGGGAAAGATAACAAGAAGGTATTGAGCTTATTCCATACTGGCATAAAGTTTAAAGCTGTCTTTTTACAATGCCGTTTGAATACAGCTATAGACATCCTCTTTGGACAAAGAGTTGTGACTGTTACATGTTTTGATGACTGACATATGGCCAAAACAGTAACTAAATGGTGTCATACAGCAACAGTAGATGGTTAGAGAGGGCTGCAAGTAAGAAAACATGGTTATGGGGGACTTCAGAATCTTAATCCATTCAGTATTTGGTAAGGGGAGAAAAGACAATATATTTATGAAAAGACAGTTAGTTCTTTAAGCCTCCCCTTGGGATATCAAAGTTGGAGAAAATGAAGATGCTTGCCCTGATTTCATGAATAGTACCCAGCCAGGTGAGAATGAAATAGATATGATCTCATTTTTAAAAAGACTCCAGATTTTGTATGCATGAAAAAAATATGTTCAAGTCATGCTATTAACCAGTTCTGACACTGTTGTTACCAGCTGGGTACATGGCACATTGCAAAATAAAGCAGGAAGTGAGGTGACAAAATGGAAATCAGTGAGATGGGAAGGGGATTTGGTCTTACTATGTACAACCCAAATAATCCTTTGCCCATATTGAACCTAATGGACTACAGTCATACAGTATCCAAATCCTTGAGTGGAATTAAGACAGGAGAGGACCTGGTGTGCTGCTTGCCTTCCATAATGTTGTTTCACTGCACTCTGCCCACCAGAGGCATCCTTCATTCACAGGGGAAATCAAAAAGGGCGTACCATCTATTTTTTATATGGTGTATAAAAGTTCAGAACTAGAAATCTGGCAAGTCTGAACACTTTTACCTGAAAAGCATTCAGACATTGTGCCTTTGTTCTAACAAATGCCACAGATATTGCTATTCATTTTACAGCCACTGAGTTATAGCCTGGGTTAACATTTCGCTGAAAGTGCCACGTCTAACGGTGTTCTTCCATACAAATAGCATGAACCTGAAAATACAACATGTACATCAAATATGAGCTTTACAAAAACCCTCGGAGGATTAATACTAGGCGGGCAGAAGGCATTTTTAATGCTTTTAAGGTAAGGGGTGAGAAGGAAGCGAAAGAAATGATGTCAGAAGATGCACCTGACGCATGAGAATGCAGGTGTGACACAGAAAAAAAATGAAAAAAAAAAAAAGAGCTTTTCAGCTGCTCACTGAAAAATCATTAAAAGCTGAAACAACAAAGATGTCACGCAATTCCTGTGCGTGGGACAGATGGCTTCGCAGCTTCCTTGTCATCAGGCGAGGTGGCACCAAACTGAATCATCAGCGGGCTGCAAACCCCCAGCTGCCAGCCGGTGACTCACCAAGAGGCACGATAACGCCGCAAAAAAAAACATTTTTTTTTTAAAGTTACCTTCAAAAAACCTCAAATTTTTAAAATTCCCTGTAAAAACCTCACTGTATTGTTATTATTTTTTAATTACCCGCAAAATACAGCGATACAGCGCCTGGCCCGAGCCGAAGCTCTCAGCCCCACGTACCTGGGCGGCCTGGCGGGCGGCTCCTGCAGGCGGGGCAGGAGGTTATAGATGCTCTCCGGGGCCGCCATCTTGTTGCCCAGCGTCGCGGCCGCGGTTGCCAGGGAAATGCGTTGCTAGGCGACAGCGCACCGAGGGGGGCGGGGCTACACCATCGCTCCCCACGCCCTCCCCTCGGCGGGTTGCGCATGCGCGCTTGGAGGAGGTGAAGCTAAGAGCGGCGCGCGTACGCCCGGACTGAGGGCGGGCAGGCGGGGTGCTGAGGGGAGAGCGGGGTGGCTGCGCATGCGCGGTGTGAGCGTGGAGGGGTGGGGGGGGCGGTACGTGAGGGGCCTGGTGGCGGGCGGGGGGGGGGGTCGTGAGGGAGGGGGGGGTGGCGGCTGTGGCGGGAGGTCCTCGTCGCGGCCCGCCGGGGCTGCCTTGTCTTTTTTTTCTCTTTTCCAGACCTCGCAGCGCCCAGAAGCGGGCGTGGCCCCTCCGTGCTGGCGGACAGGACTCCTAAAGCTGCCGCAGTGCCCTGAGATAATGTTTTGGAAGCCTCCCGTGGGTGGGAGTGCCCCACGGAGCGGGAGCTCCCGTGGGGGTTAAGGTCTGTCCCCAGCACGCGCTTTGTGCCGCCTCAGTGAGCCTTTATTGCCGTGATCGGGGGGGTGTGAGCCACCCTGCCACCTCCAGGGGCTCTGAGGGTTTTGTGTGTGGTGACCTATGGACTTCTTCACCCGTGGGTGGCTTTCCTTGGGGAAACGAGGTGGAGTGTGTGCACGCAGGTGACTTATTTTTAGCATTTTGGTCTGTGGGAGGGTTGAGGCTGTTTACTTTAGGAGTTTTTTACTCTACATAAAACTCCGAGGAAAGTAAAAGGATATTTTTTCTGTGTTAACATTTTTGAAGCATGGTTATTACTTATCTTGACCTGCCTTGAGGTCTTCAACAGCTGCCAACCACCTCTCCCTTCCTTGGGCTCTGCAGTTTAACCATACCTCATGTCTCTGCAAACTTTGTGTCCATACCAATAACTATAACAACTTTCACTTGAATTCTCGTCATCAGTTGTGGCTGTTAAAATTTTGGTTATCTGCTAGTGATACATAGGTGCCCTCAGCAGTCCAAGTGGAGGGTTGAAGTGTATTGTCAAAACTTCATTGGAGGTATGGGTAAAAGCACTGCTTCAATAAAAAAAAAAATAAATTAAATAAAACAACACAAAAACCTGTTGGTAGAAGTAGCTGTAACTAAAGGTGGTTGGTTTGGTGCTGTAAGCTGGTAAACTCTCCTAGACATGAAGTCTGATTCAAGATGTTTTTACAGTATAGCTTTGCCACTGGAATAAGAGCGGTTGCGAGCATGTTCACATGTATACTTCATGTGGGTGCAAAATTGGATTAAACCGTAGTAGGTTAAATTTTCTGAGCAGCTGAATAAAATTCCCTGCAAATTTCTGCACCAAACTAACTGAGTTGATTTCAAACAATCCTTTAGGCTGCTTGTAAGTTTATGTAAACATGGCAAGTATGTAACCAGAGAAATCTGTTTCGTCTACAGCTCTCACATTCGGTGTTTTAAGTTCCTATGTTGTAGATCGATAAAGCACTCCAGATATTACATCCTGCAGCTGTATAGCGTGTACTGTACCTGAAAGGGAATCTGTAGTGCATCTAGACACGTAGACAGGTTGCTATGTTTGGCATGATTTGTATGCCCATAGTTCATAAATAAGGTTTGAAGTGATTTCTAGGTTAAAGAAATAAAATCACTAAAATACTGCCTCTAAGTCTTTTTTGAATCCTGAACGTATTTACATCTGGAAGTTTAAATACCTCTTTCAGGCCCTGTAGCTCTGTATGTTTGTACTCACTACAGTGCCTTATGATTACAGTATGGCTTTATAATGATGCTGATTGTCACAACTACTCTTCACAGATTTTTTTCTTGTTCTTTTAAATAACTATTACAAAAACCTCTGCATCTATACATTCTGTGCCCATCTTTACTCTGATTTACACCTTGTAATTACAGCATGCTTACTGTGTCACAGCGCAGGGTGCAAACACAGAATACAGTGATGTTTCAGGCACTGGTTTGCAAGCTCGTCTCTCCATGCAGAAGTGAGTGAGTGGAAAGATTTAGCTGATTAGAAGTGCTTTGACTTTGTAACATAAGCTAATAGATCAGTAAGACTAAAAGACAGATCTAGGAACGTAGAGCAGGGAACATCTGGAAGCAAAGACTTTTTGTGGTTTTCTCTTACAAAACCTGAACTTCTATCGTTTTTGGAGTTGGAGTGACCTGTGTCTCTGGAGTCATTTGATATTGCCCACTGTGATAGGGAACAGCAGGGTTCAAGGACTCTGGTAACCGTAAATGTAGTTTAACCCTGAGCAGGTCTTTGGAAGATGGTAGGTTTCCCATTTTGGTGCTCACCTGCCTTCTGCAACTGTAGGCCTGCTTCTGCTCTCTGCAGTGCTAAAGCACTGTTGGACTGGAGACTGTCTAGAGAAATTGCTCTGAATGGCTGAAAGATTTGGCAGTTTATAGTGAATTCCTTCATTTGTTCTATTTAGTCTGTCCTGATTAACACAGAAAAACACTTCATCATTAAAAATTATTTTTCTGGACGAAGTAGATGGTATGTAAACAACAAACAAACAAACAAAACCCACCAACCATTGTGAAGCAAGTAGCTGGGGTGCTTGCAGTTATATTGAGTCTTTAAAATATAGTTACTAGAAATTGCTGACTACAGTTTTGATTCTGTGTTACGGTGTCAGGAGGGAATAAAAAGTGCAACTTGAAGCTTAGTGGAGTATTTCTGTCCTGCATATTGTAATGGCTATCCACTAATGCAGTCTTAAATAAAAACGTTGCTTTTACATATGTTACATTTTAAAAGAATTGATGAATAACCCAAGAGGTGAAATTTTACATCTAAAATGATATAAATTTCCTAAAAGAATGTTCCATGTTGTTTTTCTTTAAACATTTTGTTCATGAACAGTGAAGACATAATAATAACAAAGTTGTTTGCGTACCTACACTTGAAAAATGACTCGGGAGCAATTTTCTGTGCAAATGCGTGTGGATTTTTTCCCTGAGCCCTCCTCTTCTATTGAGATCTTGAGTCCTTCACCCTTTGGCTCTAAATATCACACACTTATCATGTTCTGCAACTCCAGTTGATACTGGCATTGATTTCTGTAAGCAAACAAAGCAATATATTGAGAGTGTCTTGCTTAATCTGTGTTGAGGATGCTGCTTTCCTAGTGATTTTTTTTTTTTTTTGAGAGTAGAGTGTCTTCATGATGTTGTGTGTTTCTCTCTCCCACTTTACACCAAATACACCCGATAAAATTCCATTATAGGATTTCTTGACAATTCCCTTGGTCTGTCATCCCAACAGAAGAGAACTGGATGCAACTCTTCCAGCCTTGCTGTTGCCCAAGTGTGTGAGTTTTCATTGCATTTAAGAGGGTATTGCAATTTTTGAATTCCTTTTATATAAAGGAAATAAAAGACATCTTGGAGGTAGGAAAAGGCAGTATTTACAATTTTCTGATTACACAAGAGTAATTAACCTTTGTTATTTGTGAATGTGTACTTCTAAATAAGTTTACTAGCAGAAAAGCTAATAGATTTTGAATTCCTATGAACAATATTATTTGCAGAGAGTATTGTAGTGTTAGGTTTGGATACCTTTATTTAACCTGACAGTATGGACTGCTTGAAGTTGAATTTGTCAGTGGAGGTGAGCTGGAGCTACACAGGAGGGGGGAATGAATGGTCTTATGTACAGCCCTGGCACTGAAAAAATCCTAACTGGATTTGTGTTTTCATTCTTGTTCTGAATTTTATATCCTTTCAGTTTTTTTGTAGATGTTTGCTGAAGGACTAATTGATATATTTTTTTTCTTTTTGAAGCAATTAAGTGGATTGTCAAGTTGGCTTGAAAAAAAAAAAAGGCAGAAGAAGATGTTTCATGTTAAGTATCAGCCTTTGAGACTGATAGCCCAAAGCAGTCTTTCTGGCATGTGTTTAAAACTGATGTTTTCAAGACCTGTAGCGTTTGCACAGATATGGAAGTCATGGTTCTCAAGCCATTCTCTTGTTGGAAACAAAAATATTATCCTGATGGGGCCTCCGGGTGCTGGGAAAACAACAGTTGGGAGAATAGTAGGTCAGAAACTGGATTGCCCTGTCATAGATATAGATGATGATGTCCTTGAAACAACCTGGAATATGAGCGTGTCGGAAAAGCTGCAGGATGTTGGTAACGAGCAGTTTTTAGAGGAGGAAGGAAAAGCCCTGTTGAAGTTTTCAGCATCTGGAAGTGTCATTTCCCTTACTGGGTCCAATCCGATGCATGCTGCCAGCATGCAGCATGTGAAGCAAAATGGAATCGTTGTGTATTTGGATGTGCCCACGGCGGTCATTATGAGCAGGCTGAAGTCGATAAAGGTGGATCGCATTGTGGGCCAGGGTCCTGACACTTCTCTCAAGGACATCCTTCAGTTCAGGAAGCAGTTCTACAAAAGGTGGTACGACGTCCGCGTGCTTTGTGGAGGGGATGCGGCAGCAGAGGTCGTGGCAGAAAAGGTACTTGATGCTGTGAAGAGATACCAAAACTCAGAACTGGAAACTTACATTTCAACTAGGTCTAGTAGGTCTGGAAGGAGCACACAAAAAGACACTCACAAGTATTTCAGTGATGTTGTTATTGAGGGCTTAGCCCCCGATGGAGGACTCTTTGTACCTGAGAGAGGACTTCCAAAATTCACTGCTGAAGAGTGGCAAAGCCTGATAGAAGCAACGTATGCTGAAAGAGCCCAGGTGGTACTCGAGAGATGCATACACCCTGCTGATATCCCTGCATCGAAACTGCGAGAAATTATTGGCATTGCTTACGGAGAAAACTTCTCTTGTTCTAAAATCGCCCCAGTTAGGCATTTGACAGGCAATCAGTTTCTCCTTGAGTTATTTCATGGACCAACAGCTTCATTTAAAGATTTTGCCTTACAGATGATGCCGCATATGTTTGCATACTGCATTCCCAGGAGCTGCAATTACTTGGTTCTGGTAGCTACTTCTGGGGACACAGGGAGTGCTGTCCTGGATGGCTTCAGTCGTCTCCATGACATTGACAAACAGCGAATTGCTGTCATGAGTTTTTTTCCTGAGGATGGAGTAAGCCCCATTCAAAAATCACAGATGATTGGCTGTCAGAAGGAAAACGCCTGGTCCATAGGTGTCAAATCTGATTTTGATTTTTGTCAGACGGCTATAAAACAAATCTTCACCAATTCTGATTACACTGGCTTTCTTACAGTAGAATATGGCACAGCTTTAGCAGCAGCAAACTCCATAAACTGGGCACGCCTGCTTCCTCAGATAGTTTATCATGCCTCTGCATACCTTGATCTTGTTCAGCAAGATATTATTGCCTTTGGAAGTCCTGTCGATGTTTGCATTCCTACAGGGAACTTTGGCAACATATTAGCTGCTTTGTATGCTAAAATTATGGGAATCCCTATTAGAAAATGCATTTGTGCTTCCAACCAAAACAACGTTTTGACTGACTTCATACAGACGGGTAGCTATGATTTGAGGGGAAGAAAGTTAGTTCCCACTTCCTCACCAGCGGTAGATATTCTGAAGTCCTCCAATCTCGAGCGGTACTTGCACTTGATTGCCGATGGGGACGGACAACTGGTGACACAACTGTACAGCCAGCTGGAAAATCAGGGCCACTTTCAGCTACGGAAAGATCTACTCGAAAAGCTTCAGCAGGACTTGGTGGCTGGCTGGTGCTCTGAGGACGACTGCCTCGCTGCCATTCACTACGTGTACAGCACCACGGGATATATTTTGGATACACACACAGCTGTTGCTAAAGTAGTTGCAGATCGATTGCAAGACAGAACTTGCCCAATTATTATTTCATCTACAGCTCATTATTCGAAGTTTGCACCTGCTATCTTGAGGGCCTTGAGGATTGCGGAAATCAAACAGAACCCATTAAGTCAGCTTCACTTGCTGAGTTCTTACAGCCCTCTGCCTCCAGTCCACTGGGGCCTGTTAGAGACGCTGAAAAAGAATGAGAATGAGCATCACCAGGTCTGTGCTGCTGATCTGAGTGTGCTGATGTCCCAGATAGAGACCTTAATTCAAAATCATTTTATGAAAGCTTTCTGAGCAACCGGTCAGACATCCACTGTGTCAATCATGTGCTTTAGCCAACTGCATGAATCACAGAATCATAGAATTAAAGTCACCATCCATCTGGCCTACGTCCAGGCCACAGCGTAACATCTGCAGGGTTACATTCAATTGTCTTCAGCAGTGTTTTTAAGTAATGCATGTGAGGTTTGTAGCAGTGCTGAAGGGTTTTGTATTGAGAGGGCAGAAGCCTGGAGTACTCCTGTGCAGGCCACACATACTAGAGGCAGCAGCTGTGCAGGCTTCCCTTGGCAGTGCTGTCCCCTTCACAAGCCTGGAGCATTCTCCCCTGAAGGAGGGAGGTAATGAAGTCTGACCTTTCTGAAACAAATAGCTGTCATTTTGTTGTGGGAATGATGTGATCACTTGCCAGGGGGTGATTGGTTAAACTCTCACTTCACTTAGGGCACCGGAACATAATATGATAGTGATGATGCTCAAATGTTACTAATGAGGGTTGATTTTGCTGTGAAGATTAAAGTATACTTGTATTATTAATCCCTGAACCATGCAATTTGATTATATGTTATCTTCTTATATGGTGTTTTTGTGTGTGTGTTGTGTGGCCAACATTTATGCAAAAAGTCGGATTATTTGGGTTTTCAGATAGCGTGGCAGGTTTACCCTGCTAGGCAGCTAAACACCACAACTGCTCTCTCACTCCCCCTCCTTAGATGAGGAGGGGAAGAAGTAAAGGAAAGAACAACTCACAGGTTGAAATAAGGATATTTTAATTAAAGGAAAAAAAATTATTAAGGAAAGATTATTATTAATGAAACAATTTAACTTAAGGGAAAAAAAGGGAAAAGGGAGGGGGAAGGGGAAAAAACAAAACAAATAAAGGCTATGTGGAAGTGCAGAGGAAAGAAATTACTCTCTACTTCCCACAAATGAGTGATGCTTGACCACGTCCTTGAAGCAGGGCCTCAATGCACGTAGCCGGTGTTCGGGAGGAGGACCAATGTTTTCACGAGAGCCCACCCCTCCCCTCTTCTTCCTGTTTCCACCTTCTATTGCCGGGTGTGATATGATGTGGTATGGAATATCCCTTCGGTTGGGTTAGGTCAGCTGCCCTGGTGATGTTTCTCTTCTCACTTTTTTGGCCACCCCCTAGGAGGGTTAGAGAGAGTCCTGATGCTGTGCCAGCACTGCTCAGCAGCAGACACAACACTGGGGCGATACCACTGCTGTTCCAGCTACAAGTGCAGAGCACAGCACTGTTTGGGCTGCTGCAGGGAAAGTTAACATCCCATCCAGACCCAGTGCAGATAGTACCCCCCCCCAATATTCTCCTCTATAAAATAGAATCCTTCCTTCAATATTAATAATTTTTGAGATGTGACTCTTCCTCCAATGTACTGTGATCTTTCCTAGATCTCTTCTATTTCAATTTTCAACTTCTGAATACTCTTTTAATGTTATTTTTTTTCTTAGCATTAGCAGCAGTCTCCTTAAATAAGATTCAAACTTAAGTATTTATTTACATTTGTTTCTTGTACTCTTTATCTTAGAGGTCATGTAGCTTTCTTATTCTAATTACCTCTGTTACCATATTTTTCTTAGAGTAATTTCATTGGCATTCAATTCATGCAAAGCATGAATTATGTCATGAAGGAAGCTTCTCCGTTCTTGATATCTCATCAAGGAAAAGTGGAGGATGAATTTCAGTATCTGGCAAATGTGATAGCATCAGAGGTATTCATTGATAGCACAGACCTATTTCAGGTTAAACAATCTGTTTTTGCTAATGATGGGCTCTTTATTTATTTATCAGAAAACATAGAGCAGGTTGTTTTAGGAGATCATGTGGTTATGGGCAAACTTAATCTGTTAACTGTAGATTATATTTCACAAAGGTTTAAAATACAACTAGATTTCACAGTATGAGAAATGATAAAATGATGTGTTGGCAAGTTTTGAGTGTTATCCAGTTACAGGTAAGAAGGTAAAAGCTCTGAGGTGTGAGGATGTACAGCTATGGGAGGCTGTGGCTCCCACCGAGATGCATAAAGGGAGAGGTATTGGCAAGAGAGTTGGTAATTGGTAACGTTTTTGCCTCTTTGAGAGTCAACATCTCATAGATGTCAAAACTCATTAGCAGCTTTGATCAGTTGCCAAAATACAGAGACAAGATAATGCTAATAGAATCATTCCACCCCCTTCCCTTGTGTGCCTGCTTGTACTTTTTGTCACATTAGAGGTGAAGAAAGCACCATCCAACAGACTACTTGAAAACATTCTCAGTTTATGTGAAGTGTTCCAGCGTAAGCTAAAAGACCCAAGCATGATTCTACGATGTGCATTTGCCCCAGTGAATATGTTCTGTAATAAAGTCACATGTAGCTGATAAAGGTGTGACACAACAGCTCTTCAGATTCTGCCATTCTTGGATGCTTTTTGAGGATCTTTCTTGTTACTTTCTATGTTCAGACCTTGTTTCTTATTTCTGCAATAACTTTGGAAAATCATTTTTGTAACGTAAGAATGACTTTTTTTTTTTTTAAAAAAAGAAAACAAACACAAAACTGTAAGGAAAATGTTGCATAAATATGTTGCCAAAATAAAAGAATTGTGCAGGTTATTAGTGCTCATCCACCTTTCATTTCTGAATGTGTCAATTTGATTCTTGTATTAGTCCCAAGTGGAAAAAAAAAAAGTTCTCACTGTATATGCTCAGTACAAAGCATGAATTCTAAATCTAAAAAAAAAAATAAAATAAAATTCTTCCTGGAATGGGTACTGGTTTCATCTGGAAACTGGAAATTCTGTAGGACCTGGTTCCATGGGGTTTGGTACCATTAGTCATAGAGCAATTTCTTATGCACAGTTACAGTACATTCTAGAAATACCTACAAAGAAGAGCTTATTTTCGTGGAAAGTACCTAAAAGAGAAAAGTTGAGATTTTAAACAAGATTGGGCTAGGAGTCTATGACCTACCTTGAATTAGTTGATTATTAGATAAATCAGGAAGAACTAAACTACATGTCTAACAACAGATTTATTTTGGCGCGACTCAAGCAATTGATATTTCAAAGTTCATGGCTGTAACTCAAGCTTGGTTTGAAGGAAAAAGTGATATTCCTAGTTAATATTTTCATACCATGTGAACCACAGTAACAGGTGATATGGTTACTTGACTCAAGTAAGTACAGAAATGAGCAGTTGTAGTTAAGGGTTTTTAATGTGAAAGTAAGTAAAGATAGTGATTGAGGAGCATGTACGGTCTTAGTACATTTCTCAGAATGTCTAAACTCATTAACAGTACAATACTTGATTAATTGTTTAAAAAAATAAGAATTGGGCTTTGTCATTTGTCATACCTTAAATGAACTACTTTTGTGTGCCGCATCTGCTTGTGGACCTATTAATGGGTGCTATCAAAATACCTCAGTAGTGTCACAATCCCAAATCTACGTGGTATTTGTGACTAGGTGCTAATGCTGTGTTGTGGTAGCTGCAACGTACAGTACTCTCTCTTGCTTTGACCTGCTGGGCCTGGAGGAGTGGGAAAGGAGAAAAAATTTCCTCTGTGCTCACTGCTGTGACTGGCTGTGGGGTATAGGATAGGACAGTAAGGGAAGCAATCTTTGCCCTTTCCCAGCCCAGCTTCTCTAAATGTCATTCAGCAAAATGCCGTAGTTCAACAAACATTGTGCAGGTTTTTTCTCACTGGGTTACAAAAGATTCAAAGGTCATTAACTGTTCAAAGTGAACGCAAGTACTGTTTTTTTGTTGTTTGCAGACATTGTACACCTTGAATTTTGTCACATAATATTTTCTATAAGAAAAAACGGTGTACTTATGATGCACCAAAGCAAATCTACGTTCTGATGGTTAGTAGGATTATCAAAGGTGTTTGGGCTCGATGTACACAGTTTGCTCCTATTTGCCTAAAGATGGGATTTTGCAGTCTAAATCAACGTCAGCCAGGTTTACAGAGAGTGGGAGTATGTATATATATACATTTTTACTGGCTTTGTTGGCCAGGAGTGATAGCATAGCTTTAGTTAAGCTATTTTCTGTATAAATAAATCTTCGTTGAACACTGATGCCACATGAAAAATCTTAAAGGCAAATGTAACGAGGAACAGTTTGTAACACCTATATTTACACTTTCCATTATAAAAGTATTTATATGGAAAATGCCTTGTATTTCTTGCAGATGTACCAGCTGCTCATTACTTGCCTTTATAGAATCACTACAGTTGGAAAAGGCCTCCAAGATCATCTGGTCCAACCGTCCCCCTACCACCATCACCCACTAAATCATGTCCCTGAGCACCATGTCCAACCTTTCCTTAAACACCCCCAGGGATGGTGACTCCACCACCTCCCTGGGCAACCCGTCCCAATGCCTGACTGCTCTTTCTGAGCAGAAATGTCTCCTCATTTCTAACCTGAACCTCCCCTGGCACAACTTGAGGCCATTCCCTTGTGAGAAGAGGCCGACCCCCAGCTCCCCACAGCTTCCTTCCAGGGAGCTGTAGAGAGCAATGAGGTCTCCCCTGAACCTCCTCCAGACCAAACACCCCCAGTTCCCTCAGCCACTCCTCACAGGATTTGTGCTCCAGGCCCTTGACCAGCTTTGAAGCCCTTCCCTGGACATGCTCCAGGGTCTCAATGTCCTTGTAGCGAGGGGCCCAAAGCTGAACACAGCACTTGAGGTGCAGCCTGGTCCCACTCGTCATGGTGACAGTGATTTTTGGTAAAGTGTCAACAGAGCAGTGAGGCTTGATTTCAGAAGAGAATTCTGTTTTCTTAGTGTGAATTTAAAAAGAATTTCTAGTTATGTTTTTGAGATGATGGGATATTTTAGCAGATGGAACTCTGAATGGAAGAGTCTTGTTTTTCAACACATCAACTGTGCTCTTCGAAGACATCAAGAATGCACATTGTTATTAAGTATATCATGTTTGCATGCCTCAAGTATGTGTGTAGTTTGTTTCTTACTGCATTCCTTCTAAATAAACACAGCAGGATCCATGATGTAGCATTTCTTTGCAGATACGGTCTTACCAGTTTGATACAAAGGAAATCCTCTGAGAGAGGTAGTTTTAGAATTTCGTATTCTTAAATCTCAAAAAAAAAAAAAAAAAAAAAAAGTGCTCCTTTACGGGTTTACCTGAATGCTAGGTATATGGTAATCGATCTAGTGATTTCCCTCTGCTGAGACTGGCAGATGTGAGATATTTCACAGCATCCTGGAAGGAAAGTATGTAAAAACAAAACCACACAAACAAAGAACAACAACAAGAAACATGAAAAAAAAAAAAAAAAGACACAAAAATAGCAAATGTCTAAACACTTTATTTGGTTTGCACCACAGATTTATCTGGTGCTGTGTGGAAAGTCTGTCCTCTGCAAAATTTTTACTGAAAATGAAATATATTCCAGTTACATCTTTCTCTTATTCATACTTAGTTCAATGGAGGTGATAAACTGGTTGTCTAGTGACAGTTGGCTTAGAGAGAAGTGCTTTGGTTTACTTGGAGTGTGATTTCAAGGTTCTGGGTATGTAAACCATACTTTTGAATGGCTGAAATACTAATGCAACAAACTTTGAATTTCAGTAAATTAACATGAACAGATAATTCCAAATGTATGTTAGCACTTTGAGAAAGAAGTAAATGTTACTGTGTTTTTTCATAATACTTAATAAAACGTGTGCAGCATGCTCATCAAAAGTGGGAAGCTGTTGTTTCAGCAAGATCTTTCAGAAGGCACCAGACTAAAAGATATCAGTCACAGTCTTGCCCTCCAGCTTAGGTATTTTAACTGTCGAGGATCTTCAGGTGCATTGGTGGATCTAAACAGTTTTTGCCTTTTATTCCAGAAGACTTTATTCTCTGATGGCTCTTAAAGGTGATCTCCGGATACTTCCATGACTGGTGTAATAAAATGGATGCAAGGTTCAGAACAGAGCAC
This sequence comes from Anas platyrhynchos, assembly GCF_047663525.1. NCBI lineage: Eukaryota > Metazoa > Chordata > Aves > Anseriformes > Anatidae > Anas > Anas platyrhynchos. The sequence continues at coordinate 141,738,974 of NC_092588.1, forward strand.
AGAGTAGGAGGCTAATGCATAGGAAATAAAGTGGTAAGTGATTGACAGAATTAAGAAAGCACCTGATTTACTTGTTTATGTACAGTTTAACTAAGTGGAGGAACCATAGTATTTCCTCCTGTGCTACAAAAGAAAGCATTTTTTTTTTTCATAGAAAGTGTATCCCAAGCTTTACAAAGTCAGTTACATAGCAGAGACATTTTTGCTCTAATATTTAGATTTTTCATTACTGCTATTTGGAATACCCTTAGATTTTCAAATCTAGATTCAAATCTTAAATTTTCTTTTATTTTAAATTACTTACTGCTATAGGAACATGTAAATTATTAGCATCCAATTTAAAATTCATCATGACGCTAATTGAGATCTGAAAATGTAATTCTGAAAGGACAGCTGTGACTGCACAGATTTGTTACATGAGTTCACTCAGGTTTTGGTTATTAATCATCAGTTTGTTGAGAACACAAAGGCAGGTTTAACAATGAGTGCTCAAGTCTGCGGATGCCACAAAATTTAAATACCGAGGAGCCACTTAAACAGAGTAGGATGAATTATTTAGTAGGGAGCTGTGAAAAATCTGCATTTTACTGTGGCCTAAAGTAGAACAATGTCTCTAGGAGCAGAAGCTTGAGGTCATACTTACCAAATAGACCACTGTGTTGTAGGGAATGCTGACTTTGAAGAGTGCCTGGAGGTGGGGTGCGTGCTTAGCTGAACTTGAATTGTCAGCATGCCTTGTGGCCAAACAGACCAGTGAGATTTTCAGGTCTAGAAATGGGAATGTTGACAGGGAGGTAATGCTGCTGTCTGTATTTCACTTTGATACAACCTTTTCCAAGAATGCTGTGCCTAACTTTTCCAGTAATACTGGAAAGTTGGACAGAAAAGAGTTGTAAGAGGAATAAAAAGATTAAAAAGGTAATGTCACGGGAGTCTTGGTAAATAGAATCTGCTTAAGTTTAATGATAGGAAAGTTAGCCTAGAAGAAAATTATTGAAGCAAAAACTTGTTAATAAAATAAAGGTCTCTTCAGTCTAGCAGAGAAGGAGTGATCGAGTGATTGTAAATACAGCTAGACACATTGCAAGAAGTAAAGGCAGTTAACAGATTGGTAAAGGTTTCTCTAGTCTGGAAGTACTAGATGGTTTTCTGAACAGATGTGATTTGATAGAGGAGAAATTCAGGCGAGCCAGATCCATGTTATGCAAGAGGTCAAGCTAAATAATCACAGCAGTCCTTTTTGGCTGCCCCAGGAGTAACTTACATGCTAACAGAAGTATGAACAATATTTCACAGAGGCCTGCCTGAGCGTTAAAGATTGCAAACTCATTTCAGTTCTGCTCTACTGTTACCAGTACAAAGAACAAGCTGTGCTCTAAATGGGCTACTGGATATGTTTAGCCTTGTTCTTTCTGCCACAAGAGAATTGCAAATGGTCTACTAATGCACATCCTGACTTGACTCATGGCTATTAGGATATGGCTCATTAGTTTTAAATTTCATTATACAATATGTGTTGTGATGGTTTGTGTAATGCATACTTTCATTATGAAAATTATGTGAACGTAAGTAGTAGGGAATTGCCTATGAAAATGTCAGCTGTATTGAATGTAGCTATTGATTATTTGTTTTTCTCAGCTTTTAAAAATTAGACGTCTCTTAGAGATTATTAGATGCTTTTGGACCCCTTCTTTCTATTCTTGTTTACCTGGCATTTCTCTGTGCTTTAGTGAGCAATCTGTGATCCAACAGCCATTTTCAATTCATTTTCAGCTCACGATAAGATCTATTTAAGACAAATTGAAACATCCAGTGTTTCCTTTTTATAGTTCAACTTGACCTTTTGTATAGCAACCAGAGATGTTCCATAAAGCTTAGCAGAGGTAGTATGCGCAAAAGGGCTCTTTTCTAGAAATGTTTTGAGAAAAATGCTTGTATTTTCTTACATTTGAAACTAATCCACTAAATTATATCTAAATAAAGTAAGCATTAAGTGGGCTTTTTAATTATTTATTTTTTTACTAAATGCATGTGCAATCTGTTTCTGTTTAAAATGCTAATAAATGCATACCATCTCCTAATGAAAGTTGTGCTCCCTGCATAATTAATTAGCATTGTATACAGATGAGGAAGGGAAATCCATATTCACGGACATTTTCATCCAGAATGGTTAACAAATGAATAGCGTAGATTTTGAAGGGTCGTATACGAGTACCTCATTTCTGTGTAAACGATATTTAGCAGGTAAAAATTTAGCTAAGTTTACCTGGAGTCGTGGTTATATACAGTTTTAACCACAAGATGGCATTCCTAACAGAAATTTGCTAGACACTTTTCTGCAGTTTTTGAAGGCTATCATAAGCACTTGTGATGTTATACAAGCCTTTTATGTTTTCATTTTTTAGAAAACCTAATTAATAGAAATTTGACTAAAACTCTATTGTAAGAAACCTTCGTGTTCATTGATATGTGGGATATATAAAATTATACATGTATGATGGTTCCGGGTCAAAGAAACACGTTAATTCATAGCATTGTATACTGTTAAAGACTTTTCAACTGTAAATCTTGAATCAATTTTGATTTAATACAAGCAAATAAACTCAATTCTTTAATATTTAAATCAAGAGCACAAGTAATGCCATTATCTTACATGCAAACCCCATTTCTTTGGGATTTAGAATATGATGTAGGATATGGGGCTTGTATTGAGTTTTGGGATAAGAAAGAGCAGATAACTGTATTCGAAGAAAACCACGTTATAAATACTGTGTCCTGCTGTGCAGGGGAGGATTATTCATAGCTTAATGTTAAAATGACCAACCAATGTATTTTCAAATACTCGTCATTCAGACTTGATAACAGAGCCCACTGGCAGCTCTGCTTTCTTTCAGGCTTTACCTTTTTTAGTTTATTATTATCTTTGCGTGCTAAAAGCCAATACTCTGTTTTTCTTTTTCCTTAAATTAAATGCAAGCATGAACAGAGCAAAATACAACCTACTAAACCAATACAAATACACCAGGGACATGCTTATTATACTTACATTTCTTTTTCTGTGGTTAAAGTCCTCATTTTACCTTGCTTATTTTTGCTGACTCTGTAAGATTGGACGTGAGCTAAGTAATCATTTATGTTTCCATTCTAGCTAGTGCCCTAGTTGCTTTGGTTTGGAAAAAAGACATTACCTGAAGTTCATACTTAAACTGGAGTCGAATGAAGTTTGGGTAATTTTTTTATCAAGTCTATTTCAAGTCAACAGAGAGAGCTATAATAGACTAAATTTCTTTGTCTTGGTAGTTTTAGATTTGTGGTACAGAAACTTTTGTGGCCTTAGAATATCTTCTCTAATGCTTGTGTACATTTCCTACTAATCCTTCTGCTCCATGTGCCACTCGCGCTGATGCATCAGCCCCTCTGGTTTTGGTTCCTGTTGTTTACCACAGCTGAGTGGACAGAGAAGTGGCTGCCTCTGTTCCTGACACTAATGACAATCTTAGCCGAGTGAGCGGGTACTGCTTTGACATTCAGCAGCTGTTCTTTTCCTTAACATGCTGTTATACCTGTATCATCTCTCCGAGGGGGCTGTGCAAAACAAAATATGAAATACTGTCTGCTGAATACAATTGTCAGAACAAAAAACAAACGTGTTCTTGTAGTTATCAGGTTGGTAGAAACTACCTACCGGTAGGACATGACACAAGGACTGCAGAGGCAGACCTTGTGAGTTAATAGTATCTGGAGCTGACTACCAGTAAATTTTTAAGGTCTGAACGTTTCCTACATGCTGCAAATTTTCAAGAAGTATGATGAAATGGAAATGACTATTTCAAGGATGTGGAAAAGGCACTAGGAAGAAACTTATACATAATAATTATGAAATCAATGTTGATAAGAAAGTAAATGATTTGTAATACTGATTTGTTGCCGTTACTTTTCAAGTTAAATTACACACAGAATTTTCTTTTTTTGTAATTTGGCATGGCACTAGGTGAGTAGATGTGGACAGGTTCCCACAGAGAAGAGCAAGAAGCATGTCCTACAGAGGAGGTTTTTAAAAAGGAAAGCCCCAAATACTAAGGAAAGCAACATCCTCTGCTCTCAAAGGCTGATGGTTGGCACGTGGAAAGGACTTATCCTGGAGAACAGTCAGTAAGCAGTACACACAACTTAACAGGCAAAATGAGTTAATCAAGGCAAAAGCACAGTTTAGGGTCCCCAGAAATGCTGTAATGAACAGGATGTGATGGACACAAACAGTGGAAATCAGTGAACTCAGCCAGTGCTCGTGCTGCTTCTGGGACATCTTATGATGTCAGATCAGATGGGTATGTACTCCAGCTCCCAGAAAACGGGAAATAATGAAACCAAACTTGTGCTTTTGCCTGAGGATCTCTCAGTTAGGTGACAGCCACGGAGAGATCATATAACCAAGCCCTTGCATATAATGCTGTCAGAAAAAAATGGCCATAATGGCTGCTGTCAAATAGTAGGACTAATATTTCATAAAGGATCTGCAAATTGCTTTGCTGGTACAAAGCACATCAGGGGCTAATTTAATGCAGCTTATTGTTTGTGAGAGGTTGATTATGAATGTTTGGATTGCATCTTATATAACTGCTGCTGGATAAGCATTGCTATGAATAAGTGTGAACTGGGAAAGAAAAATGTGATACTGGGAATAGTAACCACAAGCATTATTGCTTCCCGTATGTAACAAACATGCCTAGGGCAAGCAAGCACAATTACCGATAGAAGCTGTGTTTGTTCATGCAAGTGATTTTATTGTTCTGAGTGATTTATCACTCTGAGTTAAGTTTTTGATGAAAGATTTCTCTGGAATAATCATACTGCTAATGAAATCTTCAGTAAGTGACCAGGATTGCCTACTGGAAGGAAGTTGGGTTTATGAAGTTCTTCCATGAGGTTTTTAAGAAGGCAGGGTGCAAAGGGTCACGGTGCAACACGAGTTGCTTTCACAAGCTGGTAACATCATGTCTTCCACTCTCTTTTTGACATCCTCAGTGTTGGAAATCTAGAATTATGTGTTTTTGAAAGTAGTCAGTTACTGTCATATAATCCCAAACTATGCTTTGTGCAAGCACTCACACCATTGTATTTTAGCACTAGTATCAAAGCACTATGTTGGAGTCTCTGAATTTACACTGGGTGCTGGAGATACGACTACTGAAAACAGAAAGGCAACCCTCATGTTCCTTTATGAAAAGCAAAGAGATGTTACATTTTTGAGCTGTTACAACTACTTTTCAAATCTGGATTGCAGGATGTGTGCAGCACCTGAATCGCCAGCACCTCTGTTCCTCGGGCCCCTTGATTGCTGGTGGTAAAGCTCCTACTGATTTCTTTATGTTGTGAAAAGAGATGGTTGTAAGCACTGGTCCCTTCCCTCTCTACAGCACCTGAATAGAAAACAAGCACAATTATCTGCTGTATTACACTGGCAGTGGAATTACCTTACTAAAGATGTCATACACGGTCAACCTCTTTTGCAAACGCAGAGTGGCAAAACTGAGCCAGAAGATCCTGAGTGCCAAGTCAACTTTCCTGCTCTGCACAGAACCGCTGTGAAAGCTAGATGGAAACTACTTCACAAACTACTAAGATCTCTCTAGTGCCCGGCATCATAAATTGTTACTCATTTCCGCAAGGCACAGCTGACAGCTGACAGCGGGAAATGAAGAAATAAAAACTACTTTTTTTTTTTTTTTTATTCCATCCAAAATGAAATTTGCCTTCTGTGAGCACTTAGCTTGTTGTGCCAAGCTTAGGAGGTGAAGAGTGGGTCTGCTACCTCCTGGTGGGGGCTGGTTCTTGGTAATTTTCAGTCGGTTCAGGGGCAGCAGAAGCCACATCTCTAGTGATGAGTTTTTGTTCCTTGTATTAATTGCATGATCTGCTTCACTGATCAAATTGTGTATAAATGGAACAGCCTAAAAGTAATTGTACAGCTGAGAAGCTGACAAGTTATTGTGCCTTATGGCTACTGCAGCCATGTGGTAAGGACCAACAAGGCAAAAATTGGTATCTTTAACCTCTTGTATCCCCTAACTTTCCCCTATGAACTGCCTGTCACCTTAATTTGTCATTTTGATCAATTTATGAAAGCAACTTTTTTATGTGGTGGCCTCCAATTTCCCAGAGACAACTGCCCAGTCCATCCCATGTTCCTGATTTTCCTGCTGTTGGTGCTGTATTTCCTTTCCTTCCCCCCTCAATTTTCACATCTGATGTTGGTAGTGATGGTGTGGTTTGTAGGTCTGTTTTTCCAGGGTAGGGAGATGAATATGGAGAAGAAATAAGCCACATAACAGCAATGTTTGGAGTGTCATTGAGACCGCCTTGATAATTTTTTTTTTGCTTGCAAAGCAGATGTCTGTAACACACTCAGACTCTTCACCATCGCATATTATCATGAAGCCATTTTAGCATAATCATTTTTAATTTATGTATTTCCTCTCCACAGAAGAATTTAAAATTAGTCTTTGTAGAGTAAATTTAGCTCTCTCTTACAACTTAAAATACCAGAATAGTATTGTTTAAAAAGCAAACAAACACAAATATATGTCTTGCAATGGGAATTTTGTGGTTAATACAATAAAGTTTCTTTCAGGCTGCTTTCTTGGACTGCAAGTCAAGAGTTTTATTTCCCTTCTGTTATCAGGTATCCCTTGAAATGTTCACACCTAAGTTCTGAGAACTGCATTGTTGTTAACTCTGCTTTTGATGGCTATCAGCAGGATTTTACCACTTCTGAACAGAAGGAAAGGTGCACGTACGCAACAATTTTCAGCGAAAAGGAAAACCGGAAGACATTACTGTGTTACCGTAACTTGACCCAAGAGCAGAAGAGGCAAATATGCGTGAGTGCACTGATATTTGATAAACTGGTATCTTTCTCAGAAAGCTTGAAAGTGGTAATTTTTGCAGCTCTTCCTTTTGTTCAGATTGATTAGGGTATGCTTTATTCTTTTCCTGCTTTCCTCCTCCCCAAATTTGTAAGTAAATGACACAAAAGAGAAGTCTGATTTAAAATCAGGCTTCAATATATTGAAGGTAAGTAAGTGGGGAAAGCAGCAAAAATCAGATATAGTGAATAGGAAGAAGCTGGACACAGTTCAACCAAGTACTTGTGAATAAAAGCCCAAGATTGGAAGTCTGACCCCTTGAACAATTCATTTAAACAGGGCCATGGTGATAACACAGGCCACCTCCAGCTTTAAAATCACACTAAAGAAGTGGACCTACAGTTTTCTTGAGAGACTTGTGTAAATTCCTGCTGTGACTAAGCCAGATACCAGGGAAACAGCTTATTTATTTATTTATATATTTATTTATTTATTCCCACCCCCCACTTTGGCAGTAATTCTAAGATAAAGAAAAAAGAAATCTTTGAAAAAAAAAATAAACTCAGAAATTGTTTTTTAATATGGGATGAGCATTGGTACTTTATCAGTCTGTTTAACTGGTGCTGTGTGACTTCTTCCTGATTGTGGATGTACTCAGGTTGTCTTGTTCAGTTTGCTCTGTGTTTTGAGAGACAGAAAACGTGAGAAAATGAATATGTATGCACAAAAAAAAATTGAAGTATATGTGTATAGGTGATACATATTTCAGTATGCACAGAATATCATGTCCATTGTGAATGTCATTGTGTGTGATGCATCTCAGAAGCCGTGCCGAAGGAAGCGTGCATCCCCGTGGGCACCAGGCTGCCGCGTCCGCGGGCTCAGGTGGGATGAGGCAGTCGGCCCCAGGGACACCATGCTTGGTGACAGGGCTCGAAACAGCAGCTGCACAAGTGACGAGAGCATCACCACACAGGTCTGACACTCTCTGTGGCTCCCCTGCATGCACCGTGCCCGATTGCTTCTCATTTTGGTTACCCCAGCGTGTGCAGCACTGCTCTGCTAGGCAGTGGCACCGTACAGCTCCCGGTGTTTGCCAGAGCCTCCTCGCTGTATGACAGCTCTTGGAGTCATCCAAACCCTGCCTCTGGCCTCCGCAGTGCCCTGCTGCATGGGTAGAAGGGGCTGCAGCTTTGGTTCCTCACCTGCTTGACATCTTATGTGAACACTTGCTACCACCTATTGATTTTTATGCACCTTGACAGACGTGTGTTGCTCAGATAAGACAACCTGTGAGGACTTGTGCTGATGTTCTTGGTTGTTTTGACAGCACTGAGATACTTTCCTTAAGGAATATAAAAGCTGCGCTGCTAATAAGAAGCAACAGAAACCACATTGCGTGCTTTTCTCTCTCTCCCCTCCCTTTTCCACATTTTTTCAGCACTGTTCCTCACCTCATTTGCTCCCTCTTGAACTGTCTGAGTGATGCTTCTCCAATCAGCCCCTCATCAAACCGAAGCGCCTCTTGGTGCCCTTCACCCCCTGCTCCCACTTCCCATGGCCAAGTAACGTGGATCCCGTCAGCTCACCTGCCCCGGGTGTCCCTTCTCAAACCAGGTGAGTCAGGCCAGGGGGAAGGACATGGGACTAAGAGAGACTGTCTGGATAATTTGGGCTGGACTGGAAGTATAAATTGGTTCCCTCTACTCTCATTTTTATTTTTCATTTTGATTTTTGCTTTTAAATGAAGGTGCAAACACAAAATGGATGGCAATTTAGCTGCTCCTGAGTCAGTTCTGAGGACCCGGTTTAAATTGGGCTTTATCTCTGCTTTTGCTGAGGGCATCCATTCTGGCATGTACTCCAAGTTACATTTTATTCACTAGAAACAATCAGACAAATCCTGCTACGTTTTTATCGTAGGATATAATGACACTGTGTGGATTTCAGCTGTAACTTCAGATGCAGGAACAATCCTTGCTGCTTGCCAACTGTTATTCAAAGGAAAACCTTAATGATTGGAAAAAATAAACGTTCAGGGAGATTAGAGATATGAATTTGTAATTGGAGTGATTAAGAAATTCCTTCAGTGTGTTCTTAACAAAAGAGAGGAATAAACAAGTGATGGAAAACCAACCCAGAGGCAGGCGCAAAAGACAGGAAAGCGATCGTATGCTAGGAAGAAAGGTCATAACTTGTTAATGTAGTGAGCTTGTTTGAGGATATTAATGTTACGGTGTACAAGGGGAGTGCAATAGCTTTTGAGAGCATTTGGCAAAACTTCAGATCAGAGTACAATGTTCGTGATGCAGAGTAATGGAGTAAGTGGAAAGTTGGCTCCTGAGGTACAAAGCAGGGAACAAAAAGTAGCTGTAAAAAGGAGTTGGTATTCCCTCCCCCCCCCCCTTTTTTTTTTAATCTGGAAAGAAATTAGGCAGTTGTGCTGGAAAGCTCATTATTACAGAGAGATGCGACCTCAGCTTGGGCTACAAACTTAGTTCTTGGGTGATTTTCCCTCTGCAGCTGTACAACAACAGCCCATGAATGCCAAGTGCAAGGCATCAGTGCGACATGATGGGGAGAGGTCTCTGAAACCGCAATGTGTGAACTAGACTTAGGCAAAAGACTGGGGAAGACGTCCTGGGAACTGCCCTGCCAGCTCGATTAAATCTCTCAGGAGCCTGGAGAAGTGTGGCTTCGTGCAGAAGACAGAGACAAAGGCTTCCTAGTCCTGCTGTGAGCTCCTTCTCTGCAGCAGCTGCTGCTGCCCAGGCTCCTCTAAGCCACTTGGTCTGTGTTTGGTGTAAGCTGAAGCCAGAGGTTGTTGCGTGGTCATACTAGTGTTTATTATTCAGTGTTTGCTGAGCAGGTAGGCAAAAGGCGTGTTTTGAAGGGCCTTGTAGCAGTCTGGCAACTGGAAAACAAATGAGCCTCTTCTGCAGCCCACTGTGTGACACCCTGCTGTCCTTAGCTGCCTCCTCTGAACTTGGATTTGCTAAATTCCCAGCCATGTCTGGGCTCGGGGAACACATTATGAAGCACAAAGGAGAGCAGGTGGGCCTGTGCAACCCTGTCTGTGCTCAGCCTGGTCCAAGAGATTGGCCTGGGGGGTGGCAGAGATCTGCGGGCGTACACACAATCCATCACCGGTGCTTCTGACGGACGGCGATGAGCTGCTCCAGCTGCTGCTCAGCTTCAGATGGGCTTTGAAATATAGGCGGGTTGAAGGACATATGAGTTTTTCTTTCACGATAACAAAAATCAGCATTTTGTTCTCCTATCTGTACAGTTAAGGCAATTTCCTACAAGCAGTGATAATTCCAGAGCAGTTTCTGCCTTGTGATTGATACATAAATGAGGTGATTATTTTTGGCAGTGCTGCTTGATTTTATTATTATAACAGAGAAAATCGCAGCTAATTCTCTGTTTGCTGAGGTTTTTAATGCATCCTCTGCACTGAAACACCTTGAGTCACCAGACAAAGGGGAAATAACACATTGCTGTGAGACAAAACCAGCGGTCCCCACTGGAGTAGACCATCCAGAGATCTGCCTCTTGCTCTCAGGAGCAGCCCTTATGCAACAAATAAATAAATAAATAAAATAAAAATAGCTCGCAAGCTATGATGGAAGATGCGGCAGAGATGCACTCTCTGTGTTTGCCAGGCACTTTTAGAGAAAACTGTGAAGATTTACTCCTAATTGATCAAGGCTTTTGCAAACCTGTAAATGCCAAGGCTGACTTGGAGGATGTGGTCCTGGAGAGGCCAGATGCTACCCGTAGTGGCTGTTGCAGCCTCAGAAACAGGGTTTTCCCCCCCAAAGCATCAGCTGTGCGGGATCTGGGGTCTCACATGGCTGCTGCACTGAGTGTGGGGCTGAGCCCTGCTCCCCAGCCCTGTCCCATGCCATCCCCCTTGTCATGGTACTGTTGCCTCTCCCTGTGGTGCACAGTTTTGCCTACACTGCTGAGAGCCCTTGAGCCAGCCTGGGTATTTAGGGAAGAAAATAGCAGAAAACAGGTAATAGATAAGGCAATATTTTATTTTGTAATAAATATTTGGAATACAGTTTCCAAACTTCATTTAAAAGTATATTGCAAGGAGAATCTGAACGTCCCTTGTAAATAATAAAGATGATATTGTCCATTGGAAATACAATCTGTAGCTTCTTTGAAGCTTGTTTCTTTAAGCATGATATGAATTACTCATTTCTTGCACATTGCCTGACCACCTGGGTTACTCTGTAACATCAGCATCTGCATCTGTACAATGGGAGTAGCACTGCTGTGCATCTTTGGAGAAGAAACTGGGGTTTCAGAGTAAAGGGGTGATTTAAATGCTGGATTTTACTTTGCGTGATAGATCTGCAATCTGATTAGAGTGAGTTGTGAGACTACCATGGAACGCAGTGGAGCAATATTGGATTATTGCAAAATGCAGACTGGAAATTAATTACATATCTATTACCTTTAAAATAATTATCTATGACATTCTCTGTTAACCCTTTCATTGTTGTCTCACACAGGCCAAAAGCCAGATATCCAACAAGTGACGCCGCATAAATTTGAACACGGACAGGACATGCTCATCTTTCTTTTCAAAGCCATTAAAATTCTCATTCACTCTTTCCATCTCTCTCATTCTTGCCACGTGTAATGAAGCAGAAAGACAACAAGGGACACGGTCACTGGGGATGCTTGTCAAGTCTGTGACAAGCCGTAGAAGTTCCCTATTAATATCACTTGTGAAAACTTCCACAAAGAAATGCTCCGGTTCCAAGGTCAAGTATTCAGCTGTGAGGAAATAACCGTGTCATAACTTCCCCGGCCACCTCAGCTCAGTTTCACCATATATAGCCTTTATAATATTTAATTACGTTATCACAGATAATAACCTCTTCAAGGTCTAACCGATACTATCAGAGGAGTTTATCGTCAATATGAATGATTTCAGCCAGAAATGTATCAATTTATGTCTCAAAACTCTAAGAAAATGAAAATAAGGCATTGCATTTATAAACTTGACACCAAGGAGTGATCTATTTTTGTTTATCCTGTGTTTCCCTATGGTTTTACTCTCTACAAAAGCCTCTTTTTTCTCTCTCTCTTTTTTTTTTTTTTTTCCTCTTCTATTTCACCCTGCTTCTTTTGCTTCTATTTTTTTTTTTTCCTTCCCCACTTCAGTGTGTTCTCTGTGGCAGCCGAAAAACTGTGATTTGGGCACACTTCACCAGGAAGACATTTCAGGAGGAAAATCACATTAACCAGGCTATTTTATAGTGGTAAAAACGTTGTAGTGCTATTAAAGCACAGCAGCTGCACAAAACTTCTGGTAATCATAGGTCTGAGTTAAGCCATCTGAGGCTTAGAGGGAAGTCCCCATCCCATTTTGGGAACAATTTCACCACAGAAAATGGCAGTGGCTGCAGAAGTTTCAGCCAGAGAGCTGGAAGATGTACCCTGAGCATACTTATATATATGTAGGCCTGGGTCATCTTCTGAGGACACGTCATACAGGGGTTTTTATTAGCACCCACCAAGGAAAGATTTGAGGTAAATTCCTGCTTGCCTTAAGTTCCAAAGGTGAACTCAACTTGGCATGGCAGACACGTGGTCAGGATAACCGATGGAGGAGAGCAGGGAGTCCTGTCTCTGCACATCCCCCACGTTTCACTGGAAATGCAGTGACCAAGGTGACCTTCCAGGGAACCCCCAGCCACTGGCAAGCCAGCAAGCCCCTTATCCAGCTGTAAGGGCTCATCCATGCTAGCTTGCTAGCAGAGGCCTGTGCAAAAGCCACTGGAGATGCCTTGCCATGAAACAGCCAGTCCCAGTCCTGTCTACATGGAAAAGCACAAATAACAGAAACAGTCTACATAGCAAAGTTGCACTTGTTTGATTTTTGAGTGGAAAAGCTGAAGGAAGACACTGATGTGGAAAATCATGAAAATTTCTGAATCTTCCCCAGGGAAGAGGAGAAAATCCAGTAGTTTAAAACCTTTTTTCTGGAAAAGTTTTACCTTATGTTTTCAAAAGCAATGAGGCCTTCTCTGAACAGGTACAAAGATGTCACTATTCACAAGTTTGTGTGGGAAAAAGGAGTTTGTATATCTTTCCTTTCACAGATTTAATTGCTTTCAAGAACTCCGGTTCCTGACTATTTTGAAAAGAGACTTTGAAAGGATGACGGTGTGTGTCCAACATCCAGGGGATGCTGCTGCTGGCTAAGGGCTGCTGCAGACCTACATCTGGAGCCATGTGAGAAGCAGAGAGGTGGCACGCTGGGCATCAGACAGAGCCAGGTTTTTCTTTATCTGAATATGAGCACCATGCGTGCCTTGATTGCCACTGTGGTCAATTTGGGGGTTTCTTGCAGGGTACTGGTTTGCAAAAGGCTGGTTAGAGATAATGAAAATGATCACATGAAAACAAGCAGCACCACGGTGGAAAATCAGTCCTTTTAACTAACTGTAGCAGTAACAGATGAAGCAAAGCAGCCCTCTGTGGCTCAGCAGCTTGGCTGAGGAATTACTCTCACTAGGGGGCCGAGTGCACGTTGTGCAGCAGTACAACGCCTCAAAAAAGAGAAAATGCAGATTTTCTGGGGGGCTTGCATGGTGTGGCACAGCTCGGAGCTTGGGAAGTGATGTGCACATTGCTCTTCCAGCCATGTGGTGGTAGAGGAAGGCTTTTATGAGTTTTGCCAGCTGACCATGCTCTACTCTTGTAGCCTAAGTGATGCCGAAGGAGTTCACGAGCTGCCCTGGCGTGAGACCCTGCTGGGGGAACGGAGACCCTCAGGTGCTGCTGCTGCTGGGTGTAATGGGGCTCAGGAGGGAGCATCCAGAGATGAGACGAGCCCTGGGGCACGCTCTTATTCCTGTTTTTCCCAGCTGAAAACCATCCCCAGCAGCCATCTGCCACCACCCAGTTGGGTGCAGTGGCTTTGGGGGAAGCACCTGGCTCCCTTGCCCCGGGCTAATGGTACATTGTGGGTGCTTTGGGGAAGGCAGCTGGGATTCTTGATACCCCCGGATGCATGAAGAGCACTCTGATTGTTTTGCCCTTGCTGCTCACGTTGGTTCATCTGCTGTGTTTTTGGGGGAAAACTTGCCACCCCATGTGGTACTGCTGTACATCTGCCCCATTTGAGAGAGCTGAGGTGCTGGTCTTTCTGAAGGCATCAGAGAATAGGCTTTTAAGGGGATACCACTGGTTACATAAGTTATTTTTTTCCTGAGAATGTGCAACGTGCTATAGATGCTCATAAAAAAATTGGGTTAATGCCTTAAAATCAGTTAACATTATTCTCCTCTCCTCTCCTCTCCTCTCCTCTCCTCTCCTCTCCTCTCCTCTCCTCTCCTCTCCTCTCCTCTCCTCTCCTCTCCTCTCCTCTCCTCTCCTCTCCTCTCCTCTCCTCTCCTCTCCTCTCCTCTCCTCTCCTCTCCTCTCCTCTCCTCTCCTCTCCTCTCCTCTCCTCTCCTCTCCTCTCCTCTCCTCTCCTCTCCTCTCCTCTCCTCTCCTCTCCTCTCCTCTCCTCTCCTCTCCTCTCCTCTCCTCTCCTCTCCTCTCCTCTCCTCCTTGCTGTTTTTAATCCTACAGAGCTTGTACATACACACGTTAATATTAGTATGTCAGGATCAAAGACAGAAAGAAAGAAACTCTACCATGGTCTCTTTTTCAACCTCCCTTCAGGATGCTGCGGCCTAGTCTCTACTCTGGAGGGCACAGCTTTTTGGTATCAATGGGGAGGATGCCACATGCTTTTTTATAGCATGTGTGAGACTGAAATTGCTCATTAAAATTCCTTCCCACCTTGGTGCCCAGAGTTTGCTGTGGGCTGCACTGAAATTTGACTGTCTGTGTCAATAGCGTCTGGCTGCTCAGCATCTCCAGCCTGGGAGGGCCCTGTTATCCTTTTTTGACCCTGCCTCTGAATACTTGCAGGACTGTATTGGGATGCTTTCCAAGTTTCAGCATCTTCACTTTATGAATTTAATGGCCTCACCAGTTTTATCTGCTTCAGTTTCTCTCTCTCTCTCTCTCTCTCTCTCTCTTTTTTTTTTTTTCATCTCATTTATCTTAGTTACATTTAGTTAATTGAGACTAATGTTTTGTTGAAAAATCTCTCTCCGAGTCCCCAAGCTGAGCTTTTGAAGTGAATAGATTTGGGTAAAAATTTGCAAATGAGCTATTAATATTGCCACAGCAAAGATACTCACTTCACCCATCATTTCCACATCAGCCTGGAGGGGATTCCCTTTTCTGAACTGATAGTCAAGCAGTTGCCAGCATCGCTTTCTTCTTTCCGTACAGCTGGGGCTTTACGTCTGTGTATTGGGTTTATGTGGCAAGGTTTTGGTGGTGAGGGGCTGCAGGGGTGGCCTCTGTGAGAAGGATCTAGAAGTTGCCCCTTGTTAGATAAGGGCCAGTTTCAGCTGGCTCCAGTGGGACCTGCTGCTTGCCAAAGCCAAGCCAAAAAGCTCTCTAAGCACCTCTGTGAGAGCAGATTTAAGACAGGGGATAAAAAAAAAAAAACAAACAACAACAACCAAACTGCTGCACAACAGCAGCTGGGAGAGAGGAGTGAGCACCAGCACTGCAGACCCCAAGGTGAGTGCAGCAGCAGGGCAGGAGGTGCTCCAGGCACGCAGCACAAGTTCTCCTGCAGCCTGTGGAGAGGCTCCCGGTGGAGCAGGCTGTCCCCCTGCAGCCCATGGGTCCCACACGGAGCAGATCTCCACGCTGCAGCCCCCCCATGGGTGGAGGAGCCCCCGGTGGAGCAGGTGGATGTGGCCTGGAGGAGGCTGCGGCCCATGGAGGGCCCCTGCAGGAGCAGGCCCCAGGCCAGAGCTGCAGCCCGTGGAGAGGAGCCCACGCAGGAGCAGGGGTCTGGGGGGAGCTGCCCCCACCTGTGGGGGCCCCGTGCTGGAGCAGTTTGCTCCTGGGGGATGGACCCCGTGGCATGGAGCCGTGTGGGAGCACTTCTTGAGGAGCTGCTGCCTGTGGGCAGCCCCTGCAGGCTGTTTGGGAAGGACGGCATCCCATGGGAGGGACCCCATGGGGAGCAGGGGCAGAGAGGGGCCGTGAGAGAGCAGTGGGGACAAAGCGTCAGGGACTGACTGCAGCCCCCATGCCCTGTTCCTCTGTGACACTTGGGGGGAGGAGGGAGAAGCGGGTGGATGAGGGGAAGGTGTTTTCAGTTTGCTTTTTAGTTTCTCACTGTTTGTCTGCTAGTGACAGGTAATAAATTTTATTAATCTCCCTATGCCGAGTCTGTTTTGCCTGTGACAATAATCACTGAGTGATCTCCCTGTCCTTATCTCAACCCTTGAGCCCCTTCCATCACATTTTCTCCTCCTTTTCCTTTGAGGAGAGGGAGTGAGCATGGTTGTGGTGGAGCTCGGCTGCCCAGCTGAGTAAAACCACGACAGTCTGTAAGCCTGGTCTGATCGTGGCTGCTGTTCTGGAGCAATCTTACCTCTGAAAATGAGTTTCTCTTGTATTGGGATTTATCCCAAAAGAGGAGAAAATGTATCTTTTACCTCTGGCTTCTTAATGCCGTTTTATAAATGAATGAATCCTTATTTGGCTCTTCAGTTTGAGCATCACCCAATACAGTTTGGGAAGAGGAGAGAGTAGCTAATCTGTAGCGACTCTGTAGTTAATCTGGAGCTGGAGAAATGCCACTGGCACCAGCTGAAGGTCTTCCTCAGATCTTTAGGGGCCATACCTAGTGCAGCTCCTGCCTGTTTTCATTTCCTGAATCAAGTGTGAGTGCACAATTAGATAAAAGAAGCAAGACATTTGTACAAAATTGGATCCACACAGAGGGAAGAAAGATGTCATAATGTTTGCTCTTGCATTTGACTGGGTAACCAATTGGTCCAATCGACAAGAGTTAGGGCTGAAGCTGAAAATCTAATCGCCTGAAATTGGAAGAGAACCTGAAGGACACAGCTCCATCTTAAAATAAAAAGTCATTTTATCTGGGGAGAACCAGGAAACAGACCCAGTCCAGCCAGAGGACATGGCTGTGGGATGTGGTTCCTCCTTGAGAGTGGACACCTTGGGCAAGATCCAGCTGGGAAGCAGGGCTGACAGATGGCCATGCTGCTGTCCTGTGGTGGGCAGCATTTTTGATGCTTGGTGGGGACGGGAACATCACATCTCCTATGAAGAAGGGCTGAGAGAGCTGAGGATGTTCAGTGGGAAGAAGAGAGGAATGGCTTTAAACTAAAAGAAAGGAGATTTAGAGCAGATGTTAGGAGGAAATTCTTCACTCAGAAGGTGGTGAGGCCCTGGCCCAGGCTGCCCAGAGAAGCTGTGGATGCCCCATCCCTGGAGGTGTTCAAGGCCAGGCTGGATGGGGCTTTGGGCAACCTGGGCTGGTGGGAGGTGTCCCTGCCCATGGCAGGGGGTTGAGACTGGGTGGGCTTTAAGGTCCCTTCCAACCCAAACCATTCTGTGATTCTATGATGTCCAGATTCCCAGGCTGTGTCTCAGTAGACTGCAGAGTACTCCTTGCTGCCAGCTGGATGCTGTAAATGTGTCTTTAGGCAATGGGATGTCTCATCCGGGAAAAAAAAAGTCTTATGCCTCTGCTTCTAATATCATTCAAGATTAGTTCTGTTCGTGCTGCAGGGTGATATCATCCATGTAACCCCCTTGCTGGTCTCCCCAGGTGACACCTTTGCTCTGCAGAGGGGCTGGGGTTGGTACCAGGCCCCAGGACAGGGGTCCAAGCAGTGGCAGTGGGAGTTCACTGCGCAGAGCAGGCTTCTTTCCTGGCAAGGCACGGGAAGTTATGTGAGCAGCCAGACCGGAGGTGAGGTTCGGTTGCTGTTCCTTGTGCTTATTTCCTCTGCTGGCACACATTAGCTGGCAAACTGTGAGGCATTGCTAATATGTCCAACTCAAAGCATTCTACTCCTGTCATGACTTTTGATCATGGCTGTTTCCTGTAGGATATTCCCAGCCTCAAAAAGAGGGAAACCTCCCAGAATCCTGGCATCTCCAAAAGCAAAAGATTTGCTTTAAGCCAGGAAATTGGCTTTGTGTTGCTATAAGGAGGTGTTGAATGAATAGGATGTGATAAGTAGGTTGGTATTGATGTGTATTAGTATGGTATTTACCAAGTAATATTACATTATATTAGGACTAAGGAAGCTCAGGTCACTACTCCCCGGTCTCATCCTCATACTGATGGAACCAGGCAATGCCATGAAATGACACATGAAGGAAAATAAATCTCAATATTTTCAGAATTGTGCTCTGAAATATGTGTACTTTTTGATACCCCAAATTAAATAACTCAGAGGGACAGGGTGTTTTTTTTTTTTAGAAATTGTTGATCATGCACCTGGTTCTGAACATAAAGCTCCCAGCAGTTCAGACATGGTGAGTATGTACCACTCTATATTTAGGTATCTGGATGTGAAATCCCTGGCCATGATCTCCAAACCGACTGCATAAAAACACACAGCTCATCCTTGCTTTTATTTATTTATTTATTTATTTATTTATTTATTTATTTAGCTCTGTAGATATATTTTTGCTGATGAAGGAAAACAGCCCTATCTTATAGGAATCTCAGGAATGAAATGGCATTTTTTGAATAGTTGTTTATTATTATTATTGTTATTTAAAGCTCAACAGAGCACTGAAGCTTTTGGCCTCCAGAAATACAATAAAGTGCTTAAACACTGAAACAGTTTTACTCTTTGCTCATGGCTTTGGGCTTTCAACATTGTGTTTGGAGAGGAGCTATTTATGGGCTATCAAACAAGGTGCTGGAAGAAAGGAATTTAAAGCGTGTCCTTGAGCACTTCGGAGGAGTTTTGCAGATTGGGAACAAGAACTCGTGTCCACCCTCGTGCCTCCCCATGAGGCTGCCAAGGAAGGAAGCCTGGTTTGCCCCTGCCTGCATGCCACCGTGTGTTCGTCCCTTGGCTGCAGTGATATGGGGACATGCAGGGGAAGGGAGCCTCTGCTTCATGTTAAAGATGTCTCACTTCTTCACCTCGGTGCTGTTCTCTAGGGAAAGGAAGAGCTTTACACCATGATTTTAATTGAGATGCTTCCTACAGAGGAGGACGTGAGTGTGCGTTCCACAAGGGAACAGCCCGATCAAAACAGAGCCATGCCATTATTTCATCATACTGGGGAAACGTGCAGTGATGTTCAAAGCAGGTTAAGGCAATATTTATATGAACCTTTTTTAAACACAGACCAATTTGTAGATGAGAATGGTGCAGCTGGAAAGGGGCTGTCACAGCCCTGCACAGCTGCAGGATGAGTGCGGTGAGCCGCTGTCACAGCCCACCCATAGGGAAACACAGGGGGAAGAAGGGACCCTGCTGTTGAAAGGATGGCACCAGCCCGCAAAACAGCACATGCAGAGGATCTGAAGTGTATTTAATCAGAAAGTTCCTGCACAGAGGAACTGGGTCCTCTGAAGCTGAGGTTGTGCTCTAAGCCCTCTGAGCTATTCACAGAGCAAACTCTTTGCTATTTAGCCAAGGTCGAGAGGCTGGTGGCTGGAGGGGATGGCACGATCTGGGCTGTGTGACAGCAGAGGACAGGACTTAGTGACCCGGCTTTCTCCTCTGGGTCTCTGCTCTTCTCTGCTCTCAAGGAGAGCTTCCCCTTCCACCCCAATAACACATTTCCAAATACTCAGCGTTTCTAAACTTGCTTGTCCTCAACGAGTGTAAATCCTAAGCTGCCTGTTTAATAGACAAAGGCACCATCCTTATCAAAACCAAATAAATCAGGATCTCACTGCAGCACAGCAACATGACTCTCAGACAGTTGGTATTTATGCTGTGTTGTCCTGGTGTTGTGTAGCTCAGTGGGAATCGGTTGCAGCATTAAGATGCTTCTATCGAGGTCAGGCTCTCCTTTGAAGATGCTCCAGGGTGCCTCAGGGGCTTGCTTCCACCTCAAGCTACTTCATGTCCCAGATGATCACTTGGAAAAATGGTGGCTGAGAACAGAAATTGGCTCTCCAGACCCCAAAGTCCTGCTGTGGAGCTGAGGGAGGGGGGGAAAGGGCTCTGCTGAGAGCACTGCGTATGGCACAGGTCACCTACCAAGGCCTACAGCAGGAGCTGACCTTTTGCCTTCTCCTGCCCAGCCAAAGGCTGACCCAAGGAAGGACCGTGAATCCAGCACCTGAATCTGAGTTTGTTTTGCCATTCATAGCAGCTTTTCCTTTCTGAGGAGGATCTGAGGAACTAGGAAAAGGCTTTGAGCTCCGGCGGGTTTCCCATGAACCAAGGAGATGTCCTGGGGTTATTCGATGTCCAGAAATCCTGTCAGGTGGAGGAGTTATCTGTGCTGCTTTTTCAAGGGCAGAAGATCAGTGGCTGAAAGAACACATCTCCTGACATTGCAGGGATGACATTTGCTGTATGACATTACACAAATTTAAAATAATTAGGTGTGAGGTCTCTGCTTGGATCGTGTGCTTCCACAGGGCAGCAATTGCTCCCGCTGGGCAGCAGCAGCATTGCCCAGGTCCTCACCGTGCGCTCGCTGCTGACAAAATTCATAAGAGTCTTCCAGATTTCCTGCCTCACACTAATTGAACTAACTGAATTTATCACCTGCCAAACCGAGCAGCGAAATCTAGTTTTTTATCTGTCATGGATCAGACGAGGGTGGAAACAAAGGCTCATTGCTTTCTCCCCAGGACCGCAGGAGCTCTCTGCGTTTCACCCTCTGACCGCTGACCGACAGGCTGCTCGCTCTGTCTTCATAGCTGTCCAGCGCTGTTCCAGGCGCTGTCTCATCAGTGATCAATCACATCAAGAGGAGGGAGGATGTGGTTTCGAAACCTTGAACGCCCTTCGTTCTCAGGCTGCTTTTCCCTTCTGCCATGCAGCGTGGGCTCTCCAGTTGCCTCCTGGATGAAACGATCTCATTAGGTGATTTCAAAGAGCGGGATGGAGCGCAGCCACCTGCTTTCTCAGAAAGGGAGCCTCATCAGCTTTCCCAGAATTGGCAGAGCACATGCAGGAGGGATGTCTGCATCCCTGAAAACCTTACTTTAAAGATGTAGCAGCAAGATTTCTTCGCTTGGACAGGAGTGAAACAGAGCATCCCTTTGCCTCCTGCTCCTTCTCCCTCCTTCCCTGTATTTCCCCTTTTCCTGGGCTTTTTTATCTCTGATATACTTCCAGACTAGGGCCACTCATCCCTTACCAACGTGTTTATTGCAGCATTTGTAAGCCCATGTGGATGAATGGGTATAAATCCCAATGGGGAGACTCTGCCTCTGGAGTAACAGGAGCTTTTTGCTTTCTGGTGCACAGTGGTGTAGTTAAGGAAAGTCCTTGATCCTGGGATCCGACTGCTCCTGGGGGAGTTTTACTGATGCAGCTGCAGTGGTTTGCAGCGCCAGGTTGGCACACAGACTCTTGGAGGTTTTGTGTTTCAGTGCTGTCCTCCACCCCTCCTTCTGCTCCATAAAACAAGCACTGCTAGAGCCACAGCTGTACCACGTCCTGTAGGGTGCCTAGTATCTTTTTAATCAACATTGGAGCATATTTGCTTGGCTTACAGAAAAGTTTTTTTCAATGCAGAGGTTGCAAACAGAACCTGTGGGTTTGAAAGCCAGGCTACTTTTCTGCAGCGTGCACCCATCGGTAGCAGAGAGGCAGAAGACAGCATTTGGTTTCTCTGATGGTGCAAAGGGCAGATGGAGTCCTCTGCCCCTCTCTTGTGGTATTGACTATGTGGGGCTGGAAAATATCTATATTTTATATTTATATATATGGAAATGTGGCTGGGTAAAACAGGAGAGAGCACACACTTGCAGGAAGAAAATGCCATTTCATGAGTTTTTTATCTCAATACATTTATTTTTTAAACTGCTGTTGGTTTAATCCTTGATACTGCTTTCACTTGGGAGCTGAAGAGTTGCTGGACAGATTATGTAAAGCATGCGGTCTCACAAGACAGCTTTTTCAAACATTCCCAGAGCTATTACATAAACTATCCTTTTCTCACAGCATCCTAAGTTTAGTCTTTGTTGTCTCCTCCTGTGATCTTCAGGACAGTTACTGTTTAATTATTGATACTGACAGCGTGTCAGCAGTTACGTGCTGCTGCAGTTCTGCAGGTAATCTTTGTACACCTATACTCAGGGAGGAAAATATTTGCATTATGATGAGTTGTAAAACGATGTAAAATGCTGTTTCCCTTTGCAGATCTGCTGGGAAGGCTGTGCTGGCTCATTTCTTTTTGTGCCCAGATCATTACAGCCAAGGCCCCGAGCTGCACGTGAGCAGCAGTACCAGCCTGCCTTCCCTTTCAGAAGCTTCCCTTCCTCCAGCTGAGTCCCACAAGTGGCAGCTTTAGCTTCTGGTGAAAACGTGGTTGAGGTGCCTGGCGAAACAGTCTCACGTCAGGGCTCAGCCAGCCTGGTGGTCTTTCTTGCAAGCAGGTTTTGTTGGGTTGGGATTTTACACAGGTGGATGGGTGGGGAACCATTCCCTAAAAGTGTCCCATCGCTGCACACCAGCTCACACATCATAAAAATTGGCTTCCAAATAGAGCCCCAGTGACCTCCACTGACAGACTGCTTTGGAAACTGGCTGACGACGTTAACTGACTCACCTCAGGCCACCAGCTTTCTCCCAGGACACGTTATTTTCCTCAGTCAGACTCGACTAATGGTAAGCCTTTGAGAATGGCACTTCCAAAAATGAAGGGCCTGCTGAGCGAGCTGTTACTCATCCCTATCCAGGAGGGAAGGGATGGCTGCTCTCACAGCTCCTTCATCTCCGCAGTGCCCTGCTCTCTGGGGACGGGGCTGTGGGGAGGCTGTGCTGAACCCGGCCTCTCCTCTTCCTCTGCCTCTTCCTCTTCAAGGAGAGCCAAGGGCAGGTCTGCATGTTTCTGAAGTGCCAGCTCTCCGCTCTCTCCACTGAAAAAGAATGGTTTTGTTTTTAAAAGCTGTTTATTTTTAAGAAGTAATGACTAATAAGCCCCCCTGCATTTTTCTAATGATGTCTGACACGTTTTATTTTGGCAAATAGCTGGAGCTCGTTGCTTCCCCTGACGGATGATCTGGCTCCGTGTATGAGAGAGCTGTGAAGCAGGCTCTGGATGCCTGGCAGGAGCTATCCTTGCTCTGCGACAGTATGGTGCTCCCTGCCTGTGGGCATGAAAAATCCCAGAGCACATTTTGGAGAATGTCATGATCAGATTTCACCTCTTCCTCTAAGGTTTTAGTACGGTTTCTCATATTCTTTCCAAATCTGTGGTTGCTTTCCTGTGGCAATGAGGACATCTCCTGAGCAGGTGTTGAACAGGGTACACAAACGTACAATCCAGTGCTGGGAAATGGCTTGGGCTGTACCCAGCTGGTGTATCATGTGTCCTACATGGGAATGTGAGAGCATCACCCACGGCTTCTCTTTGATCCCAACACACTTGCAGAAAGAAGGAAGCAGCCTTGCTCCAAACACCTCTTCACACAAAGTACAGCGTCATCCTGCATTTCTGTGTAACTGGTAGCTCTGATCAATCAAAGTTTTGAGCTCGTTCTGTGGTCCACGGGTTCCTCTGCTGGAATTTCCTATTAATTAGCAAAATACCTGCCCTCCCGAAAAACTGGCAGTCATCTGCCTGTCCAAGGTACCTGAATTTCTGCCAAACTGTCCATCTTGTGCCTTCTTTGCATAATGCACTCTATTCCCGTGCATGCTTAATACGGCATCATTGTCTGTGAAATGGCATTTGCCTTTTGCCTTGACAGGCGTTTGACAGTATCTCACCACCTTTCCTATTATTTCCCCGTCACAAGCTTTCCCCATAATGAGGCTGAGGATAGGGGCTGCTTTGCACTTATCACAGAGGTTGTCACAAATAAAACTTCTCCCTGGCTTCTTGGAAAGACCCCCCAGCACCGGGTGGTGTGGCTGTCACTGCCGGCTCTCTCCAGGATCGCGGCGCTCTGATGAACAGCAGAGTCCTGCGGTGCTGCAGGAGGATGCGTCTCTGCAAAGCAAAGGGGTTTCTGCAGGAGGAACGGCTGCTCTGATATTTTCACTCTCTGTACTATTCGTGCAGGTGTTAATGACTCAGTTTTTGTTCCTAAGCTGTGATTTTCTGTGCTTTTTTTGCTAGAGTCCTTATGTGATGAAAGAGCGAACCTCCCAGGTTGGTTAAAATTCTTTTTTTTTTTTTTTTTTTTTTTTTAGAGAGAGACATGTATTAGCTTGCTTACCAAATATGTAGTGTTACTTACCAAAAGTAAAAATAACATTATATTTAATATCTGTCTTGCTTTTAAAACAGTCTAGGCAAATTCTCAGTCATGATCTAATTACAATTTCAGCTTCAGAAATTTTCTGTTTCTTCTTCCATCGACAGAATTGACCTTGTAGGGGACATACAGAGAGGATGATGATGTTGACAGGTGCTGAAATTAGCAGCAGCTTCCCAAGAGCATTTCCTACACATTTGTTTTTCAGCAAAAGAAAACCAGAAACAAAAAGCATTAAAACCTTTTAGAAGCCAGAATATTTACTCCAACCCCATCAACTGTCTCCTAATTCAGAGCACACCACATAGCTTATTGATTGCACTACAGAACCTGTAATTTTCTTCAGACTACAAAAAGTTGTGAATAACCGATGGCACAAGAAATCTTGCTTGATGATGTACTGCTGGTTGAAGTCAGATGTGAAACAGCTCTCAGCTTCCTGTTGTCACGTGTAAAACATTGCATAAAGCCTAAGGGAAGACGCATGTTTGCTTTTCTCAGAATTTAGGGTTAAGAAGCTGCTGAAACAATACTTTTTAACTCACACTTGTATATAAATTTAGAGAGATTTCCCTTTTTAATGATAGACCAGATACGTGTCGTCTCGGTGACAGATAGCTAAGGCTCCTGGCTGGTACAATAATGTTTGTCAAATAAATGGCAGCGGAAAATGGCTTGCAGTAGTCTCTCTGCCAACAAAATGTGTTCTGCCAGCCCTGTAGGTGGCTGACGGCCGGCCGCTCCGAATGGGGACAGTTATACAATAATAACTCGGCTCTATCACGGGCGATGCTCGTCTATGCAAATGTCGCTGTAATGAATCCAATTAGGTGTCTCTGCATGCAGAAATAAGCTGAACTAGCTGCATCTAATTTGGCTGGCCAGAGGATGGGGGGGCACGGCTGCTGGGGGGCACACAAAGGTCCCCCCAGCTAGCAGAGCCCAGCCTGGATGCCCCCAGAGCTGAGGGCTGGCTAAATAATTATCCATTTTGTATTTTCAAGCATCTGTTTTTCATTTTTGCTAAGGTCGGGTTATCGCTTTCTCTTGGGACAGGTAATCACAAAAAAACCTCTGTCACTCTTTTTGGGTGTTTCCAGCGAAGTTCCCGAGCGCAGCAGAGGGCAGATGCTGCTGCGCGCTGAGGCTGCTTGTGCAGCCGTCATGAATGAAATGTTTCCGCGCTTAATGAAGGAGGGGGTGTCACTTATTAAATAAATTTTCCTTTGGGGCCTCCTGAATATTCATGACGCGCCGGTTCCTGCTGATCAATGTTTCTGCTGCCTCGATTAATCAGCTGGCCTTGCCAAGAGGTTAAATGGGCTGCAGCGCTGCCAGCAAGCAGCGGGCAGCAGGGGAAGGGGCGCAGGGTGCTTGCCGTGAGACGTGGAGAAGAGAAGACCCATCTGCCATGGCTTTGCCTTGTGTAACAGCCTTCATGTCACCTAACCTGATAACCACGCAATTGGGGTTTTAGGCCAGGCAGTGAAAAGTGGGTAAACCCTGCGGGGATCTGAATACACACAGGTAAACTCCATTTAGCCACACTGACACCGCTGGCCCTGATTCTCAATGAACAGATTGCCTTAAAAGCATGAGGATTTCTGTGTGATATGTTTGTGTTCAGTTTTGTTTGCCTCCCAAGCTGAGGATTCATCCGATTCATATGCTAAAAGCAACAATGCATTCCCAGGGCATGCTGGAGTGATTTTGTGTCTCTCCTGCACCCATCAGAGGTTCCTGCACTGCCAAGAGGTCCTCTCGATGTACCCAGCACAGGTACAGATCTGACAGCTACCTGTCGGTCCCCCAGTTGGATTTGTTTCCTTTGCACCATCAGGGCAGCTGAGTTTTCCTTGGCCTGGCTGCATGCTTCCAGAGCACAGCATCTCCATGTCTGATGTTTCGTGGTACATCTGTTCCCAGTTTCTGGGTGGTTTAGCTTGTCTTTGCAAATGTGAAAATGGAAACACACAGGGGATTCATACCTGGCTGCCAGGGACCAGCTGAGGAGGTAAGAAGCCTTATTTCACAGTCTTGAACATCGAATCCCCCCTCCAAGTCTGACCCTGCTGGGCACCATTGGAACTGCTCAACCACGAGGCACGGCTGGCTGGTGCTGGTCTGCCCTACAGGCAGCTGCCCAGGCCCAAATGTCCCTGCCTTACTTCAGCCTGACACTGAATTTGTTCTGCAGGTTTCATTTGGCGTGGATGAAAGCAGACATACCACAGCCTGCTGGTCAGCCACGAGGTGCAGTGGGAATCCAGCGGTCAGAGGCCAGAGACCTGTGAGCCCCCTTTATATGGTTAAATTGCTTCCCTATACATTGCACCATAATTTCTCCTATCAGCTTTCCTATTCCCACGATGCAATTTTCTAATGGCTTAATTATTTTATCCATATGCTAAACATGTGCTAAGCAGGATCCTGTCATTAGCAGCTGTTGACCTGTAAACCTGAGATGCAAGGAAGAAAGCCCAAGGAGTGCACTCCAAAGAAATGATGCACTCACTGCTGCAGACTGAAAGGAATTTTACCTTTAATCTTGAACACATGATGAAAGGAGTAGAAAAAGGACAAAGTAATACCACTAAGGCAAAAGACTTTCTATAAGGCTTCAGTAGTAAACTTCTGATAACAGACATGAGAGTGGGAATTATAGCTGAAAGCTCTCAATCCTGCCTTAAAGATCACTCTGTGATAAGGCAGCAAGTTCTCCAGCAGGGGAGAAATCTTGCCTGAAGTTACCTGGGCCCTAAGGAAGCTCCCAAGCCATCTGCAGATAGGAATTTTCCCTTGAACATGAGCTCAGATATGGGTTGAGTTTTTCTTTTATTATCATATCTCCAATGACAAATGATCCTTATCTTTTTAAAGCCAGCAGATATACCTCCTTGCTGTTTGCTTTCCAGCTTCTTTCTGTTCATCCAGCAGACAGAACGTCATGGTTTATCTCCCACTTCTGACACGCCAGCCTCCAATGCTTTCCTGTTACTTTTGCTGTTACTACTATATCCTACCAGCCTACACTAATATGGTTGAAGTCGGGAGGAGATTTGTGGTAATATTTATTCATCTTCTATCTCTTTTAGTTTAAATTATTTCAAAATGGTGTTCCACAATTTAACGCACCAGGTCACACAATAATAGTTAAGATTATTCATGAAGTCAAGAGTTGGACTTGATGATCCTTAAGGGTCCCTTCCAACTCAGGATATTCTATGATTCTATGATTCTAAGTGTGTACAACAATATGTACAGCTCGTGTATGCCTTCTAATACCTTATGTAGACATTTCCTAGTGTGCATATCCTGCTCAAGACAGCACCACAGTTGTCTTGTCTAGACCTTTGTCAGCTCTTTGAGGGACCACCGACAGGCATCACGTCTAACAGCTTCCCTGTCACACTCTCAAGCAAATCACTACTTCATTTGTACAGACACATCAATAAGACTTCACAATTTTAGGACTTTGGAGCATCACTTTTACCTGTCATGTAACCCTTCATCAATGTTAGCAGCTGTTTAAAGTCTTCCCAACAAAGAGTCACTGTCTACCTTTTTCTACCTGGACACCTTCACTGCTGAAGTTCTTCATTTGAGTGGGAGACACATACCCTGGCATCTAGTCCCTAGAAGAACTGGAAAGACAATGGCAAGAAAGGCAGATCAGCCTCCCCAAATGAAGTTTGCAATTTAATATGCAGTTGCTATTGCATACTGAGTGTTTGTAATAGAAGTCTAATTGGAATTCATAAATTGCTTGCAGACAGCTTCCCAAAAGATTACTTATCATCAATCTGCCAGTATAAATGACTGACCAAGGTACACGGAAAGTTGGTGTAAGATATAAAAATCAATCTTATATCCCTTTCATCAGACTTGGTGACACAATCTGACAATTTTCCAGAGAAAATCAATAGCAATAATAGATGTCTCATTAGCGGCCTTCTCAGTGTTGCTGATTTGGCTTCTTTTGTAGGACAAAAATGTTGGCTGGAGTATTTTTTCTTTCACAAAGACTTTCAAGGGATCTGGAAATATCAGAAAATAGCTAATTGTCCAAATTACTGTTAGAAGATTTCTTCAAAAAATGTCCAGCCTGCTTTTACAAGGATCTGGGCTAACCTTTCAGGGCCTAGTTCTGTAGCTCAGTGTCTGCTTTCTTGCAGAAATAATTTTCTGTCCAGAATCTGGCATTGCAATTCTCTTGAGCTTTTTCTAGGAAACTGATGATAAAATGAACAAAATTATTTTCCCTCTTCGGTCTATTAAAGATCCACTCAGCCCCATCAGCGGAGGCTTCTTACAAACCAGCAAAGAGCAAACCAACCCTTTCTTCTTTCCTCCTGGCAGGGCCAGGCGGGGAAGCTTTCAGGCAGAGCTGTGCGCCCTCAGCTTTGCCATCATTGATGATCCTCCAAAGGAGGTTTTCTTCCTCTGGCCTGGTGCTGTGGACACTGTCCTGCCACCGACCTTGGTCAGGACCTCCTTTGCCCTGCTGCACAGTGCCTGTCCTTGGATGGTTGAACCATGAAATGTGTAAGTGCACTGAGGAGCTTGTTGTTATCAGATTGAAGAAAGATCTTTGAGGAATGGGCTGATGCTGTTCAGCACTGCTCCGCAACAGACAACACACTGGTGTGATACCAGGGCTGTTCTAGCCACAAGTGCAGAGCACGGCACTGTACGGGCTGCTGTGGGGAAAGCCACCTCCATCCCAGCCCGACCCAGTGCAGGTGACTGGCAGACAGAATTGTCATCTTGCATAGGAGGTGAGAAGAAAACCACCTGAGATTTTTCAGGATCTTCCCACTGCTCTTTCAGCCTCCCCATGGGATAATAACAAAACAGAAATTTCTCTGCTTTAAGAACTTGTCTTAACTAACTTGTACGTGTTGTCTTGGAAGAACAGCAATTGCTGCACTAAGTTAATTTCAAACAGATGCTGGTTCTTTCCATATTACCCACTGTCCAAAGCTGCTTATGAACAACACATTGACAATAACTCTACCTGCATGAAGAGGAAAACACCCATGTGTCCACAAAAGAATCTCCTTGTTTCTCCAGATACAAATCAGAGCCAGTGATGGGGTCCCCAAGTGCTGTTCAGTGAGGGAATCCTCTCCATCAGCTTTTATTTTTCAGACATCCCTTGCTTTACTGGTTATGCACACCATGCTCAGAGCAGTGCACAAGAGCAGTCTCACCCACTGGCCCTGAGCTACAGGGCTGCCCAGTGCTGCAAAGGCTCCACAGCTAGAAAGGGCATTATTTGTATTGTATTGTATTGTATTGTATTGTATTCTACTTTATTCTATGGAGCAGGGCATCCGTCTCCCAGATTTCTGAAAACTGGATTGCTCACAGGAAAATGGCTTCTCCCACAGTGGAAAAGGCACGTGCTTTTCTTTGTGTACATCTTTTGAACCACCCTCTGCACAGGCAACAACAATTGTATTTACTGCACTGATCCTTGGACAGTCTCTTTCATGATTTGGTGAGGAATGACAGAGGTATCACAACGAGTTGCTACGCTTGCTTCCGAGCTAGTATTTGCTGCAAGAAATGGAGGCATTTGCACCTCTAGTGCTTGGCATACTCAGGTATGGTTACATACACATTGTGTTTTGAAGATCACCTCTGAAAACAACAAAAATAAATTAAAGTTGTTTTGAAAAGGCTCTTTTTCACAATGATAACACAGACTTTAACTCAGGTAGTTTAAAGGCGCCCCAGAAGGTTGCATTGGAGCGGGTGCAGCAGTGAGTGGCTCTGCAGGGGGGGACAGTTGGGTCTTTGCAAAGACCAGCCTTGTATCTATCTGAGGTACAGATACAAGTGGTCAGCACCCTGGCCTGACCGCCTGTCAGTGAGCTCAGTGTTGGGAGAGCGAGGACAAAAATGCACAGATTATTGCCAGTTTATTTTAAGACACTCCTGCCTTTCTCAGTGGCTGTGGCCGCTGCAGGGCACGCAGCAGGGCCTCAGCCAAGGTCACCCAGCAGAGCATCACGAGAGGGGAGCAGAGCGGGGGCACAGCACCTCCTCGCCTCGCTGTCTGATTGCTGCCTTCACAGGGCTGGAGACCTTCTTGACCTACACAAACTGTCTGAATTTCAAATTTCACTGACAAATTGAACATCCCCACCAACACCACTTCTGAAGCTCCAAGTTCTCAAATCTTTTTTCCTTTTTCTGCTCGATCATGTGTATGCAGCACTGCACCAGGTGGTGGCTGCCCCCTTTTTAGCTCACATTGGTGCATATCTGGGATGACCATGATATTTCCAAAGAATATAAGGCTGTTATATTTTTCCAGCTGGGAATCAAGGGCAGAGCTTCAAGCTACTGGTAAAGAAGGGCACCCTGAGAGGCCACATTCTCTTGTTCCCCAGCAGCCCTCAGAAGAATAAGCCAAAGAGATTTCCAGGGAGGTGAATGCAGTATCACTCCACTTTCCCTCTCCACAGATATTTTTTAAGGGGGTTGTAATCTGCTGAGGATTCTTGGTGTGCATGCTTCTGCAAGGGCGGTGGAGTCAGAGGAGAGAGGAAGACCCAGGAGCAAGTGTGGAGAAGCAGGGCCCCTGTGTGACTGTCCCATGGTGGCATCAGTCCCCTTTTTCCTTAGTAGATGCTATGGGATGCCAGTGGTGGCTGATTTTCCTACCTTGTCCCTAGGAAGCAAAGAGACCAATGCACCTTACCTGGAATAGGAAAAAAGGATAAGGCATTGCAATGGGAAACCTGCTGGCTGCAATGTACTCAATAGGAGAAACCGGAGAAGAAAAGTTACTGCAGTTTGCACCTTACAGACCAGGCAGTAATTTGTAAGGCATTTTCATATCCTTCAGTGCAAAGGCATACATATGCGACACCCAGTCAGGAATATAAATGGCAAAAATTAGGAAAGTAAGACATGTAGGTTCAGTAACACTATTTAAAAACAATAATAGCTTCGATTTAAGCCTAAAAGTTCCATGGTCAATCCTGCTATTTTATTTCTAAGCATTCTTGAGAGAGAATTTTAAAAGCTCATTGACTAATTCACTGCCTTCTATTTCAGGAGAGCCTTGAGAGGTGCTGCTAATGAAGACAAATGAAGGAAAAGGAACTTGACCCTGGAGTATGAAATTTTGCTCATTAACTCGTGCTTCCAATTGGCTGATTGATATTATTTTGATGTAGATGGGGTAATTAATGACAGGAAGTAATGCAGCAGGATATGAGTTGTGTGGAATGCACTTCAGTCAATCTACCTTTTATTATGTCTTGGCTTATTTATGTGCACTACATTTGTTATGCCACTACCCAATGCAGTCACCACCTTCATTTGGAATTTCCTTCACTTAATTGTTTTCTTTGTTCTTTTATGCTATTTTGGGAATTTTTTGTTTATGTTTCTGTATGTAATTTCCTAGTCTGTTTTTAGTAATGTGAGGATGCACTCTCATGGCCATAAGGAACGTGAAACATTTAGCATGTGAAACATTGCTTACAATAGAAATTGCCATTGAAACAAGCTATACTTCCTTCCTACTTCACTGGACAGGCTATTGGTATTGCCAGTAAATTACTTGTCACGAATCTCCTCTGTACTCTCACTTACATTATTTCTTTGTCCCAGAAGGAAATGAGCAAAATCTGAAATTTTTTAAACTTTTATTATTATTTTTTTCCCTTAGTGGGATGCAGGGCATAAGGCTATGCCAGAACTTTTTAAAAGACACATGCTCTTTGGAAGGAAGTTGTCCTATGGTATGAGCCAAAGGATTTTAAAACAGTAAAATACCACTGTGCTTATGATTTAGCTTCTTGATGTGTGAATAATGCATGTCACCAAAGAAAAAGATTATCTAAAAATACTGAGTGATGTGAAATGACCCTTGGAATGATCCTATAAATGTTTATGCATGTGAATAATTTTACACAAGCTTACTAAAGTGATAAGAGAATAAGCCCAAGAAAAGTTATTGACCTGAATGTTTGTGTGAAGGATCAGGCTGTTGTTACGAATATGTTTACCCAGATCTCTTAAAGAAAACTTGCATGATCACGTTCTGTGTGTCTATCAAACTGTCTTTTGCCTCCCGAACCTTTGGATCCTTTGACATAAATGTGGTACTTACACTTGAGGTCATACAATGAAGCTTCTTATATAGTACATGACTTAAAACATAATAACATTTTAATCAAAGAATAATGTTATTTTATGCAAGATGCAAAGCAGAACATTGAAGAAAGTGCCAAAAATGCGAGCTTACATCTTGGTGCTACGTGTTAGTTGTCTATGTGTACACCTCTAGATCCAGGGAACTGGGACAGTGCATTTGTGAGTGAGGGAGGGGAAAATGACCTCACATGTCCTGTAAGGAAGAGCCTTCAGGTGAACAATTATCAGACAATAGCTGATGCTCTGGAATTTCCTCTGACAACACCAACTTGTTTGCTTGCATGTTCTCACGGGCATTAAAAGAGAAGCTGGGAGGACCAGGTACTCCGGCCAACTGAGAGTGACAGTGTGGTGCTTCAGGAGCGCGTTGCCTTTAGATCACAAAAGTAACTTTTGCCATTCCAGACTGCCCCATCCTGCTCACATCAACCACAACCATCCTCCAGAGGATGAACATACTCTGGGACATAAAAATGAGATCATAACTCCCGAAGACACCTGGTGTTGGCACCAGGGTGTTGGCACAATACAGTGACTGAGTGACTGCTCGTCACTCTCCTGTACCTAGACATGGCATTCACTTGTTGCCTTAGACCACGACGCAGTGCTTCACCCCAGAACTGTCTCCATACTTCACTTTTTATAAGTTAAAATTATGTTAGGAAGAAAAAAGTGTCACTTTAAAATGATTTAATCCATTGGAATATCCTCAGACTGATTCACGTATAGGCTCAGAAATGGATCGTTAAATGATCTCATTCTTTAGCCTGTTTCAAGGAGCTAATAACTCCTTTAAAGTTCATAATATAATACTCTTATAATGAATATTACTCTGTGTGGGCTATTTTTATGAGATAATAACAACCTGAAGGGAAAGTTCATCGTGCTGGAAATATATAATGTAGCTAAAAGAAAGCTCTCACCCTCTCCAGTGAGAACTGCAGAAAGGATGAAGCAGAGAAGTTTTATCATTCAGCATTTACTGAAAACATGTTGACTGTTTGTTTGAAACGAGAGGAATGGCCAGCCAGCTGGCAGCCTTCGGAAAGCCTGCGTGTCTCTTCGGAGCAGATGGTGCAAGCAGAACCTGAACACAAAGACTTCTTGGTTTGTCTTAGGTGCTCAGAAATGTGCTTCAAGGCACAAATGTGGACTGCTCTGTGATCACCACCCCTGCTGTCAGAGAAATAGTTAGAAATAGGTAGAAAGCATTTTAACATGGGGAAGAGACCATTTCGTACAAAGCATTTTTTTTCCTGTTGAAATCTGATTCTGTGATCTCTGTGTCCCAACACAAAACCCAATAAAAAAGTCTACCCCTCTGGTAGACTTTGCTGTCTCTTCCAGCTTCTCCTGTTCCCCTCTACCCTCCCAGAGCACACATCTTTCCTCTTCCCCACAATCCCTGTGCCATGATCTGCCATCATTTATTCTCTGTAACTCAAACTCATCCCATCTCCTTTGAATCAGAACTCTCATTTTACTTTTTCTCTTTTCTTCTCTAATGATCATTTATGAATTAACTTATGCACATTGGAGCTTATATGAAAATAATAAATGTTCTGGGATAATTACTGCTGTAAACTGTGCTGGTCATAACCCCCTCAAAAGTGCAGGCCAATTGCTGAAACTTTATATTGTACTGGAAACAAGAAGCTCCCATGGCCAACTATTGATCTTGTTAGGTAATCAGTCTGACGGATGTAAAGGCTGTAGTTAAAACTACTGCGGCATTTCTGACTTTTCCTCAGAAATGCTAAAATCATTGTTGATAATTGGCCACTCTCTTTTAAGAGTGGGATTCACTCTCTGCTATTCCTGTAGTAAGAAAATACCTGTAATCAGGCAGACCTCACTGCTCATAACACCCGCAATCCTGGCATAGCAGCCTGATGTTTAACAGGAAAAACACCGATTTCTCCAGGAACTGAAGCCACTGCTCTGCCAGAGGCATAAATGCTTAAAAACTGGACTAGGTAACAGAGCTCCCCCTAATGTTGTTTTGATAGCATAGATCCCCCAGGCAGCCCAGGCTGGCGAGGGGGGTATGGATGCTCGGGGTGATGTACCTGGACGAGGAGCCTCTGCTACCAGCCCCAAAGGTGCTGGCTTGGCCCACTCTTAATGCTGGGCGCTATATGAGTTTAATGATCCCCGCTGCTGCTAAAAGACCCCGAGGAAAAGTTCTTCATGGCTACCCAGGTTGCTAACTATAAAACAGGAACAAAGTAGAAGCTGTATTTCTAGCCCAACTCTAAGGATTAAAGGCAAATTGCATTCACTCACATGCCAGAGGTCTTTCACCACCAAAGGTCCCAGGGTTATGGCTCAGGTAGAATTTTTCAGCTGCTCTGTTAGTCTTTGAGGGCAGCTTTATGTAACGTTTCTTTAATCTGCCTCGAGGATCTCAGGCAGGATGGCTGCTTTTATTACAACCAGAGAGCCCCATGGCAGATCCTGGGTACTATGTGGTAAAAAGAAGCAAAAAGAAGCTTTTTTTTTTTTTTTTTTTTTCTTTTTCTGTTTTTCTTCTTCATGTTTCCATTTTAAACTTGCTTCCACAAGAAGATAGGAAAAGGTCATTGTTTATGGGGAATAAAATCCACCATCTTACATGTACTCAAGCACCTGTCTCAAATGCTCAGTGAACAGCTTGGAAGTGCACAATCCTTTGACAGATAAAGGTTATTTAATGGAATACCTCTGTTTCCATGCAAAGGTCCAAAGGCTTACAAGAGCCCAAAAGACAGATGTGGCACAGATTCATTTAAGAAATTTGTGTGTCTTGTGGGGTGGGTGAAATTCTGTGTGGCTTTTGAGGCTGGCTGGGTAAATGATGGGAGTTACACTTCCTGTTGGCAAAGCTTGTTCTGAAATACTGTTGCGTGGTGAGAAATACTGCAGAGACTTTTTAAGAAAAGCCCAAAAGAAATGACTCGAGGTAGAAGCACCACACTCCAGCCAAATGTCCCTACTGTGTCCCACACAGAGGAGGGCTGCTGTGGGGCTCAGTGTAACACCCCCCCGGGACTAAGCACCCTCAGCTGAAGAAAAAGTTCAATAAATTCTGGATGCTCATCTTAGCACTAATGGCTTGAGTAAATATGACAATATGGGACCTACCAAAAGAAGGAGACCAGACAAGTTTTTAAGAGACTTATCTGACTTTGTGTGACTTGAGAGCAAAACCTGAACTGAAGCTGGAGATGAGGGAATCCTGAGTGAAAGAACTGGTGTTGCTTATTCCCTTGGGTTTATCTGTCATGATAAAAATTGTATGTAAGCATTTATAG
This sequence comes from Anas platyrhynchos, assembly GCF_047663525.1. Lineage (NCBI taxonomy): Eukaryota > Metazoa > Chordata > Aves > Anseriformes > Anatidae > Anas > Anas platyrhynchos. The sequence continues at coordinate 141,774,589 of NC_092588.1, forward strand.
TTCTTTCAGATTCATTTCTAAACTGGTTTTGCAAAGTAGAAAAGACTGTCTGGTAAGATTTATAATCAATATCAGGGCAAAGGTTCACCTTGTGACTTTAACACCCCCTGTGTGTGTTTATGTGTATGTTTGGAGATGAATACCCACCCTGACAAGTCCTACCTACCACTCAGAGCAAGTTCTCACAAAGGGCTATTCAACTTGCTGTGTTGCCCCTTGGAGCACCCTCATCTCCAGTAGTACCGCCAGGATCCATGAAGTTATTGCAAGGGAATTGCAAGCTTATCATTAGCTGCAACCTTTGTCACAGGAAAAGCTTTGACAGGACTCTTAGAAAAGGCTATCTGATGAGAGAAAGGCATCTGATGACAGAAAAAAATCTGTCCAAATGGGAATTTTTTTATGGGGAGGTTTGAACACTACTGCCTGAGGAAAGATGCAAAAGGTGTGAACAAATCAAAGGGTAAAATAAGTGCTATAAAATCTTGTCTTGCAAACATTACACCAGGGATCCCAGATATTACTTTTCCTTAACACTCGCATTTTTCCTCTGCCAGTGCTTTCAATGTGATCTAATGCTGCACATCCTGAAAGGTCACTGGTTGTAGGTGGATTTTTATAGTCCTATATTTCAAATGGAAATACACCCTTGAACTTTGTGTGTTTGCCCCTTTATATGTCTTCAGGAGATTCTGGAAATGAAATACTAATGGGTAAATCAAACCCTGTGTTAGCCCAATCCAGAGAAAGAAAGGCTGAAAGTGGATATGTGCAAAATGTAAATGGTACCTGCAAAGTGAATAGTTCTCCATGTCCACTGTGCTGGCACAAGAAAACCAGGTAGACACTGCAAGGGATAGCAAGGTCAAGGGACAGAGATCAGGCTGCTTGGGAAGGGTGTGGAAGCTCACCCATAAAGGGACTGTGAGAAATGATTTAATCCAGGAACACTAAGTATAAATTCAATGTGCATTTGAGTGACAAAAGCGAGAACAGCAGGGCGAGGATTTAGAGAAATAATGATTTTCAAAACTGACACAGAAGTACAGACATGGAAAAAGATGAACTGAGCACCATAGCCTCAGGGCTAGACAAAATTGACTGGCACTAAACCCAAGGATGAATAAGAAATTCTGGGACATAAATCTCTTTCAATGCTATAACTCACCAGGATCTAGAGAACTGTGCACTAATTTTAACATTGTTTGCAATCTGGTATTCTTTGATGTTGAAAGAAAATTTCCTATGAAACAGAACTAGCTAACGGGGCCCTTTTGCCTCTGGGATAAAAAGGAAGGGAGAAGCAGTATAGAAAAGATTAAAAATGATGTGGGGAAAGCTGTGAAAGGCACCAGGAAGCCCAGCTAAAGACCAGACTATGCAAATGCAGACCAGATGTAAAATGAGAAGCGGTGGCATGGAGGATGACAGGTGTTGCACAGAGATGAATAGCTCCTGGGAAGATTAAGAGTGGCCGCTGCTTATAAAAAAAAAAAAAAAAAAAAAAAAGCATGCAGGGTGCTGGTGAATTCTAAAGATGTGGGAAATGAATATGAAATGACAGGGAAAGGAAGTCAGTGGAGAAGATAACTAAGAGGAAAAGGGAAAAGGAATGAGGGGAAGAAGAAAGAACTATGAGATTTCAAACCTTTGCTATCACAAGTTATCTCTTCACAATAAAAAGTGCCATTACCAGAACCATCAGAAGGAAAGAAAAGAAGGGAGGCAGCAAAGATGGAAAAGCACCAGGAATCTGCAAGACTTGAAGGACACAAGAATTTACAATGACTTGAAGGGTTCAGATGGCAAGAAATGGAGGATGGTGAGAGGCGGTGGGCTGGCAAGACTGAATGCAGGAAAGGGATCAAAGAAGAAACATCCAAGAGCTGGCTGCAAATGAGAATGCAGGGAGAGAGAGAGAGCCTGCTTAGAGAAGCATGGCTGAGCTCGAAGTGGCTGAACCTATGGGGTGAGAATGAGAAAGACAGGAAAAAAGCCAGAAGACAGCTGTGGGCTAAGTCTACATACTGGAAAGTGTCGCAGGGAGGCTGGCTGCTTGCAGCCATAGTGCTAAATGCTTTCAATGCTTTTCACCCCATCAGGGTGACAAAGTCCTGAAAGCCTGTTGGGAATAGTCTCAGGTTGGCATTAATGCCCAGCAGCCTCCCAGGGCCAGCTCTACCTGCGAGGGCTGGGTGCTGCTGCCCAGGATGTGCCCCTGCCCTGCACAGGCAGCCCCAGCAGGACCAAAGCTCCAAGGGCTGGGGATGTTGGATGGGCTCTGAGAGGACACCACCACCTTCCTCATCCTCACTACAAATAAGGTGGCTTCCAGCAGGATATGGCCTGCTAAGCTGCTGAGCAGGGTTGTGAGTTGAAATCCTCTTCAGGTAAATACAGCATCATCACACCACTGCCAAAACCAAAGGTAATCCTTGCAGCTAATGAGAGGATGCAGAACTGAGTGCAAGTGGCGTAAATATAAAATATAGGCAATAATGCATACTCCTGGGGTAGCAGCAATGGAAACAGACCTTGTATCATTCCAGTTTGCTGAATATGGAGCCTGTCTTCTGTTTGCAATGGGAATCTATCATGTCTGATGGCCCAGAGCAAAGTGACAGGCGAACATCTGCAGCGTGGCAAGCACAGCAGAGCTGGCCAGCAGCTACCCACCTTTACGGAGCTCACTGTGTGCAGAAAAAAATAAAAGCATCACAAGGTTGAGTCAGAAAATGCATCCTGTAACTAAACTGGCTTAACCCTTGCCTCTCAGCACTGCAATCTTCGTTACATCCAGCAGGCACTGACCTGGGCATAACGGGAGCGCTGGAGGAGCCTCATCCCAGGCTCCTTCCAAGCTGTGTGAGCCACCTGCATGCTCCTCTTCTGCTCACAGAGGGTTGCTGTGACATTGCCACAGCTCAGCAATTGCTTCTCGTGGATTAAAAATGTAGGTGGGACAGGGGGGTTGACTACAAGACGAACATGGCAGGGACAGTGCCATGGGTGCAGAGTGCGTGCCTGTATGTGTGTGCACACAGGAACACACGGGGGTGTGATGGAAGAGAGGAAAGCAGGCAACCAGATCAGTATCAGAGGATCAGAGCTATTAAACAGAATATGAAGATAAGGGAAGAAAAGGGACTTTTTTTTTTTTTTTTTTTTTTAGTGTTGGATTACTTTTGTAGCATGCAATATTTCAAGAGTTACCTGGTGCGTTTGATGCGTGGCACTCCATTAGTACCAAAGCTTTGCCATTCATAACAAAGAAATGGGCAGTAGGAGATACACTAAGCCATGTCTGTGTCACCTTGTATGGTGTCCCCCCCTCCTTTAACAGTGCCTGGGGCTCAGACAGGTCTTGGTGCACCACTCGGTGGGACTGCTGCGAAACGAGCTCCCAAAGACTGGACCCTTCTGGCTGAGCCTGGGGGGGGATGGCTCTGGGATGCTGAGAGCCTGCAGAGTGCAGTACGATGGGTTTTGTGCAAGTAATGAGAATTTTACCCAACAGGCATCGAAATGACATGCTATTTTTTTTTCATTCAGACTGAGATTGAGCAAGGAAACTCCTGCTGCCTTAAATCATAGAGGTGGTCGGACAGGAGCCAGCTGCAGGCAGCTGATTTTTATTTTTGTGAGAGCCACCACTGTTTGCATACGCTACAACACTCTGCAGGCTCCGAAGACAACCTTTCTCTTCCCATTTTTAGTGTGATGGAGCCCTAAAGCCATCTTGCCTTCATTCTTCAAACATCATTTGTTGTGATTGTTTCTATATGGCCTTTGTGGAAATTAAAATGCCAAAGTTACAGGGGTTTTTTTAGAGTCAGGGAGAAGGCTAGGAAAGCTGATTTTAGCTTTAGGGAAAGAATGAACTCACCAAGTTTTGCAGCTGATTTTTACAGAGAAACATTTCTTCACAAACTAATTGAGCATATTTAATTAAAAAAAAAAAAAAAACAAACAACTCCCTTAAGTACAATATTTCTGCCTTAAATAAAACTACAGAAATTCAGATGGAATGGCTGGAAGAGTTAAAAAAATATCGAGTCTCATTTGCTTTCCCTTACAGCTTCTTGTTGGCTCACTGAGCACATCCACCTTTTCAACAAGATGGTCACTTGAATTTTGTTCTGCTCTGGTTGTTGCAGAGCATCACAGACCCTGCACACCTCAGGAAAAACCTTTCCTCCCTCCTCCTCCCAAAGTGTTAAACTGCCATCTTGTAAGATGAACTAACCTTGCAATTTGGTATTAAAATAAATCGCTCCGAGTCAGTTTTACAGCAGGAACAAAATATAAGAAATGAGTGCTGATACACCCACACAAATACACATGCATGCACGCACTCCCACGAGCAGCCATCCCGAGCGAAGGCTGAATCCCAGCTTCTGTACAAATCTGATCTGTGTTGTGCTCGGTTTGGATTGGAAATCTGTAGGTTTTGTGGAAAATGCCTCAGAACTGTGTGCAGGGCAGTGATAACACATTCACAGAAGGGCAGTATAAATAGCAGATATGACTGGATAAGATGGCTGATAAGTTCTGGCTTATCCACCAGAAGATGCCTCCCCTCCTGCTTGTGGAAAGAAAAAAAAAAGGATGCTTTGCATATTTTCTAACAGATCCTTGAGATTCGTGAAGAAAAAAAGTAAAATGTTCTGAATTGTCCATGTCTAAGGAGCCCAAGTTTCACTTCCCAAGATGATTTATAACAAAAATGAATCAGTGGTGCAGAGGTTGCTTACACTTGCTGAAAAAATTATCCCCAAATAATTGATACCGCAAGCAAAGCTGAAAGTTATGTAACTTGTAGGCACAGCGGGGTAAAACTAGAAGACATTCTCTTGCAAGTAATCCAAAAAGACATTGACATGAACCGTCCTCAACACATGTAGGGCACTTATATCCACAGTTCCTGTCCAGCAGCATGGGATGGATGCATCTGAGCTGCCTTTGCAATACTGCCCAGCTGTTGCTTCAATCCATGTAATGTGCACCAAGGGCAGACCAGGTGGGGGACTTAGAACTTACAGTGCTGAGAGCTATCCATCATTTCCATGTTCTTTCAACATGTATTTGCAAAGGACAACATCAGTCCAGTGCAGAGCTTGATAGCGTGTCTCTGGCCTGCAAAAGACAGTCTGTGAACATCACGTACTGGATTTTATTCACATCAAAACTAATAATTTGTATCATCAGTTTAAAACTGTATGCCACCAAAATATCTTTGAAGCTATAATTTAACATGCAACTCATATTTTTGGTTTTACTTTATTAGTTGAATTACCTTAGAAAAGGAATTGAGATAATGAATGCAAAAAATGAACCACTGACTATAATATTTTTTAGGGAGACAAGCTGCAGAATGAGGTTATGTTGAGTAGAAAAACTGTTATTCTTTTCTATTTCTGTGAAGTAGCTTTTTTATTTTTTTTTTCCTCATGGGAAATCATTACTCTTTCTGGAGAAGGTAAATTGAAATGTTCCTCTGAAATAGCTTTCCTCTTGAAAATAATGGCTGAATCCTCCCTCCACCTCATCAACATCAGCTTCCAATCTTATTGGAAACCAGTGATTTGTGGAAGCAGTGGGAACCAAACACTTTCTCCTGAGTGTCATCCTTGCTCGGTTGAGCCATAGACTCAAGTGTCTCCAATTTTACAGAAATTTGCAGAGATTTTCTTCTGCTCTTCGACTGCCGGTCATTTTGATGAGGATTCTAGGGCAACGAAGGATTGACTGCAAAGATTACTTCATCCATAGAGTTTTTTCTGAGTTCAGAGACCAAAAAAACTCCTTTCCCCACAAGGCCTCTTCACCATCTCTATGAAGGACGTAGCTCTCTGCATTGTTAATGACTCCAGGGCACAGAGACCAGTGATCCCCATCAGGAAACACAAACACTAGAGCTGAGAGCAATGGGCATTACTGGTGATAGTGGAGATCTTAAACTGTATGCATCTGGTCTGCTCTTACCCAGTATCTGCCGTAACATTTCGTGCCTCTCTCTTCAGCACCAGGACTCCTGAGGCTGGATCAGCCCTGCTGAGTTTCCCCCCACCCCCCCAGCACTGCTTGGCAATGGCTGTGAAATATTGCTCCTCCGCTGGCTTTGCTTTATGTGCTTGGTGCAACTACTGAAAACTTTGCCCTAGGGTCACCCAGCCGTGTGCTCCCTTGTCCATTAAAGCAGCTTTCATAAAACACAAAGATAGGTGCTTTGGAGCCTTTTATGTAGGACAAGAAGCTGTATATTTTTCTTATTATTATTTTCACTCTACTGCCCTCCAGCATATTACCTTTCTCTTCCAGACTGTAGTCTGGCTGACATTGAGAGCCTCCCTTTTTACAAATGATTTAAAAAAAAAATAATCCTTAAAACTATTTAAAAACTGTTCAGAACTGGGCATTTCATTGGCTCTTTCTTCTTGTTTCTCTGATACCATCAGTATTTCTCTCTCATTCACTGGTAACAGGAGTCAGAGTATCTACCACATCTCACCTCTGGCTTTACTTCACTGTTGAAGGAAGAGAGAGGGTTATCTGTCTCTTAAAAACCAAGAAGAAAAATGGAAAGCAACATCTTAGAGTTTATTTTGAATTCTTTATCAACATAGGAGCGAGGGCTGCCTCAGACGTCGAGGTCCATGATCAGAAGCTTCTGCTATTTATTGCTTATTTCAAGTGGACAGCCAGGGAAAGATGCATCAAACAGCATAGCTGTTAAAAGGCTAATACCCACTTAACAGCACAGCATACAGCAACCATTTCCAAACAGAACTTATTTTGAGATTGTGATTTAGCTCCCAATTAATTCAGATGATTCTTCCCTTTGAAGCTTATTTTCATTAGCTGACATCTGCAGATTCTTAGTACAAAATGTAACAGGATGTAGGTTTTTGAAACATTTTAATAGGAATTCTGGATTTTGCCTTCTGCATGTCAGGCGAGTGGGCAAATACTTATCTATATAAATCCATATAATTTCATTGGCTTCAGTAGAGATATGCAAATCTACATCAGATGACAATTTGTTCTATTTTATGTAGCTGAAAGCGAATGCAAGATGATTTTAGTTTTGGAAAGTATTTGAAAAAAGTAATTGGTTGAATAACTGGGAGGTTGAATAACTGAATCCAGACATACAGTCAAATCCCAAGTAGTTACTGTGCCATCATATGGTGAGTCACACCTGTGAAAGTTCAGAAAAGTGCTGTAAATCCTAAGCAGAGAGAAAAGAAGGAATAAAACAGGAGAGAATTTTATCAGCATTTATCCAGTATCCTGGGTTAGGACAGGAGGATAAGACTTTAGCAGGAGAGTGTGGATTCATGACTTATTGCTTGACAAAATTTCCAATAATATCCCAGTTTTGTTGACATATTATTGGAAATGCTATGGATGTTATGCTAGCCATAAGAGAACAAAGAAACCCACCTTGTCTGTGCTCTTACCTTGTAGGTTATTCTTCCCAGTTGCTAGTTCTGAAGGATGCTCATGAAGCTGTTAGAAAGCCCTGTATTGACTAAGATGTCCACTGTAATCCATTGGCTCATTACTGAAGGTAAGGTGCTCACGGGAAACTTCGTTCCTCAATATTACATGTTCTACTGAGATCTTATTTTCCCAATACTTATAATTATTTTAAACTTCGCCTTTTGAGTGATTTTTTCCTTTGCCCCATCTCCATGCAATTAGCTTTTATTAATTTTTTGCCTGCTCTGCCCTGGCTCTGAGCAGCTGCCAGTCTGTTGCTGGGCTGCCTTCCCGAAGCTGTGCTTGAGGCGCTGAATTCAGCTCTGCATTTTGCTGACAGGCTGGGGATTCAGGCTGGCTCTTAGGTGTAGCACTCTGATTCAAACACCACATTCTCCTTTTGGATACAGTGCTGAGCCTTTTATCATTACTAGGGGTGTTGCACACTTACTGTCCTTATATTAGCACAACATTTGTACTGGAAATGATCTTTGGGGAAGTGGGATTCATCCTGAGAGGGCAGTTCAGGTACCACTGCTGTCATTTATTCAGTTTTCTGCTCTCTGCCTTCATTGCCAAAGACATTTCTGTTTTTCCTTTATTTTAATTTAAAATAAAAATAATTCATGGAGACGGGCTCAGGGATCTGACTGCTATTGGTATGTGTTCTGAGCTGTGATTTTTCTTTCAGCAGTGTAAGCGCATCACTCTGAGTGCAGCAGACTATGAAGGCACCAGCAGCCCTTAGCATACGTGAACGTTTCCCGACATTAAAGTCACTTCTCTAAGGTACAAGCAGAACAGTTGGTGTTTGCAACCTAACTTCAGCACTCCCTTATCTTTTCCCGACTGTGAGCAAGCTGACAAAGTTTTTGAATAGCATTTATTTAAAATGCAGAGTCTGCATCTGCATATTAGATACATCCACATATCAGATGCAAGTTCTCCATAAACAATTAGGAGTCCAAGACATGGATTTGTTGTCTGCCAGACAATTTGCTCCTAATCTACAAAAAGCATTTTCTGTTAGAGATAAGATGTGATCTTTCAAACATACACTATCATTTTGCATTTCAAGTGTTTGGGAGGAAGATTCTAAAGTTGGAAAAAAATCATATTATATGTTTTAAGAAGAGGGGATTACAAAGTGGAGCTCGTAGAATAAATATCTCCAAAAGGACTATTAAACTACTTTATAGTCAGCACCTAAAAATAATTAATTGATTGAAATTAGCTAATGTGGGATTGTCAAGAAAAGTCCATACAAAACAAATTAAGTTTCTTCTTTGACTCATAACTGGCCTCAGAAATAGTGATGAAACAGCAGATGTGCTATGTGTCTGCATCAGTAACATTTATTACACATCTAGAATGAGGTTTTCAGAGGTAAGCTACAAAAATATTGTATAGATAGGTCATGAAGTGGGTATTTGCTTCTAAAGCCACTCTCAAAATGTAAGTAACAGTTGTGTACCATGAAACTGGGAGGAGGTTTCAAGTAGGTTCCTGAAGGGATCTGATCTCTACACTCTATTAAATAGGTTAATGAACAAAATTAATAATGAAATAAAGAGTCATAAAATTAGCAGATGACTATGAGAAACAACGAGATAGTTAAAGCATTTTGAGGAACAGGTCTGGAATTAAAGTTAATCTTGAAAAATCCACAAGATGGCCTAAAATCAGCAAGATAAAATTCAACAAAGACAAGTGCAAAGCACTACCCAGAGGAAGGAGAGATCAAATCCTTAAACAAAAACAGACAGTGGATAACAAGGAAGTAAAATATTTTGAAAGGTCATGAGGATTATATTGGATTACAAACTCAAATATTGGTCGATACTGTGGTGAAGGTGAAAAAGCAGGCTGACCTCAGTGTGGGGGGTATTGACTGAGATTTTTTTGTAGCCTGCAGGAGATGCATAAGGGGCTTTGTCTGGGGCACCAGGACAGATGACAGTTCTAGGAAGTGTAGTCTGTTAGGAAATTTGATTAATTCAGCCCAGAGGAAAGAAAAAAGAGAAAAAGTCAAGGTGGTCTTTTTCAGACAGACACATCCAATGGTGACTGTGCTCTAAGAGGAAGAAAGTAAAGGACCAAAGAACCAAAGAAGACTTGGATTATATAAGGCAATCCACCCACCCTATACTTGGTGCTAAGGTGATGACAACCTGCAACAAGGTAATGAGGGTGTCTGTGGGGTCTACCTGACGGGAAGTTCTTTGAGAGAAAGGTAGAAAAGCTCCTGCCAGAGATGGACTTGCTGTATGCAATCCTGCTCCAGTGCAGAAAGGCTGTACTGGGAAACCTTGCTGAGACTCCTCCAAGCCCAGTATTTCTAAGGAAATGCCCAGGGGGTTGAGTTTCTCACTGCAAGTGAGCAGTAGTCAACAGGTAAGCTTTTGCTGCTTTTGCCATAAAGTTCTAGATAACAACGCATGTACTCTGCAGTTTGGCTACTCCTCCCTTCCTCCCTTCCTTCTTTCGTTCCTTTTCCCTGCAATATTCAGGTGGTCATTTTAGTTCAGTTGTGAGTGAAAACAAGATAATTAAGGAAACCTGATTTCCAATACATTACTATCACTCTTGCCATCCACTACAATAAACTCAGCATCACTCCTAGCCCACACACACCCTGCACTGTATATTAAAACCGCATGGCACGGTGCCCACTACCACCACCAGTACCTCCATCTCTGTCCTGTCATTTTGAGCCCCCACCTCCATCCCCTCTACTGTTCCCTGTCTATTGTGCACTGAGGAAGAGCACATGATCCAGCTGTTTTGGGATATATTGATGTTTATTGGCCAATATGAGTGGTCAAAGAGAACCAAAGACCAAAGAGAACAGGTACCTGTGGAATTCACTACGCAGCCTTCCCCTGAGTATGAAAATCAACATGCGTTTCTTTCTTTGATCCAGCTGTGAATTTCACAATGTTTCTAGAAACTTGGGGAAGCTTTCAGACCTTCACACCTCTGTCAAAGAGCTGAAATCTACTAGTGGGATTGGAAGTTATTGGCAGACAGAGGGGATTCAACAGACAGACAAAAATCTGAGTGCAAGGGCATTATTTCATTAGTTAATCAAGCAAAAAGTAAGTATACTTTTGTTAAAAAAATCTATATTTTATGTTTCTGATTACACAATCAATGATGCTGATAAACATTTTCTTTCTGTTTTGAGAGAGATTATTCTGGACATTTCAGCATTTATTGAGCATGGTCTGTATATCACCTCATTAGCTTAGGACAGAAATTAATAAAGTCTTTATTTTGATTTGTTTAAACAATGCAATACTTTCAACACTTCTAGCATTTCTAATAGTTAGATAAACCAAGATCTTGTGTATAGGCCATATTTGGAAAAAGTAGGTTACAGTTACTGTAGTCTATTAAAAACCACTAACATTTTGCACTGCTATTTTTTCTGCACTGTAATTAGATTCAGGTTGAGCTCATGCAATATCTAAATGTAGACTCCTAGCTCAATAGCTAATAGAATCAATCGAGACCCTTCACATACTGGCATTTTGTTTGCAACAGCCATGGTAGTTGTAACAACTCAGACGAGCAGGACAGCGGTCAGATGCCTCTTGATTCCCCACTGGTGGATGGCCTGAGGCAGCTCTGCTGGCAGAACTGAGACAGAAGCACAGCAAACATTTTTCAGGCACAGTAATTGTGTATCTTGGGGACTCCCAGTCAGGTTTTGTGTTGTACTGGTCACAGCCGAAGAGATTTCTAACACTACCAACACATTACAAATGACAGGCCAGAGCCATTACTGTGTTTTAATACTAAAATAAAAATACAATGATTGAAGTTTCCTATATCTCTTCCAATCCTTTCTAACAAGTAATTAAACATGTAAAAAAATGTAAAACTATTTTTTTTTTTTACATGCAACATGTGAAATAAACATGTAAATAAAACATTTGGTCATTTCCTTCATCTAAGAGGATGCTGTCTTTCCATCCTGCCCGTGCCCTGTATCTGGGTAGGCTTTGAGTCCTGCAACACAGTTTTTACAAAGCTGTAAGTAGATGCATGCTTGCAGTGGCTTAAAAACTGTTTGTGTCTCATTTTAGATGTGGCTGTACACATGAGCTGTTTGGGAGTGGGTCTGAAGGGACGTGGGAGGAGGCCCTGGGGGATGAGAAAGGCTCTTTGACCCCTTTCTGATGCAGCACCAGAACAGCCGCCCTCACACCCTTGGCATGAAGGCCCTCCACCTCTCATCTTCTCCCCGTGCCTCATGAACATGGGCAGCACAAACAGCAACCCGGTGGAAGAGGAAGGCTGAATCTTTCTGCCTCCAGCTGTCCCCAGGAGAGGAGGGAACAGGCAGCAGCTGGAGTCGTGCCCCCATACGTCTCCTTGCAAACCTGTGTGCTGAGAAGAAGAGCTGCTTGGGGGGGTGTTTGTGAAGGAAAGGGGGTGTGGGAGTGGTGGGTGCTACTGGAGAAGGGTGTTTGGGAGGACTGTGAGGAGATCGGGAAGTACAAGGAACTTACTATGTTAAGTACATTAAAAGGATACTTATCGCTGGCCGTTTAGCAGGTGCAATTTCTGTAGGTGTTAATGGTCAGGCTCCAGGAGGGGAAGTGCACTCCCATCAGGCAGCTGACCTTTAGAGCAGCCTGCGGCAGTGAAGAGAATCAGCACAGGCACACCGATTAAAAAAAAAATAAAAATGCTTGTTTATTTATTTGTCACTGATACCTCACCAAGTAAATGACTCCATGTTAGCTTAGCTCAGTCCTGACAGCTGCTCCTTTCAAAAGCCCCATTTCTCACCTACCCGCAGCAAATGATGCATCTTCAGGTATTTGTTCAGTGCAGACTCCGAAGCACAGACTCCCTGTGCTGTGCTAAACTGTAAATACCAGTTTCTGAGCTGCTCAGCACGTGTGGTTTCTAAATAATCTCATAGGCTATTCACTTGAGGGAAAGTTCATTACACGTAAATTATTCTTTAACAGTGACTATCGACTGCAAAAACACAGACCACAAAATTAATTTACCTTTAGCTGTATTAGAATGACTACAGTTTCAAATAATTCTAAAATAAGATGATGCTTTAAGGAGCAGATATATCTTGTCAGCGGTTTAAAATTAGATCATATATTCTGCATGACTGAAATCTGCTCCTTATAGGATGTGCATGCACATGTGTGTGTGGGAGAGGGGAAAGAAAAGGATCTTTTTACTACTCTTCTCATCTGCACTCTTCAATTCCGAAAGGGAATTTTAGATTAAACCAGAAGGGAATTAATTGTAATTGTGAGGTTTTGTTGCGGACAGTCTCCTCTGAAATTCACCCTTTGCAAACTGCCTCCTGTCACGAACACCTAAGGTAAAAGATGTTAAGCAGGTGAGTAACTTTGCGTCAAAGAAAATGGAAAGTTAAGCAGGGTTTATTATTTATTTATTTTGGTGCTACATCTGTACTGCTGATCATGCCAGACCTATAGCCGATGGTTTATTTGGAAAGGCCTAACTGGACGTTCAATACTTTCGGGTGCTCCCAAGGACTAACTTTTGGGGCAGCAAGAATACAGTGGGGTGATCAGCCAGCTCTGCCTCTGCTCAAAGCCAGCACCCTTCATGTCAGCCCTGAAAACCAGGGGCCTGCGGGCTGCATTTTGAAGACAGAAGCGGGATTTAGCGCTGCGGAGGAGGACGAAGGGCAGTGCCCGAGCAGGGCTGGGTGGCACAAGCGGCATCCCCACGCGAGGGGACGGGGCAGCACCTGAGGGATCCCCCTGCTCCCCTCAGCCCCGCCGCTCCCCCCGGGGAGCCGCGGCCGCTCCTCGCCCGGCCGCCAGGCGTCGCCGCCACCCTCCCCGCGGCGGAGCCCCCGCCCCGAGCCGCCCCGAGCCGCCCCCCGCCTCCTCCCGGCGGGCGGCTCCGGCTCCTCCGCCTCCGCCCCGAGCCGAGCCGAGCCGGGCTGGGCCAGCGGGCGGCAGGTGAGGCGAGCTGCCTCGACGCCTCTCCGCTGCGCCGCCTCCTCCTCCTCCTCCTTCTCCCTCCCGCCCCGCGAATGGCTGCCGGCTGACTGGCAGCCGAGGCGGCCACACGGGGCGGCAGCCGCCCGGCGCACACCTATAAGGACCGGCGGGGAGGGAGAGAAGGGGGCTCCCGGCGGTGAGGGGCTGTGTGTGGCGGAGCTCCGCGCTGGTGGTCGGCGGGGAGAAGCCGAGCGCTGCCAGCAGCCGCCGTGCTCCGTGCTCCCGGTGAAGCCGGCAGCGAGGGGGCAGTCCCGCAGCGCACCCCGCACGCCTTCCTCCTCCTCCTCCTCCTCCTCCTCCTCCTCCTGGTCTCCGGCAGCGGCGCCCGAAGGATGCGGAGCGGCGGAGCGCGGGCGGCGGCGGGGCGCCGCGGGGGGACCCGCTGCTGCTGCGCCGGGCGCCGCCGCCCCTGCGCGCTGCGCTGGGCAGCGCCTCAGTGAGCGCCGTGGCCGCGGCCGGCCGGGCTCGCTGCTGCTGCTGCTGCAGCTCCCGTCGCCGGAGGAGCCGCGAGCAGCCCCGCTCCGCTCCGAGCCGGCGGCGGGGGCCGCCACAGGTGCCTCGGGGCCGGGGGCTGCTCCCCTCAAGCCCCGGAGCCCTGCGGAGCGCGGCTTGAGTGAGTCCGCCGCCCCTGCGCTGCCCCCCGGGGCCATGGCTCTGCTCCGGCTGCTGCTGCTCCTGCTGCTGGCCCCGCGGGGGCTCGGCGCCGCGGCCAGCCCCGGGCAGGCGGCGCAGGGCCGGGAGCGGGCGGCCAGAGGCAGGCAGGCTGTTTACAACCACATCAAGAGCCGGGAGCCTCCCCCGGCCCCGCGGAGCCGCTCTCCGGAGAGCACCATCTTGGCGCAGCGGCTGGCCGAGGAGGTGCCCCAGGACGTGGCCTCGTTCCTCTACACGGGCGACTCCCGGGAGCTGCGGCGAGCCAACTGCTCCGGCAGGTACGAGCTGGCCAGCCTGGCCGGCAAGTCGCGCTTCACCTCCCACCCGTCCCTGCACGGGGCCCTGGACACCCTCACCCACGCCACCAACTTCCTCAACATGATCCTCCAGAGCAATAAGTCGCGGGAGCAGAACTTGCAGGAGGACCTGGAGTGGTACCGAGCCTTGATCAGGAGCCTCCTGGAGGGGGACCCCAACATCTCCAGGGCAGCTATCACCTTCAGCACGGAGCCTTTCTCCTCGACCCCCCAGGTTTTCCTCCAGGCCAGCCGGCACGAGAGCCAGATCCTCCTGCAGGACTTGTCCTCCTCGGCTCACCGCCTGGCGAACGCCTCCGTAGAGACAGAGTGGTTCCACAGCCTGAAGCGCAAGTGGAGGCCCCACCTGCACAGGAAGGTCTTGAACGCAGGCCCCAAAACTTTGGAGAACAGCTGGAAGAGGCGCGAGAGCTTCACGGCGGATAAGAACCACATCAGGTGGTCCTCGCCTTACCTGGAGTGCGAGAATGGGAATTACAAACCCGGCTGGTTAGTGACTCTCTCGGCGGCTTTCTATGGACTGCGACCAAACCTTCTCCCCGAATTCAGGTAGGAGGGGGGCTCCTCTGCTCGCTGCCTGTTCGGAAGGGGGTAAGGTGGGCTTCCCCATCCTGCCCCCTCCTCGGGAAGGCTGTGCCGTGCCTCTGCTGTGTGACCTGAGCAGCCCTTCCCTGGCCGGCTGCTCAGTCACACCGCAGTGCAACCTCAGGCCTTCCTGTTGAGCGTCACCTTCATGTGTCTTAGGGAGCTGTTGCTCAGGAGAATTGCTTCTATCTCCGTCTGTAAAGCCGTGTTTTCTTTAACTGCTCTCACTGAAACAGGTGTGTAAGTGGGCTATGTGCAGGGCATGTTTCTGGAGGAGAGGAGATAGCAGGAGCTGCCAGTTGCAGGTTATTTCTTTGCAAACAATCTTTCCCGAGCTGTTATTTCTTACTCTGCTGCAGAACTAAAAGTAGCTCAACCCCAGCTGTGATTTTTTAACCAACTGGGACACAATGTTGTCACCCTGGTAAACTGCAGTTCCTGGTCTTCAGGGCACATCCACTGTGGGGTGCTCAAGCCTGGTCAGTGTGTAGGTGATTGTTTGCCACTGCAGGTTTCTCATAGTGCATGTGGTTACAGCCTAAACCAGCAGTTGGGAAGCTTTCTTTAGGGCACTGTTTGTAGGATCCCCACCCCATTGCAAAACTGTATAGATGAGACCTGGCACATGTGAAGAATTGCTTGTTTTCTACTGCTGTTATCTCTAGGAGTTTGCCACTGGGCTGTGACTAGCAGAGAGGAGGATATGGAAGGGCTCTTATATCTTGTTTTAACAGCAAAAAAAAGATGTGTCTAAAGAATGAGAGCAACCTGTGGGGTATGAGATGTCCGGTTTTTCCACTGGCACGTTTGTAGTGGGGATCATGTGTAATTCTGCTGGGGAATGCCCACTCAAAGCAGCTTTAGTGAAGCAGCTTTCCTTTTTCAGGAAGTAAGGGAAGAGCACAGAACTTGCTTTGTGCTGTGATTGAGTGGTGGGTGAAGACATCTAACAACACAGTGGAAATGGAAGAGATTTTGTCACACTCGAGTGCCCAGACAACTGTGTGTATGAACAGTGGCTTTCTTGTGGCTTTCTTGGCTTAGTTTGAAATCTGGTGGGATCAAGTAGGTATGAATGCAGTCATGTATTCTCATCTTAAAAAAAAAAAAAATATATGTTGAATAAAGAGAGGATGACTATGTATGAAATTACCTTTTGCTCTTCACACTTCTGGGGCTGGTAGGCTTAGGGTAGAATGAGCTCATCTGCAGTCTGTTGCTGAATGAATTCCTTCCTCTCAAGACCAAAAGCCAAGAAAAGCTGTACTGCAGAGCTCTCCTGGACCCCAGCAGGGACTCAGACAAGTTCAGGGAACTTATTGTAGTTTGAAATATTTGAACAAACTTAAAGATGCAGATGAAAGCTAGCGTAGGCAGAGATTCTCTTGTTGGGGACAGAAGTTCATGTAACCTGAAGAACCTTTAGGCTGGAGGTGGGGTTGCAGCCACCAACTAAGTATCAGAGAAATTAGATCTTGATATGAAATCTAACAAAGCTTTGTTACCTTTAGCTGAAAGAAGAGCAGGTCTCTTCAGCAGCAGAGACCAAGCATCAACTTCAGCTCTGTGCCAAGCTCCTATGATGCCAGGAAGCATCTCGGTGGTGTAGGTTTCTGCTGTGGTAGCTCATGCACAGGACACACCAGGTCCACTTGGCAGTAACCCTGGCCAACCAAGGATACCAGTAGGGGTCCTCCTGGGCACAGTACAGAGCACTGCCAGGTTTCCTGATCTTCCTGGCCTCCATTTACTGTGTGGGATTCACCTCAGTTAAGGAAACAATCATTTGTTGCAACTCAGATATTTTGAAGGGAATCCTATAGGCACATTTAAGCTTGGAGAACTGAATTTTCACTTAGGAGATGTTGCAATGAGATATTGTAAGTGTTGCATTACTGTGTTACTGCTGTGGGATTGAAGAGTTTGGACAAAAAGTTTTTTTGTATCAAACCCAGAGATGTGTTGATAAACACTTCTAAGAAAATCTCAGGATGTTTTTCTGAGACAACTTGCAACTCCATAAGAAAGCAGGTGAAAGTGTGTGTATGTATATATCTTGGCAAAGTTAAATGATGGTTCCAGTGTTTCTAGTTTGAGATATGTTACATGAAAGATGGCCTCTAATAGGCTTATCATGTGAGATATTGAGGAAATAACTCTGCAGCTACATAGAAAATACTAAAACCAAAATAAACTTCTTCCAAGACTTGTGGGACATCTTGGTAGTTACACAATATTTTTAGTACCTGATAGGCATGCAGCCTCAGAGTGAGTTCTGAAGAAGATAAATGGTCTGAAATACAAGCACGTAAAATAAAAATGCAAGATCTAATACAGCGATTAGTACTAGTGTTCTAATAACTACAAGGTCCCTCATGAAATAAGCCTTATTTCCCCTCACCATCTGTCTGTGAGTGACACAATGGTTTAACTTTAAATTCCTATTTAAGGCCCATATGGTAAAAAGCAGCATGTATTTTAGTCTCCATCTTTTTCAAAAACCACATTGGTTCTCTCAACGAAATATCCCTGAACCATCTGTTAGGAACACTTAATGGCTCAGCTTACATGCTCCTTCCATTTAATAGCCTGGTATGGGATCACTGATGGTACTTTAGTGTGTGCCCCTTTAATGCTCCTCTTACAGTTCATGTACTTTCTTCTTTGCTGACATTAGGTTTATGGTGTGCTATGTTAGAGTAACAGAATCATGAACTCACTTTCTTCATGGAGAAGCATCTTTTCAGGCTGTAGAAGGACAAGCCATTGCCCCTACCTTTTGGTGTATCTTCTGTCCCAGTAACAGATGGGTACACTGCACAATACAGTAATGGGAAGAGTTTTATGAAGATGAGCCTAATAACTACTACTGGTTTTGTTCAATACATGCTACTACTGCAGTACTGTCATCAATGAGGTTCTGCAAATGCAGTTGCAAGCAAAGCATCACTTCTATGTGGTGAAGGGTTGGGCCTGCTGTCAAAGGATGCGACTGTTACAGGCATGGGGCTCTTGCAAACAGCTTGCTATTGGCCTTTAATTTTGTACTCCCCCATATACTTCTCCCTTCACATGAGATGGAAGCCAAACTGTGAAGTGAAGGCCAAGAAGGAGAATGTCTTTTTAGTTCTCTTGACAAGGTTATTGTAGGCCAACTACTGAGATAAGCGAAGAAACCAAAGACATGTTGATTGTGCTGATGAACGTACCACAAGCTGTCTGAGGCCAGTGGGACCATATCAGTGGTGCTGCCTTTGCACTGCTTCTTAGCAGTGCTTGCTGGTGTCTCATCTGCTTTCCCTGACCTTTGTTCCGCCCAAAAGGAAGGGAGGCGATGCTCCCGTCTGCTTAGTGAATACAGTGCAGGCTCATTTTAAAGCAGGGAGAGGATTCACAGAGACTGGAAGTAATCTTCTGGTGACGATAACCATTCCTTCTTCATTCCAAAGTCTACGCTGATGCAGTTGACAGCTGGAATTCAACATCTAATGTGTCTAATTGCTCTACAGCTCTCGTGCTGCACAGGGTAGAGCATTGGTAGTGTTTGTTGTTAGTCTGTGACCTTCCTCTGCTACTTTCTGTTGCTCAGTGACACTGAGCCACGTTCTGCAGCCCATGAAGATCCAGCTGGACTCTGCAGCCTTGCTGTGGAAGTAGAAGGGTGTGAAAAGCTTCACCTCATGGCTGTGGTCCATTTGCTAAAAGCACTCACTCGGCCTCTAGAGGGGAAATGGGAGGCTCTCATTGCTTCAGCACTCCAGTGGGTGGGTGGGGAGGATTGCTCCTTGACCTGGAAGGAAAGTGTGCAAGTAGTCTCCTACTAGGAGCATGTGAGTTTTTTTTCCTTTTTCTTAAAAAAAAAAAAAAAAAAAAAATCCACTCTCCTCAGTTATTGAGCCAAATCTCCTGCTCACCAAAGCCCTCTTAATGTAATCAGTTGATGCAGCTTCATCTTAAAGTAGGTAGCTTTCCCTCTTGGCTCTCCACTTCCCCAGCCTGATGGTTGGGATAGCTGCTTCTGATTTCTGATCTAAATTTATTCAGTTAAATATCCATTTGTTCCTGCTCCAGAACTGCCTTCTGGCTGAAATAGCTGTCTGCAGATGTTTACTGCCCTGACCTATTTATAGGCAGCAGCAGGTCCTTCTCCACCTTTGGTTACTGGGCTAAAGAACCCAGCCTTCTCCAGCCTCCTGTCAGGAGCTCTCTGTTGCCATGGTCCCTATTTTCAAGTCCTGTTCCAGCGTTCCTTGAATATGGTTAGTCAGATTCGTGTGCAATGTTTCAGCCTCGTGCGATGACATCAATTACTCCCAAACTCTGGTGTATGAGCTGTTGCTCTTGCAGCTCAGAACGTTCTCGTGTGCTGCTCTCATTTTCTTTACTGTCGTTGTGAAGTATGTCAGCATTTTGGGAAGTGGTCATTGCTCACTTTTTTCATCTAGAAGGCCTTCATCCCTTTAGGGTGAAGGAATGGTTCTGCCTCTCCATGTTCCAGTAAGGTCGTGTTTCACCAAATACAGGGCAGCATTTGCAATCAGTTGCCTAAAGGACTGCTGTGAGGATGCAATGGCATAATGACTGTTCTGGCAGAAAGGACCATACTCAACAAGCTGAGTAAGGCTTTGGTGTTTTTATTTTTTTTTTTTTTGGCTTTTGAACAATGCTGTGTTCTGCAACAGCTGTGGATACCTTTGTTCTGAAGTTTGGCTGAATCAACTGTTGTTTCCTAATATTTTTTCTTCCTGACATTTATTCCTTCTCTCTTAATTATTTGAAAGGTATTCCTTGGTGCAAAGATTAATCTTTATTGCACAGTTCAATTCAGCTATTTTTTTTCCCTAAAGGCAGTGTAATGTAATGATTTCCACTGTACTATTAAAAATTACTCAAACCACTCTAGGGTTATCCCATAATGGGGTGCTTAGTTAAGGAAATATTACTGAAGGCAAATTCTACCATAAAGGTAGAACTACCTATGACAAGTAATTTCTTAGGGAATATGCTTCTTCTAAATATTTCACAGGTGTTAAATTGGTAAAATACCCACAAAAATAGACTTTAAAAGAGAGTTTTCAGAACTTGAATCATATTTAAAAGAAAAAAAGTTACAAGTTCTGACTTTAACCACCTCTTTTAAAAAAAAGTTTCCCCATTTCTTTTCAATCTAGTCTTAGTACTGAACTCGGAAAACAAAATTCAGTTTAACTTTTTAAGGAGGGATATTAAGTGTTGTGGCATAATGTGTTAGCTGTATAATCTTGAAAATACTTTAAAATGGTGAGGCTGACATCTTCTTCTATACCATGTCCTGGCCCATACAACATGATTGAAGGTGTGGGTGGATTTAGAATGGATTTTGAAAATGAAAAAGAATAATTTATTTCCTCGAACTAAAAGTTTTGGATTTATATTCCTGAAAAGAGGTGAGAACAAAGAAATGTATACTTAACGTGATTTATTGTTGGTTAAAGAACCCCCTCCCCAGTATTTTTTTTTTAATGTTCTCTATACAGTCAGTGATGTATGTGCCTTTTATGTATTAGGCCATGGCTGAGAATAAACTAAATGATAATGGAAAGAA
The DNA here is from genome assembly GCF_047663525.1 of Anas platyrhynchos. Classification (NCBI taxonomy): domain Eukaryota; kingdom Metazoa; phylum Chordata; class Aves; order Anseriformes; family Anatidae; genus Anas; species Anas platyrhynchos. The sequence goes on from NC_092588.1 coordinate 141,795,228, forward strand.
AAAAAAGGAACAAGGAGTAAGGAATTCTTTTTGGAAGCATGCTTTCGATTTCATCCCTGTTGGAGAAACAGTGGGGTATTTGAAGAAAGAAGCTAAATATGACCAGGACAGGACTGAAACACGTACTCTGTTTGTGACAACACTTATGTAGCATGTGGTAAGTTGAAATAAAAGGAATGAGCTTTCTAGGTCAAACTGCTACTTCCAATCCTCTGTTCCCTACCCCTATCCTCCTTGGGTAAGGCTTCCAGCACAGCAGACTATCAAAGGTCTTTTGAAGGGAGTGGGCATGTGACAGTTCTCGCTATCGGAGACGCAGCACCAGGACTGTCACCTCCTATTCTGTCTATTCATGAACCTGAGCTGAGATTGAGAAATGTTCCCAAAGATAAGAACAAAAGTATTGCGCTGTTAGGTCAGATGAGAGGCTTATCTAGTTCTGTCTCCAAAAGCAGCTTCTGGCAGGCACTTAGGAAGCAATATAAGAAGTGTTTGAGTATCTTGGTTATATTCCATTTACAAATAATAAGCAATACAGAAACTTTGCCTTTCAGACTGCATCTGAAAGGGTATTGATAGTAGGTATGGATTAAACTGATATCCATAATTTAAATGTATTTTTAACCCATTTTTGTCTTCTACAATATAATTTAGCTTTGCTTTCCATAATACAATTGAGCTGTTTAAAGAGCAATTACTTTCTATTTTTAAACTTGCTGTGTGTTAAATTTATTTGGACATCCATGATCCTTGTCTTACAAAAACACTTTTCCAGCATTCTGCATTCAACTTCTCTGGGCCAGTCAGATTTAGTTGTGGTGTATGCTGTATATTTTTTATCACCTGCAAAGTTTGTCAGGGTTCGCCTGTTTTTGATCCCTTTTAAACCTGTTGAGCAAAGCAGGGATAACTGTGGTGCCCAGCTTGTTAGCATCCCTACAGGTGAGAGCTGACCTCCTGTCACACTGATGCTCTCCAGAATGGCTGAGCAGTGGGAGCTTCCTCAGCTCTAAAACAATATAGTGATTAAAACATAATTGGCTTTTTGTAAAGGCTCTGTCATTTGGGTTCTTTTCAGATCATGATTGTCTACTGGCCTTACGGATTTTATTTTGGGCTGCCTTTTTCTGAGATATTTGACAACTTTTTGGTTGTTTTGGTTAGATTTTATGCTTCTAACATTCTGATCCTATAATATTTCTTATTTTTTGTCTTGCTTGAGTTTATGCTCCTCCAGGTTCCTTTTTCTGAACATTGGCTTCCACTTACTTTTCATTTCTAAAATTCCCCTAATACCTTGTAAATCTTTGGTGTCAGAAGTGCAGCTGTAGTTAGGCTGAGGTCATCTCTCCTGTGTAGGATCCTTCTCATTCAGAGCTCTTCTTGTTCCTAACTTCCTCATATCACTGTCTGTTCTCTCCACCTGTCTTGTTGACCCTATGGCTAGTAATGGGAATATTTGAAAAATGTCTGTTTCTTATTGAACAACCTAAACTTGGTTCCAAGACCTTTTTTCATAAGCAGAATCTAATGCAAGTGGTACTGCGCCCTTCCTAAATGAGGTGGTGCCTGGTCACAGAATTTAGACGCTAGCAGTCCTTAAACACAAATCCTCCAGCAAAAATATCACCACCCCTCAAAGCATCTAGGAAATTCTTTAACTAAAATGCAGGGAAGTCCTCAGGCAGCGCTGCGTGCCATAAATCTGAAGGCTGAATTGAATACGAAATAACTCTGCAGACAACAGAGGAGTCAGCTTTAAGTATTCCACCCTTGTAGTACTCTTCCAAATGGCCTACAGGGATTTTCTTTGCAGGTGAATCCTAATTCGTGTGCCCACACTGCTATACCGCACTCTTCAGTTAAATTTATTTTTAGTGAAAGCTGTTTCTTCTGTGAAAGTGGGCTGAAAACCAGCAGTCATGCTATGGCTAAGGAATCAGGCAAGTCTGTCTGTCCTGACACTAAGAAATTAGTGATAACTGAGTGACCAAATCAAAATCATGTTATATGTAATATCACAGTAGGCTTGTATGAATCTGGTGGCTACATTACAGTGCAAAGGTGGTGATAATTCTAGGGACATCGAGGTGATGTGGAATCCCAAATCTGAACTTTTGAAAATAACTTTGAACACACAGAAGCTGTTGATTACCAGTAAGATCTTTACAGCTGAAGGTCACTTGTGAATTTGACAGCAGGATTTTCTTGGATGGCCAAAAACACTTTGAAGTGGACTCAGGTGTCAGGTAGCGTGCAACATTTGAAAACTAATGTTCTTGAATGAGCTGGTTTCCAAATCTTCCAAAATGAGAAGGCACAGAGGTTTCCAACCTGAAAACCTTTGCTATGCTAATTACAGTATGCATTTATCTAGAGGTGTGTGGATTTACAGATTTGGGACATCAGTACAGAATTAATTTTTCGCATTTCATTGTGTTTTTTTTTTTGTAAGGAAGACTTCTCAAGGATAACTTGTGGGGTGTGAATGAATATGGTACTAAGAACCTAGGAAGACATTTAGATTTGAGGAATGATGTCTGCTTTGGCATGGAGTAACCATGCTTGATATCTTAATTGTGGCTGGTGAGGGCCATTTGTTTGTCTCTTTAAACCCACCACAGTGATTTTGTTTTTCCCTGGTTTCTAACGCAACACATTATGAGGAAGTTTACATTCTACTGAGGCATGCAGGATTCATGCTTAGACAGGATTTGTCATCAGTCAGATGAAATATATATGGTATTGTTGGTGCTTTTGAAAGGCTTCGTTATAACTTGGAGAGATTTTTCTCCACAACCTTTAATGTTAAAGGATCTGCTACTGTATCTGGTTCTCCTTACATCTAAATTTCAGAAGGCTTCTCTGATTCTTCAATTAATAGGCTTTAATGCCCTTGATGTTTACTGTTTATTACAGAACTGATTATTGTAAGTATCTTATTCATACATTTGGTATCAGATTCTCCTATTTGCTTGCGATGCTTACAGACACAGCATTAAGTGAACAAACCTAGAAGACAAATTTTGAATGCCTGTTTAGCTGGGCTACGATGACCTCTGTGCCAAAAGCTTCCGAAGATCTAGAGGACAAAGACATTGTTTGTCACCATTTAAATGCAGGCAGGCTGTTCTGTGCAGCTCTGACTTGAGCTGGATGGGAGAAAGGGAAGATGTTCCATCTGTTTTTTTTTTTTTTATGGTGAGACAGTACAGGCAAAAAAATCTTCTGTATCTACAGGTTTTATAACACGTTGTTACAATGAAATATTATAACTACTGAAACTATCAACATAGCTGGTAGGTTGGGAAAATAAGCTTAAATCAATTTCTGGCACAGATTTTAAGGCAAACAGAATGCCAACAAACAGTGGTACTGGAAATTAAGACAGACATGAAAGCCTCTTAAATCAAACCTCTGACCTGACAAAATCCTTGATGACATACTTCAATGATTATCTGTTATGTACAATTCAACCAATTCTTCATCTGTAGTTGTCCAAAATGTTAAACACAAACTTTAATCTTTAGTTTGTTTTTTTTGTGTGTGTGTAAGGGCTGTAAAATTGTGGTGGAAAACAAATATTTATAGTTATAAGGAGATTAACAAAATATACTTACTTGCCAGATGGTCCACAATTACCAGTAATATTGTTATTAACTTATCACAGTGGCTTGAGTTCAGCCAGGCAGCACTGTCAGCGTGGATGAATGTGTTATGCTGACAAACTGAGTTGACTGTCGTACAGTTGACGTTTGTCTTGATCACTTCTATTGAGATAGCAGAGCTGCAATTATTTCCAGTTAGTCCAATAAATGTAACACTTACAGGTAGTTGGTCTGTATACATAATAGGAGGATGTGTTCTTCCATATGTTCCATTTTCCGAATGCTGAATCAAAAATAAGTGAAAATGTGGGTGTCTAGCTGGGCTGTGTCAGCTACTGTATTAATCACAGATGAATTTCAGAAATATAGCATCCTGTACATACTGGTGTACCCTATGCGTAATGTTGGTGGGGTACGAGTCTGAGACAGTGTTTTCAAATGGCAAAGTGTCCCAAATGAATGCAGTATAAGTCTGTACCATCATGATGCCTTTCGTAAATGTCACATGTACACTTAAACTTCTTTCCTTTGAAAGCATTATGTATCATCAAGTAGTTGCAAGAGCCTGGTACCTCAGCAGAACTGTGACGTTACCATGAGATGAGCATATTGCAGAGGTACAGTGAAAAAGGGTTAAAATGTGCCGTGAGGGAAGACAGTGGAAAGCTGTAGTATTTTTTAACACTCAGGAGAGATCTTCATAGTCCTGCTTCTGGACTGCACTGTTCTTCCTTCCTGTGGATTTTCACCACAAACTCATAAAGCCCTGGGAAAAGGACAAAGCAGAACAGCAGAACTGTATCAGAAGTTCAGGTTGTGCTACAGAACTGCAGACACATGAGGGTTGAAAGGATAGAAATGTCTGTACCGAGGTCTTGAAGACTGGGCTTTGTGGAAAGGCAAGTGTTCTTGTGAGAAGTTTTAACATGAGAATTCAAATGGAAAATGCATTGTTTAAAATGAAAGTACTCTGTAGTGTTTCTGAATAAAGTGTTGTAGAAATAGTTTGAAAATAGGTAATTGCGGCTGTTCAGCCACATAGGCCTGACAAAAAACTGACAAAACTCAAACATGAAATGGAAGTGCACAAGAGGTGGAAGCAGGCTGAGGTAACCCTACTATGGAGACATTGAGCGTGGATGCGGTTAGGGAAACCAAAGCACATCTGGGGTTGGATCTGACAAGAAACATGAAGGGCAACAAAAAACACTTCTGTAAGCACATTGTTAGCAAACTTAGGGCTGGGGAAAAGGTGGGCCTGCTGCTGAAGTGGATGCTGGGCCTTGGACAGAGGACATGGAAATGGTCAGTGATACCACATAGCAAATTCTAGCTGTGTGTGTGTGCTTTATAACTATTCCCCATACCCCAACAGTGATTAGTTTACCCTTCATTTTCATTTTGTCTCTTTCCAGAAGCCTTTGTAGAAGGAAAGGAGAGTTGCCTCTTTGACCAGTTAAAAAACAAATGCATGCAAAAAAAAAAGAAAGCTTTCACTGTAAAGGAACTGAAGGCCTACTTTCCTAAGGTGTTTGGAGAGTATCCCAGGTGAACCTGTTGCAGCCTTAGTAAGGATATATCAACACTCTTTTTCCTACCACATAAACTAGTTTCTTTAGAGTAGTCAGTGACAACCTAATGCTTTAGAGACCCTTACCAAAGTCCCCTGTGTACAGCATGAACTGAGAAGGCAGGGACTTGCCCTAGTCCTGAGCCTGCTGCCTGCTTCATGCGCTTGAGCTCTTTACACCTGTGTGCAGCCAAAGTGAAATAATAAATAAGCAGGTCTTGTCCCTGGCCTACACATTAGTATTTATGTTCAGAAAACCTTAGAAAATACCAGAAACCTACCTGGTGGGGTCTGTATGTGACCTGTTAAAGAGTTAGTTACATCTGCTTACTCTATGTACTCCAGGAACAGCTGAGGCACATGTCTTCTCATGAGGTTAAGCTAAGCTTGTAACCCACCAACATACACATTTTAGGGAGCATTAGTGTGTACGGTGTGGCAGCTTTTCCCCTGAGGCCAGTGGTTACCGGGAACCATGGAAAAAGCAATTGGGAGGGGAGGAACTGTAGTTTTAGCAGTCCCTGAGGAGGCTGATGTTCAAAACAAGACTGGAAATAGAGCTATGAATTAAAAATATTTTTGTGTATTCCAAAAGCATGGTGTGTGCTATTTCCAGCTGAATTTGCCAGAACCAGTGCTCAGACATTTCAAGAGATTTTAAAGCGTGTCTAGTATCAGATTGTGTAGATTCTAGCAGGAGATAGAGGGAAGGGGATGAAGAGCATCTGTACGAGCTTCTTATTTTGGCACATAGGTTCCTAATGCAGTCTTCCTCTGATTCCTTGTGTTTCTTCAATGACTATCTAGCATGTATGAGGATAAATGTCCAGATATAGCTGGTGTGTACACTTTGCTCTTGGTCATACTGCTGTTAGATAGGAAGGAGCAGTATTGTCCTGTTCTGAGCAAGCTCACCCTTACCCATGTTCTGATTTCATTCACAAGTGACCCCTCAAATGTATGGCTCTGTAGCATTATTTTTTATTATTACAATTCTTATATATATTGTACTTTAGCGAAAAGAGTCAATGTGCTTTGAGGTAAGCAAGGATGGCCATGTCCTTGGTTCAATGAGAGCACTTTGAAAAATCTTTTGGTGCGTCCCAAGGCCTGAGGAGATCTCTGAAAAGTATGACTATGGTATGTTGAATCTGACAAAGCTCTGAAAGTGAAGAACCATTTGTACAGTGCCTCTGGAAGACATAGAGAATGATATTTTAAGAAATGATTTAAAAGCGTTTTGGTACCATTGATGTAACTACAGCATGTATGTTAGGCTATTTGTTTCTGAAATCTGACATTAGGAAATTAAGAGGTAACATTGCACCACTTCTGTCTTTGGTGAAGGTGAGGATTAGTAGCTGGGAGGGTAGTCCACTGCCTGAAAGGGGGCTGGTGGTTGTTGTGCCATGCAAAGTCACATGGTGGAAATCAAAGCTTTAGTCTGAAGTGGCAGAAACCGTTGACTTATAAGAAGTGGTACCCTAGACTTAGAAAATCAGTAGAGAGCATTTATCAGTTGAGTGAGTCTCTTATGACCTACCAAAATTTGCATGCCAACATTTTTGCCAAGTCCAGAGCAGTCACAGCTACTTTCACAAGCTGATGCTATAAATGTTCCACATCTAAAGTCATCTTGCAGATGATTTTAGAGAAAATAAGGAAATTGTTGGAGGTTTTTTTAGAAATGCGACTCCAAACTTACAGCTTTTGTTTTCTTGTGGTGATTTCTGAGTTTCTTTTTATAAAATGGAGCACTGGGTTTGAAATTGGTTGTGAGCTCTTCATTCATAAAAAATTAAGGGAAACTTTTGATGAAGAAAACACAAACGTTCTTGGTGTCCAACTAAAATAGTTCAGACAGTCATCAAGGACTTGAGTATGGAGGAACCTTTTTTTTTTTTTTTTTTTTTTTGGCTTCATAGACATCAGTGGCCTACTCCTGGACTGTGCTGCCCTTCTATAGTGGCTTGCATCTCTGTGAGAGGAATTAAATTGCTGATATATCAATGTAGTGGAGGGGATGTGCAGAGAGAGGGGTCTGGGTGTGAATTTTTGCACAATGGTTTTGGCAAACATCATTCCCTGGGGTAAAAGGGAGGATGTTGTCACCTGGCATGGCAGTCACGTATGGTTCTGGGTACTCTGTGGCCCCAGTGCTCAGTGTGCCCTCTGGGTTGGCTGGTGAGGCTGCTGGGGTCTGAGACAGAGCAGGTCACTCATTGTGTTTATTTTAGTTCTTTGCTGCATTGTAAAATGTGAAGGGTGTTAAATTATTTGAGTGCGTAACTTATTCATACCTGCCACCTTACATCTATTGAGTGCATGAGACTTGCAGCTTTCGTGCCATAATGCAACTCAGTGAGCTCTAACATATGAATATGTCTCTGCGAGCATGGCTTTGGGAGCACAAAACTCCACGTTTCTCTTCTCAGACATATCAAATTCCATATTTAGAGGACAAATGTAGTTCTGCTTGGCAGGTTATAGCATTGTAAAGAAGTTTGGTGTGTTTCTGTAGTCACCGTGTTCAAGGCTGTTTTCTCTTTTTCAGAGGTGTCGTTAAAGTGGACATAAATCTGCAGAAGGTGGATATCGACCAGTGCTCGAGTGAGGGGTGGTTCTCGGGAACACACAGATGTCATCTCAACAACTCTGAGGTATGTTTGTAAGGAACCAAGCTAAACCTCAACAGGGAGTCTTTACAATATGAATAACTTTCTGTAGTATAAGTGCTAGCTGTTCTATAGACTGTAAATGTGGTTTAGAAGGACTGGACAGACCTTCCTGTGCAAGGTGTTATGGTATGTATGAGTTTCAGGAATGTCTGCAGTTTAGGAATATTGGCATTAAAGCAGAAGCTAAGTTACTGTGCAGAAATACTAGCTATAGGAACAAAGAGTATCTGTGAAATGATTAATGAAGTTCTTGTGAGTCAATCAAAACCCATTATTTTACATTCAAAGTTAAAATAAACTTTAATGTGAGTATCTCTTTTGAGTGGACAGTCTTATAAAATACAGTAAAAGTGGCGAAAATGCTGGTACTGTTTATTCAGAGAAGTTTGGTCTCTTGCAAGAATGATGCAGAATAACAAAATTGGATGCTATAATTCTTTTTTAATAGAAATGCCAACATTTTGACAGAGCTGACTAAATGTTTCCGTTCAACTCCTTCCTGCTTCCCCTTTCTTCTGAAGGCCTGTGTCTGGCTCCGTCTGTCAATGTATCATAGATCATTCAGCTTGCAAATCACATGTACGCAATGAAACTTAAAACTACAATATATTCAGTGATTTTTTTGATTACATATAATGTTGTTTTCAATCTGTGAGACTGTTCTTCGTGTACTTCTGTACTTTCAGAAAGCACAAAGCACAGGGGAAATTGAAAGCTGAAAGAAATTTGAAAATTGAATGAAATTTGGAGTTGTTTACCAAACTACTCATAAAATGCTGTTTTATCCAAAGCAAATCTAAATTTAGGAAAAGTTTGTTTTGAGGAATTCATTGGTTAACATTTTTGAGCAAGAAAAACTCAGAATTGCTGTAAACACCTTTTTTGGTATTTTTCACTTAATTTTTTTCTTAAAATATATACAAAATAAGAAATCAAATGTTGTTTGAGAAATAAAAACTAAATGTAAATATTTCTGCAAATGGGTTTTTTCTTTGTCAATTAGTTTTTGCCTTCTAAATTGAAGGGGATGCTTTTCGATGTCTCATGTTTCCTCCCGGAAGAAAATACTGTTCTGAGATCTGATAAACCTTGTTTTTTAGTATATGCTAGTTATCCTGTACATGACTATGTGTTTTGACAAGTGCTCCTCCTTTTCCTAATGTCTTATGAGTAGAAATGTCAGCAGAGGGGTGGGATGGTAAGTTACGTTTCTTCCTGCAGCGAAGAAAAGGGAGGGGGAAAAGAAATCTTATGAGAAGACCAAGAAAAACACATGTAAAAGTACAATGGAAATAATGAAGAAGGATCACAGGCAAGCCTTAATGCACCTTTGGACTGGTTCAAAGCCCACTCTTAGCTGTAATGGGTTCTGAATCATGCTCTGTATTCTTAACATTAAGCAAAACACAATCCGAGTGAAACCACACTGGAGGTAATTTCAAAACTATATATATTTTTTTTCCAAATCTAAGTCCTTAACTGTGTGCCCTGCACACAGAAGAATGTGAAAAGCTACTCCCTCTTGAAATAAGGTGCAAGGCATGGACTACTAAGGCAGGGATGGTGTCTCCAGAAGATATGAGCCAGGGCTGGGTTCTCTGCAGTCTGGGCTTCACTCTCCTGCTGAGAGCATGGTGGGTGTTTCTTACCTGCTGAGGGTGAGAATAACTTTTTTTTTTAAATGTTTTACCTAAGATGTACATTACAGACTAGTTCTTCATGCTGGGATATTGGGCTGATGTTACAAAGGATGCTCTATTTTTCATACTGGAAAGATGCATGATTTTATTTTAGTAAGCTTACTGCATAAATAAAATATATCTTCTGTTCTGCTTCTGCTCTACTTCTACAAAAGAAAAAAGAATGTCCTTGGCTGCTCTGCCAATTTTACTACCTAGACTTTCATGGTGTATCAAAGCCTCTTAGGCATCTAGTGACACCTAGATGTAGATGCTTAAGTGTAGGTGTCTTAACCTCAGATTTGAATCCCTCCTTTCTCTACTAAAGCACAGATAAGCAGTGTTACTCATGGGAACAGGAGTTGTTTAATGAGAGATGCTGTAATATGTGAGCTGGGCTAATGTTCACAGCTTATGGTTTTAATAACGGGGGTAAGGAAATGAATGCCACTGCATGAACAGCTTTTCAACTTGTATGTAGAGCAGAAACCTCTCATCTGCCCTTGACATTTATTAGTGTTAAATCAGCAAGGGTCTCATGGCTGAAAGAAGGTAATGCCAACCTCCCCCAGACCAACATGCAGCTTGTCAGCAGGGAGTGCTTTTCCTTATTGCATCTGAAGATGAGACTCCTTGCCTAATAACAGTGACATTGCGGATGGGGAGTTGCTAGGAATAATCTGTGGACCATCTCCTTTTCCTCTGTGGTCGCTTTAGGAGGGGTCTTCTGTTTTTTTTTTTTTTTTTTTTGTGTGTTTTTTTTTTTTTTTATATGAACGGATCCCATATGCTGCTTTTCACACTTTGTTTAAATAAAATCTGCACTGTAGAGTAAGGGTAGGTTACATAGCTGTGCAGTAATGCTTTCCATACAGCGTGTCTTATAAATGCTACTGAAATGATGTTGCCCATTCTTGCTTTCATCTTCTTAGATGAAGATGCAGAAATACCTGCTGATGCTGGAATGCTTTGTCCCAGGTTACAAAGTCAGTCTCAAGGAGAATAAAGAAAGGGGGCACAGATTTAAGCTTGTTAGACCCTGCTTCATCTTTTTTTTTTTTTTTTTTTTTTTTTTTTTTTTGAATGACTCAAGCATTCAGCAGTGCATTATTTTTCCACAGACCCTTTGGTAAGCCTTTGGCTTAGTGAAGTTCCCAATTGTCTCTGGAAGTCTGGTTACCGCACTGCCCTTACAGGTACCAGTGCCATTAAGTCTAAGGCATAAAGCTCAATATTTTAGAGAAAGAAATCCGTTCTTCCTTGTTTAACAGCAAAAAAAATATAGCAAGTGACAGAGAAGGGAAAGGGGGTGACTGAGGGAATGGAGAAAAGAAAACAGCTCACAAGTTACTAAGAGGCTTCTTTATTTTTTCTTCAGTTTTGTAGTGGCTAATATTTCCCAGATGCTTCAGGTAAATTTTCCTACTTTCTGTGCTGTCCTAAAATGTTTTTCTTCCACACAAAAATGAGTTTAGAGAGGAGGAGGTGCATTACAGCAAATGTAAACATGCTGGGAGCTGAATAAACCAGAGGTCTTTATGTGCTAAGGCTAAAACAACAAGAACAACAACAACAATAACAAAAAAAGGATGGTTACTAATGTCTAACAGAAAACAAAGATATTTCTGCTCAAAATACTGCATTGCCTTTATGCACTCTGGCACAGAATCGTTAGAAAATGATCCTAATTTGTGACACTGTGATTTAGCTTTGGGAGGTCTCAAATCTAACCTGATTGTGTGATGGAATAATTGTAGTGCTCTTCCTTGCTTGAAAGAAAAATAGCGTGTGGTTGGGGAATTGAAGATTATTACTACTCAAATAGAGAAAATGCCTAGACATCCTATTTCTCCTTTAATCACTCTCTCTCCTAGGTGTTCCTTAGGACGTGGAAAGTTGACTCTTAAAGACCTTGCTTTATCTATGGTGCACTCAAATTGAATTCTAAAAGCAAACTCTGGGAACAGGGGCTGAAAGCTTAGATTCCGCCACTTCTAAATTGGCTACCAAGGTCCCTAGTATACAGTCATATTATTATTTTTTTTTTCCTGACTTGCTCTCTTTTGTGCCCATCCCTGACTTCATAGCAGCCTAGATGAACTGGGAGAACAGTCATTGCTTCCTTCAACCTTCAGATGATGAGGCAGGCAGTTAGGTGAGGCTTTGCATGGTGAAGCCAGACTGTAAAAGTGATAAAAGTCTGCTTCATTTTTTTTTTTTTTTTAACCATATCAGCCAAAAAGGAAGGGGACTGTGGCCAGGTGCTCTGTTCTTGGCCTGGGGTAAGAAAGGACAACTCATAGTGAAGCACAGAGCTGCACTCTCCTTTCTGCCTTCTTCCCTGGAAAAAATACACAGGTAATTTGCAGTGGGTGAGGTGGGTAATATGTGCAAGACAAGAAATAACCAAATGAGTTGGGTAGGAAACAAACTATTAAAGATAATTCTGAAATTAACAAGAAAAAAAAAGTTTCCTAATAACAAACAGAATGTGCTTTCATTGTACAGACAAGGTTGGGTATGAGGGTAAGAAAGCATGCATTTTTAGTGTTTTGAAAGATCTAAAGATTTTTCTCTTAATATACAAGGTTATCTCCCCATACGTGCTGTCAGCAACTGCTTCCACTTTTGGTAATGACTTTAGAGTCCTTGTTGGGATACTGATGATAAAATCAAGGCAGAGAAATGTTTGAAGAAATCAGCTGGCATAGCACATCGGGCTTGGCCGAACACTTGCAGCCAGCAGCATCAGCCTGTGAAAACTGCAGTGGCTTCCACGCCGTTCCCCCAGCCTTAATGAGACTGCCAACAGCTTGCACTGTGAGGCAGGCTCAGCTGACATCTCTCTGGGTTGCAACAGTATTCCACAAATGACAGCGTGCAAAAATATCTAGAGGGAATGAGGGAGGCAGAGTAAACAAAAAAAGCTTCTCTGCTGTCTGTATATAGCATGTGTATATTTGTGTTTGTAGGAAGATGCACAGGCCTCCTGTGTATTTATTCTGCACAAACACAACCAATGGAGGAAGGCAACAATATGGGAACAATACAGTCAGTTTTTTTTCCTGTTTAGCAGGCAAAAACACTGGTGACCATTGCATTTTACTACAGTGTACACAGTGCTACAGGCAACCAACAAAAAGGGTGGGGAGGGGTGTGTGTGGTTAAAAATACAAGTGTAATGGGAGTTGGGAGAAAGGAAAAACAAAAGTGCTTTCCAGGTTTTCCAAGCAGATGCCTTTGTCAAAGTGGGAAAAGGCCATTTAATGCACATACTCCATGGGAGGGGAAGCCTGACGAGGTTAAAAGTCATAACCCTGTGGGTCATATCCAGTGACATTGATTTTGATTACTACTTGCATGAATTTTCTGTCCATTAGGAAAAATGCAGTCAGAATGAGATGAATTTAAAAACCAAGGTGTGTTGGCAATGCAATCTGACAGTGAGCAGGGTTTACAGGATATAGTTAACTTTTAATTTGGAAGCAATCATCATCCCTGGAGTTACAGATTGCATTCAAGATACACTCTCTACTCTGGTACTTCTCCTGCTGTATGTGAGGTGATATTTCCCCTTCGAAGAAAACAAGATCTTAAGTGGTAGAATATAACTACTAAATATGGCATCAAATCCTGGGCCGAAGGGGAAATCTAAGGTAGGAAGGGAGCAGCTCAGTTTAGTACACAGGTAAAGAAAAAATAGCCAGCGCTTTTTGCTTTCAGAAGCAGAAAGGAGTGTCTGTCCTGTCATAGATAAAGGTTTGTCAGAGCTTTCAGTGATAAACAAGGTGCTATGAAAACCAACTTTCAGTGTAAAGAGCAGCCAGGTTGCTTAGCTACAGCTATCTTTGCCTTTTCAGAAAAAAAATCTTAAATGACTCTGTTTTGAAGAGTTACTCTTGGTTTTCTGTGTTATTCTAAAGAAAACCTTTGTAATGTTTCCTTTCATCTTAGCAGTATTAACGAGCATCTAAATTCGTCCAAGTCAGTTCTATTTGCAGTGCTTTTCCTTTCCCCAGATTAAAAAGTGAAAAGCTGTAGATGACTGAGTGCTGTCTGACAAAAATTAAAATAGCAGAGATGTAGCTTTTTTTTTAGTTGATAGGCAATCATTGCATGGCATCAACTACTGGTAGTTCTTTCACATCTGTTGGTACAGCTTTCAGATCTTTCTCTGCTGGACATATCATCATTACGTGGGACAACACTGATTAGCTGAACCAGTCCTTGCAGGATAAGGTGAACTGTTTTAAAAATAAAGTAAAAAGAAGTTACTCTTGCTGGATTTGCAGAACACTGACATGCCCTCACAGAGGTCTAGGCCCTGTATGCTTAGTTCATTTCATGTGGATGTGGGAATCGAGTGATCCTTACACTTTCATTCCGGAGAAGCAGCAGTAGCTAGCAATTAGGGTCCCTTAGTCTTTGTCTTCAGATTCTTGTTTTCTTCATGCTGTGTGTTTTTTTTCTTCCTTTAAGTGAAATGATTAAACTTCGTCAGGAAAAAAAAAAAAGCAAACTCTATAGGAAGGGGCACTTGTATGAGGTTAGGTGGCTCAAGGGATTGGGGATAGGAGTGTTTCTCACCCCCCTTCCAAATCCTTCCATATTACAGATTTTGTCTCTGTTTTTACAGATGTGCATTGGAGAGAATTTGAGAGAGTATGAAAAAGCTCGTGTAACAGCAGTAGGTGGGGGAGGAGTAAGTTTTCCCCTCGTGTTTGGGAAGGAAAAAGGTGATGGCCCGGGTACCTAGTTAGCTCTAGGGACATGGACAGAGTGAGCCTGGTAGAAGCAAAGGAGAAGTCACAGAGGGAGGATGGGCACAGGAGCTCATCCTTGGAGAGAGACTGACAAACTAATGTCCTGTGGCTGAGGCATGAAACTGCAGGTCAAGGTCAACCCATGGCCACGGAAAACCTTACAGCAGGAGCTTGGGGACTGTAGCCAGGCTGGATTATTCTCCTTTGGGAAACTGGCTGAGTTACCTTTCCTACACATGAAGTGATGGTAGCTTTGTCAAATCTAGTATAAATGCAGCAGAACTTCATTCATCCAGGATTTTCATTTGTTACCAGCACATTGAGAGGTCTGTACAATATCTGAAAAATCACAGTTGTAGCATGGCTGAGGTTGGAAGGGGCCTGTGAAGATCATCTAATCCAACCCCCTTACCAAGCAGGATCACCTAAGGCACATTGCACAGGATGGCATCCAGGTGGGTTTTGAATATCTGCAGAGAAGGAGACTCCATGACCTCCCTGGGCAGCCTGTGCCAGTGCCCTGTCACCCTCACAGTAAAGCAGTGCCTGTCCCTAAATAATGAGCGTGATTAGGTAAATGAATGCTAATTTGGTGCCAAAGTGTTTGGTCCCTCCTATGTGAGAATGGAAGTGTGTATTTCTGAGGATATGCAAGTGCTCCAGTATCTTCTGAGATAACATAAAGACAGTTACCCCCATTTTACAGCTGGGACGCAGGCAAAATATTCTCTCAACTGATAGACATCCTGCTGACTCAAAGTGATGTGTGACTTCCAGGTGTGCAAATTGCTCTTTCCAGTTTGGTTTCTGCACAAAGTTATGTAGAGTGTGTGAGTTGAAAGGGAGTCATGTTGCTCTCCAGCCAGGGCCCAGTCTGGGTTGTCTTTGGAGAGGGGTATTGGGGTGTGGATGGCACGCATCCACCCCACGCTCCAGATGCCTACAGGATGAGTAAGCATCCTGATGTATTTTTGTAAACCTGTGTCTGAATGAATGTCTCTTACTGATCTTCTATTCTGACAGAATGGTCAAAAATGAACAAACCACCCAAAATCCTCTTAGCTAAACACGGTACTACCACGCTTCTTGTCATTGCAGAGGGTGCCAACTTCATGTGAACTGCACAGACAGTTCCTAAATTGGATACTTAGCTATTTGTATACTCAGGCCATATAATGCGGAAGGTTTTTTTGTTTGTAAAAATACAAAAATTCTGCTTGTGCAAGTATTCTACAGCGTATTATTTTTATTGAAAAAACATGGGCTTGAGAGAGTAGATAATGCTCTGACTAAACCAATGGAAAAAGATTGTCTCCCTTATCATAACATTTTTATTAAATGTAGCAACTGCTTCTCCTAATTTTTTTATACTTCATGATACCTGCATAAGAGACGAGTTTAATTTAGCCTTAAGGAGAAAGTTCGTTCCTTTTTTTCCTGTAACTATTCTACTTTTTCTATAAAATTAGATTGAACGCATATTAAAGATCCCAAGATGAAAAACTAAAGAAAGTAGCTGCTGAATTTTCATATTCAAAGCCATAGCAATAGCTTTAATGGAAACTCATATAGCTTTATTTTTTTGAGCACCCTTTGATAGCTTTTATAGCAGTGGATATTAAAATACTTTTGTTGGTGGCTTCTGGTAGAAGGTGAATGGTTTCTTTTCTCAATGTCTTTTTGCAAATGCAGAACTGTTTTTTGTTTTTTTTTTTTTTTTTTTTTTTTTTGTCTTTGCTTTTGTTTAGCTGCCAGTAATTCATATCATTTATTCTTGTTTGCATTTTCCAGTACCACAGACTGATGGCTATCAGGTCACCCAATCACTGGGCAGCTGCTAATCTAGAAATTTGGCACTGCATTTGCTAAACTACTTTTTTTTTGGTGCCTCCTCAATGCTTTGTCACCTTATCTTGTTTCAGATCATGAATATATTAAGCACTGTCCCTAATATGGGAACGCAGAGTGTTTGATTCTACTCTTTTTATCTTTTTGAATATTTGTTTTCTTTTTTGTTCTGGCTAGTTTATAATCCATTACTGAGCTTCATCTTATTAATGCCTTTCTTTTTGATTCATCTCATGCAAGGGTTTTACTTCTTCAGTGAATAAGTAGAAAAAGAAAAAAAATACTTCTCAACATCTTATGCACGTAAACTATTGAAGATAAATACAATATTTACTGTCTTGGATACTTCCTTTACTCAGAAGAGATGGTGAGGAAAAGTAAATTTTACTGTAGAAACAGATGAGACAGTCTTCTATTTGTAATATTGCGTTGTTTTCTGTTTGTAGCAAGATTAGAATTCCTCTGCGGCTAAACTCAGCCCCTAGATTTGCCACAACTATTGTTCACAGGGAAATCAATTTCTATTTACTTGCATAAAATAGACAGTAGGGTTTGCTTACCAAGTTCTGCTCCGCCAGAGTACAGGATTTGCTTTCCACCCCCCATTCCATCTAATCATTGTTTATTTTTTCATCTTTCAAATATAGTTATCTGGGACAAAGTAATATTCATGGAGTGGTATAACTCTGCGTTCTGATTTAGGTGAAGAGAGTCCTGTAACTTTCATCCAAAACATTTGAAAATAAAGCTAACACGGTTAGTCTGACCTAAGAAGCAAAATGAGCTTTCACTAGAGCTGAGAAATTGAATTAGTGGCGACTTCTTTGAATAGTTTTTGTGTCTGTATATTCATTTACATCTGTCTATGCGTATGTATACACATCATATGCATGGGCATGCGTGCATGTGTGTGCAGACATATAGGGAATGTGAACAATTATTGTTTGCACTAGATGGTGACTGCTCCGTGATGAGATGTTACAGAGGCTTGGGAGATGCTGCTCCTGGCCTAGCATGTGGCCCCGTGCTCTGGTACAGGCTCTGGGGGCTAAACAGCTGCTATTTTAGCATAGACCTAACATCTTTCTTCCAAGAAAGGAAGTCGGAGGCACTCCAGAACTTGTAAACTTTTACGAGGCATGATAAAACACACTTATATTTTTAAATGTCCAAGACATAGCACAAGCTGGTTTTATGCATGTCATAAATTGTTACCCTGATGTTAATCATTTTCCCACAAAATGGAATTGTATATACCACAGAAAACATAGGAAAATAAGTTTCTAACACCTTGATTTGTAAAGTCCATGTTTTGAGGAATTATATGTGTTTGTAGATGAAATAAAATCTAGTGACTACATATAAGTTGGTGTTCCAGTACTGGCTGAGTGTTATCTGTGGGCTGGGACCCTGTTATATGAGACATTGCACAAACAGAGCAAGTATTTGCCCTGTAGAGCTTATATTCCTGATTTCATATTGTCTAGAGCTCTGCAAAGTGAATACTGCATTATGTTACCTGAAGGAAGCATTTCTTGGTGGTTCACCTACACTGACTTCTTCTGTGGATAGCTAGGAGGACGCTTATTTGAAATGTCTAAATAAAATGCTTCAACCATCTCGATACGGATATTTTGGAAGATTTCTTAAACAAAAAATCCTAGATTTTTTTTTCCTCCTGGTACCAGTGAACTTTAATTCTGAAGTTCGCATTTTCTTGCAGGATGGGACTACATAATGATGATTGCTTTCTAAGGGACCACTTTATTGCTACAGTCTATGTAATTATGAAAAGCGATTTTTATGAAACATTACTTAGCCACTTAAAGAAGAATTATTTTTAGAGGTTTAATGCATTTTTCAGTTATGTTTCTTTTCCACAGGTGATTGAGTTGCCTGTAATTATATATCAGTAGATTATTTTAGCTACTTTCTAACATTATTCAACAGAGATGATGCATTATGTCATTTTTGTTACAAGTGTAACCTAAAAATATTTTCTTCGAGTACGTGATTAAGGAGTCCCATCTTGTATCCTTGTCATGCTATTGCACTGCACCAAATTTTAGAGTATTTTCCCTATTTTTCTATATCTTGATTATCACAGTGCTAGATGATGAATGTTGGAATACATGGAATAGATGATGCACTGACTTTGAAATCAACGTCTCGTTAAATTTTCCCTAGCTCTTGCTTAAATTTTCAGTATGTATAGATGTGTATTTCAATATAAAATTTTAAAACAAGAAATGACATTTTCTTCATTTATTCATTTTCAATTGCTTTACTCCTCTCTAGGTTGACTACCTAATAAAATACCCAAATCCAAACGCAGTCCAGTCCGTGCTCTCTGGCTTATGGCTGCAGACCAGGAACCTTTCTGGAAGATGTGTGTTAGTCATTCCCGTGCTCCTGGGCTCAGGGCAGAGGTGTTTCGTTTGAAGCAGTGTGGTCTGTGCTATAGAGTTGATCAGATTATATTATCTAATACTCCCCGTTGGCTTGAAATCTATTCTATAAAGTCACAGAAGTGCTGAATCATTTCATCGTGTGTACCTTTGATCTTGTTACTATTTCAATTGCTGAGGGTTTTTGAAGTATAGTAAATTGTCTCCTCCTCTTTGATGTCTCTTGTAAACTAAATTGGCTGAGAGTCTTCCAAACCCAGACAATTATACAACAGTGCAGTGTGATTTTATTTAGTCTAACCCCATTAGTGAGCTTTCTGCTTCTGAGCTGGTTTCTCTTCTGCTTCGGCCACTTATATTTGTGAAGTTTTTACCAGTAACAACTTGACTAATGCACATGAGAAAAACAAAACTTAAAAACCTTAAAACATTTTACTACTCTGCAATGAATTTCAAGTGAGGATGATTGCTTTGAAACTGCTCATGGCTCAACTCTACAGCAGAGCTGTGAGCAGTCCAGGGGCTGTTCAGGAATGAGGGGTTTGTATTCACGATGATGTGATCCCTCCCTCTCTGCTGCGAGAGGTAGCAGCATCTGGCTCACTGCATCAGCAACAGCTTGTGTCTATTTCTGAACCAGTTCTGTTCACACGTGAAAACTATTCTTAACACATCAGAACAAAAATAGAGGTGTAGTAGAAGATGCTTTGTTTTTCCTTCATGCATCTTTACCAGATTTGTTAACTCAGTGGACAGTTAACAGCCTAATTCTTGTTAAGCTTGACTCTGTAGTGAAAGCTGGTGAAGGATGTCCAATGTGCCTCTTGACAATTTTCCTTGTGCCTTCTTAAGCTTCCCTGCTACATTTTGATTACAGAATCAATCTTGTGTATATTTGCCACATCGCATCTTGTAGAGAGAGACTAACCAACGCTTTGCAGCCTGCGGAAGTCTGCAAGCTTGGTGGGGAGAAGCGCCGGACGGGTCACATTTCTCTCTTTCCTGAAACAGCCTGTACAAAGGAAAACAAGGAGAGTTTGGATGCTTGCCTGAGACTGCCTGCTTGGCATTTGGAGGGGAAAAGCTACAGACGTGAACTGAGTGAACCTTTTTTAGAATAGATGTAAGAAGTGTGGAGCCTTATAATAAGAGCCTTAGGCAATGTTTATTCAGAAGACATCAGGTTTTTAGAGAAATAGGCTGAAACAAGCAATTTACAGTTTGCAGATTCACCCCAAAATGTGGTAGTTAGAAAGAAGGTAGAAGGAAAAAGTCTAATGACATCTGATATGAACCTGAAATTTAACTTTGTACAAGTAGGGTGAAAAGGAGAGAAAAAAAACAAAGTAGATTGTCCCTTAGACCACTGCTGACACTGATCTCATGAGATTGAACCCAAGAGGCTGTGCTTTGAGTGAAAGATTGCATGCTGGAGGGATGGTGAGTTCTCAAAACACCTGGAGGTATTTCCAACGTAGGTTCCAAAATGAATATTTTTTGACACTTCAAAATTGGATTGTTTTTATCTGCCTTCTCACAAAGAATTATAGTGCTTCTTCTTGCCTCTGTCAAAATGCCGTTAACTGCTATTTCAGATCTCATAATCCAGAATTTAGAGGCAGACATAATCTGATCTTCACGGTAAGGGCCTCTGGAGTAGCTTCTTCAGGAGAGAGGGCAAAGTGGGTAGGTTCTGCAATTGGATACGGAATACCGGAGATACTCTGGTTCTTCTGAGGACAAGTATTAAGCGATTTAAAAAAAAAAAGTTCTTACACAGGGAAAAATGTGTAATGGGTTCTACATAGCAGGTATAAAGACTAATATTGACTTTGCAAAAAATATTGATGTTGCAATCAAGTAGACTATACTCAAGTCAAGGAGAAAGGCTGGGATGATAGGGAAAACATGGCACTTACTGGGAAAAGCACTTGGTTTTCCAGTAATTTTTGTAACAAATCAGATTATCAATAGCAAAGCAAGTTTTTAGGGCAGTAATTAATGATGGGATAGATTTAGACCCGTCTGGGCAATTTTGAATGACCAATTTCCTCTTGTTGGTTTGTAGTCATGGATGCTAGATAGGAAGCTTGGAAATGAAGTGTTCCTTATGGCTTTTAAGAAAATAGTTACAACGATTAAAGCTAACAGTTGTTGAACTCCTTTGTCAATCTCTGTCCATGAAAGTCATGCTGTTAAGTTAGCTGTGTAAGGACAGTAATTTTAAAACTGGGTTGTATTTGTTCCTATACGGTCATGTTTGAAGTGATTAAAGTATTTATGCCCTACTTGTCAGTACACAAGTGAGTTCTGATAGAGGAGCCATGAGCTATGGTCATATTGCTAGTACACTTTGCTGAGTGCTGTTGCTTCGTAAAACACAGCTCAGTGTCTTTTAGATCATGATAATAATAAGATCCTTTTTTATTTTTATTTTTTTCTCCTAGAACTTCAAGATTACAACAGTGTTCAATTGATTAAAAAATGCTTTGAGGCACAAGAAATAATGAAGAAAAGAGATCAGCAGGACTCTTAGCTTAAAAAAAAACAGGTGTAATGAAAGATAAATAACAGGAGCTTATTACTTGAGGATATAATTATTTGAGAGAGCATGGTGAGGATATTGACTAAACAAATCAGATGGTGGAAAAAAGACTTTTTATTAAATATCATAGGTAAACAGAAAAATGGAGGCCTGTTAAATTAATTGATTTTATTAGTGGTAAGTGAACCATTTTTATTTGGTGGAGTGCTACGTAGGAAGCATAGTAAGTATTAGCAAGTAAGGTAAGTTAAAGTAAGTTACATTAGCAAGTAAGGTAAGTTACTTCTAATATATTTTAGATTCTAAATTCAGACTGCTCTTGTATATAAAATTCTACCAGGCAGTTCTTTCTTTAGAAAAATCGCTGTTTAATATTAGTTTTAGATTATTCAGAAAGAAGGTAATGCCAAAGCTGTTCTGTTACAAGATTTTTTTTTTTTAACCTACTAAGAGAGAGTATAATTCAGCTATTAAAGGAGATGAGGGTTCACGTGAAATCTTGAGAAAACACAGAGCAAGAAGCTGTTCCCATAAAGACAATAATGAGCACCTAGTGCTCATTAACCACTTAAAAAGTTGGTTTGTCCACAGCTGATCTAAAGGCTTTCAAGTACATTGGGGCTGCCCTCACCTTAAATTCCTCTAAGAGCCATGGTAACAGTTTTGGCATGCCAGCCTCTTCAGCTGCAGGTCCAAACCCTCTGAGGGACCTGGTAATGACTTCAGGCATGATTTGAAGGACTGCAGAAATTCAGCAGCTGTTAATGTTGATACGTTTTTGGATGAAATGAGGACAAAAAAAACCTGACATGGTTGAAGAGTTGTCTTGTTTTACTATTTTCTCATTGATGCTTGGCTGTAAAATTCACACTACTACATCATTTATGAATATCAGGGTTTGTGGCTGAAGATGTTAGGAGCAAGTAATCAACTGTGTAAGTCTAAAAGAATGCAGAAAACTATTTGTAGTACAGAAACTTGACATTATTGCTGAAAGAATGAGATATTTTGTCATGAGGCACTTTGAATTTGAAATTGGAAACTTTTTTACTGTCAAAATCTTTGCACAGAAATAATCTTAAAAGAAAGTCCCCACAAGTGCAGGGAGCTCAGGAAGAAAATATTGAACTAAGTGCTGGTGGAGAGAAAAACTGTCTGTAATTTCAGGGGAAATTCCTCTTGCCAAATAGGGTCTTTCTGTAATAGAAATGCCTTAGTATTCCTGACAGATTTCTATGTAAATCTTATGTTAGTTTATGTGAAAGTGGAGTAATGTTAGTTGAGAAGCTAATCCCTTCTCCTCTGCAGGAATGTCCTAGGAGAATACTCCTACAGAGTAGCCAGAGAGGAAACGTCTTTTGGTTTTGAGGTCAATGTCAGCCTTTCAAGAGTAGCTTAAAAGACTGGGGGGGAAAAAAAAGGTAATCTCTTCCTTGTTTTTGTGGTGTTTGCTTTGATCTTTTTTGGTGTATTAAACAAAATTAACACATTTTCTTTATCTTGGGATGGTGGTGGAAAGTTGGGATGCTTTGTTTCAGCAAGAAAAGCAGTGTCCCATATCCTCCTTAAGCCCTCCACAGCCCAAAATAGATTTCAAGTCAATCCAAACAAAATACTTTCGGTTCAGACACCGAAGTGAAAAAGCATCTTCAGAGATCTAAATGCAGGTTCTCCAAGACCTGTAGCTCTGAAACCTTTGAGCACTGGTGTAAATTCGCACCAAAACCACATGAGTCAGCAGTGGCGTGTGTACATGGAGAAGTTTGGCTACCACGTCAAGAGCAGCTGGTCCGATGTAGCCTTCGGAGATGTGCAGCTCTGCTCCTCGTTGGGCAGTGCTGCCATGGCCTTGGTTGTAGGACGAAGCTCCTCACTGCGCAGCTCTGCCCTGCAGGTGCTGAAGAGGTGTCAGACTCAGAGGGAGTTAAAGTACTGTACAAGTTATTATATCTCAGTCCTGTACAAAGGTTGCTAAAGAAATTTGTCGTGGTTATTACTTCTCTTTTTCCCGGAAGAGAAAACTTTGGCATTTTCTAGTTACATAGATACAATCTGAAATGCACAACTCAGCCTTTAGTTTCAGGATTAAGGCTTTGAAAGTATTTAGAAGCTCCCAGAGGTTTCTAAAATGGTCATCTGGGGAGAAACTACAATATTAAAAGTTGAATAAGGTTGTTTATGGGTAAAAGTATCCTAAATCTGTTAAAATAAACCTCTCTGAAATACCTTTGTTTGTCACTCCACCACTCAAAGTCTTGCCGTCAGAGCAGAAATGAATGTTTGTCTGCCATGTTCTGCCTGCATCCTTGAGTTTCTCCTGTAGCTTCTCCATGCAACTGGCAAAATTTGCAATGCTCTCCTACAGGGGTGCCCCCATTAGCTGGAATTTTGTTAGTTTTCTCTAGAATACGCTGGCCTTCAGTAGGACATGAGTTGGTGAGGACTTTCTGGAAGAAGGTGGGAAAACCATTACTTTTTACTTTTGCTTTGCCTGAGAAGTCAAAATAGATCTAACTCCATTACGCAAACAAGTGAGGGATACATTATTCATCTTTGTCGCTCCCAGCTCATGCATTTTGTATATGATATATTTCCTTCCATTTAATGAAGGAAAACAAAGCAAACAAAAAAAAAAAAAAAAAAAAGAACCATCCCCCCAAAAAAACACCACAAACCCAAAACTTAAAAAACTCGATCCTGTATCCTCAGACAGGTTTTTTTTTTTTTTTTTTTTTTTTTTAATAAAAATGTTCCTGCCAGTGCTGGTTTGTAAGAAGCCAGGTCACGGTGTCCAGTTTACCCAAAGTGAAAAGGCTGGATCTAATTTTAAAACTGAAAACTCTAGAAGAGTACATCAATTTTGATAATTATTTTACTGTTATAGTTGATGATTTTATTTTTATGTAGTTGTGTGCCTGTCTGGGAAGACAAATATTTTTATTTGAGATCTAGTTATTTTAAGAAAGAGTGCAGCTTAAATACTGTGCAGAAGGAAGCATATCCTGCAGCTTGATTCATGTCTTAATCTTAACCTGTTAGGGGGAAGTATAATATTTGAAGTTAATTAAATGTTAATTGGCAGTTAATAAAGGGTTACCTTTTCTTGCTTGAACTGTTTTTTGCCTGTATTGCATAGAGTCCAAGGAACTGTTTCTGACTGTCAATCATCAGCAAGCCTTGTATATTTGAGCAATTTTGACCTGATGCATTGCTCTAGTAACTGTCACACGTCAGGCATTTAGTTCTCCCCAAATTCCCAAAACGTGACTCAGTTTTCTGTTTGTTTTTATTATCCCTTCCCTTTGCTGTTTTATATTTGCAGCTACCACCTAATTTCTGTATTCATGATTTTTAACAGATGTTTTCATTTTAACATCCACCCATACAAATTCAACTGGAGATCTCCAAATCTACCATCTCAGCTTGAAATCTCAATATATTAATATTGAGATCTATGGGCTCTTGCTTCTTTTTAGGAGACAAAATCAGGTTAATGTCTGAGTGGATTAAATCTGACCACATTTGTTCATCATCTAGGTAGATACAAATGGCTGATTTCAGAAATAAGAAAGTAACTCATTGATCCAGTTGAAACTAAGTTACTTGGTCTTTAAGGCATTGGACAGGCACCTTTTGTGTGTTAAAGTTTCAGGTTTAAATGTTGTTTTTACCTTGTCCCAAGTATTTGTATGCACTGTGTCTGCAATATTTGTCGTTTAATTGGTAGGTAACAATGTCAATAATGAAAGGTAAGCAAACTAGTATTCACACACAGCCTGTGAAAAGACTTCCAGGACTTACCCTGTGTTGCTCACTGTACTAAAATGGCATTTTTATTTGTGACATATTACTATAAATAAATACTGATTTTTTTTTTTATGTTGTGTACTCCCACTGGAAAAAAAAAAAGCAGGTCAGAAAGCATGAATGTAAACACACAAGCGGTTTTTGGAAGTAGGGCTCAGCCCTTAGAGACTGAAAGCTCAATTCTCATGTGACTGATAGGTGCTGAGCATGCCAAAGATGTTTTTCCTAAGAATATAGCAAAGAAAGCTTTGATAATCTGTTTGAAATAGTCAAATGCTGAAACAAATTTCTATCTGATGTTTTGAGGTCAAATTGAGGAATTGCACATTCTCAGGGAAGTTAATGACAATACCTGTGTTGTCTTCAGTGGCTGTAGGATAGCTAGACCTTAATGGCCTTACTTTAAACATAAAAATAAAAAATAAAATAATTAAGAAGAAAGGCTTGAGAGCCTTGTTTCTGTATAACACTGCAAACAACAATGAGGGAAATACATTGAGTGTCTAAAGTAGAAATATTTTTTACCCTTAAATTGAAGGCTCTAATTTTAAAACTGTTCTGAGACCTTGAACCAATATGAGATCAGGAAAGCAGCAGGAACAGTACAGAAGGACTTAAACCTCTGGTACTGAAGTGCTGCTTAATTTTCAGCAAAAGCTGAAGTCCATTCCTGATTTGAAGCCTGGCTTGGAAGTGACTGATGAAGTTAGGTCAGTACCTTGTTAAAGTGGTCCTCAATCAGAGTAGAGTACAGGACTGTTCTCTTTGCATGTCTGGGGTACCGTTCTTTGTAGTGAATTTTTTTGCATACCTCTGGAGGAGACTCGTAGTACCAAACAGGGTTGTTTGATAGGGCCATCCCATGTCATTCTTTTCTCTCTAAGGTATTTCCACACTTAAATAAGAGTAGAAGTGACAGAATTTGATCAACAAGACAACTTCAACTTCCTAGCCTGAACAGCAGCAGTAGTGAAGAGAGATAATAGAGTTTGGGACAGATTACTCCAACCTACGCTTGTGTAAGGATAAGTGGTCTGACTATGAAAGACAGATGTAAAGAAGGCATTGAGAATCTCAGCCTTTTCCTTATCCTCAGGAGTCATGTTCCCCACTGCATCCAGGAAAGGATGGAGATTCTCCTTGGCATTCCTCTACCTGTTAATCTATTTCTGAAAACATTTTTTTATCTGTTACCACAGTGCCCAGGTTGAGCTCATGCTGGGGTGATGCCACAACGGGTGTTGCCTGGGGAGATCAAAATGGCATATTGGCATTTGTCTAGGTAACTGAACCCTAGAAGACTCTGGTCTGACAATGAAAGCAGGCCGTTTTGTTTTTCTGGAGACTGATAAAGGCATACAAAGAATACTAATAGTGCTTATATCACCTAGCAAGGCTGGTAAAAGTCCCTAGGCAAAGAAAATGGTGTGTATATGGGGTTTGTTTCATGATGGGGAGGGATAAGAAATGAGGTTTGGGGAAATAAAACAGGTAGGTTGAGCCCTGTGGATCTCATTTGTTGAATGAGAAGAAGAATCTCTTCATTCTCTCTTCTGTTGCAAAAATGATGATTTCCCTACTGAGTAAAAATCACTTTTTTTTTTTTTAACTTGTCAGTTTTGCCACAGCAGTAGAACTGATTATTAGTTTTAATAGACCAGACAGTACTGGAATTTTCTTGTTGATGTGGATCATTGTATAGGTTCCTGAGTGCTAAGGAGAAATAGGGAAATCTTTTTATTTTCTGCATATCTTATATGTCAGTAGAAGGAGGAAATGATGTGCAAATTTTATTGTAACTCTATTGTTAGAGGCATGATGAATATAAGATCAATGAAATACAGGACCATTGCATTCTCTGAGAAAGATGATTATTACCCTAGTCCCGTTACACCTCAATTCAATGGATATAGCAAGGTATTAGGGAAAAAAAGTGCTGTTAAATGCAAGAGCCATACAATCTAGGAGTCATTGTTTGACACCTACTCTAAGCATATTCTTAAACATTTATTTTTTATTCAATGAAACATTATTAAAAGCTATTATCAAGCATTTTTCTTTTGTCCTTTCGTCTTTAATCTCCATCTCTGCAGTCTGCTAGGACTGTAAATATTTCAAGGTGAAGCAAACACAAATTAAAGACACCAGCTGCATTACTAACTGATAAAATTAAAAATAATGTGGCAGGAGCAAGCATATGGACTGAACAAGAGTCCTTCCGATTTTATGTTATTACTTGAAGAGATTACCCCAGAATTTGTTTGTTACATCTTCTGTGAAGCAATTCTGTGTAGTAATTTCCTAAGCAAAGAAACCAAAAGACCAAGACATTGTGCAGCACGGGCTATAGAGTTATCCATGAATTCTTGCACTGAAATTGGTAGACTACAAGACCATGACTTGGGGAGGGAGAGATCCCTTCTTGGTTTTGAGTTTCAAATGGTAAATAATCTGTTTGGCACCATGATAGGTTTTTCTAGTGAAAATGTCTCTTTTTCCATATTTGCATTTTTCTAGCTTCAAATCATTTTTGTCGTCATATAATATTATACACCAATTCATAGATACCATGTAAGCATCATCCTCATCTAACGATTTGCTTTACTACAGGTTAACTTCTTCCACTGTAGGTATTTGGATGGTAATCAAATCAAATTTGCTTTCTTTGTGTAAATGTGTTTCAATCTGAAGAACTCAATCCTCTCATTTATCATGAAGAAGCCTTCCTGTAAAGCACATTTTCTGGAATTCAACTCATCTTTATGGATTTTTTCCTGAATTTACTCCAAAGTACCAATCTTCCTTCACAAACTCTGTTCACCAGGAATTGGCAGACATCCCAGATTGTGTTTCGCCATTGCTGAATTCAAAGGTGATATAATCTCCCTACCTCACTATTTCGTATTTTGCCTGGTCCTGTATTCAAAGATTATAATTTCTTCAGTCTTCCAGGCAAACAGAATCTTTACCTTTGTTCTTCCTGAACGTTTAATGCTTCTGAATTAGATCAAATATTTTGGAAAGAAAAAAAAGGGGTTGGTATCTTTACCCAAACTGTAGCCTGTCATGAAATAGGAAATAATTTTAGTATATCTTGTACGTGTTGCTTTTTAGCTTAGCTTTTTTGTTGCCATTGAGAATTTGAAATGTGAAACGCATGCAAGTATTGTATTTCTATATGTGTAAATGATAGGAAAAAAAAAAAAATTGTAGTGAACTATGGTTGCATATCTTTGATGCTTCTGTATTTACACAGGATTCTTCCCTAAGTGTGTTGGTTACTTAAACCAACCATGGTCTTTTAGGTTGGCATCACTGATAGGTTTATTATATCAGCACTTAAAAACATGCCCGTAAAAATAGCAGTTGGTATAATACCAGATGGTTTTATTTAAGGAAGAACACCCTTCAAAGGCAACATTCAACAATATAACAATGCGTAGGTATCAGTTTTCCTTAAAATGTTCCAAATGTATTTACTTCAATTTGAACTGAATGCTGTAATTTTTGATGTGTTGCTCAGCATCACCATACCAGTGTATAATGTCGGCTGTATTGATGCAAGTCTTGGGTAAATTAACTGAAATCAATGGAGTTGCTGTGATACACTGAAATTTGAAACGTATTTAAATAGCTTGGTCAACCAAGGCTTGGAGGAACCATCGTCTTTTTATAATTCTTGCTATATAATTTCATTTGTCTCTCCAGCATGCTTGTAATTTCTTTTTCAGTTCCAGTAAGGCTTTATGGAAGTATTTGATCTTGGTTGAATTTCTTCAAATGTTTTGGAACCAACCACATGAGATCACAGGCTGTTCCAGAAATTTGTTAATTTAGCTGGCAGAAATAAACTTATTTCCCTTATGAGGTTGTGTCACTTCAGCTTTTAATAACTGGAACTAGTCAGGCCGTTTTCTTTAAATAAAGAGGCAACCAGCACTAAAAGTTAATCTAGCAGGGAAGTATTTGTGCGTATTTCCTAACCTTTGACTAATTCCTGTAGCTGTTTTTGACATTTTGCTTTTATTTGTCTCTATGCTTTCAGAAATTTGGACAGACAAGCCACTGCCTTTTAATTATGGCCTCGTGAATGCCATAATGTGGTATTAATATTGTCTCTTCACGCTTGCAGAGTTCCCCTCCTGATATGTTCCAGGATCAACTCAGCAGTCTTAACAATCAAGAGTAACTGGTGGTGAATTTTGATCACTAATTCTTAATCCTAATTAAAAAAAAAAAAAAAAATCCCAAGCAGAAAAAAAGCAGGTATTTTAAAACAGAAGAAATATCTCCATATTCCTGCAAATTCTGAAGGTTATTCATTGAAGGCTTGAATTGCCTCTAAAGATTAGCTATTAGTATCCATTGTAATTCTTTCATGATGGAAACTGGTTATCATGCGTTATCATGTTCTGTGTCCTTTAAGTAACAGAACTTAATTTTTGAATAGCTACATATTAGTAAGGTCCAGCCCAGTGAATGGTGAATAAAAGAGGTGCTGTACCATAGCAAGGCTTTGTTTTTCGTGTGTTTCTCATGTCTGCTTTGCATCCTGTCTTACGACTCTTTGCTTCTGTGTTTAGAGTGTGGAGAGTAACTCATTAAAACTCCATCAGTCTGAACCATTCGTGGTCATTGGTGAGAATAATTCACAAGGGTAGGAGTGCATCTTTTCCAGTGAAACGTTCAATATCTTAACCCAATGCACTCCAAATAAAGTAGTTGGATCTCTGTTACGTTGAAGATGTTGACATGTTTTTGCTGACCGTCTTCTGCCCTGAGAACTTAACTATAAAGTAAAATGCTTCTCTCTTTCCTCTGTGATTATAGTTGTATATTATCAAAGAGCTATCTTGGTGAGTCAAAAATAAATCCTGTAATAAACTTGAAGGAAAGACTATACATTTAGGGACAGGTTCTTTGTGCTGATGTGGCTGTTGACCTAGGAGAAGCGCATCTTCCTCTATTAGCACAAAAAAGTAGTTTTGTGATGTTCAAAAATATTCTCAACTTTTTCAGAAATCTAGCTTGGTCTTGTGTTAGCAGATTTCTAATTTTTCCTTTATTTTTCTTGCTTATGTCTGAACAGTTTTGTGAGTTCCTGAAGGGTAACAGCATCTAGTAGGAATGGCTGTGGCTGTGCTAATGGATTTTGATAGATAAATTTCAAAGCATCAGAAAAGCAAAACATGAACTACTTAGGCTGTCACTAACATAACAGAAGATAGATAATTATGTAGAACAAATGAAAGCCTCTGAATCTTGTGAACTTTTGCTTTCTAGAAGTCTTCCTAGCATTGATCCACTATCTTGAAAACAACAAAACTATTAACTTTGGTTCAAAACTGTGGTTGTGCACAGAACATCTCAAGGGGCTGATCAGAGTTGAATGCTAACTTCACGTGGGTGAATTGTCCCAGATCTCTGCTACTGCTTAGTATATAGTATAGCTTTTGGTGCTGTCTATTGACTGACTGAGGTGTCATATCATATTATCTTTGAAGGGTCCTTAATTTTTTTGGGGGTGTAGTTGTATGTAGTAGATATGCTGCAGCTTTTGTAAACTGTTTAAGAGTACACTGATTAAGTGAGATGAACCTACAGGCCATAAATGTGGTAAAATTAATATAATCTAGGTTATTTCCTTTCTCTGACAGTGAGGATCAGCAGATCCCTTGGGAAGAGCGAAAACCCAGCAAATTTCACTGTTTCTGGTGATCCCTGTCTTGCTGAGTTCAAGTGGGGCTCTGTCTCTCTGTGTTCAATGCCACTGGTAGGCCTGGACTCCAGTGAGATGGTCTTCAAGTGCATTTAGACTTGGACATAACATGCAAATTCCAGCAGTCAACTATGTTTTGTGACAAAAAGTAGTCTTTCTGCCTCCAGCTGTGTTATGAGCAATTGTGAATTGTTCCTCCCTGCTCAGCTTCTCCATGGCTTTCAATTTATCGACTTAATCATACCTCTAGTGAAGCATCTCTTTTCCAAGCTGGAGAGTCCCACTGGGTTCAGTTGTGCACACTGCTATACATTTTCCTCTTAATTTCTCTTCTAACTTGGCCGGTGTTGCTTTTGGCATTAGGAAGCTGTCAGGTCCAGTGAGAAGCACAGGTCCGAAAGCACCTGCCGCTTTCTCCATCAGCAGCAGGGCCACAAGGGCCAAAGTATTTCCATTCTTTTCTTGTTTCGACTTGCATACAAACTTGTGTCCCACCTGAGAAAAGGCTTCCCTGTGCATTGCTTTTCCTATGCTTCACTTGGCTTCCCTGGAGTGTTGGTTTTGTGTTTATGGAGGTATTGTAGAGTTTTGGCTGCAATTAGCAGCAGTTTCCTTGATGTCTGTATTATTATTCAGAGTATACCTCAATATGCTTCATTCCACTGTAATATAGCCTATATAGCGTAAAGAAGCAAGACACTTTTTAAAATTGAAGTAGCTATCCCATAGCTCATTTTAATTTTGAAAGTATAATCTGAGCTATAAAATGCTTCCAATTTTATGGTAGGTGTTGGCATCCTTACCTAAGTATTGGACCGTGGACATATGTGAGAACTAAGGCTAAATGGGTTATAACTTCTTCCCATTGCCCCCTTGAAAGCACTGCCTGGACTGGTACTGGTACCAGTCCCCTACAGCCAGTGGTGTAGTGGCTATGGGCTGGGGACCCTGCTTTGACCCTTACATTGTAGTCCACTGGGGCAGTGTACAGCAGTGAAGGTATCTTTAATGTTTAAAAGGACTTACAGTATAAAGGCCGGTACTTTAGCACTGTTTTTTAAATAGAATTTTCATATGATGATATTTCTAGTTTAAAGAGAAGTCAGTGAAAGCAGGACTTGGAACACGCACACCTGGTATTGTAAACACCAGCAGAATGCACGAGATGATGTTTAAAAAGCAGAATGTGCGATTTGTCAGCAAGCAGCCTTCCCAAATTCAATCAATGGCAAAAAAAGTAAACAGTGATCAGAACTAAACCAAATGGGGAAAAAAAATAGAAGTGTCTGAAGATTTTCTATTTATGGCTGTCTCATTATTATTTCTTATTTAAGTGTTGGATTGCATTTTGTATGGGTGGAGCATTGCTGTGGGGTAACTCCAACAGGCCGCTCAGGACACCACTTGCTCGCTCTCCCCAGGTGGGGTGGGGAAGAGAGACAGAAACATAAAAGTGCAAGAACTCATGGGTTGAGACAAGGACAGCTCACCTGGTAAAGCACAAGCCGCACACGAGCAGAGCAGAAGAAGGAATCCAGTCGCTGCTCCCACCAGGCAGGTGTCAGCTGCTCCCAGCAGAGCTGGGCCCATTACCCGTAGTGGTTCCTTGGGAAGACAAACACCATCACCCCAAATGTCCCCCCCTTCCTCCCCTTTTCCCCCAGCTGTTACTGTCGAGCATGTCACCGCGTGGTGTGGGACGTCCCTTTGGGCAGCCTGGGGCACCTGTCCTGGCTGTGTCCCCTCCTGGCTCCTGGTGCGCCCCCAGCCCCTCGCTGGCCAGGTAGCATGAGAAACTGGAGAGGCCTTGGCTCTGAGAGAGCACTGCTCGGCAGTAGCTGAACACCCGTGTGTGGTCACCACGATTTCCATCAAAAATCCCAAACAGAGCATTGTGTGAGCCTCTGTAAAGAAAGTAACTCTCTGAATAAGCTAGTAGCCAAGTGAGATGGTTTATGAAAGAAAAAGGAAGAAATCATGACTACTAATAATCAAATAATAATCTGTGTTTCTGTTTGTATTAGTGGAAACAATCCATTTAATAAATTTTAAAAATAGATTCAGCATTGAAAATCAACTTGAGAAAGTGCCTAATTTTGATTGAGGGCTGTCTTTAAACCAGTAAGTGTCACAAGACATGACTTTGGGTGCATATATATATGTCTATAACATAGGTGATGAAGTTTTGCATTTTTGGAGAAACAGTTGTTCAAAGAAAGGTTAACAGAAAAGTCTATTTGGTCCTGATGACATCCACCACTGAGTCTGCAGTGCATTGCCTGTTACCAGCTGTGCTGGACAAGAACGGTGCCTTCCGCAGGCTCTCCGGTACCGACGGGTTCTGCTCACGATGTGTTCACGCAGGTGACAGTGTACTGTCTGTCCCCCAGGAATATATGCTATTATATGGCTGTTGGTTGCCTGTGGTGGCAAAACTGCTGAAGTTTTCCTGTTGTAGGATGGCTGTTTCCCCATTATTTTCAGCTGTTTTCTTTGGGACCAGCTGTATGGTAACTAACTTGCCTAAGTCTGTGCTGACTGACCCTTGCATATCTATGTAATTGCCTGCCATCGTCCTAGGAGAGATGCATATGTAAGGAGCTTTTGGGGGTAATAGGTTGTACATTTGTTTCACTCAAGAATATTCTTCTGACATTTACACAAAAATCTTGTTAAATGGCTGGATGTAAATATACACTGCATAATGCACATAACTCCTATGAATGCGAGCACTTTTATTGATTAACCTGTTCAGCATATTTGCTGTTGTCTACCATCCCTCCCAAACAAGCTGACAGATCCAGAAACAATTCATGTTCCTCACCAGCTGTGATACTTGTGTCAATGACTGGATTTCCTCACAAGAGTCCCAGCAGCCAGAGCCCTGCAATCTCAGCTGCTGCCTGTGGTTACGACATCCATCTTTCACGGTCTGCTGTAGCCTTTGGGATACAGCTATTTTCAGGAGAAGAGCTCCACTTATTCAGGGTGCGAGGAGAGCACCATCCTGTATCAACCTTCTCTTCCAGCACTGGTTTGTTTTTGTATACAAGGAGGTCAAGGCCATCTGACTTTAATTTCATTCTTTCCACCTTGGGTTGTGACTAGGTCCCTGAGATACTTTCTTTGTCCGTAGTAGTGACATTCTGGAAAGACACCAAATGAAACAAGTAGGTGACAGCAGAAGAAAGGATTCTTTCATGTGTTGAGTAGTTGAGACTGAAATTTCTTAACAGAATGCCATGGAAGCTAACAGTTTTCATATGTTAATGCCTATTGCCATACTTTACTGAGTCCTAAACTTACATATTTTTTCCAAGAGATCCTCTTATAAACATTTTTTTGTGCAGACACGTTAGCTGTACAGTGATCTTCTGGAAGCTGAAGAATTATAAAGATAAGTGCTAAAACGGGAAATCTACACAATTTACAGCTCCCAGAGAAATACACAGACACAAAGAAATTGTGTCCAATTGCTGACTGGTTATTATTTTTCTTTCCTGCTAAGTCTACTTTCTATTTGATTATCTCTTGGTTGTGGCTGGCTGATGGCTCCCCGGCTTCTGTCGCAGACAGTTTGTGCTGTCCCTTAAGCTCAGGAGAGCTTTCTGCTGCTGCCTGCCCTGCGGGGCTGCTCTGGCCCTGTGCTACAGGTGACACAAGTACTGTCATGCCACACCAGTTTTACAGGGGAAACAGCTGAGATGATGAACAGTTTGCTTTGTCTGCATTTTTGAGTGTATGGTTTGTAAGAACGAGCCAAACCAGCCTGGTTGTCCTGAGCTAGTAACTCAGCTAACAAGGGAGCCTTGTTAACTTGTCTGCACAAGGCCATGCATGCTGACACTCTGCTTCTGGAGCAGAGCAGTAATGCTGCAAGATACAGTTTTCCACTGCAAGGCATGAGCTTGCTTTTGTCTTCCAGCCTCCACGATTTCAGGACCATTAAGCCATGGATTTGATTCAGCAGCAGAATTATTGCTCACTCCTGCAGTACCTCAGCCAGCCCAGGTAGAGTTTAGCTGTCCAGCAGCTGAAGTCAGAGCTCCTGTTTTATGCAGTACGCATCCCAATCTGTCATGTCATGCATTTGCTACATT
The DNA here is from genome assembly GCF_047663525.1 of Anas platyrhynchos. NCBI lineage: Eukaryota > Metazoa > Chordata > Aves > Anseriformes > Anatidae > Anas > Anas platyrhynchos. The sequence goes on from NC_092588.1 coordinate 141,829,953, forward strand.
TTTTATTATAGTTTTTACACACCACATGAATATTTGTGCATGGTGCAAAAAGGTGCAGAGTCTGCCCCATTTACTCCATTGCGCTTTGTGTCCACCCAACGTTCACAACTCTGTAGCTGTTTCAAATTCTTATGGTATGCAAGTAATTTGCAGCCTGATTCCATACATAGTTGTTTCCAGTGAAAACCCCAGAAATAGCAAGGTGAATTTAATTGAAAGCCTCCTACTCCTAGCTTTGTCAGTTCTGCCTGCTTACTCAACCCTGTTGGTAGCACTGGTATCATCATTTCTGCTGTTTAACTCATGTACAGGTTTGTGCAATGAGTGAATTCCCTTTCAAGTGTAAAGCAGTTTTGCCTGCTGACAGTTGTGCTTGCAGTTGGTCAGACCCTCGGCTGTAGCATGGATTTAGCAGCCTGTGGAAAAGTGAGGGCTTCTGCATGAAGCAGTCCTTGCAGTAATGCAGAGGTGGTGAAAAATCCTTACTCTGGTATAGAGAAAAGTGGTCTGTTCTCTCCTACAGTGTTGCAATTGTGTTGTAGTTAAAGGAGGACTTGAGCATGGTTTCTTACGATAGCTTGGATTGAGTTGTAGGACCACAAAATTCAGAATATCCTTCTAGACCAGTGACTGCTAAAGTGAAGGCATTAAAATGAAAAATTGTCATTTAAAAAAAAAAATAAATCTCTGTGTAGGCTCTAAATCACTAGAGACTTCAAATTTTGTCTGTCAGAACCAGTGGTATCACTTGAACTTTCCTAAAACTTCTGTATTATTCCTAAAAGTATTTTTTGAAGTTTCTGAACTTTTTTTTTTGTGTGTGTGTGTGTCAATTTTGAGAATTCTCTGGACTTTGACAGAAACCAAAAAATTTTATTTAATTCAACAAACTTTAATTTGTTCTAGATCAGGCCCAAATAGAGCCGCACATTTATCCCCTCTTGATGGTACTGGAGTGTGTCGCTCAGAAGAATTGAGTTTGGTCCTTGAATACTTCCTCTGGTCAAATTTAGCTTTAATGATATATTTTTTTTTCATTACACTGGTTACTGCAGTGTGAAAAGCCGATGAGGAATACATCTCAGTCTTTTGCAGGGTGCTTTATGATGGTGCTACTGAAGGAGATTAACAGTAATAAAGCATACCAGAAGGGTATAAATAATGCTTGGAAATTCATACATAACTGTGTATTATTTATGTCTTAAAATATTTATTTACTGTGTGAATTGTGAGATGTGGCCCCTTAATGCCTGCTTCTAGTCATGCATTTCCTTTTTCTTTTTCAAGGTAAAGGAGAAGGTTAATGCTTCATAACCTTTGCAATGGTCACTAAGCTATTCTGGGATAGTGCAAGGTTCAATTTCTAGCTGCTCTTGAATTATTGGTTGCTATTATTACATCCAAATTGAAATGAAGGGGAAGGAAAGTGAAAAAGGTTACAAAAATGAAATTATGTGATTCTCTTGTCTGATATTATGCCACTTCCTAGGAATAGAATAAAATGCGTTCTACAGTCTGATAATTGAGAATTGCAGTAAGGGATGTTCCTGTTGGTGATGGCCTGTGGGCTATTAACTAACTTCCTCAGGCTTGAATAATTTTCTGTGAGGATCTGTGGATTTGGAATTCACTGAGTCTTACTCTAGTGTAATTTTTATTCTTTGAATTATTCAAAGGTATAAAAAGAATACAGTAAAGATTACAAAATCATTTACTTTTCCTATGTCTAAAAATCACCACAAGTTAGCAAAGTTAGGAATTAATGTTTTAATGTTGCTGAAAGAAAATATTGGCTTTTTTCTTTTTAATACAATCTAAAACCATTTGCTACTTTACATGAGGGCTGTAGCTTGTGCATACGTTAAATATTTCCCGATTTTGGACTTGGATTAAATCAAAGCTGAGAAAAGTGTTCTTAACCAAGAATACCAAGAGCTGAAATCAATCAGGAACTGACAGCCTGATGAAATGTGCCACCTACCTTATAATTCTTTCAGATGGAGACTGGTCTGTAAAGGCAAGTATTCATTTGGGAAGTGTTGGACACATCAAATTAGATATTGTAGCCTTACTGATTGCCACGACTCATTGATTCCAAGGCCATGTAGAGAAGATGCAAATATCTGGTCTGATCACCTGCATAATTCAAAACACAAAATGTCACTCAGTAATTCTTGCTGTGGAAGACATTCATTTGTCTAGTATGGAAGTAAAAGCTGTCAAGTCTGATAAGCTGTAACTGAACTTGTGTATGTCTTTGAGAGAAACCTGCAATCTGAAATTAAAGCCTAATCAATGAGAAATTCCCTAGTTTCTTTGGAAATCTATTCCACTTTGTTACTTGTGGCTCACGTTCTTCTGTTAGACTGAACAGTGGTGTGATTGGAGCCCATTAAATATATGCTAATGCCAGCCTTTCTCCATTTGCACCTTCTTCCTTGTGCACCTTTTTCAGACTGCAATTCCCGACTTGATGAAAAAATGTGCAAAGTGAGATGAAATGACTCAATTCCAGAAGGCCGAAGTCTAGCAGGAAATAAAATCACTGTTGAAGAGACAATGAAAGGAGAGAATTTCAACTGCAGGAAGCACCTAGTCCTGTAATATGGTGAATATTGTAGCGGCTTTGCCAACAGGCAGACGTGCTGCATATCAGCTGAGATAATTAGGGTAGTAGTGCTGAAATCGCTGAAGTTGTTTAAGTTTGATTGAGAACAGAATTTGGCCACTTATGATCCATTTTTAGCATATTACTCATAAAAACCCACAAAGGCTGGTGTAGTTTTCAGAACAGATGTCCTCAACGTTTATTTAAGCAGCCCCATCCAAATGTTCTGACACTTCTGCTTGCCGTGCAGGGTATTTCTTGAAGCTCTATTTGCAAAACTCTTGGATAGGGAGGAAGACGTTAGTTCTTGCCATGAAAGTGGGAATTTAAGACTGCACAACCAACCTATGTTTTGAAGTGGTAATTGTGGAAAGGGTGTACGATAGGAAGGTATGTAGAATATCTCTATTAATTCAGGAAAAATAATGGCCCAAATTAATAACCCAAGTTATTCTATGATTCAGGGAGGCATAGCAAGGATGGGTGTTGAAAGGTACATCTCTGACCTCTTGGTCTAGTAGGATTCTTCCTTTTCTGCTGTTCGTGGTAATTTGTGCTTTCTCCCCATTTCTTATCTGCTTATGTGGTAACTCTTTGGGAACAAGCAGTTAAAATTGCTGAATGCTTAACTGAAGGATGCTTTGCAATGGGAAATGCTTTTGGGTGTTTGTTTTTCAAATGTCACCCATTTCTCTCACCCTCAATGTATACATTAAAATCTGATTAGAAATGAACGTTGTGCTGTAATGCCAGCCTGCAATATGGTATGTGGAACCATAGAATGGCTTGGGTTGGAAGGGACTGTAAAGATCACCCAGTTCCAACCCCCTGCCATGGGTGGGGATGCCACCCACTAAATCAAGTTGCCCAGGGCCTCGTCCAGCCTGGCCTTGAGCACCTCTGGGGATGGGGCATCCGCAGCTTCTCTGGGCAACCTGTGCCAGTGCCTCACCACCATCTGAGTGAAGAATTTCCTCCTGACATCTAATCTAAATCTTCCCTTTTACTCTCTACTTTTAATCTTGTAGTTTAAAACCCATTACCCCTTGTCCTATCATTATCTGCACATGTAAAAAGTCGCTTTCCATCTTTTTAATAAGGCCCCTTTTAGTATTGCAAGGCTGCAATGGGGTCTCCCCAGCACTTTTCTTCTCCAGGCTGAACACCCCCAGCTCTCTCAGCCTTTCTTCACAGGAGAAGTGCTCCAGCCATCTGATCATCCTTGTGGCCCTCCTCAAGACACACTCTAACAGTTCCATGTTCTTCTTGTGCTGGGGGCCCCACACCTGACTGCAGGACTCCAAGTGAGGCCTCACAAGGGCAGAGCAGAGGGGCACAACCACCTCCCTCCCCTGCTGGCCATCCCTCTGTTGATGCAGCCCAGGATGCAGTTGCCCTACTGGGCTGCAAGCAGCACTGCTGGCTCCTGTTGTGCTTTTTGTCCACCAGAACCCCCAAGTCCTTCTCTGCAGGGTTACTCTCAATGAGTTCTTCTCCCAGTCTGTGCTCGCGTCTGGGACTGCCTCAACCCAGGTGCAGCACCTTGCACTTGGCCTTGTTGAACCTCATTAGGTTCAAGCAGGCCCACTTCTTAACCTTGTCCAGGTCCCTTTGGATGGCATCCCCTCCTTCTGTGGGATCACCTGTACCACTCTGCTTGGTTTCATCAGCAAAATTCCTGAGGGTGCACTTGATCCCACTGTCCGTGTTATTGATAAAAATACTAAGCAGCACCAGTCCCAATGGTCCCAACCAAACCCCTGAGAGACAGCACTCATCGCTGATCTCCACCTGGACACAGGGCCACTGACTGCAGCTTTCTGGCTGCAGCCATCCATCCAGTTCAGTGGATACACTGAATGGTCCACCCTTCAACCCTGTATCTGTCCAATCTGGAGATCAGGATGTCATGTGGGACTGTGTTGAAGGCCCTACAGAAGTTCAGGTAGATGATATCTGTTGGTCTTCCATTGTCGTCTGGTGCAGTCACTCCATCACAGAAAGGCACTGGGCTGGTTGGGAATGACTTGCCCTTGGTGAAGCCATGCTGGCTGTCTCGGATCAGCCACCTACCCTGACAAAATTAAACTCTACAAGTGCTTTCATAGAGATAATTTCTGAATTTGACATACTGTTGGCTTCCATGTGTTCTTCTAGCTGAGCTGCAGCATTGTGACTAGGATGTTGGGAGGGAAATCTAAGCATGTTGCTTCTTTTTCCAAATAACTTTGCATTGTGCTTCAGCTGTTTGTGTACACATGAAAAAGCAAAAGGATCTACTGCACTTCTGTAGGAAACAATATTTTATAAAGAAGTATGTCTTTGAATTGTCTTTAGGTCAGGACATGTTTAAAGTTATATATATATTTTATGCATACAACTATTGTTCTGTATTCTGAACTCTATTTTTAACCAATGAAAACTGAACAATTAATTTTTATTTCTGATGTAATGTTACACTGGCATAGTATCTTAAGATAGAGACAGTTGTCCCTAACAGTATTAATTTTTGTTCAAACATGATGACAAGCACAAAGCCAGTACTTGTGAAATTAGTTTTCAGAGCAAAACTGTTTGGAAAAGTAAGTAGGGTTATCCTGATCACTGACTGCAAAGGGATCTTTCACATCCTTTTGCTCAGCAACCAGGGATAGGCAGAAGGGATTTAGTTTTATCCTCTTATCAAGGCTATAAATAAGTTCATAATTAAAATATATAGGCTTGGTGAGTTGAAGTTCTGAAGTAATTTAAATGTCAAATAATAGCAATACCTTATTGGTAGACATAACTTGTTATGTCTTCTGATTTGGGCTGTGCCTGGAGTCTCCTGTACGTGATGACAGGGAGCCTTGGCCTTGGTTTCCCTGAGGCTGTGAATTCATAGTGCAATTAACACTGCTATGCAGCAGCGTCCATTTTTGTCATTGATGTAATTCGGGATCTTATCAACTGCCTGCGTAAACAGCCTGTAAAGGTGTGTTTTGGTGCAGGAGATAATGCACATCCTCCCTGTTCTCTCAGCATCTCTGAGTGATCTTCCCCAGAGGGAATGACAAGGGCTGAGGAAAGAGCAAAGGTGCAAGTGCACAGGGAGATGGGGTGGATCACAGGAGTTTGCTCTGGAGATGCTTGAATATGAGGGGGTATTTCCCCGATTTAGGGAAGAGACAGTTTGACTTGGGAAGCCATCCTGCTTTCTTTTTCTTCAACGCGACTTCCAGTGCCAGCTGGGAGCAGCTGGATTGTGACCTGCTGCAACCTGCTCCTTTAACGTTTTCTTGGGCTTTTAGCACAGCAGCTAGGAGCCAGGTGAGAAAGGAGAAAGGTTTCCTAGTGCACAAGCTGCCTTGTTTGAGGCTGGTACCTCCAGGCTGCGTTCTGCAGCACAGCCACACCTGCTGCTTGGTTCCTCGTGCGTTCAGGGAAACAGGATTTATTTAGAAACATAAACACAACCGTGTCAGAGGAATTTGTGAGTCTGATCAATTGCTTCTTTTTCTGAAAGCGATCCCCAGAGTGCTGACTATGATAGTATATGTCAGGAAAAGTAGCCATGGCCATATCATCACCTACACGCACAGATTAGCAAATCAGATTGGCTTGGTTTGTGTTTCTGTTTTATGCTTTTTCTCCTAAGCTGCCTCTCCTTGCTGCTTCAAGATAAGTACTCCGAGGTGTGACCTCAATCTGTTTCTAAGAGGTGAGAAAAAAATAGGAAAACCAAGAGAAAGCTGAAGGGCAATATGTCTGTAACAACCGAAGCAGAAAACCTGGAAGGAGCTGGTACTAAAATTTCTGTTCGCCAGCGGGAATTTTGCTGATTCACACCCGCCGCAGGTCTGGCCTGATGGTACGGGAGAGGAAGAGCCGGGGAGAAGGATCAAAAGCTGTGATGGTGAGGAATGACGAGCAATCCGAGCCTCCTTAACGTGACCTGATTTTCGAGAGAGCTGGCACTTAGCGCGTTCGGTAATCAGGCCTTTTCAGGTGAATCAAGCTGAGACATCCAGAAATCAGAATATGCACGAGAACTGGCCACCGTGGAAAGCGTTGCCAAATCTATAAATACATTTGCAGTAATAATAGAAACGCGAGAGGAGAGCATTGCATCTATAGGAAGAGAAACAATTTATCTGACTTTAAGTCAAGGGAAATTCTGGGCTGTGGCAGACATTTGCTGGCCAAACTTCATGCTGCAGCTTGAAACGCTGCTGCCCCCAGCTGTCTGTGTGTCCCTGCTGTCAGAGACCCCCACCCCTGCTATGGGATTATAGACGAGTACATCCATCACCTGCACCACTTCACACTCCAGTTTTAGTGCAAACCCAACTATATCATCTGGTTTTGGGAGGCTGGGTGTGCGCTGAGTTGCTCAGGCATGCCGGAGGCAGAACATGCACCTGGGGCGGCAGCCAAAGCCAGCCCTGCTGCCTGCCAGAGCCTGCAGGCCAAATATTCAAAGCAATCTACAACAGGTGGGTCCTTGGGTGCTTCCTCTCCTTGTGAAGCATCTTAACACCGATGGTCTTTTAAAGAGGCTCTCTTTTTGAACAGCTCTTTTTGTATAATGGTCTGTGCGATAGGTATGCGCTGTGAACTTGTCTTCCGATGGCGATGCAGTCTCAGCCAAACAGCTACGTTATGATGGGGCTAACAAGTGTCTGCTCTTCATTTAACTACTGCAGCTATTGATTTCATCAAGTCACAGTAATTCAGACTGGAAAGAACCTCAGGAGTTCATATGGACCAAGCTCATTTCCGTGCTTCTAGTCTGCCTGAATAAACATATTAGTGTAGACCTTTCTGCTGAGGTTTTAAGTTAAGCTGCATTACTTCAGAATTCCAAGACAAAAACGAGAAGTAAAAATATAAAAAGAATTTCAGGGTAATGAGAAGCAGGTTGAAGAAAAGGTATTTAGAGACAGCCAGCCTGCTCCATGCAATAGTCATCTTTTCAAGGTCGTGGCCAGAGCAGCCACAAGTAGGATGGTCAATTTGAAGAAAGAAAATCAAACTTATAAAGCCAAATGTGGCAGGAAGTGCTGAAACCTGAAGAAAATGATTCTAACACTAGAAGCACTCAAAAGCAGTTACGCAACAGTAGCAGAGATCCCATTGCACGACTGCATTTGCAAAAAAAAAAAAAAATAAAATTAGAAAAGGAAACTACTAAAAGCTTTGAAGGTGAGATCACGGAACAGACTACCCGGAGAGTTGTTTAAGAGCAAATGGAAGAAAGACAAAAAGGGTAAAAACCATGAGGGAGCAGAGTGCTTTCATCAGTTAGGCACCAAAATGAACTCAACCAGCTGTGAGGTGTGGCTTAGTGTGCCCTCAGCCCTGGCATGTTGCCATCCCTCCTGGCAGCGAGATCCTGCGTATGTGATACTGTTCAGAGGCACCTACATCAGCACCAGGTGGGTAATTAGCTGAAATATCGTGGACCAAGACAATTAACTAGTTGCAGTTTTCCATCTTATCCATCTTTGTAGTTACTGGAGTTTTCTGTGGAATGAAGTTTCTCCCTTCTTTAGCTCTGTGTAAGACACTGAAAGGAAACCCCAACAACCCCTGTAGACAAAGACTGCCTTGCCTTGTGGCTCTCATGGCCTGGACCTCATTTGGTCCATAGAAAGAAATCTGCAGAACTTCTGCCATCACATTTGGCTGCTTGCTAATTTCGGTCTATGCACAATTTCTGATAAACAGAGTTATAATTTATATATAAGTGGATTTATGAGCTCGTTCTGTTTCTTTCAGATGATCCAATGTGATATTTCTGCTACCAGCGAGTGACGCATGATGGATAAATGCCTTATCACATTTACATCCAGAAACTTTGCAGTACATCATTCAATGTGTCATATTTATCCACTCCTGCTGACAGCTTTAATGAACCAGGGATCTTTTAACTTTTATTTTCCTTGTGGTCACTTTTGATTATGTGACCAGAATCATTAGTGAATGGTCAATGAAGTCAGGCAATCAAGCACTTCAACAAACAGCCTAGCATGATTTCATTTGCTAGAACAAGAGAGGAATGATGTTATTTATTAAATAGAAGGTCTAATAATGAAAACATGGTGACTCACCATGTGCCTGGTGGTTTTCTTCTGTGCGATGTAATTCCTCCTCTCTCCCCCCACAAAAATCTATCCCAATGGGAAGCTCCTCTCTAAGTCATGTATTTGGAAAAGTAGGACAATTTCAATTTTTCCTCCCAGAAAGGTGCCTTCTCCTCGGGCTTCTGAGTCATCGTGGCTGTGACTCAGATGGCTTGCGTTCATGGAGATGAGTCACTCCAAATTTTCTGGCATTAAGGCGATCCTACTATCTATCAGTGCGTTATCTGCTGTACACTGAGAAAATGTTCTGAGCCACACAGTTGTAAGTATGCATTAGAGATAAGTAATAAAAGAGAGGGAGAATCTTTAAGCAAGTGATGGTTAGTTTGATCTCTCCTTTTGGGGGACGGGGGAAGGTGGAAGAAGAGTGTGATAAAGCATGGATTATTCTGGTGGCATTAGCAGCTGTCATTCATTCGACTGCCAAGTTCCATGGACAACCATTCAGGAGACAATGTTAAAGAGAGTTTTGCCACTGAACTGTGAGAGAGAAGACTGAGAGGCTGAGATAGCTGACGTCTGAAAGTAAGGAGCCTTTCACCTCCTCCAATAGACGTAGGAAGGGTGTTAGCAGCTGTGACAAAAAACTGTGAAGCTGGATAGTGATGGCATGATATGTAAAATGCAAGATTAGATGTTCACATTTCTGTGAGCTTTTTTCTTTAAAAAGAGGAGGAAAGTGGTAACAGCAAAAATGGTTGTACTTTTATCGTTTGACTCTAGACAGGCACTCTGAGAAGGCCCCTTGGAGGCCTAGGCAGGTTGGCTTTCTGAATTTTCCCCCATTTCGCTTTTTCTTCAGTTCTTCCTTTTCTTTAAAGCAGGGGAATGGCACCTAGACATAAAACCAGCAGGGAAAGAACAGTGTGTGTCTATCTTCTTGGATTGTTATCCAAGAGGAAATGTATGGAAGGACTTCAGCACCCAGCAGAAAAAACTGTTGTAAAACTGAGGTATCTTGGGTGGCTGAGCTCTGACACCAAAATCCAGGAGCACAGAAGATGCAGCAGAAAGAGCACTGGGTTAGGAGGTGGATTTAGATTCAATTCCCTGCTTGGCTGCCAACCCATTGTAGGACCTCTGACAAATCACCTAAGGTGGCAGAGAGGTTCCTCTACACACTGCTGAGACCCCCTTCATTATAGAAAACCATATGTGCCTTTCTTTTTTTTTTTTTTTTTTTTCTCCTGTGGAACACACCATGCCTCAGACTTTTAATTTAAAACACAGCTGGAGGAAGAGCTGCTGCTGGTAACCTTACTTTGTAATGGCTCAGTAATTAAAGCTCCTGCCCGGGATGAAGGAGACCAGATTCCAATATTCTTCTTTCTGAGTGAATATAGATCTGCACAAATCAGAAGAGTTATATGCCACCAGGATAGCACTGTTCTTAGCTGGGATGCTTGTCTCTGTCCTTGTTGACTTTATGGCACTGCATAACCAAGGGTTCAGGATGGATTGGACAGGAGAAAAGGGCTGGAGGAAGCACTGGCCTGCGCTCACCTGGTCAGGGATGTTACGAGATGGGGAAAAGCGCTGCCTTTCTCTTGCTGCTCTCAGCACTGTTTCCATATTGTGTACAGGGCTGCAGTCACATGCGAGTTTGTCTTGTACAACAAATCCTTAATTCTGTCAGATAATGCCTCAGATACCTGGCTGAGGAGTGCTCCCACCTCCTCCTGTCCTTCAGCTCCATTCACGCATGCTGGGTTGAGTGTCTCGTGGGTAATTCTCTTTCTTGGGATTGATTTTTTTGCACCTTGTTGAGGTTTCCCATTTTTCCACACCTGGTGCAAGTGCTCTAACCCCCAAACTATTCTGTAAGTCGTGGAAAGGGGCCGATGCTCAGCTAGCACACTGCAGCAGCCGCACTCTGCCAGGAGCTGGCTTCTGGCAGTATTGGGGTGCCCACACACAGGAGGGGAAAGTCCTGGGTACTTGGCTTCTGCATCTGCTTGGGTAGCAGAAGCTCAGCGAGTGTAGAAGCCTGGCTAGGTCTTGTCCAGGGACACCTGTCAACAGGCTTAGAGCCTTTGGTGTTACGTGACTCTGCGTTTTTTGCAGGGCATTGGTGAGTAGGTGGGTTTTATCATGTCTAGTAACGGAATAGGTGCTAAGGCTGTATTATCTTTACCTTAGAGTTGTTTTTTTTTAGAAGGTAGCAGGGGTGACATAGGCAAAGACTTCTGCTTGGTGATGTTTTTGGAAAAAAAGATGACTATTTAGAGTATTTAAACAAAAATACATAATTTTGATTGATGTTACAGAATTTGCAGAATTGAGCACGACAAAACTGATCAGCTTCTTTCTTCTTGCTTTAGCACAGTCTTGTGTGGGAAGGAGCCTGATAACTTTGTGAAAGATAATTTGCAAGAATTCAAATTATTCCGATTAAAGTTTAATTGTTGCAACATGCATTACTGTAATTATTAGAGCTGTTTAACATCCCTTTCCTCCAAACACATGCTGCGTTTGAGTCAGTTAAAGCCTCAAACCAGTTGGCAGTGTCCCTTTAAAACTGCTTCACTGCTTTCGTTAATCTAAGTGGCACAATAGTCAGTGCCACGAAGAAGCTTAAGACATGCATATTTTATGAGTATTTCAGAGAAGCACCACACAAAAGCAGGAGGAGGCTATATCTAAGTATTACTGCTTCACCTATTGCGACCTTCTCAAGGATTTTTTTAGATAAAAGAGAAGCTGAAGCTTAACTGCAGAGCTGGGGTCAGAGATCATAGGAAGGGGCAGGAAAATGACAATGCAGGGTGTCTGAGGACACTTGCTTCTTGTCACCTTGGTTTGTGCCATCTGATCATCAAATTCTTTGCTCAGAGCTTTATTCTAAGGTTGTTGGAGTCGTTCAGAGCGTACTAACCCCCAACATTTGTTTCTGATTCTGGGGCTAAATTATGTAAGACGTTCATTGGGTGGTTCTTATTTTTGTTAATTCTGAATGCTGTGAATTTCATAGGATTCCTAAGACATAATATCCTTTCATTTGTTTCTATAACCTCTGTGAAAACAGCTTTTCCCTTTAATGGGAACGAAGGGAGATGTTTGCTACAATGAAATGCAGTTGTTGCCTGTTTAAAAATAAAACAGCACAGTTGGCATCCTTTTAATGTTTCCAGTCCTAGAATATTTACAGGTTAATTCAACTATAAAACACCATTGGGAATACTAGTTTAGATGTGGCATTATGCAAGTAAAATTAAGGGTGCAACACACCTTATGTTTGCTAGTTGATGCAGAGATATGTGGAGTATTTTTATTGCATACAAATACATAGAAAGAACTGCTGCAGGTACCATCCATCGACAAAGAAGGCAGCCAGGGACAGAGGTGACCTCCACGCATGATGCAGATGGAGCACGCAGGATGTTTTGGGACCAGGTGGGTGTGCAGTGAAGCTGGCAGAGCTTGCTCCGGCTGCTGGAGCCGAGCAGCGTGGTGATCCTGCCTCTGGCCGTGAGGCAGGAGCTCAGCTGGGTGAACAGCCGCCTCGGTGAGTCTGCAAGGCGGTGTGTGAGATGCACAGGATGATTCCAGCCTGTGAATAGGTGCAGGTTGCTGAGTGCTCTGACTCCGGGATTTATTTCAGCTTTCTCATGCAGCAGCCTTACAGGGCTATTTGCACCGAGTTTTAGAGGTACTGTTAAGGCAGCTCTCACTGGAGTTAGTCTCCATTATTTACTCACAGGCTCTATGTCCGTGCCATCTTTTCGTCTTCCTGTTCCCATATGGCTAGCCGTGGAAGCGCTGATTGTACCATGTGTGCTTATTGGCCGCCTTCAGCTGACTTCCCTACCCAACAGCAAAAACACGCCATGCCAATGTCAAATGCTGGGTGCTCGCTTCTTTCTTCTGCTTGCTGCTTCTTTCCTTCCCTTGATTTTGGTTAAACTGAAGTTCACTGTGCCCAGGGGTGAGCAGATCTGTACTTCTTGGAAAATGCTTTTTTTGCTTGCTGTCTTGATAGGATCATGAAGCCGTGTTCCTTTTTTTGCAAACTGTCTGAGCAGCACACCTTCCTCCTGGCAGCTGCTGAGCTGTCCCAGTGCGTGGTTGGGCTCGACCTCCGTAGAAAAGCTCACATACTTGCTTCTCTTCCTAAGTACATTATGTGCTGCGTTGACCTCTGGCACCTATGTGCAGCTGGAGTGCCTGACTTCCTGCACAGGGTATTTTGGTTTGGGCTTTGTGCTAAGACAGTACATAGTCTTGGATCATCTCTCAGGCAGGGTGAGCTCATGTTGATTTGGAGAAAGGGCAGGGTGAGGTCATGTCTACCAGATTGACTGCACATCCCTTTGCAGCGTGGGCAGGGATAGAAACAGATAACGTAGTTACCTGAACCACGAAATCCTCCCGGGAGTCTTCTAAAGCTCTGCCTCATTTTCAGTGCACTGCTCAGCTGCTGCAACAGCTGAAGCCAGGGTTGTACAGGCAGCAGGCAGTGTCAGGTTGGAGCCCGGTTGTCCCATGTGAGATCAAGCCAGTGTCCTGAATGAAGAAGAGGCAGCAGCCTTGGATCATACCATTATAGGCAGTAACCTGTTCTCTTGTTTATCTCAGTGCTTGCTGAGCCACCCTATGTTCCTACCTTGCTTCCTGTGTCAGACAAAGCAATGCTGTAAATGTCTCAGATATATGAATTTCAGGGCTTTGGGGTGGAAGTAGAGACATTTAAAGACAGGATTTTTTTTTTTTTTTTCTAACAGTCAAATAACATTTTTAATGTTGTGAGAAACAGGAATACTGCTTTAATGAAAGATCAACATTTGTGCTTGAGATTGTGAAAACTTCACAGTCAAGCTAAGATTTAGTGTAGGGACTGTGAGGCAAAGTTATTAGGCAGGGCTATTCATCTTGTTTATGATATTTTTCTTCAAACTGACAATAATCTATAACTAGGTAGTGATAGCAGAAAAAAGAAATGCTGACATTTCTATGATAACAGCGGTGCAATTGCAGATGTGACATCCCTTGAAGAGAAGAAAGCAGTAAATGAAAAAAAAAAAAAAAGCAGGTTGCTTTGTTTTTCAATAATACTTGTGGCAGACGTATGGAAACGTTACTGTTTTGATATATTTGTTTATAAAGTGTGTTGTTGTGACTGTATGAGAACATGAGCCCTCTCCAGTGAGGATGGTAGGGATGCGTGCCACATCTCTCTTTGGCTTTGGAAGCCCTTGGGCAGGTGCTAGTGGAGGCAGACAGCTGCCAAGGGCTGTGGTTTGGCTGCTGATGGTCAGACCTGTGTTAACTCGTGCTCTGAGCAGGGGTGGCTCACCCTGTCCTTTGTTCCAAGAGGCCTGAATTTGTCCCTTCAAGCACTTGGTGAAAGCTTGGTGGAGGTAGTCAGGAGAGATCTTTGCAGGTAGCACACACAGAAGACTGCTGGCAAGGAAAATTTGTCCTTATCCCTGCCAAAAGATAAAGCAGCAGCTTTGAAATCTTCCTCTGAAAGCCTCAGCTAAGCCAGCAGCCCCAGTTTGCACCGTGGTACCCATTGTGCTGCCCCAGCCCCACAGCTCTGCTCTTGGGTCATCTCCCTTCCTTCTGTTTGGCACTGCCTAGGGAAAGGCATGCTGCTGATCAAATGGATAGAGGCACTGTATGTAAATTACTGTAAGATCTGACAATAAATGATTAGAATTGAATGTTAGAAATGTAAATGACCCAGACTTGGACATGTCTGGGGAAAATTGGAAGATACGGAGGATTATGTTGATGAGGTGCTGGGGAAGGGAAAGGTTCAGGCTTGAAGTTTTTAATGCAGTTTATTACTTCCATTTGAATTTTCATTTGGTTTGACACATATATGTTAACAAGGATAGAGGAGCTAAAAAGAAGGAAATATAGGACAAAAATCTTTTCTGGCGGTGAGGGGAATTCACGGGACTTCAGAGGGTAAAGTGTTGGAGATGAGGTGTCAGGAGAGGAAGCTTACAGGGGTTTCAGAGGAGCTTGTTGTCAGGTGTCTTAGAGCAGTCTCTGACTCATGACTACTGGCTTTCAAATGTCAGCCCAGTCAGCCCAGAAAGTCTTTTGCTGAGTTCGAAGATAAATGAAAAGAAGGTCAGGTGGTTTAGCTGGAAATGGTGCCAGAGTGTGATTTGAAACGAAACAATCAGTCACATCAGTTTAGAGACAAGTATATGTGTAATATTTACAGTACGTGGCTGGATAAGATGGTAGAGGAAGGATCTGGTGTGGGGTATTTAGAAACACAACTATTGCCATGGACACACGAGGAGAGTCTGTGTCTGGAGCCATACAGGCCGCTCTCTGGGCCTGCAGTGCCACCAGGAGCGCCTCAGGGTGCTGCTGATTGGGAATGGTCCCTGTACATGGTCCCTGGCATGGTGTCAGTCAGTCTTGGTGAGCTGAATTGGAGAAGTCAGACAGCCAAGGGAAAGCCAAGATGGGAATGAGGCCACAGTTCACTGTCCCCAGCTTTACCAGGAGCAACCTTTCTGAGGTGCCCCTAGGGAGGAGCTGGGGCTGAGCAGCAGGGCTCCAGCAGCCACCGTAAGGTACCGCAGCGGGGCTGATGCCATTCCCTGGATTGTTGCTCTTTCCCATCAGCCAGAGACTGCAGCAGAGCTGGTCTGAGCTTGCAGCAGATGGTTTGCTTATGGTTTATGTTATGGTTTTTGTTTGTTTGTTTGTTTTTTGAAATACAACCTAATAAGAGTATATTTCATTTGGATGGACACATGTCTTTTCCAAGGGAAGTGTTAGCAAAGATTCAAAGTTTGGGAATGGATTTTACTTAGTCTACAAGCGGGGGTGCAGAGAAAACTGAAAACTTGTCCTTCTATAGTCTTATGCTTAATGCTATTCTAGTAGTACTCCTTTGTTCCATTCCATTCCATTCCATTCCATTCCATTCCATTCCATTCCATTCCATTCCATTCCATCCTGAAGGACACAACAGTGGATAGAGTGAGGGAATGGTCTTAAACTAAAAGAGGATAGATTTAGATTAAACATTAGGAGGAAATTCGTCACTGTAAGGGTAGTGAGGCACTGGCTCAGGTTGCCCAGAGAAGCTGTGGATGCCCCATCCCTGGAGGTGTTCAAGGCCAGGTTGGATGTGGCCTTGGCCAAGCTGATCTAGTGGGTTGCATCCCTGCCTATGGCACTGGGGTTGGAGTAAGGTGATCTTTAAGATCCTTTCCAGCCTAAGCCATTCTATGATTATATGACCTGGATCTCTCACTACAGGTTCTGCTTATCCGAATTACTGCAAACCAAGGTCATTTTGCTGTTCTCTAGAGAGAAAGTCAGGTTTGCATGCTTTGGGATTGGCTACTCACTGGGAAGCAATGTCATTGCCTGGCTTCACTGTGCTGAACACTTGCATATTTTTACCAGGGAAACCTAACAAAAAGTCTTTTCCATTTATTATTTATTAATGTTGGTGGAGTTGTAAACACTGACCTCTTTTCATCTGAGGTCTTTGCTGTCAAATACAGAATGGTTTAAGTATGTAATGCCATTCTTGACAGCCTAATCATACCGTTGGCAGAATTAGGTGTGCTCTGCCTGTGAGTGAGCTGCCTTCAGTGGCACAAGCTGTTGAACTGGCAGAGCAGCCTCTGGAAACTTTTTAAGAGAGGTAGCCTTGCTGAAGCTGCCACAAACTGTTCAAATTGCAGGAGGTGAACCTTGGTGTCATTATAATGCACAGAACAGATGATACAGGATTTCACTTTTATGTTGAATAACAGAATGGGTAACAGTTTCTAATAGGAATGAATAGCAGGTTATGACAGAAATGATCTTGGAGGAGATTGAAATTATTCCCATATGATCTTGGAAAGACTAGTGGTAATATACGAACATGCAATTAGTCTTGGGAGGGAAGGAAAAAAGAAAAAACACTGCTCAAATAATCTTAGCCTCATGGTGTAAGGGAATGATGAGATGGGGAAGCAGTAACTGACAAGCAACAGATGCTCTGCCACCAAGTTATCTACTAAAACAAAACAGAAACTGTGATTATAATGCTATGGACTGTATTTCTTCAGAAATATATGCATATTTTTACAGAATAGTGTCTTCATGTTGATATTTATTTAAAACTTGGTTCAAAAACCATGTAAGGCAGGAGGAAATTTTACAATGACTTTGATATATTTTGGCTTAATTTTGTATTGTAAGATTTGGCATTTTTTTTGTTTTCTGATATTTCATGTATGCTGGTTAGAACTGAGAAAGCTGAAAAATTCCCAGGTAAGCTTCTGCCTCTTCTGTGTCAGGTTTTATGTAACTAGAATTTGACTTTTCAGCCATGTTTTTTCAGAGATGTTCACAAAATATTTTGGTGACTTATTCTAGGTTTATTGTAGCTTTTCTCTTCAATGTAATATTCCAAACGCAAGCCATCTCCTTTGGCTTCCTGAGAAAACATTTAGCCCCTGATATGTTCTGTAACCTTATTTATATTACGAATGGCTAGCTGTGAGGTATTCTCATTTCTGAATTCAGGTTTCCTTGTTTTTACCATTATTTCTATTGGTAAACTGCTTGGCTGATTATATATCAAACAAAGCCTACCCGTAAAACCAGAAAAATGAATGTAATAAGTAATTTGGATAAGGGAAGAGTCATTGAAACTTTTTTATCATTCCAGAGTATTCAGTGAAACATATGATGAAAAGATACCATAGTCAGTGGTTTAAAACAATTCTTATGACTAAAGATCATGGATATATGGAATGACAGCTGTTTATTCTGGTAGATAGTTGAAGAAAGCGTGGTTTCTTGTGTATGAAAGCAATACAATAATCCTAATACAAACACTTCATTAGTTTCTAGATAAGTGAGTTTTTGAACTGAACAACTGCAGATGAAGAAGGAATATAAAATTTAAAGCTTTCTAAGTAAGATTATGTGGAGAGAAATATCAATGTTGCATGCATTCAGTCTGCAGCCGCTGAGAAATGGAATGAAAAATCATGTAATTCCCAGACAAAACTCTTCCTTAATTTAGCTGAAAGTGTAAATACATATCTGCTAATTAAAAATCTTATTAGAGTGTTAGAATTTCCCAATGCACCAAAAAGTAAATCTTAAATTCAAACAAAGGGCTAAGCACATATGCAAATGTGTACGCATATCTTCACTGGAAAGAGTAGCTGCACACAAATCAAAGACGTTTTTATCAGTAACAATAATGACAAAAACGAATAGCAGTTATTTATTCACCTCAAACTTGATTTTTTTTTTTTTAATGCAAAAATGATCTTAGTGAATTGACAGTTCAATTCCTGCATTTTCTTGCTATTTATACATTTGTGTTCTGACAACTCCTTTTTAGAGGAGGCATCTAATTATTATTAAAACTCTGTAGACTTACTAAGAGGAAAAAGAAAATAAACGTTGCCTGTGTCCTAGACTTTTACCCCTGTATCTCCTGGAAATCTTTTCAAACTGTTGTTCCAATGCTTACAAGACAGCCAAGGGAAGACAGCAGAGACTTGTTCCTGGTATGTGGGGAAACAATCTAGGTTCCTCGTTATGTGCTTGCTTTTAAATATAACAATTTTAGAATCTAAATGAGATTAGAAAGTACATTTTTTTCGTAAGCAGTTCTCTGTATTTTGTCCTCATATTAGTATCCATGGTGTTACAACTGCAGCCGTGATTAAGGCTGGGGACAGTCTGATTAATGATGTCTGTCTCAACAAGGTCCAGCCGCCCCCCAGCTGAGAGAAAATTTCCAGTGATTCACAGATTGAAATGAAGCAGACTCAGGCTGCGCAGCTTGCTATCAAGGTCACAAACGTGGCAGATGATGGATCAAATGCTCCAGTGTTTTCTGGCTCTGCTCAGGCCATTGGTGCTCACTGGATTGTTTTAGCAGCTTTGGACCTTAGATTTTGGGACAGATTCTCACGTCTTGCAGCTGAGCATCCTCTGTGGTTGGGAAAAGCCCATAAAAAAATAGTGATGGAGGTCACAAATATGCCTCTCACATTTTGTGAAAGGAGCAGAGGCAGGAGAAAGCGCACCATGGGAAGAAAGATGTGGGGTGACTTCATCTGTTTTATACCAGAGAAAGCACATGAGCTTAGATGTTAAATGTACCCACCACACAAAATGATTTTATGAAACATGAGCTATATCTATAAAGAAACCAGACATCCTTCATTGTACAGTCTGCAGATTTCTTTTAATTATTATTTTGATGGTAACAAAGGCATTCCAGAGTAGCAAAGAGAGACTGAAAAATGTTAAATGCTCTTGTCTCCCACCCTTTATATAACCCAAGGTCTGAAAGCAAGGATTTTGTTTTGTCAATACTATAAAGCTCTATGCAGTCCGGGGAGATATTTTTGAGAAGACTATTTTCTAACAGAATTCAGGGGACAAAACCTTGCGCCAACCCACAGACTTGCTGAATTCTTGACTAGTAGCCACAAAGAGTACCTGTGCAGTTTGCTTTGATGTGCTTCTGTTCCTCTGTGGCCTTTTAGCTTCTTGCCGTTCTGATAGGGCACAAACGGATAGTGAAGTGTTACACAAAGCAACATTTCACTTGTCAGCTGCACCCCTGCTGTTGATGCTTCTCTCTAGGGAGCCATTGAGTTAAATGGTGCAGAGTCAGCTGGCTGGGTTTTTCTTCTCTCCTATTCAGTGGCTTCACCTCATTACCTCCCAGGTGAAACTGGAGCTGTCTGCATCAGCAGCCTGGTTCTGATTTCAAAGAATGAGTTAGGATTTATGACTATTGACCGTGGAAGGCCAGAGCATTGAAGCACTAGCCTATTTTAAATCTATTTTACCCAGTTCTTTTGCAGGTGCTGCTGCTAGAATTAATTGTTGGGCTTTTTTGGTCAGTTTTGTTCTCAAATACTGCAGTAGAAAGTTGAAAAAAACATCGGAGAGGAGAGCAACACCACAGAGGAAATGTATTATAATCTTCTCTGGGACTCCTGAGAAATGGCACAGTAATCCTGGATGTAACGTTAGAACAGTGCTTGCAGCTCTTCATTTATCAATTCTAAAAGTGCATAGCTAAATATAGAGGTATGCAGAACATAAAAATGCATTAATAAAAGAAAGGGAAATCATAATGGTTTGTTTGCTTCTCTGCTTTAACAGCTCAGACGATGCAGCCTGAACGTTTATAATTGTCATTGTCAGATACGTCTGAAAACTCATCTTACCTATTATTCTAAAGCAGTTATTTAAAAGATGTAAATCCTTTCATTTCTATGGAGATGAGCAGTGACAAATAATTACAAGTGTAAGCTAGGATCAAGTATATCTGCAAATAAAGCCTGTACTCTCGCAGGACATCTGCAGCTAAATAGTGCCTGAATCCTGGCTGCTCAGTGAGAGGTTCCTTGGCATTCATTTCCTAACAGGCTAATCCCACAGTGACAAAGCTTAGGAAGGGGAAATCTGTTTTCTTCCTTCCCCCTCAGCATTAAGTGTAACTTATTTAATACAGAGGCAACAGCTGCAGCAAGAATGCCAAGCCCGGCTAGTTCAGTTACTCAGAAATTCAGCACAGAAACTGAGGAAGTCGGACCACATGGAACAATTTCACATGTAAGGAAACTGCAGACAAAGAGTGGGTGAAGTGGCAGGATTTGAGAACGTTATTTTACTAAACGTGGCTTCATCCTCCGGCATGTTGATGCTATTTGCGGTGCTGCTTCTCACAGGCACCAGGTGGGAGAAGCACTTTGCGCAGCGCCCCTGGGAGCTGTTCATGTAACAGTGCTCCACCAGTCTGCGAGCCGCATTGCCAGGCAGCTCAGAGGTTACCAGCTTTCTGTTACCAACTGCTCTGAAGACACAAAAATTGCTGAAAATTATGGTAACACAAATCATTAGAGAGGAAGTGTCTTTAGAAGCTGACAGAAGGTGTACGAGGTTTTAGGGAGCTAGATCATCCTTCTCCAGCTGATGTAAAGGTGTGTTCTGGGTTGGTGTCCTTCTGGATTACACAACTTTCTCTGAAACAACAGTTAGCTCACATATACCTGCTTGATGACTTCGTAGTTCCTGAGTATTTCGTGTGTCTTGTGTTACTAGCAACAACAGTGTAATTGGGCTTGTCCTCTATTCATTAATCCAAAGAGAAAACAGATTTAATTTTAGGCATATTAAGCTGACCTAACAAAGGAAAGGAGAAGGAGTGAAACGCAAGAAGCAAAAAAAGACATGGAAGGAAAGATAAAGGAAAAAAAAAAGCACAGCAGAAATGTTCCTGCAGGCATAGCTGAGTGCTGTGAAGGTGTCTTGTAAAGGCAAGGGCTCTGGAAGACAGACGGGAAGGAGCCAGCTGCAGCTGGGAAGTGCTGGCTGAGCGCGTCTGAGAGCCCAGCAGCCACATCACCCATCTGCATGCACAGGACTGGTCTCACCCTCGCTGGCCTCTTCAGGCTGTAAGATCCCTGGGCAGGGATCATGTGCCTGCCATCCGGTGCTATAAAATATTAGAGTGCTCTGATGAAACATGTGAAAGCCTAGAGGGCACCTTGAACAGGAGAGATGTGTGGAGGGAAAAAAAAAAAAAAAAAAAGGTAAGCTTGGTGTTTGGGTGTGAGAAAATGGAAAGTCAGTTTTACACCTGCCTCTGCCCCTGACAGTGACCCCACCAGTGTCACATAATGGATCACATAAGTGGACTGCTGCTGGGAGCCATGGGAGTGTGAATGGATCAGCAGCCCGGTAGTTAAAGGGTGCTGCTTTTTCCAAGGCTCCTTCAGAGACCTGAGCTAAACTGCTCAGAGATCAGTATCTCTGCTGGCGATGCTGCTGCGCTGTTCTGGCAGAGACCGAGAGAAACCACTCTCAGAAATGATGCTGAGTGCTAGAGCATCCTCTGGGGATTTGGGATGCAAGCTCAGGTCCTTTCCTTGTGAGGGAAGGTTCATCCCAGGTTCAGGTCAGGAAAAACAAGGAAAGGAGCAGAACCTGTGATGCCCACTGAATCTCAAGAGGTGCAGGGACTCCTTGCATTTCAATGTTAAGTGGGAGACTACCATTTCTGCAGTCACTGTTGAATGCATATTTTAATCATATGGAATTTAAGCTCTCTCTCTCCTCACCAATATTTTTCATTAGGTTGAATTCAGGTATTTAAATAGTTTAAATATGACCTGAACGATTTTTATTTTGCAAATAACAGTTGCAAAGTATTTGCTTGGCCCTATCCATGGTAGTGCTAGAGCTCTCCTTTAACCTTGTATTTTCTCAATACAGCTGAACCCAATTTTATATGTGAGGCCCTAGACCTGTGCTTTTCAGCTGAAGGAACCCAAGTGTTGGCAATGAGCTGAACACACAACCTAAGTCTGTTAGGGGAACAGGCTGTGTCGCTGCTCAGGGAATTAGGACAACTTCACTTCAGCGGGATGTGAAGGGAATTGTTTGTGACAATGACCAAATAGATCTTCCGTGGTGTGTGGGTGTTTAAAGCACGGAGTGAATCCCAGAGAGAAGCCGGTCAGCAGTGGCAGAAAATCGCTCTCACCAGAGTGTAGCGGCAGATTTTGAGGCCAGCGTTGTGTGTGAAGCCCCTTTGTGAGACAGGGCAGGTGGGAAAGGTCCTCAGGTTGATCTGTAGCTTAAGATCCAAGGCAAAGTGAAATAAAAAAGCATGTATATGCTTTTGGTCTTTTCCCTGTTGGTGAAAGAGGGCCCTGATCCCTGGTCAGCAGGGGCAGGAGGGCAGGCACCTGAAGCCCCCACCCAGAAGGATGTTGCCTGTGCCTTCAAACTGAGTGTTTTCATCCTGCTCCTGTTGAAACAAGTAGTGCCCATGTCTCCCAGGCATGCTTTGTAACCTGGATTTTGTCTGTTTAAAAGTGGGGACAACACTAGGCTGCAGCCCTCACCCCTGGGAGGGACCGGTGCTTTCAGGCCACTTACTACCTGCTCGTGATCCATATTAAATAGGGCGGAAAGAAAAATTGTGCTGTGCTAGGTATTTTTTGGCAAAAAATTGTGATTTGCTAATGGCCTCTCCTCAGTTGGATGCTGTGCAACTACATTCTTGAAATTAATATTTAATCAAATGCTAATAGCACTTTGTGCAGAGTTCAGATGTGCTGGTGAGGCTGTGCTGCATCCAGAGCTTTGCTCTGCTGTTCTGCTTCCAGAGCACTTGTGTCTGTGTTTTAAAATGATACACCAACAGATGTCTTTGGTTTTAACTTTGCAGTCAGTGTAGAGGAAATATAGCACAGGTAAATGTGACTGCAAGTTGTTTCACTGTATGAAATTTTACAGTGCTGACAGCAAAATAAGGCCTACTGTGGCCATGGTTCCTTCAAAAGTCTGGACAGTGTATTTAGGAAAATATGATTAATGGAACGGGACTGGCACTTTCTGTTTTATATTTTACCCACAAAATTGAAGGTTCATAAAAATTATAGTAAGTTTTTCTCATTCTTTTCTTTCCTCTATGACCAGTAGGTCTTTTAACTCTGCAGCCAGGCGTGTGGCTTAATCTCGTATATTCTTGAGACTAAAACTTTTGCCTGCGTTGCCAGATAGAAAACCTTACTGCCAAGCCACCATTAAAATTCTCAGTGAAATTAAATTGAAGGCTACATGTGTACAATTAAGAATAATAATGGGGAAAATCAATCTTCCTGGTGAAGTGAGTGTTGACATACGAGATATTTCCTTTCAGGTTTGAATGAAAATGCTCGTAATGTTTTTCTTCGGTTGTCATTCAACCCAACATTAATTACATTGCAGGGTTTCCCCAATGACATGTTTGTTGAGCCGTATGTAAGTGACAGGATGATTATGTCTAAATGATTTGTAAATGTGTTGGCTTTGAGGGCTCAAATATTTGTGTAAATGAGTCTTCAAAAAGCTGAGGAGTGCTTGTTGCCACAGATAACAGGATAACAGCTTTTTTAATGCACCTTATTTTAGGGCTCTGTTTTGATTATCTTGCTCGTTTTGGTAGTTTCTTACTTCAACACAACTACCATGAACGTCGGTGGGATGGTTTCAGAGTAAGAAGCAAGCCCGTATAAAGAAGACAACAGAATCTCATATGCAAAGAAGCAATTTCAATTTTAGCTTTAAGACATAAAAAGCTATGATGCATCCTCTGAGAGAAAACAGTGAGAAAACAACCCCGATGTTAAGAGTCTTAATGTGGGGAGTCTTACCTCTGTGGAAGAGGTAATGTGTTTGGAAAATGGATTTAATATAATTCCTACAAAGTTATTTTAAAGGACAAGATTTCATAATAAGCATCTTGGTTGAAGTCTGCATGACTGTAATAGGGACAGCATTCTAATGATTTTCCTTTCTAAGGAGCCACTGACACATTCAGTTACTGGGCAATGAGCCTGAGTGCCAGGATGATGGCCTGAAAACATGCAGCAACCTATCCCCAATTTTTCTATAAATTAAGAAATGTCTTAGACCAGGAAGAAAAGTGGAATGAAGGAGTATGTGAAGCAAGGCAGAGAAGAGAGAGCTTTAACTGGCACCTTTTGAAGTTGCACAGGTAAAGAAATCCCCTGAAGAAGTGTGGCAGGGATTGCCATGAGGCTTCCCATTGGTGTGGAGAGATCGATGAAGGAGCAAGGAGCTCGGAGGCACAGCAAATGATGCAGCAACCTGCAAGCAGAAGGGGGAAAGGGCAAACAGCCTGTACTTTGACAGACGGCATTTCCAATCCACTGGGCAATTAGTGGGAAAGATAAGGAATTAAAAAGTATGGTGGGTTTACAAGATAATGGGAGAGGATGCAGTCTGCAAAGAGATTTGGATGTTTATTGAGACAGTGACGTTCTCACAGCTCAGATATGGGTTACTGCTGTGTAAAAATTGGCAGACTAATTTACTGAAAGCAGAAAAATATCTCTGGGCTGTCAGAAGTTCTGCCATAAAAGTGCTTTCTTGAGATAGGAGCTTTTTGCAACCTAATAGCTGTGTTGGTTGTCTAAAGAAGATGTGAACTGGTTAGGGCACAGCGCACTGCCGTGTTCTGTAATCTCAAGTGATGCTACAAACATATTCCAAATGATCTTCAGTTTTCTTGGAAAGATCTTATCTTTGTTAGTCCTGCCAGTGAAGTTCAGGCTGTGTACCTAATCTTTCTGACACCAAGTGTGATGGATAGAGTATCAAGCAAAAATAATTCAAGTCTGAACAATTAGGCAATTCTTTTCCTCCCTTAGAGACCCCAGAGGCCACTTTACTGACTTCGGGCATAGCTCAGGGATTTTTTCACCTGCTAACACTGAAATCCAGCAGTTTCTGTGGTAACACTTGACAATTGGTTGCCATCCCGAGGCAAGTTTTCTCCAAAATGCAGGGAGAGAGGTTTGCTGAAGCTGTGGGTAAAGAAAAACAGAGAATTAGAGTATTAAACATTTAGCAAAGAATTCACTGCTAAAGCTGGAATTTGATGAGGACCTGGGGAATCATGTGGCTAAGTGAATGTTATTTGCTAATTGGCAATAACAGCAGAAGCTGAATCAGAGTAGTGTAAAAATGGCCCTACCGTATGGTCCTTCTCGATTCTGCTGCTCTCCTGTCTCATGGATGGCCCTTGAGGCTACATGGGTCTTTGCTCTTCAGGTTTCATAACTTCTTATCAGTCTCAAAAATGGATTTAAAGAAAATGAGTATAAATTAAAGCATAGAAGCAGGTTGAAGCAGAGTGGATTTGATTCTAGCACCATTAACAGGTAATATCAATGAGGTGACAGGAAGCACTCGAGTCACTGAAATTGTGTTTATTTAAAAGAAAGGCCAATGAGAACTGAATTGGATCCTTCTCGTTCTGTCTTGCAAGTGTCTGTTACAATGAACTTCATGTGACAGAGACCACATACATCTTTTGTTCTGTGTGGCTCTGAGCACGTTATTGTGATTCTGAAAATAAGCACTAATAATTTCCTGAAGAAATGTCCTTTTGGATGCACCACTGTGTATTTTCAGCCGCTTTTGACATTATGCCACTAAAAGCTGGTTTGCCTTTCAAATGTGATTCTTCAGATGTAGTTAGAGGTTCAGCAGTGAGGATAAATTGCTTTGTCTGAAAGATTCAGGGATTACAAAGTTGGGGAAGTATGAGGGAGAAAGATATTGGATGGGGTCCTTGGGATCTACTAAAATTCCTCTACTGCACCACATTGAGAGAAACTAAAACAAGAAGATCTTAGACCAACCTCAGCGTGGCTGGGCCCTCCAGAGGGCTGCCTTCTGGCCATGGGCCCATTTCCACCTTTTTGCTCCCAGATTTCATTGATATATTGAATTGTGTCTATGTTTTCTTGGAATCTTGCTTGGTATAATTCTACACTGTACTCTTACAACTAGAGTTATCTCATTTACAAGCCATCTTTTAATCCAAATCCTAATTTAAATAAAAACTGGAAATAATCCATTAGACTAACTGAGCAAGTCAACGATGACTTTCATAAAAAGTTTTAAAATTGGCAATTTGTAACCAGAGGTATTGCATCAAAACATGTAGAATATACAGATTAAGATGTGATTCTGTGATGACATGTTGTATTGCAAAGTGACTGCTATAGTACACTTTAGCATGAAAATGTGATGAAAATCAAAATGCTTTCTTTTGTAAAAATAAAAAAAGGGCATTATTAATGAGTAAATCTGATAACCTTTTTAAAGCACTACACATTCTTTGTAGCTAAAACAAAGAGACGTCCTAGGTTTTCAGGATGCTACTAGTTCCTGTGAATACTTGGGTAAAGTTTTGTAAGGAGCTAAATAATGCAGGTGAAAGTGTATTGGTGTTAAATCATCTGTCTTGTGGCTGTGGAAACTATAATGAGAAAAAGGTTTATCAGTGCGCTATATAAATGAGTGTCATTCCTCTTTCTCACATGTGAAAGCTGAAGGTGAATGAATGGGCACTTGAACTGACTTTGCTGCTGGATTGATTCTTTTGATGGGGATATTTCATTGCCCGCTCACTTCTTTACATTTGGTCCCTGCACAGGGAACTTTTCCTTCACAAAATGGCTAATTGTTGTAACAAAAGCCTGTAAAAGTTCACTGGGGAAATGAAGTTGTGCATTTACAGTAGATTCTAATTTGAAAGTTAGCCAAATGCTGAGCGCATCCAGAAACGTTTCCCAAATTTACTTTAGTCTGAATATAATTAACTTCAGTGTCTTTAATTTGCTCTGCCAGTACCAGCACCACTGCCAATATTAACAGGATTTTTTACAGGTCAGGGCAATTATAAGCACCATACCAGTCTCAAATGAGCTAATAAGGAGAGCAAAGAGTTATAGCAAAAGGTAAATAGGATTTAGTTTGTCAGGTAACCTTCTCAGTGGTCACAGCAATACTGTAATAGTATCTATATTACAGTCAGCAAGTTATTACTTGTTAGAGCAAGATCCTTTTATTTATTTATTTATTTATTTTTTCTCTGTTTTCCCTTTGGGTAAGATACCGACTAAATATCCTGGTGTTTACACTGGTTCACCAAGACATTTCTTATGATGCAAAGCTGTATAAAATACCTAATCTTGACCTTCTTTGATGATACGCAAGTTGGATCAAAACAGGAAGCCTTCCTCTCCCTCCAGAAGAAGTCCATAGATAAGAAAAATATTTATCTTTTGTAAGACAAGCAGAAATGAAGTTTGTAGATAAGCAAAGGAAACATTTTCTTGGTAAGAGAAATGTAAGGAATTGTTAGTAGGTAAGTTGCATTGACAGTCTGCTGAAGTGTTTGTCCTGGAGCGGCCATGCAGATGCCTATGAATTTCCGAGCATTTCAAACCATTTCAAATTCAAAGAATCTCCAAACCTGACCTGGGAGCCTACAGAGTCTGCAGTTCAACAGCATTCTCATTTACCAGGGCTCTGGTCATAAAGAGTGCTTGGCTTTTTCACCTTTCTGACCTTTTTGAGGGCTTTCAAAACATTGCTTCTGGGCTTTAGGCTTTTCAGTACATTTCCTAAAGCTAACTCCTTGGAAGGCTGATGTGAGTGGGAGTAGAATTTCACCTTAAGCTTCTGCCATAGTCTATTTGTACAGCTTTGTAATTCTATATTAGTGAATACAATCCTATCATATGGCAACTATATCCCCAAACTTGTAGATACAGAATCCAGAAACTTCCTGAAAACCATAAAGCAATGACAGTACTTGGGAGAGTTTGTCTTGGACTCAAGAAAGCTCAGTAGAAGTTCTCATCCTCAAACTTGGCTAGTTTGTAATTCACTTACTGTACAGAAACACTTTCATACAATTTACCTTCAGGAGTTTGTTTGTTTGTTTGTTTTAATGAAGTCAGTGGTCGAGATGGAGTTTTAGGAGTCCCAGAGCAGAAATTTGGAAGACCCAATCTGTGCTGTTAGATTAGGAAAAGTACTGGTCGATGTATTTGAGGAGACTGCCTTGACTACTAAATAGGCTGGTGCCTAGATTTCTCTTGCTTCTTGAGTGTTGTGAATGAAGCTTCTCTGCTGGGAGTGAGCTGAATGGAGAGCCCTTGTTCCTGGGGGAGATGTGAGAGACTTTTCTGGGGAGGTGAGTCACAAGTCTCACTTCCTTGGTGACGTGGTGCTTTGCAACAGAACAAGGGTAGAAAGGACAGAGAGGGGACCATGATAACACAAAATGTAAAGCCACGTGTGCTATAATGTCATCATTCTTCTGGAATTGTTTGCCTAGAAAAAAAGTACACACATCATTTATTTTTAATATGAAAGAAAATCTGATTCCACTAGCTGCAGACTAGTGAAATTATTAACCAAACGTTTATTTCTTAATCTGAAGGTTGTTTCTTTTTCCATTGTCACCTTTATAATATCCATGTGTTACCAACTAAAATATGTGAACTTGGGACTGAGCCTGATTCTGCCTTCATCTGTCCTGGCTTTAACTTCCTGGTCTCAGGAAGTTTATCCACTCAAGAGAATTGATGACTGTGCTGCAGACTCTTCAAGTGATTTTAAAATGAGACTTAAAAAGTGAGATGATACAGAGCAAGGGTGGGCTTTTGCGTGTGTAAGTGTGTGTCCCATTAAGGCTGGCAGGCCTTTGGTGCTATTTCTGTAGTGGCTTTCAATAAAAGGGGCTTGGCTTTGCAGATGAAGAATAAACTTGACATTTAGTTGAGTCTGAGGCAAACTCTTCCAAGCATCTTATCGTCTGCTGAGGTTTATACATCTACGGTATGCTGCTACCAGATGCTGTTTCACCATTTCTGGGAGCTCTGAGAACAAGCGTTACGCTTCCATAATTAATAATAGAAAACAATTTCCTTTTTAATTTTAACGATGTCAGAAGAGATCCAGTCCATCATGCTTTGTGAACCGGCTTCTGGCAGCTGCTGAATAATAGAAGGAAAACTCCAGCTTGTGTCCTCTCCAGCGGATATACCGTGTTACTTGTTATTCATGAGTCCCTGTTTTCATTCAGATTCATTAAATAGAATGGGTGGGTGATACATGCCTCTTACTGCCTAGAGGCTACTTTGATTCATGTGATTCAGTGTTACCTTTCTGCCACTTGCAAGTACTTGAGAAAGAAGTAATTACAATGCAGATAAACTTGCTGAATTTTCTGACGTTCTTAATGATCCCTGGGAAATTGGCTTCCAAATTTGCACTCGCATGCTTTTTCAAACAGCGTTACTCATGGTAACCCTGCCAGGAGTGAAAAGGAATGTGAAGTTGCAGAGTTCCTGGTTCCAGGGATTGTTTGATGCTTTGCTTCGGTTTCCTGCTGCAAGCTGGAATCTAGGATGGAATAGGATAGGATCGGTTAGAATAGAATAGTTCTGTTGGAAGGGACCTACAAAAATCGTTGAGTCCAACTGCCTGACCACCTCATGGCTAACCAAGAGTTAAAGCATGTTACTGAGGGCATTATCCAAACGCCTCTTGAACACTGACAGGCTTAGGACGAGAGACCTTGCAGAAGGATCTGGATACATTGGAGCACTGGGTCATCAGCAACGGTGTGAAGTTCAACCACAGCAAATGCCAGGTTCTGCACCTCAGATGGAGCAATGCAAGACCCAGGCACAGACTGGGCAGTGAGTGGGTGCAGCTCAGCAGAAGGACCTGGGGGTGCTGGTTGGCAGCAGGCTCAGCACGAGCCAGCAGTGTGCCTTGGCAGCCAGGAGGGCAAGCCCCATTTTGGGGTACAGTAAAGACAGCATGGCCAGCCTGACAAAAGAGGTGATTCTCCTGTTGTATTTAGCACTGGTATGGCCTCAGCTTGAATTTTGTATCTGGTTCTGGTCTCCACAATAACAAAAGGATGTTAAGGTATTTGAGAGTGTCCAGAGGAGGGCAACAAAGCTGGTAAAAGGGCTGGAAGTGGTCCTGTAAGGACAGGCTGAGGACACCTGACTTGTCTCTTCCGGAGAAGAGGAGGCATCTCTCTCCTATCCCTGTGGTGTTGCCATCTGCCATTGGGTTAACTCATTTCAGAACTGATGAAGCCACCAGCCAGTTTGGGACCTTGACTCAAAAATGGTGCATCACTGAACTGGGGGAAAGCAGACTAGTGAAACGGTTAGAGCTATATGTATTTCATCCTTCCAGCTTATTTTTGAATTCAACTTGTATTTTGGCATGCGTATTGCTGTACATCTCAGAGGATTGACTAAATGTGGATATATTTATATTGTAAAGATTAGTTAATACTGGAGATTTTTGCAAAAGAAAGCTGTCCTGCTTGGAGGTCTCCGCGGAGGGGGCTGCTACCAAGATTTTATGGCACCATGGCATGCTCATGTGTCTGGGCTGCTCCTTAGAGGCCCCTGGCATAGCACTGACACAGGGCCCCAGCAAGATATGACTGCAAGTCCTTTCCAAGCATTTTTTAAACCCTTTAAGCTTGCCTAGTGTTAAAGAAAAGGCTGAGTGAGCCAGGTAAAGCTGGCAAATACTGGGTGCTGGATTTTCATCGTGACAGTGGGGCACGCAGCACCTCTGCGGGACTTGTGCTTTGTAATGAGTGCTCACTCAGCATCAATTCTTCAATGATGCTGCACTAACCTGGGGAGATCAAAGTGGAGCTGGTGCTGTTGAGTGCTGAGAGTTCAAGAGGAAGTTTTTCTGACAGCAGTAATGAAGCGCTGCTACTGACTTGTGATGGGGCTTCAACAGCAGTCTGTCAGCCCATGGTATGCATGGCTCTTGGGCAAGAAGAGGAATGATGACTTTGTCATGAAATCGTTTCCTTTAGTATGCGAAACCGTGAAGGAAGCCTGGTGGTGAGATTGAAAGTAGTCAAGAAGAATTTGTAGTTATCTAAGCTCAGGTCACAGGTTAAATTGCTCTTAACTTCAGTTCTGAGAGACATCCCAATCTTGAGGATGTAAAATCTGGCTGTAACAGTGGAAAATATTGTTTGACAAGTAAAAATATTCAAATCCTGATACTACCCTGTAAGCAAAATTAACTATCTTGGTGGGGTGACTCATTGTCAAACTATAGAGGCAATGGGCAGAACCTAGCTGGGAGTTTTCTTCTACCAGTGACCACCAAGCAAACAGAAAGACTGTAGCAGACAGTGTCAGACTGTTTTGTGAAAAATAATGCTGTGTCTTCATTTATCAGTCAGTGAGGTGGCTGTTTTCCTTCAACTGCTGTGTAATGTGGCACAAATATAAAGGAAAGAATAATGCAAAATTGAGCAAAGATATTAAAATTCGGATCCTTTCCAAAGCCACCTTCTTGGGCAGGTTGCACACAGAACACCAAAGTAGAATTTCAGGAAGAAGTGATCTTATGACGGAAGGAGCATCCTTCATCCAACTCCACATAGCTGGACTCATCTCAAGACTCCTGGCGGTCTTGAGTGGTAAAACCCTCTGGAAAAATGAGCCAGCTTCTTAGTTACCTAAAGATGGACAGAATGCCAAAGAAGTGGTGCATCAGGTTATTGTAGTCTGTTTTTCTAACGCATTTTCTTCTGTTATTAATTGATGTTTAGGGGCACCAGTGGCAGCCAAACCTTTTCCTGTGCCTGTGGCATTGGTAAGGGCATTCTCTAGTGTTTCATAAAACATGTCCTCTTGATGTAGCTCTTCCCTTAGCAGGGACAAGAGTAAGTTAGCTCTTCTCTACCAGGATGTCACTCTGCCGAAGCTTGTGGGAACTGAGGAAGTCTCTCACCCCTACCACACTGCCTGCAGTCAGCCAGTAGGTTCAAAAAGTTATTGTGGATTGGGAAAACACATACAACTGTTCCACACCTTGCCAGTATGATCACATATGTCTTGCTAGTGTGTGGAACCAGCCTAAAAATAATGTTTAGAGTCAAGAAACGATTGCTATAGCGGTTGCAGAGAATTGCAATAGAAGGGACAGATGTAGCAGCTGGCTGGAAAGTGTTGGATCAGTAACGTTGTCCATGTTAACTTATTAAAACACTGTATACTATTTTCCACCACTTTGTTCCTCTGTCTGAATTAAGCATCTAAATTAATGATTTATTGTAGCAGCTATTTAGTAGCTTTTGGATGAACTGTAAGAAATGTTTCTCCTTTCCAAAAAGCAGGGCCAGCAGGCTATCCACACTGGTCGAAGTTTAAGAGATGAACTCTTTCTAAAGAATTGAGCAGTCTACAAGATGTCCATCTTGTAAATGGACATGTTCAGTCCTGTGAGATGAGCAGTGCAATTCCAGTGGACCCTCTGTTATTCTTTCCTATTCTGATTGAGCTTTCTTTGCTAAAACTGCTCTCATGGTGGGTTACTAGCCTGGACGGACTATTCTAGTGCTTCTTATCAGCCTTTAGAAGAGAATATGAATGGCTGTTCTTAAAATTGTAAAGAAATATTTTTAACGAGGCTTTGAATGTGCAAAATGGATTTCATAATGAAAGTCATTTTTATTGTTGTAGAGGTAATAGAAGGGGAGATTTTGCAAAATAGTGCTAGTTTGTTAATAATTTAGGAAAACATGAACAGGTGAGAGACAGCTCTGGTCCACCCTGCATGGGAATCAGAAGCAGGTCCAGCTGCTCCTCCACCAAAGGGTTTTGGAAATGCCTCACATTCTTGCAGAATTTGGCAAGCTCTCTTACTCCCCGGTGTTACTGTGTGGCCCGTCTCCCAAGCAAACTTTTGTGATGTTTCCTGCCAAGTCACAGATGAATGCAGAAGCAGTTGGCAGGATGAGATGTCCAGAGGCGAAGGACCTGTGTGTATTTTGGTGTATTCCTTGACAGCTTCTGGAAGGTCTTCTGCAGATAATGTTTGGCATTTCCAGTAGTGCTTATGTATAAAATATGAAATTATCCTAACAATGGGAAAAAAGTCTGGGAAGAGATTCAGTATTAAGATAATTCTCTTTAATGCAGATAAGACCATAAGGAAGCAAATTAGACTTTTCTCTTAGTTCTGTTTAACCCATGCTACCAGTAAAAATGCCTTAATTTATCCGCAATATGAATGAAACCTGGCCCTGAGAAAATGTCTCCAAGGTAATCAGGCTGCATTATTTAATGGCTATACAATTATCAGTCCCTATGGTGTCTGTTAACAGGTTTTCTTGTAATTGCAGGTTAGTTTTCTAGGAGAGGAAAAAATGGTAATTTTATTGTATAGCATATCCATCAGAAGCAAAGTTTGATATGTTTTTAAATGATATTCAGGTTACCAATGGCAATTACAATCTGTTACATAAAGAGATATTTTTCCCCCTAAAAGTAGCCTGACTGTTGCCTGCGCAGTTGTTTTCAGCACTAATGAAAAATCCGCCTTAAACACTGTCATTGCTTCAGAGCCTTTGAGTGTATAAACTACACATCTGAAAATGGCTGTAATTGTGTATTTGTGATCTGGACTGTGGAAAGCATCATTTGCAGGCTGAGGTTGGGTTCCCCATACGTATGACGAATGCTGCAGATGAGTTTTCTGATGCTTAGCCCCCTCCCCCTGCAGGTAACCTGCTTTCAAGCACTGCTGTGCTCACCGTTTTCCCTTCTCACCCTCTTCTAAGCAAGTACCATGATTTGTAATATCATCTATATTATAAAATATATTTCTCTTTGCAAAATGTGCCATTTCTACCATTTCTACTAGCACTTTTTATTACATTTGGCCAGTTATTTGCTGTTAGCATTGGCATCTCGGGAGTGATGGTCAGAGCCCAAATAGGGCCATTCCTTAGGGCGGGGGTTCTTGTAGGTAGTAGCCAAAGTGTCCTAATAAAAAAAGGTAACATGAGTAGCTTTTTCCATTTTATGACTGTTTTGACACATAGCTAAGATTAACACAAAAATCAGGCATTCTAGCTTTAATGGTCACATGTAGCTTATAATTATTTATATGAACGAGCTGAGACTCCTCATTATCACTGCTCACTCTGGTCCCATGGCTGAACAAAATCAGAATAATGAGAAATTGCATTAAAATGCAGAGTGGAGTTTTTAGCAAAGCTTCATGCCATTGGTTACTCACCTGAGACAGATATTTTCCTGATGCCTAACTTTGTTTTAAGCTGAATCAGATCAGCTGTTGGCGTGCTTGGTCTGACTCGGGATATAACAATTCAGTGTCATTGAGGAGAAAAAGTTACGGGAGCCTACCAGGTAACCCTGGTATATAGGTTATGGAGTGCCCAGCCCTGCCATTCCCTTTTGAAGCGAAATGGTGTATCTGAAGAGAAGAACCTTGTGAATACTGTTGTTAGCAGGCTGAAGCCTTAGCTGCCTGGAGGCAAGCTGCCAGCTCCCAGGTGTGTGCACAAGGCCCTGGGGTGCAAGGATGCTGTGCGCTTCAGAGGAGGCTGCAAACACATTTCAAAACGCAACCCTGCTCTTGGCAGATAAATGAAGTGAGAGAATGTAATAGGTAAAGCCTTTTCAATGACAAAACTGTCATTGACTTCAGCAGATGGATTTTTACTCTTTTATCTTCTTTCATTTATTTTCCTGCATGAGCGTGCCTGACACATGGCAAACAGGATGGGAAAGGAGCTCCTGGGGTCTCGTGGGACACCCCTCTGCTTCAGCAGCTCTTATATGCCAGACCCAAATTGACCTCTACATACAGAGTATTTTCTAGAATTCACACGTGCTGCCACAAACCACAGCGATGAAATGTGTTTATTTGCACTGTTTCTGTTAAATTTTATCCATCATGTCTTTACTCTTACTCCAACCTTTGAACAAGGAGTTGACTTTACCCAAGGCAGACATCCTCATCACTCTGTGCATGCAGAAAAAGCTGCTCACGTGCTTTGAAAAATTTGAAGCACCCAAGCCAAGGCTGGCTCTATTTTTAGTCTTCTTTTAATTTTTAATTTTTGTAATTCTAAAATGACTGGTTTTATCCTTCAGGTTGAGAATGTCACAGACTACATTTGTTTGGTGGTTCATGTAAGTTTCTAAATTAGATATAGCACATGATGCCACACACTTTCTTTTAAGCTATTAATTTTTTTTATTTTTTTTTTTTGCTGTCATTTCCACTTCTATTTTCTTGCATGGATGTGATGTCTGCTTTGTGCATCTGCTGAATACTTTGTCACTTGATTTCTGTCCAGTCAGATCTGATGAATGGCTTTGCCTCTTTTATGCCAGAAGATTTAGCTTAGACTTCCAAAGCAATTGCACGGTTTATGCTAAGAATCAATTTTCTTTCCAAACAAATATATTCTTTATCATGCTAGATTTCTCCAACTTTGTCATTTACAACAATCAGCAGAAAAATTAAACCAATACAACCTCTTTCTGCTGGCTTAGATGGTGCATCTGTGTTGATTCAGGACCCACTTATATTTATTTATAAAATAATTTCAAGGTACGTAATCAATATCTTACTCTTTGAGCTGACTATAATTTAAAAGCATAGTATTTGAAACTTGGGAATCATTTTCTTATACAAATATTATAAAGCTGAAAAGAAAATCTTGCGAACCTGGGAACAGACAGCTGGAATAGACAACTCTAACTCTTTTTTTTTTAGCAAAGGTTATGAAGCTGCTGTAAATTGTAACCAAGCAATCTATAAGAACTAATGGCTGGAAGTTAAAGCAATGCGAGTGCCAATTATGGGAGGATGTCCTGAAAGGAGTATCAGGGGAAAGCTCACTGTAGCTATCCTACATGAGTCCAGAGAAGGGCAATGAAGCTGGTGAGGGGTCTGGAGAAAAAGTCCTACGAGGAGAGGCTGAGGGAGCTGGGATTGTTCAGTCCGGAAAAAGAGGGGGCGACCTTATCGCACTCTACAGATACCTTAAAGGAGGCTGTAGTGAGGTGGGGGTTGGCCTGTTCTCCCACGTGCTTGGTGACAGGACGAGGGGGAATGGGCTAAAGTCGCATCAGGGGAGGTTTAGGTTGGATATTAGGAAGAACTTCTTTACCGAAAGGGTTGTTAGACATTGGAATGGGCTGCCCAGGGAAGTGGTGGAGTCACCATCCCTAAGGTGTTTAAAAGATGTTTAGATGTAGAGCTTAGGGATATGGTTTAGTGGGGACTGTTAGTGTTAGGTCAGAGGTTGGACTCGATGATCTTGGAGGTCTCTTCCAACCTAGACGATTCTGTGATTCTACATCTTTAACTGTTTGCCTAGGCACTTGATGTTGTGCGCAGAAGAGACGGAATTAAATTAGGCACAATTTTTAAAAGCTGATGACCACTGATGAGCAAACAGTACTCAGAAATACGGTGGTTTTATTCCCACAACTTTGCTTTCTCATTCATGATAAAATCTGAAACCAGGTCAGCTTTATGCTTCCCTTTTTTGCTTATGCGGAGGTATGTATTTTTCAGGCTTGCTTTTTTCCACTGCTGAGTTCTATATGGATC
Source organism: Anas platyrhynchos (assembly GCF_047663525.1). Lineage (NCBI taxonomy): Eukaryota > Metazoa > Chordata > Aves > Anseriformes > Anatidae > Anas > Anas platyrhynchos. Next base: position 141,866,460 of record NC_092588.1, read on the forward strand.
AAATCTGGTGTGACCTAGCAGCAGATTAATCTTACTGGCACCATCTACAAAGTCTGTTCTGAGCTGCTCAGTCCCCACGCTCCCGGTGCCCAGCACCTAGGAGCAACACAGGAGCTGTCTGAAATGCAGTCCTATTCCCAGTTACATTAAATAATCTTGCTGTTCTGTCAAGGTGGAGCCTGCTGGGCTGGGCTGTATGTGCTGCAGAACCTTAGGAAGACCATGATCTCCGTCACATTTGCCCCTGCTGGTTGATACAGGAGTAACTTGTAAAATATTTTCAAGAAGAGAGGAATTTCTTCATTCTAGGAATAGTTCCTATTTATTTGGCCACATGTTTTTTTGCGTTCTTCGTGCCTCACTGCTAAAATTTATTTAAAAAAAAAAAAAAAAAAAAAAAAGAGAAAAAAGACTTTAAATAGTTCTCTTTCCATGAAATGTTGGTAATCTCTGAGCACGCTGCAATTTCACAGTTTGAAACTGTATCTGCTTTCTGGAGGGATCCAGGCTTGCTTTCCCTCCTCCTTTCCTTTCTCCAGACTGATCCTTTTTATACCTTTGCATGGGATTTTATGGACTGCAAGAAATAGAATTTGAGTGATGGTTGTTATGTTGTACATTACAGCTGCCAAAGACAAGAAATACGGGTAATATATTACACCAAAGGAAGACAGCGGTGTTTGAAATCCTCTGTTCATTTTTAGGTTGTTGGTTGGTCAGAAACAATAAAAGGTTATGAACTTCTGTTGGTGTGATTACTGGATGTGTGTGATCAGTAACACATTTATTTTGATGCAGATTCACGAGGCTGTGCCACATTTTTATATGAAGAATTTCTGCAGTGAGAGCAGATTATTGATGTGGTCCTATGGGTGCTGTGGTATTTGAAGGATTCAGTTGAAGCTAGCTCTTTTCTTCCTTGGCTTCCAAAAGCAAATGTGTTATCTTTAGCAGCATGTGCATTCATCTTACAAAGAAGAAAACCAGAAAACCACAACAGAATTTTCCCTTGAAATATGTTTCTGAAGCACGATGACTGAAAGGGGCTGGAGATGATGGAATTTGCACATTCTTTTCCTTCTTTAGCTGCTTTTTTGTTCATGGCTGAAGAGGTTTTGCTGTCATTGGACTTACACATTCATCTCACTTTGAGGTCTCCTGTCCTCCACCTTGTCAACAGTCACATTCCTGTGGAAGATGAAGCGAGAAGAAAAATTATTTGCGCCTTCTCTTTTTTTTTTTTTTTTCTCTCTTTCCTCCTCTCAAGTTTACGTAAAGGCTGAATGAATTTTCAGTTTTCTTGCATGCTGGTTTCCTTCTTATTGTTGCTTTCCAGTAGCACCTGCTGGCCTGCACTGAGGTGCTGAGCTTGGCACTGCACACACACACACACATGAGAAAAGACTGCTCTGCCCACCTGAGGGCACGAGAAGCAAAGTGGTTTTCCCAGTATCAGGAGGGATTATGTCACAAAACTGAAATTTGAGATGAATGCTGGAGTTTTTATTAAATGTCAGTGTGGACTGTCCTCTCATGGTTTGCATTTGATTTTTAAAACTTATGTCTTATTTACTTAGCCCTGTCCCCTGCATCTTCCTCCCAGCCACAGGCAGGCAGAGATTTACACTTATTCTGAAGCCACAGACAGCAACAAACAAGCATACAGCAGCATACACTTAAGGAATTGAGAGGGCAGAAGATATTTTAGTTAAATCACTCTGTTGCCCACTGAGGAAATATGATTGTCTAGTTCTTATTCACAGAGGCATATCGTTACGGTACCTGTATTGGTACAGTATCTATATACTAGTACCTATGCTGATGGGAAAGGCGTTTAGGATGGCAGTCTAATTTGATGTGGTAAAGTGAAATAAGCATTATTGGGAAAATTCATTTACCAGTGTTTCTGCCTTCACATTGCCAAACTATATCTTTCCTCTGTGCTAGCCACAGCCTATTTCTTGTACAGAAGTGGTCTGATAGTAGATGTTCTGTCACCATCATAAATTTGTTTTGGCGTTCCTCACTTTGGACTTAAGCAACACATAGTAGAAATGGGATCTGGGGCCTGGGCTCAGGTTCCGGGCCATGCTCAAGATGCAGTGTGGACGGAGCCTGGCAACTGGGGACAGCTCACAGGGACAAATCTCAAATTTTCCACTTGGCTGGTTTGTCATGGGACAGGTTTGTTTGTAACTGTGCTGTTCAATAGTAATGAAAAAAAAAAACACAAACTACAAACAAAACCAACAAGTTGGAGTGAAATATGGCTATGGGAAGAGTCCCTGAGAAAATAAATATTGTCAGACTGGAAGGGGTGCCTGTTCATTCTTAGAAGTCTGCTCACAGGATCTTGTAATGTTTTACTTATGCTTCAATGTATATCTCAGTATATGGTTGTATAGTCAACTGCATTACTTTTCTTTTTTTTTCCTTTCTCGCAGTGCATGCCAATTAAAGGCCTTGGATTTGTGCTTGGAGCCTACAAATGTATTTGCAAGACTGGATTCTATCATCCCAACATCTTTTCAGTGAACAGCTTTCAGAGTAAGTGTCTTTGCTTGAGTCTTAGGAAAAGAAAAAGAAAGAAAGAAAGAAAGGAAACAGAGATCATTAATAATGCAGAGCTCCTTTTTATCCTAGTCAGGGTTATACAGTGAAATCCCAGTGGTTTGCAACTCTCGGATTATGTAATGATTTAAGGAGTTCTGTCCCTTTGGTTTGCCATTTGTGATACACTTGAGGATCCTGTAAAACATATCCACTTTAAGAACACTTGATTTGTAAATAAATTTAAAAATATGAAAAGAAGTCTTGCTATAGGGAAATAAAGACTTCTGACATCTGTGTTCAAGCACAAGTATTGAAGAATTTAATCTAATAATTGTCTCTGTTGTTAGGTCAAACTGGAATGTCCTAGCCTTTGGCTTTGTGTGTGCTTTAACTGTTTTAATTTTAATTGATTTTCAAAGGAGCATCCAAGAGAGCATGTCCAAGCTCTCATTCTTACAAACAGGCTAATAGAGGTGGGTGAGGTCTGAGTCTGGTTGGCAGTATGCTATGGATAACATATAGCCTACACTTTGCAAGAAAGCATGCTGTGTGGTACTTACAGCAAGTTAAAGGAAGTAGGGAAACAGAATTCAGTTGATACACAGCAGGAAAAATACAAGAATGAGCATCTTCAAAGGTGGTGACTGTTACTTTTATCATATGACCAACGTGTGATCTCTGTGCAGACTTTGCTAGTGAATCCCATCCCCAGCTTCTTGGCCCCATGGTACAGTGTACCTGAGAACTGGGTTAAATACACTGTTTGGTGTTAACTCAAGAGCTGGAAATAAAGCTTCTAAGTTCGTTCCCAAATTAGTTACTCACAAGCTCTGTTTCCCTATGTTAAAAGTGACGGGGTTTCTGGGCGAAAGGCGGGTAGCGCTTTTAATAGATATTCCTGTTTGTTTGATAACGGATATTCCCTGTTTATTTGCAGCCCCAAGTTCCAGAGATTTATTCATTTAACCTGTGTCATGGGATGGCCCATTTTTATTGATTTGGTCTGTTTTGGATATAGATTGGCCAAAGTATCTCACCCCTAACTTGGCCTATATTGTATCTCCTGTAATTATATGTAAGCATAAATAGCACTGTGTTTGTTTAAAAAATTATGTGGTGTTTGTTTCCCTTCCCTTTTCATATTGTGGAGTGTTGTAGAAGGCAGCCTTGTTATAGTGCTTTTTTTCTGGGCTCTCTATGAATCTTTTAATAGAAAAAGGATGATGCTTAGTTGCTCCTGCAGTGCAGTGAGTTATGATGGAGTTGGGATTTAACTCTTTGAATGAACATATGGAAAAACAAACAAACAAACAACAACAACAACAAAACATTCATAGTTTTTTATCATACCAAATGTCATAGACCACAGAAAAACAATGTGGCTAGAGACATTAACAACAGTGATCATTAGGGACAAGATACATTTTTATCTTATAACAGCTGTCTAAAGTGCAGATGTGTGGCAGATATTAGTCATCTAGGTTTACACTGTAGTCAGTAGGGAGAGCATGGCTCCCCTGGAGGGTAATCCTGCTGCTTTGGAAACTTGTCTTTAGATGAGAGAAGTAACTCTTTAGGCAAACAGTCTTTTTTTCTTTTTTATTTTCCCTCCATGTACGACAGAAGGAGGAGCCTACATTACTAACTTATATTGGATATTTTGCTTCTAAATAGCTAACATACAGTGAAATTTTCCCACAAAAGTGCTTGTATATACTGATATTTAAGGGGGTGGAATTAAATGATCTGTGGCCTCTCCAGTCTGGCCATGTGTTACTGTGAGCTAACATAAGCGTGAGGTTAGAAAAAGTCATTAATAAAGAACTGCTTTTAATTCATCTAGATGCAGCTCAATTTGCCAGCCTCTAGAGATGACTTCAAAATGTGCTAGTGGGAGACTGGAAGTGACTGAAATAATTGAAGAAAAAACACTGGTTCAAAGGAGCTTAGCCCTGTCACCCAACTGCATTCTGTAAAAACAAAACTAGAAAAGACAACAAGGTTAAAATGGCTGTAGTGTGTATTTGAAGGTTCAATACGATACTAATACATGGATTCTAGACATGATTCCTGCAAGTTTTGACAGAAACTGTCTGACCTGACGATCTCTTTGTGGTTGGTGAGGTGTGATGAAAAGAGAGAGGAAACTGTATAGAAATGTTAATGGCTTAGAAAGTATTCCTAGAGAAAGAAAATCAAGAGGCAGAAAAGATTTGCAGGTCTCAAGATAAGATCTAAGTAGGTTGATAAGTTAAAAATGACCAGTTTTGTACTTCTGTTGATTGGAAATTTGAATTCAGGGTTGTATCTTTAAATGATGGTAATTCTTAATGATATTTGGATTCTGCACCATAGCAAAGTAAGTTTAATTGCACATTAATTGCACATTGAGCCTGAAGTAACAATGTTTTAAGCAGGGGCAAGGTTTTGCTTTAGGTCCAGATTTTAGGTTCAGGTTGAGACTGAAAGATAGCTTTATAAATGGCTTTGCAGGGATGTTTGAGTCTCTACACAGTTTGCTCAGTGGGCAGGCTTAAAAGATTGCTTATCTACCTCCTCTGCAAAGTCAGCTGGAGACCTAATGCTGAGATGCAATGTTGCATAAACAATGTCCTCAGTAGGAAAGTTTCTGTTTTTCTGACTTAGAGCAGTCCAGTTTGGCTGCTCGCAGGGAGGTTGTGCAGCTTGTGTTGCAGATTCTAGATGGGACAGGGAAATTTGGGCCATTCTCATATCGATGGGGAAGCCAGGAAGGTGAGCTGTCCCAAGGCTGGGTTTGTTCTTCAGAACTGACAGTGCCAAAATATGTAAAATCATTCTCTTTTTGCTGATTTGTTTAATGTGGACTCTTGGTACTAACAGAGCACAGTCGTTGATGTATATTTCCAGTGTCTCTTTTGATCAGCTTTCAAGATTGAACTTTGCAGAAGTAATGAATATACAAATTATGACCACACAAAATTGCCAGGCCACAGTCACATAGGATTTGTGACTCAAGTAATCTCAGCAGAAACTGATTTTAGAAAAAGACCTATTTCAGGTATGCAAGTTGCTTTAACTTGCAAGTGCTTGAATACCTGGTTATGCACTTCCTAATAGTTCGCTTTTAGGAAGCACTGTGAACTTATGTTCTTTGCCTCACAGGTTAATCAGATATGCATTAGAAAATCCTTAATAGAACAGCTGTCATTTGTTCAACCTAAAATTGCATTCTTTAACAATACATTGACAATGAATCGCAGAGATTCCCCTCAGCTCTTGCTGTTTGGATGTGGAACCTGCCCTGTGCAAAAAGGTACTGGTACACCTCTTGTGTCTGGATATGAGACTGGAATGTCTCTGCCAGTGCAATGACCCCAAGTCCCAGGAGGGATTTCCAGTTCAACTAGAACTTCCCTTCTTTAAGCCTGCCCCTTATCTCTGATTCTTCAACAGGACTTACTTGTGCACATCTTTGTCTGTATGGAATCTCTTGCTGACTTCAGGGATACATTTCCAGGGTGAGGATTATGACCATGGCTTGCTGCAACTTTGAGATGCTACCAGATCCAGTTCCACTCACACATGCTGCTTAAGTTACTGCAGCATCACTCTAACGTTGTTCCTAATCCATATTATTAGAAAACAGCAGCAGAATCTGTCTTTTGTTCTGCTCACTGCTCAGCATGCTCCGTGCTCTTGTGCTTATCGATTAGACAGAAAAGGAAGACTGGGATAGAAGAGAGAAGAACTAGGAAAAATATAGTGTTCAGGCATTATTTTTATTACATTTCATATTAGTTTGTGCCCCTATTCCTGTTTTCCCACCAATTCTTTCTTTTCTCTGTCCATTTTATGCTTTTCTTTTTTTGTTACTGCATTATTTTTTTTATTTTTTTTTCTTGAGGGAGGTACTTGTATATATCTTCCTCATCCTCAGGTCTAACAGTGGCACAAAGTCTTTCAGCATTCACTGCAGTCTCACTTATGTCAGTGCTAAAACTACTGCTGCCTTACAGGGAGAAGAATTGGCTTATGTCTGTCTATTGTACCAGTGTTCAAAATATTTGGCCATCTTTTAGGGAGGAAAAAGTGATTTTCTTCACTGGAGGAGGCCTAAAAGAGCAGCTGAAACAGGGGTAGGCACAGCACGGTGCAGTCTTGGCCTGGCAGTGCTGTATGAGGCAGTCACATCACGCTTAGCTTGGGCTGTCTATGGCTTGAGGTGATGTTATATTGACTTTGTTGAAGGGATGGTGCCAGACATAAAAGGCAGAGTGGTTCGACTATGCAATGTCTGACAGTGCCTTGGGACAGAGAAACAGGGCAGGGGTGTGGGTGGACTTGGACTCCCTCTCCAAACAAGCTCCCAGTCGGTGGTTAGTACAATGGTCGGTCATTTGCCAAGAGCTTCTTTTAAAGGGTCTGAAAAGTATTCTTTCTTTTTAGTAAGGAGAAATAAAAAGTGGAGATTGTAAATAATTTCTTATCACATTGTATAAAATCTCAGGTAGATCCCTTTTTTTTTTTTAATCTTTCTTATATAAGCTATAATGAAGAATCATTGAAGAGTCAAAAGACATTCACCAGATAATCAGTCATAGCTGGCAGCGCAGGAGATGCATATTGATGATCTTCCTTCATACACTGCAGAAATCATTACACCAGAAATACCTAAGCAAAGGTTTGCTGTTGCATTATGAAGTCATAGCCTTGGGATATTTACTATAACATGCAGCTGTTTATCAGCAATTATCCCCATAGTACATGCTGAGCATTCACATGAATAAACTTCTGTGCAGAAAGAATAAACTTCTGTGAATAAACTTCTGATAAGAAAATACTTGATAAAATAGATTTGAATGTATTTGCAGCACCTTTCAGGGTTGAACAATATCAAGTTTAGGACCATGCAACATTTTCAAGACACATGTGACTTAAGTAATCTCCTAACTTTAGTTTTTAACTTACATTTTTTTCAGTGTTTAAATTTTTACCCCGATAATATTTTATTTTAGATAGTTACCACAATAGCACTTTACCAAAGAGTGGTGCATATGTGACTTAGAAATGTGAGGTTTTAAGAGATTAAATAATGGACAAGACAGTCACTTCTGTCTTTGACAGAGGACAGTGTGGCTCTGTTTCTGTATATGTTAACTGAGAAAATAAAGATGTAACGTTAGATGCAGAGAAGATGGGCTCTGGCAAAGCTTTTGAAGTGATAATGGGTAGACGTCCATGGGTGTTCAGTCTGACAAAAAGTTTTAGCCCAAGGATGTCTTCAAGATCAATGTTTCTTAGAGGTTCTCCACTTTTATAGGATGCCCAAGCATGGTTATTTTCCAACATTTCCATTCTTACCTCTCATAATCTGGGTCAAAAAGACACTACAACTATTCTTACCATCTCTTGGTGTATAAGGAAATCTGGCATGAGTCAGCACTTCTCTGCTATATTCAGGTTTCCAGCATCTTTGTTTAGAATAAAGCCCCAAAGAGAAATCCACAATTTTCATGAAAAATGCAGCCTGTTCTCACCATGGGATGTGAGAGAGAAGCACCTTTCACTGAAGGTGAGGAGTAGAGAGCTGCTGGAACAGCACACCAAATGTTTATTTATTTGCATGTATGAATAGTTTGTCCCTTTCCTAGATTTTGCCCATCAACAGACATGTTCCTGCACATTCCTTGAGAAAGGAAGAAGTAATTATCCTTGTAGATAACCTTCTGTTTCTAATGTTTCAACCTAAAAGTCTGAAGAAGTTTCATACACCAACATGCATATGCGCAACATTACCAAATTACACGGTCTCTTGAATTTAGACCAGATAATGCAAGATTTACAACTTTCCTTGCTTAATAACTTTAAGCAAATTCAGCTTGCCTTTTTATTTACTTAACATTATTCTGTTTTTCCCCCTTTTCTTTCAATCCTTTCTTCCATTAGTTGACTGTAGGGTAAGCAGTCTTGCAGGGGGTTACATGCAAGTGTTTGTGGATCAGGAAAAGCAGAAAATGCTCCTGTATGCTCTCTTGGTGGGTTCACTTTGATGGGCCAAATGTCATCTCAAGGACAGTTGATTTTCGTTGACAAGATATTAACATGCCAATGGGATTTTGAGGTTCTCTAGTGTGTTTATGTGAACTGTAGAAAAATATACTTAATGTAAATGTGCTGGTTTGGATTTGAGCACAGAATAGTGCGATTGTGCAACTGTTTGCTGAACAAAGAAGGTGGTTTTATTTATATATATATATATATGTATATTTGTCTTTGAAGCTAATTATTTTGCTAGATAGCATCTTTATGAAATTGAGGAACTGCCTTAAATAAGACCAGAGCTTGTACAGTGAACACTAAGTAGTTAATGGATCTACTCTTCATATGTCTGTGTAAAATTGTTTCCTTATTTCTAAATCTTTGATATAATTTTCCCCCATTGAGAAGTCTCCTTAAAATAATTTCCTCTGCAGATTTAGCCCTTCTTAAATACAACGGGAATGTATTTAGCATTTAATAAGCTCACTTTCCCTCATGTCTAAATTGGTCTGCATTTTCTGAATGTGATAAAAGAGAGTGAAATGACAAAAGCAGCCCTGGCAAACTATTTCATCCTTCAATGAAAGAGTAGAATGGGGAAGGAAAAGGAGTCAGCAGAGAACTGTTTTGCTCCTGTATGTAAGAGCTGTGCATACTGTACAATTAAAGTTGTCCCTCCCTTGCCCCACTTGGTACTTTCAGGAAAGGATACAGATAATCGCTTTTCTGGAGGTGACTTGTCGGAGGAAGTCTACACCTGCCTGCCCTGCAGGGAAGGATGTTCATACTGTACAGATGACACTCCCTGCTATGCACAGGAGGACAAGTATTTACGGCTTGCTATCATCTCATTCCAAACGCTCTGTATGCTGCTGGACTTCATAAGCATGCTGGTAGTCTACCATTTCCGCAAGGCAAAGGTAAGCAGTCTTGTTTTACTTTAATCTTCCTTCTCACTGAGTAGTAGAGACTCATTTATGTTACGTGTATAGCTTCTCATCTGGAGGACACTCAACTTCTCAAGTAAGGAGCACAACTCTTTTGTAGAGGATTGGATTTCCATACAGGTATGCTTTCCTGTAGGCATGGAGGTGCCTAAATTGTTTGTGTAATTAAACAACAACAAAAAAAAGCTGAGCAAGTTGTCTCCCAGTGAAGTCTGCTTACATTTATAGGTGGTCTGTAAAAATCAAGGAAACCTATTGTGTTCAAAGTCATTTTGGAAAATGAGGCCAATAATGGAGGTACCTAAGAAGATATGTGGGTATTTATACACTCTAGATCTTGAAAGTCTCTGGCTGTTTTACCACTGCTAGGAAGGATGTTTGGTTTCAATATATTTGAGACACTAGCTGGATAATAAACTTTCTGCTTTTACCTCATTCAAAATATATTTACATGTAATATCTCATGCAATTTCACTGTTGGCTCAGTAAATCAGTAAATACAGAACATTCTATGAAACTTCCAATTTACTAAAAAAAAAAAAAAAAAGATGTAAGCTGGCACATATTCACTACCTACATTTGGAAGACGTAGGTGTGCACACAATATGCTACATTGTTGAAATTAATAGCTTCATCCATTTTCCATAACTAGATAAGCATTTCCATTTTAGTTTTTGGAACACTTGATCCCACAATCTCCCTAATCCTACACTGTCTGTATTACAAATGTGTGGCTCATTTTGAAAGACTTTAATATCCTGGCAGGAAATCACAGAATGAACAGTAACATTATTTTTTTTTTTCCCTGTTTCTGACAGAGTCTTTGCATTTAATGAAATTGCATCAAATGATTCAAATTACAGATTTAATTGTATTTATAAAGTTTTTCATTATGAAAAGTATTTTGTAGGCATCTGTTTAGTTGCCTAATGTTAACTTAGCAGAAGAACTTAATTTCAATTCTGAGAGGTTTTAGTCCTCAGGGTAATGTTGCTTGATTTTAATGGTTGTGTAAAATAGATCATGATGAAAGAAGTGTTCCTCATGAGTAAAACTTTTCTCTCTAGTTCTGCAAAGTGAGCAGAGTAGCTTACTTCATGTCCAGCTCTTGCAAGTTTCCCCTGATTTTTTTCTCAATAAAGTATTGATGGTTTTATAAGAAATTTCTATACTTGTTCATAAATAGTTTGAGGTCAGATATGAATGAAATTACAGAAACAAACTTGCTATTGAACACATACATGTGTTTTGATATCATATTCACTACTGTTAAAAAAAAAATAGAATATATATATATATATATTTATTAAACATACTAGAGAAATAGAGAAATCTTGAATTTCACAAAACCTGCTAGTTATGCCAGGTACCTTTTTACTTTGTGACAGTCAGCCACTCCTTCAAAGTAAGCTATGAGTAAAGAACCAGACAGGATCTGAACGTTTAATACCAAGGCAAACCAAGAAGCATATACACACCTTTCCTTGTTTCTAAAGAACTTTCCAATCTTTATATAGAAAAACCATAAATCTATTCTTTTCCAGATTACCTGTTACCTTGAGAGATTTATTACGACATCTGAACATGAGAACCAGACATAAAACCGAACTTGTTTTTCCTTTTTTCCCAGAAAGAAAAAAGATGTCTTTGAGATATAGCATTTCATTTAGTTGGACAGAAATGGATTCAATTATAATTTAGCTACCTTAGAAGAAAGTTTGACTTTGCTCTAAATGCATATTTCACAAGGAAAACACAAAGGAAAGAGAGACAAAAAAGTCATGTGGAGATTAACAATCCTTTCCTTTATGATCAATGTTTTCAAGAAACAGAAACTGAAAAATAGGTGTTCCATTGCTTTTCATGGCAGTCAGCTGAGTTTCTTTCTTGGATTCCTTTTATGTTCAATATCTTGTTGGTACAGCATAATTTTAAAAAGAAAAAGATCTTGTATGATTAACATGAAATGAGAAGCTTTACGAAGGGCAAACATAGTGAGAACAATGAGTATTTGCATAAGAAAACTGCTGGTTACATTTGATAATGACAGAAAATTGGAGTGAATGAAGAAAACCAGTAACTGTCTACTCTCCACTAAGGGAGAAAAGTCATGGAAATTAAAGAGCACCTATTAAAGTATTCAAAATACCGGGATTTTGAGAATTTCCAACTGTTAGTGGAACAAACCTCAATTGGATTAGTATATCCATATATGATTAAACTTCACTGTGTTAAACTGCTCATATCTGTTGTGCTGGGTGGGTGTCAGAGAAGAACATTTTTGGGGTTCCCTCCCACATATGGCATTAAAATATTCAAATAGTTAGAAAAAGTAATTTTTAATATAGCTTTTTAACAGAAAGAAGTATTTACTGCTATGGTATTAAGAAATAGTCTTCAAAGTCTTTACAACTGCAAAATAGAGTGATCAGAATATAAAAATACTGATTCAACACCCCAGTGTTGAAAAGAATGAGGTGTGGATATGTGGCATTTTGTTGTAGTAGTTGACTAGTAATACATGTTCATTAAAATGGGAAACTGGGTGGGGTTAGGTTACCACTCTGGTAGAAATGTGCATAAGAGAACACTACTCAGTGCTTGTACTTTTTGGATGTTCCTGATAAATATTAATTTCAAAAAGCCAAGGTCTTGAAAAATTTGTCTGGCAACAAAAAGTGTCTTGGGAAAAAACATCCCTGGCACCCAGCCTGCTACTTTGTGAGTTGCAGGAGTTGAGACAAAGAACAGTAAAGGTCCAAAAGGACTCTTCAAATTGCAATGGAGGTGTCAAGATTGGTCTCCAAAAGCTAGCATATCAGGAAGAGCAGGTGCAGATCAGAAGTATTTTAGAAAAGAAAAATCTGAACTATTCAGATCACAGGGGTTATACATATTAAGACCAAGATATGATACTCATAGTGGAAGCTACTGGAAATCACTCATCTACTTGGTTTCATCAACAGTGTGGAATATATGCTAGGTCTAAGCCAGTTACTAAATGGTTGACTGTCGGTAATAGATCTACTGCTCCATTCCCAGAGGAGATCATAGCAGTGGGAAGAGAGATGTTTTCAACAATTACTTTCAAAGAGTTATTGACAGAATGTGAAGGTACAATTTTGTTTCTGACATGATCTTTATTACTAACCTAGGGTGTAATAATAATGATCTACAGGGAAACCTGGTAAATATCAATAACAGTGGTTTCATGGCTGAAGGATCTTGACAAAATGAATGGGTATAAATCAGCAAAGCCAGATGACAGTCTTCTAAAAGTCAGCTAGTTCTGAAAGAACTTGAGAGGCTTCTTAAGGATCCTCTAAAGAGTCCTCTTTAGACTTCCAAAAGAACTCTTCTAACAAGTTGCTGAATTATTTACTGTGGAGTAAGCCACTGCTTATATTAATAGCAGTAGAGGAGGAATGGAAGATAGGACACGTGACATCTGCATTTATAGAGACTGCTGGTAATGATGACGAGCTAAAGATCAGTAGGTCCAACTTACACACTAAGTAATTCATAGAAATTTTAATAAAGAACAGAACTACTAGGTCTGTGAATAAGTGTGAGAAGTAGACTTTTGTGAGAATATGATGTCCCTACAGATGTATTTATATCTCTGTGAAGGTGGATTATTCCGTATGGATGAGGGTATTTTTTCCAAGGACAACCAACAAAAGCTCTTGAAAATGATGATCTCAAGGAGCTAGGTGAGCTACGCTTCTTGTAGGTGATTGAGAGATGACAGAGTAAGACAGTGTAGCAAATATGGTATAAAATCATATAAGGCAGGGAAACGGTGACATGGAAACAAATATTACTACTGTTCCTCTTAATCTATAACTAAAAGGAGTTCAACAGATCTCCCAAGCAGTAAAACAAATAAGTAAACTGCATGTTATTAACAGTTTTTAGTTGCCTTGTGTCCCTCATTGGCACAAAACGATAAGGAGCCCAAAGTGTAAATCAATTCAAAAAGAGTTTATCAGGAATCATGAAGGTTCTCTCCATTGTCAGTTATTTAGTCACAGTGCTTTTAATGCAACATCTGGTTCTGGAAGTACATACTATTTATTGTTGGAAGTGGGGAAGATAGACCACAAAGGATGACTCTCTGCTGTTCTCCATATTAAACCACGCCCTGAGATAAGACACTGGAGTCGAATTAGAAAGCCATACTTTTGTCAAAGAGTCATCAAGATAGACTTCATTTCTTGAAAGCATTGTAGTTACTCATCTAGACTTGCATAGTTGCTTTTGATAGATGGCAAAACCAATATCTGAGGGATGAATCAAAATTCAAGTCAGTTGTCCAAGATGCAGTTACGGAAAGCTATCGCTGATGGCACTGACCAAAATTTTGCATTGCCAACCTATATATGAAACTGAAAATTAGTGCCTTGAAGCAGTAGTCAGCACTGGCAAACAGTACAAAATGGAACTACGGGAAGATACTGTGAGAAAGCTCAGATCGATGCTGAGGAATTCATTTGAGGCTTTGTCAAACACAGGTGAAAGTGACGCAGCAGCTCTGAGATTAGCTCAGCAGCACTGTTAATAAACTGCAAGAGTCATAACCAGAGAAAATCACAGGCAGAAAATGTGGCCCTTTGCAGAGAGAAGAAAGCAGAGAAGGAGAACTGGAAAGCAGAGAAGTGGTAACAAACAAACAAACAAACAAACAAAAAAAAAACAAACAATGGAGGAATGCACAGAAGGAGTAGCAGAAGCTAAGCCACTAATGAAAAGGTTTGTAGGGAAAGACAGAGAAAGATTAGAAATATAAGAGAGAGAGCAGATGCTGCTGCTATAGTGGGAAAAGACAAAGCATTTCAGCAGGGGAGTAAATGAAGGAAGTTTGCCAAACAAAGCCAAAAAGGAAAAAAAATAATTAACAGCTAATACAGAAGGGAAAGTAGATGTGTAGATCACTTGAAAGAAATCTCTAACTATTCTAGACAACCACAATGCCAAACGGTAATGAAAGCTGGAAAGCCTGACTGTAACATTAACACGAGCTACAAGAGGCTGAAGAACTCCCAGGAGATGAAAATTGATCAAATCCCATCAGAAATGCTGACAGCACCTGACAGCACCAGTTTGATGGCATTGAAGGATTTCTGCAGTGGAGCCCAGGAAAAGGAGATTTTTCCTCAACAGTGGGAACATTGGAGTGTTATTAGAGGGCCCCAACAGGATGATCTTGCTGAATACTGCAACTGGGGAGACATCCAGGCTTCTGCAGTGTGATACTAAGGAAGATGAAGCGACAGTGGATGCAAAACAGGGAACAGGCTTAAACTGAGGCTCGCAATTGGAAAGGAGCATATAAACTAATAGGCTCCTCTTTTTTCTTTGCTTTTCAAAAGGCTTTGACAGACTGTCTGAAAGGATCTTGCAGAACATCTTTCAGCCCCATGGAATAAGATCTGTATGGCTGTGTACAGAGATGCAAAATGTCCTCTTAAGTCTTAACAACTAAAAAACAAATCAGCTCAAGGTGAACAGTAGCAAATATTGTTGTGTGCTATGCCATTATTATTGATTGGATAAATTATGAGGCTAACCAACAGAAGTAGCTCGATAGGCAAGGACAGAAATCACTGATGTTAAAGCAAATATTCTCAAAACTGAGAAGCTTAACAGTGATTTTAGAAGAAAATTTATCAACAAAGTAGGAGAGAATTCATCTGTGTGAGGAGTGTTATGTGAACCAATGGAGAGCTCAAACCAGAGAGCAACCAACTGCAGTGTTGACTAAATGCAATGTGAGGGCAGCGGAGCAAGACACCATCAGGAAGAAACAGAAAGCTTAAGAAAATTTTCTAATTCAAAGTTAACATATGATTTAAAGGACTAAAGATCTACCAAAATCTTAAAACCAGCAGCCTCGTAAACAAGTTCTTCCAAAAGTACTGGGCTGTGGAAAGACATCACCTACAAAGAAGCTGAAGAGTTCATCAGTTATCAGACTGCCATCAAAAGGATCAGAAAGAAGAGCTGAAAATAACTGACCTTTGCATAGCGGCATACTAGTGCAAACATGGAGCTATCAGGTAGAATACTAGTGCTGTGAGGAGTCATAAATGCTCTTACAAATGGTAAGAACTCTGCTGGCAAAGAGAACAGATATGCTGATCTCAGCCCTCGAGTGGAAGAGGCTAGCTGCTACTTCTGCCCCAGGGATCAAGGAGAGATGAGAACATGACACCAGCCTTTGCTCACACTGACAGCAACCACAACACTTGGAAAATATTGTTTTCAGCTCTTAAAAATAACAGTAAAAGTGCTTAGAATAAAATATTCAAAACAGTGGTTCAGAAGGGTGTTGTCATATGGCATTAACAAGGATTAAGAAGTGCAGTAGATCCCATTGAAATGAATGGCCTTGCCCCATTCAAAACCATATATGCTCCCAAATAGAAGAAATTTATAACTAAACCTCCTTTTATTGTGTTATATTTTATTTCCCATTTATGAATACTGTTGGAAAAAACAAACAAACACACAAATGCATAAGAGAAGAAAAAATATATATGAAACACCAATCAAATTAAAGCTTGCAGTTAACAAGACCACTTGGCTAATCATCAACAAGTATAAATCATTTTCACTGTCGTAAATAACATCAACTGACTGTTTTTATATTGTTTTTACTCTTTGTTGAATATAGATTTCCAGTGACTGGGGTTCAAGATGACTAGATATTTTATGGCACCAGTTTCCTATTTATTCTCTCTAGTGTAAATGCATTTCAATGTTCTGCTAAATATGATTTCCAAACCATGAAGATTGGCCTTAAACAATGACATTTTAAACACTGCATAAAACTCCACATAGATGGGAAGACAACATGCAAATGAATGCTGTAGTTCTTCTTTTTAATACTAAGAAATCAAGAATTTCTTTTCATCCTTACTGCAACCATGATAGGATGCAATAATTCAGATGAGATAATCACAAGCTATTGATGTGTGATACATCTTTAAATATTAAAGCTTGCTGGCTTTGCAAACATACCTTTTCTCTAATGTAAATCAGCCATCCTTTCTCTCTCTCTTTTTTTTTTTTTCTTTTTTTTTTTTTTTTAACACTACAGCAGCATCTTGATGTGCTTGTGCCTGGATGCCTTTAATCTTTGGTGCACATTCTGCTTTTTTCTCCCTAGACACCAATTGCTGACATTTCAGCTGAAGTAGAAACTTGATAGAGGGAAAAGATCTTGTGCAGATGGAGCAGCTGCCTTTACATGCTGTGCTGGTGGGCATACCCAACAGTTCACTCAGCACATACATATTCTGTGCAGCGCTTTATGCACCTTTTCTTCATTATATCCTTGGGTGAGAACCTAGTTTCTTGTGATTTCTTGGGGAAGTTTATTGGAGTCTTGAGGTATGAAGCTTTAAATACGTTGATGATGTTTTCAAAACAGATGTTACTTTTAGTGGAATTCTCATTTCCTCCATTCATAAAACAGAACTCATAAGATGTCCTTTCCTATTTTTCTGCATAGTTAAGATATGCCTTTAGGGATGCTGTACCTTTATTAATTCTCACATAAATAATTGCAGAATGCCATATTGAAAAGATAAGTGCATGGGCTGTTAGGCTCTGTTAGCAGTTGAAAATCAGAAATGACATGCTGGCTGCTGTGGTTCCCAAAGACAGCGAACGATGGCTGCAGCAGTGTTATTGCCATTCATTTGCAGGGTGTTGTGACATTCACTTCATAAGCCCACAGGTTTCACATCTGAGTGTATTTCCATTTATTATAATAAATGGTTTAGGGGAATTGGGTACTTGCAAACAGAAAAATAAATCTATTTCCACCTTAGACATTGTAGGCCCCAGGACAAACTGATGTGTGAAGAAAATAAAGATATAAATATATAAAAAGAGTATCTAATGGATACTCTTTTAATGGAATGAGCAGGGCAATAGGAGGCACAAATAGGCTATGCTCACTAGACAGGGCCTACCCTAACAGATAAGGTAGGTCTTAAACGAGACTTTTCATCAATACTCAGCAGTAGCTGTAAGGATCCAAAATTCACAATCTTCTCTCTGTATCTTTATATGAAGCCAGATTTTGTCTCCGCAATGTTGAATTAGCACATTTTCTCAGTGGCCATCCAGAAAACATGCAAGATTGTAGGGCAGAATGTTGCCTTCAAAGTGACATGAATCATCAGTGGACTAGGACACATTTGCTCCAAGTTGGTTTTCAGGCTGATTCATGGCGTGTACTTTCTTAGCCTCAATGTCTCGCTATTCAAAACTTTGCAGTTCAGAATCATTGTCACCTTCTATTCCTTCTGTGTTCCATAAAACTCTACAGCATAGAGACCCAATGTTCTAGTCAGTGGAGCAGATAACAGAGTATTTCTAATACAGGGTCCTGGCTAGGAAGATAGCTGTCACCAGGGAGAGACAAGGCTGTAGTAGCCTTGAATGCATATATAAGTTTAACTGTATAATAATCCAATCTTCCTTTTAAAATAAATGTTTTTTTTTTTTTTTAAAAAAAAGATGATTGAATCCATGAATCTCAGCATATGTTTCCCAACAATGAGAACTAGTACAGCATAAAATATTTTTTCCAAAGCAGTTTTGGAGCTAGAAATTAAACTAAACTGAGCAAATTGCTAAGCTTTTTGTTCATCTGTTAATGTTGGTCTTTGGTTCTTGAAGACTCTCTCATATATATGCTCCTTTCAGGGAAGCTGAGTAAACTAGATGGCCATTCACACAATGATAAGCTTTTACCACCAATTCTTTGATGCAGTAACTTCAGGACAGTTGCATTTACCTGCAGTTTCATTTGGATTTGTGAATGGACACTTACAGGTTTATTGGGAGGGGACTTCCTGTCATGTCAGCAGAATAACAGTGGCATTATTTATTTATCCTGCTATTTGTCTTGGAGTTGTATGCTGCTGTGAACCTTCCTTGTACAATCAATAGCAATAGCTAAGTCCCTGGTGGGTTGCACGATGTCCTTGGCATGCTTCCCTCTCCAAGAGCAGACTTCCATCTGAACTAGGCCATTCTTTTTATTATAACCACCTTAGTGTAAGCTAAGAAGAACTATTCAAAGTAAAAGCCCATCTTGTAATGCAGGGACTTTTCAACCAACA
This sequence comes from Anas platyrhynchos, assembly GCF_047663525.1. NCBI lineage: Eukaryota > Metazoa > Chordata > Aves > Anseriformes > Anatidae > Anas > Anas platyrhynchos. Next base: position 141,885,121 of record NC_092588.1, read on the forward strand.
AGTCTTGAAATTTTAGCATCGACAATCATAGATGTTTGTCTACGGAAGAAGTTTTTGTACAGGGTTCCCTGAGCTGACATATCTTTGGCTAATAGACAGGGCACAGATTTGGAGACTGTAATTGACTGTAGCCTCTTCAGATCATTCAGACTGAAACATATGCCTGTTCTTCATTCTTTTCATCATTTCTTTGGGTGAAAGTTGAAGGTTCGTAGATCACAAGCAGCAGCATTATACCGTCAGCTTCTCTTTAGGACTTTGTGCTGCAAACAGTCAGATTGCTTTCTGCCTTCTCTGTCCCAGACATGCCTCCCTCCCTCTGAGGTAAAATCTTGACATTTTCCTCTGACAACTTCTCATCAATATCAGTTGACCTGAAAAGAAACCTTCATCTCCTCCAGGTTCCCTCAAAGACATCCCAGCTACTGCTTTCTTAGTTATGGTAGGAATCTGCTTGTTATCTAACATCTTGTTGGACTCAGCTCACTTTGCCTCCAGCTCTGTCAGAGTCTCACTGAACTCTTTCTGAGTTCCCTTTTATTACATGCCTTCTGCCAATCCTTGCCTTATCTTGCTACCTTGTGCCTTGACTACTGCAATGCTTTCTTCTGGCTTTGGCAGGTGCAGTCATGGCCTGTTTGTATCTGTTCAACATGGTGCTGCAAACAATTCCCTATCCTGCCACTTTGTGCTGTCCTTATTGCTTCTCTCTGTTGGCAGCGTACATAAGCTATACCTTCTTGTTTTCAAGATCCCTCATAAGCTTTTCCCTCTCTACTCATGCCATTTATTTAATACAAAAGTGTCAACGCCAGCCTCCATCATCATCTTGTTACGTTTTTCAAATACACCCCTTGTTCCCTTCATGCATTCCTCATATGTAGTAGGGGCTTTGTGAGAGCCTCCCCTGCTCTCCATATTATGTTTTCAGATTCAGCAACTTACAAAGTGTGTGATACTGATAGTCTGGGAGTGCTGGTGGCTTGTTAGAATAAGTGATATTGCCTTGTTGTTCCCTTGGTCTTCCCATCTGCCCTTATCCATCTGTTTTCCTTTAGCTTAAACTCTCACTTCTTGGAGCAAGGGCAGTCTTCTTTACTTTCTCCTTGTGCAGGGTCCACAGTAACTTAAGGATGACCTGGGGCTGGGTCTTTCCACCATACAGTGGTAGGAGGAATAATTATATGTAGCAAGATTTCCTTCAAAGGCGAGTGTGCTTTTATTTTCAGTGAAACATATAACCCATAATTAATTTTTTTTTAATACAAGATCATTTGGTGTGATAAATTATGAGGAGATGAACAATCTCACCATTTTGGGGGTCAGCATTTCTCAGATAAATTATTAGTTTGGAGCAGTTTAGCCATTTGGCTCTCAGAAAGGAAAAGTGAATAAAATAAACCGGAGTTGGATTTAAAACCTTCAGAATGATGAGGTTTTGTTTGATTTGAAATTAGTGTAATGATCATCATCTATAGTTCATTTACCTTCTTAGTCATGTGAATAATGAATTTTGTTGTGTGTTTTTTCTTTTTTTTTTCTCTTTATCAAGTTTTTTCTACCCTTCTCTTCTTACATCATGCCCAGTTTGTTTCCTCTGAGATATCATGGGTCTTGAGCTTTGCAATCAGGTTGTTTTTTCTCCTGTAATTCACCATAAACTATTCTTTCCACATGATTGAGCTACAATTTATACAGACTGTTTTAGTGAGCTGTGGCATTATCTTCAGTAATAGGCAATGCCATGTTGAATGAGAAAGCTGAAATCCAATTCAGGTGATCCAAAGCTATTTGTAAACTGGACCAGGAGAACATGCAAAATGAGCCTCGTACTTGCTAGTGAAATGTGTTGTGTTTTTTTTTTTTTTTTAATCCACCAGATTTTTTATATATTTTGTTTGATCTCCTGCTGGTGAAACAACTATCAATATTAAAAGCATACTTTATTCTTGAAGAACATAATGCCTTTTTGTCTTTCTTTCTCTTCATTCTGCATTAATTGAAGGCACACCTAGTGAAGCAGATTCTTTAGGCAATCTGGAATTTTGATAATCATCAGCTTGCATATTCAACCTTTAAGTTAACCATAAGGATGTGAATAGATTGAAACTGAACTTGGACACTGTTTTACCTCCTTATTGATATTCCTTCACCCTCACATTCATTACAATTTGGTGAGAGCCAGCTATCTTGATCTAAGCTGAAGGAATTCCTGGTCTTATAACAAAGATGTCCCTGGGACATTAACTAGTTTTACTGTGAGGTTTCTTCACTAATAATATTTTTTCAAGTATCTGTATTGTAGGTGGCATAGTGCAACTTCTATGCAGCAGGATTTGTACTTCAAAATGTAGAACAACTTATCTTCATGATATATCATAACAGCTTTCATTACTTCTATAATAGAAAAGATCAAGGGCCACATGAATTGAAAAATAAAGCATTTGGGGATTTCTCAGCTGCCTGACATCATGTGCACTTTTAATGAAATTGGTTTATGATTGATGGCTGCTTGACCTTTGCTTTTCCTGTTTTGTTTTTTTCCTCCAAGTAAAAAGTAAATTTAATGATTACGTTTTATTTGGGCTTAGCTATAACTAGTAATAGAAAAAAATGACCTTTTTGTAAGTATTTTTTAAAGAGGAATAAAAAAGCCATGAGGATTATATTTATTTGGTTTAGGAATATTGCAGAAAACTGCAAATGCCAGAAGATTTTGACAACGTGCCAATATAGCTTAAATGGAAACATGGAACTGTAAGCCTATCTTTGGAACATTGGCCTTTGCTGTGAAATTTACTGTATTTGCAATCCATATTCTATTAGAAGGCTATTATTCAAAGAGAACAATTATCATTAAAAGTATTTGTCAGTGTGATAAGAGGTTGAACAGGGCATAGAATTTCACATTGAATATTTTGCAAAGAAATTTTCAAAAGAGACACAACCATTTCCACTTTGAAGTGAAAAGCATTTCGTGCAAAAGAGTTGCTTGACTTTTGTAAGACAACCTACATTAATGAAATGAGATCTTGAAAATTCCCTTTTTGCTGGGTAGCAGTCCTACTCAGTTCTTGAATTTATTATAGAGAAGATAAAAAACAATGATTTACTTCTCTGTTTATTTCATGGCAGCGCTCTTCTAATTTTTTAACTCCTTACAAGTCTGTGCACTTGGGGAAAGCCTTTTAGATACTTTTTTTTTTTTTTTTTTTTGACATTGTTAAACTAGAATTATTCTTTCTGCTGTAGTGGGCTGTGATTTGTCCTGGGATGAGGAAGACCATCAACCCTCAAAATGTTTGCCTCATGTGGACAGATCTGTCCTGTGCTAGGACAGTTCCCTTGTGCCAGGGAGCTATGGTATCTTTTCCTGTTTAACCAATGCTTTTAGAAGGCATCTGGATCAGGAAGAAAATGGCTTTATGAAACATTATTTTTTTTCTTTTTCTTTTCTTTTTTTTTTTTTTTGAGTGGAATTGTTTTCCAGACAGTGCCATTCTGGTATGTGTAACAGAGGCTTTGGAGGTCTCTTTCCACTTGCTTTTGTGTCCATTCCTTTGCATCCACAATGAAACGTGTTACCACTCTTCTGATTTTCTTCATGTCACAGGCTTTCTGCGGACTGGCAGGCACTGCTTTTGTCTCTAACAAAGGAGCCAAACATGTTGCTTGCTCTAGTGCAGCCTCAGGGACTGAAAGAAGAATCTCTGTTTTCTATTTATTAGAGGTAAATTTCAAGTGAAATGGCAGTTCTGAAAATTAGTTCTTCACTTTTTCCACACACCTTCTTCACTGAAAAAGATAAAAATGTGTTTGTACTTGGAAAAAGTTATATAGGATGAGAGGAGAGGAAAAAGGTTCAATGGGCTCTAGAAAAAAAGTGGATAGAAATCAAAGCAAAAATACATTTATGAATGAAAAACAAACAAACAAACAAAAACAATATGCTGGGAAGGTGGTTTTTAGTAAGAAAATTAACTGGCAATAAACCATTTCAACCAGTTCCACTTCAGATCAAATATTTTGAGCTTGACAAAATCTCCTCTCACTTCAGTCATTTGGCAGAAGTAAAGAAACACCAATAGCAGGAAACAAGAATTTGAACAAGAAGGGCTTTGAAAAGAGTAGGAGAGCAATTCAGAATCATGATCCAAAAGCTTCTCATCACATCTACTGTGTCCTCACATGTACATTATCTATAGTTCAGCTATGGGACCTGCCAGACGTGCAACATAAGGGACATGTGAGAGTATTCCTCCTGGAAGCACCAAAGAGTAACCACACTGCTGACACACATACCTTTAGCTAAGGTTTTTGTTTCACTTGTTCTGAGGTAGTTTTGCTTAGTGATTTATCTAGTCTCTTCAAATGCATCAGCTTAGCATAACAGAGCAAACCTCTGTCTGTTCTCTGTTTCCTAGCTTCTGGGCCATTCTGCCATGCATCAATACGTGCTTGCCAGCAGCTGTATGTTGAGTGGTAGGTACCCTTTACAGTTTAAGAAGTATGAGTATGTTGTATGCAAAGTTGAGACCAAAGAGGAAATCTGTCCTTCACTTTTTTTTTTTTTTTTTTTTCTAATGATTTTCTTTAGGCCTTGTTTATCTGGAAGGCAAGATCGCATCCTGGTGGTAAGCCACCTTTGCCAAAGGAAATTTTCTTTTAATCACAGCCCCACTCAGTCATTTGTTATATTATAAAAATGGCAGAACTATTTAATAAAAGAGAAAAAAAAATCTAATTATGCCAAGTCATCCCCTTACTATGTTTCCATGGTACCATGCTACATATAATCCACTGTGATATGTGGCCACGGAGAAATCTGCAGGCTTCCTGGACTGACACCAGAAATCTACAGTTTTGTTAATTCATTAATATAGAGTGTACCAGATCCAGAATTACTTCAATTTTATTTTGGCTTTTAATTGTTTTTCATTTTTCTCCTTTCTGAAAATACTTTGACACTCATATCACTGACTTTGTGTGAAAATATTCAGAAATTCAATGCTAATTAAGGCTGCTGTATTTCCTGGATTGCTTAGGACCACAGAGAATTGTAATGCAGCATCTTCTGTGCTTGTTTATACATCATTTTAGCTTTTGGTTTTGTTATACTTGATGCAACTTGGATGGCTACACTTTTTTTTTTTTTTTAATTGCCCTTGTGCAGATAATTGTCAAGCATTTATTTATGACCCCCTACCAGTACTGAAAAGGCATGTAGGACTTGAGTTTCCTAATGTGATTTGCTACAGAAATTGTGTTACTTCCGGAGACTTGAGGATAGAAAATTATTATTTATCTCAAAGACTATTGATGTGGTCAACATAGAATGGATGGACCAAAGAGCAAGCAAATCCAAAAGCATTTTTTTCAGCTCTGGTCAAGAAAATGTGCTCTATTAAGGCATATTGGTAAGGGGGAAACAAAAAGGAAGACTGGGGATACCTGGCCTGTGCTACCTGGGAGCTCCCCACCTTCTCATTAGTTTCACAATCTGCTGTAAAGCTCTAAGTTAACAGCGGGACTTCCACTAGCATGTACGGAACTGATGAAGAGTTCTTAACCTAGAGGAAGTCTCGGGAGCAAACCAAAAAGTGCAGTAACACCGAAATACCACTTTTGAAGTGTTGTGACATGAATGTGATCTGGCTTTATGTGCTGTTCTCTAATGATATGTGAGTTACACTATGTGCTTGCTCCTCAGCTTTTGTGGTCGCTTCAGTTTTCCCCCAGAAGCTGCCCTCTTCTTCTGGTCAGTTTCTTTATGAATTAGATGAAGATAATACTTAGAATAGAGAACGAAACACTGTTTTTATTGCTTCAAACACATGCAGTTCCAGCTCCTTCAGATCCAAAACTGGAAGCAGTAATTGGATAGAAAAACTGGCTGAAACCCAGTCTTGGAATGAGATTGGTGAGGAAGGTTGATGCATCGCCTTGATACCATTATCTTAACAAAGGCATCTGTTCATATGGTTTATCTCTAAGTCTTTATTTTATTCTGATCTTTTCATTAATCAAATGTCCCAAGAAGCAGTCTGGCTGAAAAACAGCAGGAAGTTGAAGAGGACTATGAGCCAATGCTGAGCTCTCACCACAATTAAGGAAAACCATATACTGGACAACAGAGGCATACCCAGTAAGCGAAGGAAGGCTGTTATGCCTCTTTGTTCAGTGGTAGTGGGGCTTCTCTTGGGATACTGAGTCCAGTTTTGTGCTCTGTGGTTCAAGAAATGTGGGGAAACTGGAGAGAGCCCAGAGGATGACAGTAGTCATCCTGTGAGTGCTAGAGCATATAACCTACTGGAAAAGCCTGTGGAAGCTAAGCTTGAATAGGATGGCAAAGAGGATGCTAAGGAGCAATCTAGTAGCAGCCTACTTGAAGGGTGTTTATAAAGACAAATCCAAACTCTCCTTAGTAGTGTCAAGAGATGTAACAAGGGACAACAATCACAAATTATGGCTTGGGAACTTGAGGCTGAGCATTAGGAAAAACTTTCTCACTAGGAAAAAAGTGCCAGACCACGGTCAGCTACTCATCAGTTACCTAGCTCCATTCTTGGAGGTTTTGAAGGCTTTGAAAGACAAAGCTATGGCTGACCCAATTGCTGTTGGCAGTAGTCCTGCCTGAACCAGGAGATGGGACTGGATAACCTGTAGAAGGTCCTTCCAACAAACTTTTATATGAGTCATTAATTCTTTGAGACTAGTTAGGTTTCATTATGCTCATTATGGATTATTCTAATGTTTATTGATTAGATGCAAAGCATCTAATTGGATTAGTTCTGTGAGTTACTCTGTATTAAAGATAGCTGTTGGGATGCTTCTGTCTCAGCTGGACTGCAGTCCTCATTGCTTCACAGAACAACAAAAAACTATGATAAATGTTTGCTTTCTGTAATAGCATTTTTGTTTGTTTCTATTAACGAGAAAAGATATATGAGAAAGTTAAAAAATAGCTATATTTCTCTAATAAACAGTGAGTGAGGCTTTCTATAAAAGAATTGCTCCAGAGAGACAGCAATGTTTGCTTCACAGCAGAAGTAATGAGCCAGACTTTACTTCCATGCCTTCCTAATTTATAATATTTGTATGTGCTGCACTGAGATTTCAGTACTGAAACCAGAGTTTTAGTAAGGATGTCTCTGACTGTCTCTGTGTTTGGACCACCCCCACACCCAGGGGCAAGGTCTCCTTTCTCAGCAGGCTGCCTTTGCCCCAGCATCCTGACTTTGCTTTCCTCATCCGTGCCCCGAGGCTCTGTCTCCTCTCCATCACTGCATCTTGCTAAAGTAACCGAAATAATCTGCTATGGGGTGACCTTGACCCACTATTATGTCTTGGCTTCCAAGGGGAAGCCTGCAAAGGCAATTTCACTGTAGCTGCTACTGGCTACGTGTTTATAGAATAAACATGCTACATCAGATGTTGTGACATCCATCATGTGGCATGACCGTAGCCCCTATATCTGGGTTGTAGATCTGCAGTCAAATCCTGAGTCTCACATGGAGGTGATAACTAACCTCTGAGCTGTTAATGACCTGGAGTATATCTGGACTTTGTGAATATTTTTATTTCTTACTTGAAATCACCAACAGCCATGTGACTTTGAGCAGTCACTGGAGTGCAAATGGCCAGTGGCATCTCACAACTGCTAGTAGCTGCATCCCAGCTGAGAGGAGAAACTGTGAACATTTCGAGTTTTATCCTCTTTGAGTTGGAGTGCTGGTCTGTTTTCTGCAGCAGTTGTATAACACAAGGGTATGTCCTCAGCTGTGAGTCCTGTTCCACTGCCTAAGTCACCCATGAACTCAGTTTTTCCATAAATGCCTCTTGAAGTATTTAACATGCAGACGCAAAATGTTTTACCATCCTATTACGGTGTTTTTTCTGTGTAGATTTAACATGACATGCTCAGTGATTCAGAAGTTTTCAAGCCCACCCACCGACTGGGGGCCTTTATGTCCTATGTCCTCGCACTATTTTGTTGTTTGCTATCATCTACCTAAAGCTATCTTGCATTTTTCTAGCTGGTCCTTTTGATAGCTTCCTCTGAAACACCTGATTGCAATTCTCCTGAATGTCTCTTACGGCTGACAACTCGCACTGGATTTGCTGGAATTGTCTTAGTGGGCGTTTTGTTCATTGCAGAATTTAAGGATTGTAACTTCTTCCAGAGAAGCTCAAGACGAATAAGATGGTAGAGACCAGTACATAACCTGGTCTCCATCTTTAGTGTAATACATGCCATAATATTTCAGTTGCTTCCTTCTGGTTTGATTCCAGAATTTCCGGATGGAGGCTGGATTTAAGCCAATTTCTAGTTCAAGCATTATTTTTCCTCCTTCAGCTTAAAGCAATAATTACTTTTAATGAAGATTTCAAAACAACAACAACAACAAAAGAACAAAACAAACAAACAAACAAAACCACAAAACTAAACAATGTGGAAAAAGTATGAAAGAGGTAAGGTAAGTATAAAAGTTAGTACGAAGCTAGAAGCAAAATAAATTGCATTGTCACTTAGGTGCCTGCAATGTGTAACCATTAAGTGAGACAGGGAAAACCAGAAAGGACAGATCTACTGACACAAATAACTAAACACAGAAATGAAACCATTGAAGGGGAAGTGAGCAAACAGACAAAACAGCAAATAAACAGACCTTACACAAGCTGAACAGCCAGAGAAATAAATAATCAACAAACAAAAACCCAAATAAATGCCCAGGCAGCTGATAAGGAAAAGAGAAATAAATTGACATGATGTTACATGCAAATGGAAGAAGATTCCCCTGGGCTTTATCCTAAAATGCCCTGATTTCTGTGAAGGAGGATTTTAATTGTACAGACAGCATTGGTGGAGAGCAAAAGGCAGAGGCTGTATATTGCCATTTGCTTCCATTCTTTCATTTACTTTCTTAAAAGAGTAAAGATTTTTGTCCTGACATATGTGGACACATTCACTGCTTTGTGCATTTGAGAGTCCTAAGGAATCAAATATTTGTGGTGCTGCCTACAGGTACACATACTGCCTTAGGTGCTTGTATTTGTGAAGTCTGCGTAGTGGCAAATTCAACTCTTGGTGGAAAAATGGTGCTCCAAGGCTGATAGAAATGCTATCTATCTAACATAAGATACCTTCTATCTCATGTATTAAGTAAAAAACCTTTTATTTTGGTTTTCACTCTTTTAGCTATTCCCTATTGTTAAAGCTTTGGTACTGGCTGAAGGCTTCTTGCACCTTATTGGGCTGTAGTAGTGTCACTGGAGGAAAAAATGAGTCAAATTAAATATAAATATTTCAAATAAATATACTTGTCTTTTATAAACCGAAAGCTTCCATGTTACCTTTTTCTTGTTAAAATATACACTTTTCTTTACAATAAAGAAAATTTAAAAAATGGAATTTCAAACTTGTTGTTTGGGAGAGTTCTCATGCTTCCATTTCCTTCCCAATTTTTTATTTTCTCTACACTGCAAAAACAGAATTTTGCTGGTGCTGTTTCTTATTTGAACATTTATGTTTTTCATCATCAATAGGGATTACATTCATCTCTGTCAGAATATCTACTCCAATTTCTGAAGAATCTTCTTACAAGAAGCTGTGAATGTAGGGTTAAAACCTCTATTTTCTAAGTCTCAAAGACTGAGATAAAGGCACAGTCATGACCTGGATTCAAGTTCATTTTGAATTTCAGTGTTGTTGTGGAATTCATATTTCTTTTAGGGCAGAGAAGTACATGGTCAGAACTCATAGATAATGGTTGCTACAGGAACACAGGTGAGAAGGAAATTATATAGGAGTTTATTGTTTTGGGAGAAGTGCTGTAAATGTGGCAGTTCTGTGCCCCCGCAGGTTACCTTATCATCTTGCCATCCAGAAGAAAGCTTGATAAGAAAAGGCTGATCAGGGTGCAAAAGACTTATTTATAAAAGGATGTTCATACAGAAGCTGTTTGAAGAACAATTTTTAAAGAACGTTTTCATCTTTTCTATATGATACCCATTTCACCTACTTTCGTGGTCATTCTGCCATATAGAGATGCATAGTATAAAATGAAAAAAAAGCTTCTTCAGGGTTTGAGGGTTGACTGATAGTGGGAAACAAGAGTTCAATGGTTGTGGTCAAGTCCCCTCTGCATTAATTCCCAGTGAGTAAAGTGGTGTTGTCTTAGAAAGATGTTGTGAAGAAAAACTTTATCAAAATGTGCAGAGTCAGGACTACATAAGGAATCTTCTGGTCCTAGATACTACTTGTTTTTACTTATGATGTAATGATTGGAACTTTACATCACAAAGTGGGAAATGGTATTGGAGGCAGATTTTAACCTTTTCTAATCTTTCTAATCTTTTCTTCCTTGTGTACTTCACAAAAGTTTTACGCCTTGCTCAGGCTAAAGTTATGTGTTCATTAGAAATGTGAACTAAGTCGTACTGTCATTTATAGTTTGTAAAATATATGCAGTTTCTGTTCTACATGTCAAAGCAGTGTGCACAACCCATTAACTTCAAACATGAAAGCTATGAAAAAATTGAGAGTTTAGTCACTTCTTAATTAAAATAACGTGAAAGTATTCTATTTAATGGCTTCATAACTGGCACCTAAACATTTACTTCTAACTTTTTGGTGTCATATTGGATCAGAACAAAAGTGTCTGCAGAAAGCAGTCTTGAAATGTTGTCTAGAGGTATTGATTTTTATAGTGCCATTTGAATAAGTTGAATGTATATCTGAATACATAAATAAGAATACATAAGCAATTTTAATACAGCAACCATAAAAGATAATATCATCCATTTGTTTTTTGTTTATAGTTTTGGGACACTCATAAAAAAATAAACGTATTGCGAATACAGAATCAATGCGTTTTGTTTTGGACATTTTTTGTCTGTTGATATATATGCTTTGTCTCTTTGTCTCTGGAGCATCATTGCAGATGAAATGAGGCAGGGCTGTTTTGTGAAGAAATGCAGTGTGGTCGTGTGGGACCATCTTTACCTTGGTAGACTAGTGGGTGAGCTTCCCCCTCTATCCAAATGACAGAAATAAATTACATAAAGTGCTAACTCAATTGAATTTGGTATGTCACTGATAGATTGGATTGCGTGAGCCTAAAGAACCTTACAGTGACATTTCAGTTACCCGTTTTCTAGCTCTTTGTATTTGGGATTAAGCTTACACTTTACCCAACATCAAAATGTATTAACTGAGAGAGAGAAAGAAAACACACTTTAATTTGGGTTTTTGAAACAAATATCTTGCATTGCAGGAGACCAGTGATGAAAATGTAAATATGAGCTCTGCTTGTGGGTCAATTTTCAAGTTTCTGCAATTGCTTTGACAGGCATTGCATTCTATTTGGAAATAGAGTTATGGTAGTTTAGCTGTTGGTGGAGCTCTGTTTTGTTTTGCTTTGCTTTTTAGGAAACTTTTTGTGGAAGCATGTACGTTATAGGAAAATTTTGCTAGAAATATGTGTGTTTCAACTTCGGGGTGTAATTTTAGAGTGAGTTAGCAGAATAGTTTTGTGATCCTTAATATGTAACTCTTACTAAGAAAGTCTACGTTTCAGAACTAAAGCTGCACTACAGAAAGCTTAAGAGACATTAGGAAGAACTTTCTAAAAGTGGAGATTAGGAATAGGAAAGCACACATGCACTTTTCTTTCTGGCAAAAAAAAAAGATTATCTACAAAAATCCACCAGTTTTTGCAAGTTGAAACTGGACTCCTGGGCAAAAATTTGTCTGTAAATCTACTCACATAGGGCTCTTTTTTTAATGATTGGTTTACTAATGAAAGATAAACTTCTCCCATCTAAACCCATTAGAGATAGTACCACAGACCATTGATTCCAGTCCATGAGAGGATGTTATGATGGGAAATGGTTGAAATTGCATGAAATGCATGATTTTTCAAAAGATTTTTGGCAAAGCCTCTTTTGCTGTCTTATCTGACCGCATTGCTTGCCGTCAGGATGGCGCTGCCTACATCCAGAATAGTGAATGAAGACCCTCTCAGAGGAAGGAGGTAGCTAAAGAAATGGAAAGCAGTGTTGATCTTTTGTCTTTAAGATAAGGTGCAGATGCACTATACATAAATCATCAAACTTACTGGAATAATCTTTATATTAAGAAAAAGAATTGATTTTTTTACTTTAAAATGGAAGCAAACTATGATGGAGGCTGCATTAGAATTGGTAAGGAAATGGCACAATATTTTACAATCTTGACAAGTTAATGTCTAAATCAACGTCTTTGTACAAAATTTCAAGGAAAATAAAGGTGCTTTCAATCTAAGAGTACATTCTGTATTCAGTAAAATTGTAGATTATTTATACATACAGTGGAAGCCAAGTCATCAATATTAAATAGGCAGGTCAAAATGTTCAAAGGGCTTCTTGAAATTTAAATAGTACAGAACAAATTCTGCAGTTAAATTCATATCTGTAATTTCCATGATCTGTAATTCCTCACAATTGAGAGCCATTTTAGCAGTTTGAAAATGTATCCAGGTAATGTGTTGAATAATATTTAACATAGGAATGAGTGATTTTTGAAATTGGATTTTGTAAAACACTGCTATTGTAATGGGCTGGTGAATTAAAGAATGTGGAGCGTGACAACATGATAGACAGCTTAATACTGTGCTAATAAGCATTACTGTGGAAGCATTATACTGGTGGAAGTGAAGGTGCCTTTTGCAAAGAACTCAGAATCTAAACTGCACACAGAGAATTTTCTAATATTTTGCATTGTCTTTTTTTCTTCTGTTTGTTTGTTTCCTAGAGTATCAGGGCTTCAGGGCTGGTGCTGTTGGAAACCATTCTTTTTGGATCACTTCTTCTGTACTTTCCAGTAAGTCAAAATGATTTTTTTTTTTTGGAAGATTATATCGTTGCCAACATTTAAAAACATTGCATGAGTCACATTGGTAACAAATGTGGTTATCAAAAGTAGTTATGTAATGATTGTCTAATGTGTTTAATAAAATGTGCTATGTTCTGTAAATATTCTTAAGAACACTTGGATGTTTTACTGTATTTGAAGAAATTCTCCATCTTCGGTTAAAGAACATTTATTTATTTATTGGTGTTCTGCGCTAAACTGAGTTTTAGCCTTGAAAGAAGATACCTCTCTGCCAGGAGAAAAATGTACAGAGTATGTAAAAGGAAGACACTGATTATACCGTATATTTCTTGGGAATGCAGTACAAGGGAAGGTGATTATTTTAGTGTATTATTGCTGGTATATATTTCAGTAAGTGTTTCTGAGGCCTCATGACATCTGCAATACCAGGTATTTGGGAAAATGCGATGTTATTATCCATTTAAATGGGAAAAAAGGTGATTTCACATTCACATGAGGAATGTATCACAAAACTCCATGAAACATATATACTTTATTTTTTCAAAAATCCCCCACTGAACTCATAAACCCAAGATAAAGCCTAGATAAACCAAGGCATCAAAGAGTAAATCAAGTGAAGTGAGTAGAAAGTGTGCAAATCGGGAGACAGAAGCAAAGATGTAGTTGTGGATTGATTTAAAATATGTTTATGTTCTCTTTTCCTCAGTAGTAAGAATCTTCTGTGCTTTTGCAGACAGTTACCGAGTGACTACTGGAAAACAAAACTCCTTAGTGGTTGTGGAACGGATAGCGAACAAACTGTAGCAGAATGAAGTGTGAAGAATGCTATAATAAACACAAATCCTGGTGGAATTTTTATGCATTATTTTGTGAATTGTGTTGGCCTTTCAAGTTCTAAAGAAAAGTGTGTGCGTTTCTTGGATGGTTTTATGTGTCTTTTCATCCTTGACTTTGCAGATGTCAGGAAGAAAGAAGTTTTGTTTTTTCCATATTGTACAAAATGCTTTTTACTACTTGCATTGCCTCTCCCCTGGGTTTCCAGAGCTCCCTTCATGTTCTTTTCCAGTGAGAAGAACAGGAAGGCCATGCACTGCTCCATCAACTGGTATAGATATGGTGTAAATCGTGTAAGGAAATTCATACCATAAAGCATAATATAGGGGATTTGCTTTCCATGGCTGTCCCCTCTTGCTTTCCCAGAGAGCCATGGAGCCACGTCTTTCCAAGGCAGAGGCTCTGTCAGAACCAGTTGGTGTTTGTACCACACTGGCTCCAAGTTTTGCTCACCTGACTGGTTCTTCAGCATCTATCCCAGTTCTTGTCTTGATCCTCTAATTATTGTCTTCCAGAAAGGATAAATGCCATACATAGAATCACAGAATATCCTGAGTTGGAAGGGACCCTTAAGGATCATCAAGTCCAACTCTTGACACCGCACAGGTCTACCCAAAAGTTCAGACCACGTGCCTAAGTGCACAGTCCAATCTCTCCTTAAATTCAGACAGGCTCGGTGCAGTGACCACTTCCCTGGGGAGCCTGTTCCAGTGTGCAACCACCCTCTCTGTGAAGAACCCCCTCCTGATGTCAAGCCTAAACTTCCCCTGCCTCAGCTTAACCCCGTTCCCGCAGGTCCTGTCACTGGTGTTAATGGAGAAAAGGTCTCCTGCCTCTCGACACCCCCTTACGAGGAAGTTGTAGACTGCGATGAGGTCTCCCCTCAGCCTCCTCTTCTCCAGGCTGAACAGGCCCAGTGCCCTCAGCCGTTCCTCGTACGTCTTCCCCTCCAGGCCTTTCACCATCTTCGTCGCCCTCCTCTGGACACTCTCCAACAGTTTCATGTCCTTTTTATACTGTGGTGCCCAGAACTGCACACAGTACTCAAGGTGAGGCCGCACCAGCACAGAGTAGAGCGTCTCTGGTGTCATGTCCTCTGGTGGCTGGCTGTCCTCAGGCTTTAGGAGCTCAGTATCAGAGAAGCTTAGATAATAGCAATGGAGTTTACTGGCACCAGCTGACTTGAAGAAGAAGGAACCTGTTAGATGCAAGAGATGGTCATCCATAACCTTTAAATGCAGAGGGAAAAGAAAGGCAGTGGAGCTCGGAGGGGGCATTAGAAGACCAAAGCTTCTCCACTGTTTTTCACTGATGTTTAAATGTTTCCTCCCTTTTTTTTTTTTTTTTTTTCATTGACATTAACAATGTTAAATGTATGACAAGTGACAAATGACAAATTGACATTGTCTGAGCAAAAATGTTCTGCTGAAAAGTCTTGATGAGCCTGTATCCCAGGTGGGAGATAAATACTTGTCTGGACCTCGTCCATCTCTGCGCATCTCATATGATATTAAACTGCCCACTGAGAACACGCTCTGTTAGAAACTAAAATGCAAAGGGTACAACTTGACTTCTCTGTTAGAGCAGGTTTATGCTCCCACACTCTTTGTTAGGGCTCTCTTTTTTTCATACATAGGTAATTACTCATCGGGTTATTACTCCCACAGGCTGAAAGAAAAGGGAAAGTAATTTTATCATTTCTATTTTAAAGGTCTAAGGAGAGGGACTTAGTGTGGTAATGGAGGTCATATTAATGTTCAGACAGAGAAATTAACCAATTCCACCAGCTGCAAGAATATGGTTTTGTAAAAAAGAAAACTGAGGCTAATGAAGAAATACCAGGATTGCAATATCCCTGTCCCTCTATTCCAAGGAAGATTTGATCACTTTCTGATCCATGGCAAGAAAATTGAACAATAAATGTGTGAAGTGTGAGAGCACACATAAAACATAGCCAGAGAGGTCCATTATATCATCTTTAAGAAATAAAAGACTGCATTTCTGCAAGGTATGAATTATGGGGTGTGGGTCCTTGAAATGGGAACTCTTGACATTTTGCTGTACGTGAATAGCATCTAAACGTGCTCACCTGCATCTTGTTTGGAAAAAGGAGCACAAAGCAGAGCAAAATGGAGTGGGAAAGAAAACCTGAGCTCTGAACTAAGAGTCTTGTTTGCACTAGCTGACATTCACACAAATGTTCATTCAATGAGTGCAGTTTATGGATTATGATATTTGTTATGTCACATACATGCAGTGCAGGTCTTAATTTTTCTGGGTCAAGTGCATTGTTTATTTACCTCTTCTCATTGTTTGGTGTTTTTATCTGTTTCTGAGAATAATTGGGAATATTCTGTTACTCTGTGATGTTAAAAATGTAGTAACATGCACACAGAGGTAGAGTTGATTTACCTATGTGAATTGGTCTTCATTTTATGAGAGGAATACATTAGAGGTTTAGGAGTAATTAATGTAAGACCCAGGCACAGACTGGGCAATGAGTGGCCAGGGAGCAGCTCAGCAGAAGGACCTGTGGATGCTGGCTGGCAGCAGGCTCAGTATAAGCCAACAGCATGCCCTGGCAGTCAGGAGGGCAAACCCCATTTTGGGGTGCAGTATGGCCAGCCTGTCAGAAGTGGTGATTCTCCTACTGTATTTAGTGCTGGTGTGGCCTCACCTTGAATATTGTGTGGAGGAACAGCACAAAACTGTGCCAGTTGAGGGTCAGATCAGATATAAAGTAAAATTCTTTACCATGAGGATGGTCAAACACTGAAAGAGGCTTCCTAGTGAGGTGGTTGGTACCCCAAGCCTAACAGTGTTCAAGAGGCATTTGTATAATGCCCTCATTATCATTCTTCAACTTTTGTTTAGCCATGAAGTGATCAGGCAGTTGGACTTGATCATCTTTGTAGGTTCCTTCCAACTGTTCTGTTCTGTTCTGTTCTATGCTATGCTATGCTAATATAAATCTCTCCTTTTATACATCCTAAATAAGCATGTTCAAATATGTTTTTCACAGCTGACATGAGATGCAAGTTAAAATATGACATGAAGTTCACAGATTTGGGCCAGACACCACTGCAGCATGGTGTTTCTGTTTAACATAATGTTTTTTTTCTTTTTGTTCCATCTCCTCTTCTATTGTGACTTGGAAGGTAAAACTGAAAAGCTCAACTTTCATGCTCAAATAAGTGCAGAATTAAAAAGCTTGTGTTAGTGCGTATACAATGTAAAGAGAAAAAATGACAGTATTTCAATTCTAAATAACTCAAATCTCTGTTTATTTAAGGATTCAATGCAAAATCACATTCTCATTTAAAAATGAAAATTTCCACTTAGATTTTCTCCACACTGCTTAAGTCTTCTGTATCTTTATTCTCCACTTCCCTGTGCTTTCCTAGTTTTGTCTTTTTCTTTATCCATTCACCCAGTCTGTCTTAGATTGCTTTGAGAGTCTTCAGCATACCAATTTTACTGTGTCCAGAAGAGCTTTATTGCATCTCTGCCTTTCCCTACCCTCCAATTAAATGGAAACCAAAACCTGTTTTGTTTTATCGCTTAATTTCGTTCACTAATTGTTACTGTTTACATGTCTACATGCCGTAATCTATTCATAGTATAGAGTCATTAAATGAAAAATAGTATCACCAGCCAGCTGCCTTTGGTGAGAAAAACAGCTGTTATAATGCCCTTAGAACCAAACAGGGAGTGCAAATGATGGTCTCCACCAAAATTTATTATTCAAATTCTGCTATATTGATAACAACACACTGATCTTTCCTGAATTACAAAGAGGCAGAGGAGCTTTGTCTATTACAAATGCATGGTTGCTGGGCAGCTGTCATTTCCGAGGCTCTAATTTCTTACATTTTCTGTAGTTCTCACAATATCATCTCTGACTTTCCTTTAATTAGTCTTTCCAATTATTGATAGACCTCCTCCAAATGAATGCTGTGCTCTCTAGTCGATTTTCATTATATGTCTTTGTTCCTAGATTTTGAAGAGGGGGCCAAAACCTGAATGTCTTTTTCAATAGTCTCTTAACTTCTATACTTGGCATCTGAAGGGAGGTTTCTCATTACTTTTCTTTTTCAGAAATACCATGATGAAGCTTTTAGACCTTTCCTAACTCCAGTCTTGATAATAATTGTAATAGGTTGCATAAATATTGTAAATATTACAATACTTTAATAGACCAGCCTGTTAATTTCATTAGGGATGAGATATCAGCTGATTTTAGATAACTGTAATGGACACAGTTTGGAAAACAGGAGATTCTGGTTAGATACCAGGAAATACTTTTTCACTACGTGAAAGTACTGGAACAGAATGCCCATATTACATGTACTTGTGGAATATCCATCCTTGGAAGAATTAAGATGACTGGACACAGCCCTGAGCAACCTGACCTAATTAGACCTGCTTTGAGCAGTGATTTGGACTAGATGACTTAGAATCATAGAATCATTAAGGTTGGAAGAGACCTCCAAGATCATCTGGACCAACCCTACTACCTACTACCCTACTATCAATATCACCCATTAAAAACCATGTCCCTAAGTACCACGTCCAACCTTTCCTTGGACACCCCCAGGGACAGTGACTCCACCACCTCCTCGGGCAACCCATTCCAATGCCTGACTGCTCTTTCTGAGGAGAAATGTCTCCTAATTTCCAAACTAAACCTCCCCTGGTGCAACTTGAGGCCATTCCCTCTAGTCTTATTACTAGTTATCTGTGAGAAGAGGCCAACCCTCAGCTCCCCACACCTTCCTTTCAGGTAGTTGTAGAGAGCAATGAGGTCTCCCCTGAGCCTTCTCTTCCCCAGACTAAACAACACTCAGCTGCTCCTCACAGGACTTGTGTCCCAGGCCCTTCACCAGCTTCGTAGCCCTTCTGCAGGTTCCTGGCAACCTAAATTATTCTAGTATTCTTTGTTGCTAATGTGTGTATCCACCGCTGATAAAAGTTATCCTGTGCTCACCAAGTAGTTGGTGATGAGAAACTGGGCCTTTTACGTCTCACTTTAGACTTTAGCTTGAGGATTAGGTGAATCATGGTCTTAGCTCCATTGACTATAAAGGAAGCCTAGGGCTGCTCTATTCCAATAGTGTAATGTTTACAATATTTATCAAATGTTTTGAATGGTGAAGAATTCTACCCAGGCAACTGTGGGTTATCTGATAGTGTACTTAAACTGAAACACTAGAATGCATTCCAAAATCCATGCAATATTACGATATCATTCCTACAGCCAGTGATAAAAGTTAGCGGGTATCATGATGAAAAGAGGCAGGGAATATCTTCTCCATGTTCTTGATATAACAGAAGAGAGGCACTGGGTTTAAAATCTAGCAAGTGAAAGTTATGTTAGACGGTGAGGGGGTGACTTTATAATAGTGAGGTCATTAGGCCATAAGATGGATTAGTTGAAGGGGCTGTAGTGCATCTTTTTGAAGACCATTGGATTTTTTCCTTCAGACTTCTCTTCTTTTGGCTCAAAAATCCAAATTCTTTGTCTTTCCTGCTGTCTGTTGTATTTCCAAACCTCTAATTATAGCAAAGCAGCGTTGGTTTCTGTTTAGGGAAACAGATGCTGAGCTACAGTGCACTGACACTCATGAAGCAGGTGAGTAGTGAAGCCTGGAATAGACTCTCTACACTCAGATATCTTGATGCATGTAGTAGGTATTAGGATCTGTTTCGGGGACTGTGTTACTCCCTCTTTCACACTTGAGTTAGACTGACCTACCCTTTAGTGTTATGAGATTGAATAGAAAGTGGGAAGTATTGTAACATTGATGTGGGTGTGGGCTTTTTTCCCCTCAAATCATCTGTATGCACATTAGCACAGGAGAAGTGAGCCATGAATGTTGTGGGGTCTAGTCTGCAGTATTCTGTTAGTCATAGCCCTGAGCAGAGCAACAAGGTCACTGGAGAGCTCAGTTTTTGATATTAATGTATGTGAAAATGGGTTAATGTGTAATGCTTTTATGCATTTGTCCCTCAAGTATGCCTAGAAGTGATCCATTACAAGAGCTCAGTGACTGTTTATTTATTCTTTACATGTTGTTCACTGAGGCCAACTGAAAGATTTTGCCTTTTTCACATTCAGCTCTGCTCATGCTGATGAATTGGGGTGAATCTCAGGCTTTCAGCTCTCTCTCATACCCCAGGTGTTTTAGCTTTTCAGTATATAGCTACCTCTTTACTCATAAAATAGTTTTTAAAGCTCTTACAATCAACATGCATAATTTTCTTTGTTGTTTCACAGTTGCTAAATAATAGTATTTGTGCCACTTAAGTCTAAGGGCACAGCATAGCTCTCTGCTCTGGGATGATCACCACAAATTTTGCTAGTACTCTAGAAAAGGGTCTTCCTGTTTTACTTGGATCACAGTAGGTTAAAAGTCCAGCCAACGTAAAAGGTGGATTTAAAATATCATGTTGTGAGGATTTTATATGTAAATTGTCTTGTTTGGGCAGAGGAGTGAGGGAACCAGGTGGAGGTTTATGCAATAGTTTTTTCCTGTAATTGTCAGACAAACATACTTTTTGGAGTTAACATGTAACCAATAAAGCAACAGCTTTTTTTGAGAGAGACAGCTTGATTTGAATGCAAAAGCCCAAATGGAGCTCATGCAGCTTCCACATTACAAGCTTTTGCTTCAAATTACAGAAGACCCATAGGTGCTAAGAAGAGATGCATTCTTGCCCTGAACCTCACTAAGGCAAATGTTTATGACTCTTTATAACTGGAAGCAGGCACTGAAAAGTTTTTGCATTTTGAATAACTGCTTTTTGAAATAGCACAAAAACAAAATGCAGAAGGAAATAGTTCTTCGTGGTTCTGTTGTCACTAGTCTACATAGATAACCTAAAAAAATGTGGTACTTACTCTCAGGGATATAACTAGAAGCTGTTTAATATATATTTATCCACATCTAGAACTGTGATTAGCCACAGCTATATGTCTCATGATTGGTATCTCCATGTAGATAACAAATGTTTGGTGTATTGGAAATTCAGCTGAGCTATGACATCATGGAAATGGAAATCATAGGAAATACACAGGTGGAACTCAGTGAGGAGTCTGTTCTGTGTGTTTGTGCTTGTCTGTGTGCTGTGTTCATAGGGTACCTTAGGCTGCAAGGGACCTCAGGAGGGCTGTAGTACAATGTACTGCTCAAAGCAGGTCAGCAATAAGGCCAGCTGTTAGACAAGGTTTCTAAGGACTTTATCCAAATAGGTCTTAAAAACATAGATAGAGATCATCCATCCAGGCAGTGTGTAGGCTTATTGAAAAATTATGTGGTTGTAACCTTTGAATTATGGTGTAAAATATGTGACACGGTTGGAACATTGAGTGGGTTTTGTAAATGGCAGGCTGTAGATAGGTCAGTGATGGCAGAGGTAGAAGTGTTGCCATTCTTTCATGCCTTGGATTCCCATGCTCATACTTGTGGCACTGGCTGTGATACCAAGACAAAACCCAGTCTCTTCTTCCTGTGAATCCAAAGGTGCAGTACAGGATTACAAGAGGGCAATGTTATTTTTACAACTCTTGAAAGCTTCTTTGAGAACTGAGTTTGAAGGACACATTTGTCAGAATCTAGTTTCACTGAATAGTCAAGTGTGTCTGCAGAGGCTTGAGAGCCAGAGAGAAAGAGGCAGTAGTTGGTGACCTGAACCAATTGCTGCATTGGATTTTCTTCAGTCTTTTTATTTTAAGTGACTTTCTTGCAGTGCTGGATTCTTGGACTTCAGTGTTTCAGTCTTGTCAGCCCTTCATTCATTGACATCAATGTTGTGGTCAGAGCGGTAAGGCCTTTCCCTTTACTTGTAATGCCACTGTCACTCGCATGAATACAGTGACTTGCATATGTAAGAATTTGTAGGTAAAGACCCAAAGTTAATGTCCACATTACTTGTCACTTGTCTTGTTGCTTCAAATTCGTATAAAAACAGACCACAATTGTGAAAAGCAATGCACAGTATTTCAGCAGGGCTTTTTAACTGGTATTAACTGTATAACCATGTGCACATGTTAAAAATCTGCTGCATTTGAAAAGTAAAAGTTGTGGTGAGCTGATTTATGATCATAGAATGTGTTGATACAGAAATGATCAAAGAGTAAAATGTGGGTAAATTCGTATAGAGGAAAACAATACTGGGAATGTTCATAGTATGTGCCTTACCGTTGCCTAGAACCATGCCATAATAAACCCATTGTCTTTGCTCTGCTCTCCAAAGTGAATCCATTAGAGGCTTGGCTAGTACTTGGGTGGCAGACCACACTGCCATAGGCAAGCCAAAGAAATACCGAAGAATATCTCGTAGATTAAAAAAAAAAAAAAGTATTATTGAAGGATTATGCATATTATTTTATACAACACTTGAACGCTTGTTGAATCTCAGTAGAGTATAGGCTAGAAATGATAGGAACCATTTTTCTCAGGCAAACAGTTTAATGATCACACTGATGACTGGGCAAGTGGCAGGCGAACTGAGTCAGTATGCACAATGTTTATTTAGAAAACGCTTAAATTTTACTGTAGTGATTTAAGCATATGAAAAATCAATACATGAATAAAGGTTCTCATGAATTAATTCGTATATTAGTTCAAAATATAAATGTGACAACATTTACATAAAAGGTGATGAAAAGTAATATACTACATTTTTATTAAACTGCAAAACTAAAGTCAAGAGTTTTTGATATTATAGATATGCCAGGAATGAATTGTGCCAGAAAGGAAAATATTAAAAGCTGTAATCAACATTTGACGTATTCTCAGTAGGACACAGTCTTGATGTCAGTGATTTACCTTCGCTAATTAGTTTAGCACCTGAGAGACCTTGTGTTGGTGGGAGATAAATTTCAGTCATTCTTCTTCACTTCCCCAAGTGTCTTTCAGTGAAAGCCAGGGGCATGTTTGTATTTTTCCACCAAATGTCTTTTCTCATTGTTTATACATGCTTTCATGCCTAAGACCAAAGGAGCGACAGCTGTGGTCAATGAAAGTCCTGTACAAGTCAGCTCTTGTCTGCGTACCTAGTTCAGAGCTGTTGTGATCTGCATTAACAAGAATCTGGAGGAAAATGAAAGCAGAAGCATTTCATGCTTAAGGTAGACTTTGCTTAGATAATCTGATACTACCAAACTGAATCTTACATGAAATTGAGTGCAATTATAAACCTGTGCTGCCAGTGAAAAGCGTGCTGTGATAATCCACCATGCCTTGGAACGTGAGGTTGAGATATAGAAGGTAAGGCACAGATGGGTGTGATATGTACAACTGAGTGCTAAAACACCGTATTTTACCTATCAAGTTCCAGGTTGCTTGACAGAGACCTCTGAGTCAAGACAGAGGAAAAGGGAAAGAATCTCCACCTCAAAGCCTGTTACTGTGCATATTACAGTAGCAGACGTGCATTTTTTCTCACTGGGTTTTTCTCCTCAGTCCCTCTTCTTCAACATGTGAATGTATTATGAACTTCCTAACCATCTACTTTAAGTAATGATTAAAGTGATGATTTCAGGATGATAAATGGTTAATGATTACAAGAGTTGAGAAAGTCAATGCATTACAAAAAAAGAAAGAGAAAAGTTGATGTTTTTAGAAGAAATTCTTAAGAAGGGAGGTTTCATCCATCAATGATGAGACTGCTCTCATTCAAGTCATTCTGCATGCCGTGAATACAGACAATGCAGGTAGTGATATAATGTGTTTTTTTTTTTTTTTTTTTTTAATACCAACTGCTAAACATTGTTAAGCAATTTCCAGTATACAGGCAAAATGATATGATAATTAGTGAAATCTTTACATGGGAAAAATCTTACAGAATTATGATGGTGTTAGTGGAAAGTTTTCATTTCAGCGTAGCACTGTAATTAAACTTCTAAACTCTGGGACAAGAGATCTGTGGGATTTAAATCAGTGCTCCTGAACCACTTATCATCTGATGTAAATAAGAAATTAGCTTTTTAAAAGCTTAAATAACATAAATACTTAAAAAAGCACAGACAAATTTGCAACATAAAATAGAAGGTGTACTATAAAGTGATCCAAACCTATCAGCAAGTACTTGTGTATAAGATATGCTGTATTTCCACTAGCTGTTATGATGTAGCGTAGTCATCTTTGCCAGGGTTAAAAAAAAAAAAAAAGAAAAAAGAAAAAAAAGAAAAAAAAAAGGAGAGTTAGGGTTCAAAAGGTAAAAAGTTCACTGTGTAACTGAATTTGATTTCTGAAAATGACACATTGAATAGAGTAGCCCCTGGGTCTAAAGCTACGCCACACCAAGAAGGGAGAGGTTAGCTTTGTATTCATAGAAATAGCAGTAGTACTGAGGATGGAATAGAAAGTGTTCACAAGAATAAGGTATTTGCAAGAAACAACCTTTTGCTATTTCATGCAACCCTTCTGATTCATTGCGTAGCACTGTATATTAGGACCACATAGAAAAAGCAATAGTATTTTCCACAAAAGTTGTTTTATACAAACTATTTCATTTTGAGATCCTCTGCATCTGTGGGACTAAGCATAGGTCTGCAAATATATGCAAGCTTTGAGGAAGCTGTTACGGAATATCATGTCCTTCACAGCCAATATAGAGCATCCACATAGTGTTCTTTCTTTGAAATCTGAATCTGAAGTAGACTTCTTGTAATGGCATGATACAGTACACTAAGTTTTGCATGTTCTTGAGGAAGAAAAAAAGGAGCAAAGAGAGAAATATGTCAATTCAATCAAAGCTCAATTGGAAATAAATGGGAGGATTTCAAAACCAAAATATTTAAAGCAATTCCAAGAACACAGAAAATAAGAGGATGAAATGAGACCTTCTTTCACCGCTCACAAAATTGCAAGTGGAAGAAAATAACATTTTTACATGGTTCTCTGACAGTGTATCATTTATTGAGTTTATATTAAATTATTTAGATCATCCACAAGTTTCATTATTCTTTGATGTTAATCTTTATATAGGCCAGGGTGCTAAAACTCTTAGCTTTATTGCATATTGTTTGGTAAGCTAAAGCAATGTAATAAAGAGAAGAAGGAAAGGATAATAACGAGAAAACAGAATAGAGAACTTTCAGAGTTAAAACACGATTGAAAGTCTAAAATAGCAACAGGAAAATTCATAAAAAATTGAGTAACTAAATATTATAGAAATGAAAGCAAGATGGAAATGACATCTTGTACCTTGATACAGTGCTGATTTTTCTTTCACTGTCACAATAACATGTTATAGAAGGTATCTGTAAACCTAAATACTGTACATTATGTGTTTGTTCTTTGCTTGTGTAGATACAGTTATTTCTCTCTGCTCCTTGCAAGCTTTCTTCTCCTTTCCTGAACCACCACTTACATAATTGTAAAAGATATTTTTTTATATAATTTCTTTGTGCTTCCACTGTATTGACATGTGGTTTCTCATCTCATATTTAAATTATGAGCTCCTTGGTCCAGGGTTGTTTGACTTAGCTGTGCTTTGCAAAGCAGGGTCCTGATCAATGAATAAGAATCACATGACAAATGGCTGTTACTAATAATAACAATGAAAGTGTTTAAAAATATTTTATTAAAGGTGTGAGGAAGGACATGTTTGATGGTAAATTTCTTATCCTCCTAAAGGTCTGGTAATATGCAATTATTTTTATATCGCTAGAGAAGTTAGGTATACTTTTGGAAAGGTCTGAGAATATTTGTTTTAGGTTTGGGAAGATTAAACCATAAAAATACTAACAAAAAATGTCAGATTCCAGTCCCACAAGGACTATATTTCAGGTGTACTCTACTAAGTTCTGTCTAGTTCATCATGAGAAGTTAGGTGGTGAAGAAAGCAGAGAGGAATGCTGGAGTAAGAAGGAAATCCACCACTCACTAGAGAGCCTTAACCTGCAGTTAAACTTAACAGTAAAGCATAAGTCTTGAAGTTAAAGTAATTCCTCAAATGTCTTATCTCCCTTGGTGATAAAGGACTACCAGTTACTTGTCTTTTTTCCTTTTATGTATTGCAGACAGTAGAAAGTCCTTGCTTTGTATGTTCAGTGTGAGATTGGCTTGTGGATAGCCAAAAAGTTAAAAGTATGCCTGTGGAAATGCAAAACATAGCCATAATGTCCATACACATTAATTCTGACCTTTCTGGGTGCATCAGATGGGTGCACATGTGCAGATCCACTGTGAATGCAGCTTGTGCAGGACATACTGAAATCTCTGTGCTTTGTGGTGGAATAAAGTTATGGTAGGAATCTGTCACAAGAAACTGTAGCCTCTGCTACTATGGTAGTAGAAGCGTTTTTGGAGAAAGGGACATCTTCAGTTCTTGGTTTGGCTTTTTTTTTTTTTTTTATGAGAGCATATTTTTACTTCTTTTCCTGGGTGATCAAGACTTCTTTGGCCATTTTCACTGAAAGAAATTAATGCTGTTATCTGTATATTCAGCAGGTACATTTTGTATAGTATATGCTGGTATGCATACAGGCTTCAATGACATTCATGGAAAAGGACGTTTTGTTGTCGTATGCGAGTCCTTTACACTTTTCCTTCAAGTATTGAATCTTGTTCAGAATTTTGATCTTCCTTCCAAATTTGGGATTTTTCTGTAAGAAAATCATTAAAATAACCACTAGTTTTAGATTAGCTTGTAGCTTTGATCTTCAGATCTCTTCATGACTGTTCAAGTGTGCAAGTTGTCAGATTAGTCAGAGTCCAAAATTATTTTATATATTACAGTAGTACATTATTACATCTGCTAATGTTGTTTATTTTGTTAACTAGCCTAATCCTTCTCAAATATAACATGTATTGGGGTACAGATCAAGTATTCTTAATGTTCAGTTCACTATCTCAAACTTCTAATCCGAAATCACCAGCATGCTGAATCATTGAAATGCTGTTTTGAAACTCTTTGGCAGAGTTTCCTGGCCCATGCAGTCAGCTGATCCTTTTTTTCTCTCTTTATTGATGGCATTGCCTTGAAACCTATAAAGAGCTAATCTGCAAAAATCTGTGTGCTGGGTTATTTAGTTAGCTATTTATATCCATATTTATTAAACTTGTATCTACTTTCCAAGCCTCGAGGCATATTTACATCTTTGAAATCATAATCCAAATAAGTTACTGCCATTGTAGCAGGCAATCTATATTCAAGTACCATTGTAGCAGGCACTCTATATTCAAGTAATCACCAGTCATTGCTACAAAAAGAGAAGGCAAAATGCTGCCATAACAAGTTTTTTTAAACCCTAAGTGTATCAACCATTAATTCAACATTTGCACTGTTATGCACATATGCTCCATTTTATGAAGGCCCAGGGATTTTGGAAGATAGCTGAATCAGAAAGTACCATAAATGCCTACAGTATAAATCTTAAATTAGTAGATTTAGTAACATATATTCATTTGCTTATTATGTTGGTAACATAAAGGTATCTGCCAATTTCAGATGTCACCAAGAATATTAAAAAAGTCTAAATTAGATTTTTAGCTGTTCTTTTTGTGACTTTTCTGGAACCAAAAGACACGGAACACTACTAGGTTTACAGGCAAAGAGACCTGATCTGTTTTGACCCCAACCCTGATCTGACTTTCTGTTATTGCTGTTGATTGTAGAAATAGCACAAAAATAACGAGCTCTTCTTTTCTTGGGCATGATACCTTCTCTGTTTAGGGTAAGCGCCATCAATATATACTGCATTTGGAAAAGATACCTCCAGTATACTAGGCTTTCCTCAAGTGTCTAGTAATGCTGCTAACCTGATAATGTCAAAAGCTTTTTCATATCAAATAATGTTATCATTTCTGTTTTGACTCTCCAGTGTATATAGCAGACATCAGAGGTGATCAAGAACTTGTAGACTTGAAATTAATTTCATAGGAGGCAACTAATCAGATTTTTATACCATAATTAGAATATATTATTGTTTACATTATGACAAAACCCCTGACACTGTTCAGATGAAACAAACAAGCAAATTGATGGAGGATGAATTATTGAGAAGACAGTAAATTTGGGAAAAGTCATTCTGTGTTATTTTCAACAGATGAAAAGAAAAGAAATGTGGAACCTTGAGCTAAATTCAAGTAAGGTTTAGTTTTAACTGATTGAGAAGTAGGTTAGAAAACAGGAGAAAAGAAAGTTGTAACTGGTCTGTGTAAGTCTGAGACCATGACACACTTTCTTGAGATTTTGTGGCCACCTAAGCAAATTCAAATAACTGTTTTTTGTTTGTTTGTTTGTGTATTTGTTTGTTTGTTTCCTCCATGCATGTCTTTCCTATAGTAGATTAAATACTGTACTGTAACACAGGGCAGTCTGCTAAGTTCATTTCCTTAGACAGTCTGAAGTAATTCATTTTTCTCAGACATGTCACAAACAATCCTGTCAAATTTTGCCTGAATGAGTTTATTTTAAATCATAAATAGTTGTGATATATATAGTGAGTGTTCAAGAACCTTGAAGAAAAGGGAGGTCATGGCCTTCTGAGTACTGTCAGCACCTCCTGTAAATGCAGATCTGTAGATGTCTGTTCTGGCCAGTCTGAGGTATAGGGTATTATATTACATAAGTGGGTATTTTATCTCCTTTCTGGCTATCTTTCTAACTATCTATTTTACCAGCCTGGCTCGTGTTTAATGCTAGTGCTAGTGCTAGTGCTAATGCTAATACTAATACTAATGCTAATACTAATACTAATACTAATACTAATACTAATACTAATAAAAATGCAAAGGACTGCCTAGCAACAAAACGCAGCAGAATATGTCTGTCATGGTAGAGGGAGGACCTTTTCTTTGATAAATTGTTGGACTGTTTGGAGGACTCCCCCTGTGCTCAGAAAGGAGTGAAACATTTGAAGAAATTCTCTTTCTGCTGTTTTATGTTAATCTGCTAATGAGCACATTTTGTGGACTGTGCAAGTGAGATGTGTCAGGACTGCAAATAAGAGCTGGAAGAGTGCTATTTCTCAGCTTTATTGTACAGCCACAACAAAAAGTGAGAACCTGGCAGGTACTGGTTTTAGCTATTTTGTACAGTGTTTCAGAAAGGAGGAGACCAAGAAGGTTGAATGGTTGAGCCGTCTGCATGGACTGCTTTCCTAATACAGCTTCAACTTTTAACAGGGAAAGTCTTTCCAGGACTCAACTTCCGATGACGTTAGGCCTTGCAACTCCAGGTTGCAGCACCTAATTTTTGTGCCTTGAGGTCTGTGGGGCCTGTGTACTCCTGATGGTAAAGAGGTGTGTGCTCAGAGCCAGAGACACAGAAGCCTGCACGCCTGCTTTGGAGCTAGTTAACTCAAGCTGTTGGACACGCTGAAGAAAGATTTGCGGTTTGTGACCTGCCTCTCAGACAAGGCCTAGATTTTGTGAAGATGCCTTCTTTCACAAAGGCATGCAGATCTGAACCCTGTCTTTGGGTGAACCATGCAAACCTTGCCCTTTTTTTGCTAAGTATGGGTGGTAAAATACAACCTATAGTATATCGTTTTTTTTACCTAATATCCCACTTGTCAGTATTTTCATTCTTGATGTGACACTCAAGTTCCCCCCACTGTTTCAGGAGATACCAACGTCTACCATCTTGCCAAAAGTTTTAGCACTAGGGTTTTAAGATGTTCAAGCATGAGAAGCATTTCAGCCTCTTATGCTGCTATTGCTTCTTTTCCACTTCTTCACTAAGCAGTAGAGGGTACAGGTATAAGCACAACATAAATATTAATATTACAGTGTAGTAGGGAAGGTATTTTACCTATTGGCAAGGTTACTTAGATGGAGGAAGGAGAGACCTGGTTTCTAATACCTGCTCCAATGAATGTTTAAGTAATGCCCAAGCATTATTGATCGCCAATGCACAAGAGCAATCACAAAATAAATGAGGAACTGAGTAAAAGTTCAGAACAACTGGTACATAACCCTGGAGTACCAAACAAGAAGAGTTATCACTGGAACAGCATAGCTTGAACGTGGTTATTTTACAAATTGACAGCCTTAACTCTCAAGCACTTTCCTAGATACCTCCTAAATAATGAAAAATGGCTCCTCTGAGTTACTTTGTCTTACCCACAATATATTTATCTACAGTTATTTTACATCTTTGAAATAAAAAGCTATTTTAATCAAAAAACCCTAAACCCTATGCAAAGAGAAAGCACATTTTAGGAAAATCTTCAGGTGCTAGTACTGCTCTGGGTTTTTCAGTTCAAATCTGTAGGGCCTGAAAAGGCTTTATATCATATGAGAGAGAGGATTTAAGTTTTTAATGACAACTGAAAAAGACATTAAAGATCAAAGATAGGCCCATGAAATGCAACCTTACATCTCAAACATTTTTGTGGTTTATCTGTTTCTGAAAAAAGAAATTGCCTATGTCAGAGAATAAAGAATTCATCAATATGTTTACTTGTACATTTGCCAATACAGTTTTATGGAAAACCAGAATGCATGCAAAGGTTAGCAGATACGATGTTTGGGAGATGAGATGTGCCTATTATCCCTTAGGAATTTTACGGTTATTGATTTTTCAGGTGATGAGCAGCAATAGAAATTGTTGAGGTGTAATGAAACTTTGTTTTCCAGAGGAGGAGAATTTATCACCTTTATTTTCCCCCAGTCACTTATTTCAAATTTTGCAACTCCCTTTTCATCTCACTCCCATCTTTCCTACACAATTATAGTTCAAACTTCTCACCAACTACTTGGTGACCTCCACAGACTCCTTAAAGGTTTTCAAGTCCACACACAATTTCCTGAAGATATGCTCTGGGATCCATCTCACCTACTTTCCACTTAAACACAGCATTTCCTAGGGGAAGATTTCTGTCTGATTTGTTGTTCTCTTTAGTTGGTTGCCACCTACGTGTGCTGAAGCTTTTGAAGACTGCTCTTTCAGAGTTGAGTGTGCTTTTCTTGTACTATTGAAGAAATTTTCCTCCTGAGATCTGTAAATAATCCTTCTTAGGCTTCTCTGAGTTTATCCAGGTATGTTGCTGATAGATACATGTAGCTTCTGCTGCTACACTAGGGAGCTTCTTGACAGACTGTATTCAGCATGGTTCGTCTGAGATCATTGCTTCTCATTTTAAGATTTTTGCATTTTTCGTCTCTAATGGAACAAACACCTCTCCATTCACAGCAAAGCTCTAAGTATCAAAGTCTAGTATCTGTGTTACCTTCATTACCATCTTATTTTTGTGTTTCTGCATTCCTTATTAACTTAAAATCTACAAAACATATGTTGTGTTTTAAGCCCATTTATTTCATCAGTTGAATTCTTGTAAAGGTCTTTGCTTCCCTTGAGACCCACAGTTTAAAACAGTAGTAACTGTTAAACCAAGCTAGATAAAACAAACGAACTAAAATGGCTAAAATCTATAAATCTTTTTTTTTTTTTTTTTTTTTTCTTTTTTGTGTGTGTGTGTGTGTGTGTTCCTTGTTCTAGTGTTGTGAATAATACCTATTACCTAGTTATTAGTTATTACCTGATGAGCTAACACATTATTTCTCTATCTTATTGACTGAAGCTGCTTGTTAGATTCGGGTTAGAATCTCGTACAGTTTAGCTGTTTCTCTGTTGGGAATGTAGTGATATATAATTACTCAGACAAGTAGGTGATTAATTTTATATGTAGAAAAACAGAAGTGCATAAAATGGAAAAAAGAGAAGTAAACATTTATACATGTAGAACTTGCATCAAAAAAGATTTAATGCTTTATTTACAATTATCCTCTCATAAGCAAATACATAACCATACACACAGAATCAAATTCTGGACCACCACAATATCATTATACATATCTACAATCTATAGGATCTCAAAGTTTTGTGAAAGCATTGATTTTTTTGCCATCCAAATATTTGCTTCTATACTGCTTTTATTAAGAATATTTTCCTCCTCAGAAACTCCATGACAAGTGGAAAAGTAGAACTCAGGTCCCCTGAGACTTATTTGTTCACCTTAACACAAGGACTTAAAAGGCTGGTGGGTCAGACTTCTCCAGTAAAGGGTTAAGTGTGCTGCTTAAACTACATGAAAGCTAGGAAATCCTATCCTTAAAAGAGTAAATGTTATTTATAAGTTGATCCGGCAGTATCTTGCATATGGATGGCAAGGAGTGTAAGGCGCCAGCTATCTCTGTATTCAAGTTGATATGCCAAGAGCTGAAAGAAATTAAATAGCTTTTCTAAATAGTCTAAAACTCCCAGCACTTCTTAGGTAGCAAGAGCAATGGTCAGGTGTGTGCTAGATGCTTTACAAACAATAACTTTGCTATGACAGAATTTCTTTCTAGTACGTTTTCAATGGCTTACTGACAATGAAAGTAGGAAGACAGGAATTGTGCTCTAGTCTTCATTTGCCTGCACTCTGTAGCCTAAATGCATTAAGGAGGTGAGAAGCTTGTTTCCTTGAAAATGCTCTGTCTATAGCGCTTCCAGTGAAACTCAGCTGCACTCTAATCATAGAGATGACTGTTTTTCTTTTCTTTCTACACTTTAAAACCAGAATGGCAGTAATACATCACAGAATGTAAACTCTGTGGAAAAAAAAAAAAAAAAAAAAAAAAGCTAATGAAAGTTTGGAGCAGAGTTGTCTTGGGTACATATGAGAAGAAAGGTCTGCTCCATCACTGAGTTCAGTCCCCAACTCTTTCAGACCACCATGGTATTAATCCCAATAATATATTTATCATGTTGGCTTCTCCTTTATTAGGCCCCCATTGAACTGCTACTTTGCAGCATCCCTGAGCCATCCATGGGTATGTGGTTGCTTACTATGGATGGTTTTGTTTCCAGAGAAGAGGACCGATAGCAAATGTGCCTACGCTCTGTGCAGAAGAGGGCTGGTTCTGCAGGCTGCTCTGCACCAGTGCTGCAGGGAGGAGTGGAGCTTCTTTAGAGAGTCTGATATTTTGAATCAATTAGAAATTTAATTTTCTAAATTTCTTTTCATTTCTCTATCATAATAATTTTTCAGTATCTGCTCAACACAACATAAATATTTGTCTGGATTTATTCAAAACAAAAATTTTCCTTTTGGCTAGAGCTAAAGAGCCTGAGTGCTCTGGCCCTCTTAGCAAAGCCATTTGTCTGCAATTTTTTTGAAAGGCAACAATGTTCATATCATTATGATATGAGAAAAGAATGTCAATGGGAAGCGAAAATGTGTTTCCTTTCTATTTCTATTGTTTCTGTTATGGTGTGAATTTTGAGTTTGCAGCTGTGGCTGGTTTCTTCTGGACTTTGTTAATTCCACAGAATTTTAATGACATGATTTTTTTTTTGAAAAGGTTAATGTAGATTTAAGACCAGTGCTATCATAGATCATGTCATCTGAGCTGCTATATGTCACTCATTTTCACGATTTACCCAGTTAACTTCTCTACTGAAGCCAATAGCTGCAGTTTATCTGACACAGATTTCCCAGACAGGTGTCCACTCTTGATTTGGGAACATAAAGAGGAGGAATGTTCCCGCTGCTTCCTCTGGTGGTTTGTTACGCTGTGGCCTTTGGCTTGTCCCCGCTGCTGTTCTCGCTACAGATACATAAGCTGAAAATGAAAAGTCGATAGTTCCAGCAGTGATGTCTGCAGTAAACTAATCAGCACTGGCTGGCTGGAGATGTCCGGCTGGTATTTTGTGGAGAGAGGTTTTCTAAATTAATGTCAAAATAAATACCAACAAAAACTTCACTGCAGAAGGTAACAGCCAGTCCTGTGTCCTCCTCTTTGCTGCAGTTTAACAGGATGTTTCAAAGACCTGCTCTGCCCCCATTATCTTTTCCAAGTCACCATCTTAAAACTTTGTGTCAGTAAAATTTCTGCCTGGACTCGTGAACCTGCCTAAGGTGTAATTCAGAGATAGCACGCAGCCAGGAAGGGGGAGTTCCTGAAGAACTAAAACCATCCAGAAGTGTCCTCTCACAAACTCAGTCTTAAATGCTGCACTGACCTGTTAGATTAATATTAGAACCACTCTTGTAGGAGATAAGGTATTTGGGAACTCTAAATAGCTGCATGTTTAATTTTTCCCAAGTAGAAGTCACTACTTGAAAATGCTCACATAAAACTCTTCTCCTTAGATTTGTAGAGATTTCAGCCCTATTGTAATGAAATGCAAAATCTGTGCAGGTCTGTTTTATGACCTGTGTCT
Organism: Anas platyrhynchos; assembly: GCF_047663525.1. Classification (NCBI taxonomy): domain Eukaryota; kingdom Metazoa; phylum Chordata; class Aves; order Anseriformes; family Anatidae; genus Anas; species Anas platyrhynchos. The sequence continues at coordinate 141,918,995 of NC_092588.1, forward strand.
TGCATTAAGTATACTTGGCAAGTTACTCTGAATAATTTAGTCTGGTATGTCTTAAGATAGCGGCAGCTCCTGAAAGATTTATTTTAATGTAGGCTACTTTACCATTATGTTTTTAAAAGGTTCCTTTTTCTTAAAATCACAGAGATTCAATTCTTAGAGTGAATTGGTAGATTTTCCTTGTTTTCAATAAAATATTGTATTGCATGGTGCATTTTTTAATTCATAAAATGAGACTTGTATACTCTTAACCCTGTTGTTAATGCGTGTCAAGTATTTGGCAGATGACTATGCTGAATAGATGGCTTTTTCATTTGAGACGTTTCATCATTAAGATGTTTCTCTTTCTGCTTCTCAGGTCACCAGATCTTTGGTAAGAAAAGATTAGAGCAGTGTATACAATAAGAACATTTTCTATTGTTTTCATATATGAAGTAAGTAAACCAGGGCATTCAATTTACTGTTGTCATGTACCCGAGTTGCATGTCACAGTGAAAAAAATGCATATGAAGAGATAAAAGAAATCATTGGATTGCAGAAGTTATCTGGTGGAGGGAACATCTAGTTTAGTTAGATAATAGTTTGACTTTGCAACTTCCTTTGATTTTCTTTAATTCTATATTGGCTTGAACAATTTTTGAAACATGCCTGTGCATACATACCTGTTGCCTATATAAAGCATTGTGATTAAATTACTCCTATTTACTTTGAATTATATTTTTGAATGTAATGCAAACCCATAAAAATAGAATTATTGAGTGGCTAAGAAGTTCAGCTTCTCTACACTTCACTTGTGCTTCTTTTCTCATCCTTAGAATGAATGTGGCTGGAGCCCCTGCTCCTGCCTGCTTATCACGTCTTGTGGAAGTGTCCCATCTAGTTGTTTTATTTTATTGGTGTTGCTACTAACAGTGTGTCAAATAATCTGCACTCAAAACCTGACAATTTGACCAAAAAACCCACATTTTCACATATATTGCAATATTTAACTGGAAAGGAATCCAAGGCCTTTGGGCATTAGTCTTAGGAAGATGAAACATCAAACAAAAGAGTGCAGAGCTTCTATGTGATCCACACTGCTCTTAACACTTTAAACTCCTCTTTTGAAGGCAGGGAGCCAGATACTTTTCAAGTAGTTGCCTTTCAGTGAGGTCATAAGCTCCTACCTCCCTGGCTAGCTCCTAAATACCTACAGAATCAGCTCAATTATAATATTTACTGTACTATACGTTAATTTTGTGCTTCAAGGCTGTGTGTGTAACCTACATATGTAAGATTTTTATTATTTTTTTCCCCAGTGCACATTTAGCTAGATAGATTCTGGAGGGCTTTACGTTTTCAGACAAAATAATTGTTTCTCATATTAAAAATCTTAATTTAAGTAGATTTTAAACTTTCTCTGGTTATACATTGATTATGTGTTCAGCCAAGTCCACATCTGGCCAGCTCAGTCTCTGAGCTGTAGACAACTCTCAAACCTTCAGGGAATGACTTCTGAGGCTGTTTGGGTTGCTGTTAGGATACCTGTATTAAAGAATGTGAGGCAAATGAATGCATTGTGATACTATGCATTCAGGTTAGATATAGATATTTCCAGACCTGGTAGGATCTGTGACGTTCCACTGTTTCTTTTCAAATTGGAGGAATGATATGGAAGCACGTGGAGTTCATGTGGACATCCATTTTCTTCAAAATAACTTACTCAGAGGTGTCATGTCCAGGTTTAGCTGAGATTTGGCTTACAAACAGGGGAAAAAAGAAGGAAAATAATGAGGATAAATTTCAATAAAAAGACATTCTATGTATACAGTCTTGTGTCAAATCAGAATTATCTTGAAGGTTCTGTTTACTTAATCACCAAATGAATCTCTCAGGAAGCAGAATGAGCTTCACTGTAAAAAATAAGTTCCATAAAGAGCCTTAGAGATCTGCTGTTACTGCCTGACGAGGATGAATTTGAAGTATGATAAAAATTAGTTATAGCAAAGCATTCTGATGACTCAAGTTCTAGAAGTCTGTCTTTGCATCTTACACTGGTGCTGGTAGTTATATACATGTACTTACACTGCATCATGGTCTTCCAAATGACTATACAGGCAAGATTTGTCTTTGCTGAAATGTAGCTCAAGGTTTCATATGTTTTAAGACAGGAAATGGGAAAAAACAGCCATAGCTGAAAGTGTACTGAAAGGATTTCAGTAGACTGTTTCAAGCTGGACCGTGTGGGTGGCTAGGAAGAACTTGACTTCTTTTGTGAAAACCAAAACATCTTACACGGCCATAAGGATTTTGGTTTTGATGTGCATATTATCTGAAATGCATTGCCCCCAGTAGCAGAGTGTCTCCAACACTTTGTACTGAAGAATTGATTCCATTCCAATTCAGAGGCAAGAAGAAAACCTACTGAGTAGTAATTGTGGTTTCCTGCAGCAGCCGTGTGCTTTATAGAGACATTGAGCTAATGATCTGGCACAACTCTGCTCTCAAATTGTAGATTTGCAAGGATAACAGGGTTTTATGGTACAGTGTGTCCATAGGTCTAGTAGAGTAAAATATTATGGCTTAAAAAGTACATGTGGTTTAAGAAAAATGGGATAGAGATGGAAGGAAGTGCACTTATTTAATTAGCCTAAGAAAATAGTCAGCTGTTATCCTACCCCTAAAACGTTTTGTGTAGTTGCACCGGAAATATTTGTTGGTAGTCCAGGACTGGATAATGAGTTGTGCATTCACTAATATTTAAGCAGATGCTCTGAGCTGTGAATCATGTTTTGAACAGTGGTATGTGATGCCCATAGTGTACATAGGCTCATGAATGCCTTCATTCATGCCCATCTGTGAAGATGGCAACTTGCCTGCATACAAGTGGATGGGTCCCTTTTCTAGAAAGCATAGTGCCAGACTGTTATGAGTTTGGATGGCAAGCTTATCTAATATTGCAAACAGTGTCTCTGGTGCAGGAAATCCCTTCTCACTATTAGCACGGAAGCATTAATAGGCGACTTGATATAGTAGGTTATCCCAAAGTTTATTTTATGTTGAAAGAAACTATTCAAACATGGCAGAAGAAAAAAGAATGCCAATCTCAAAGACACGGCAGGATACTGAGAGGACGAGCTGCATGTCAAAGGCAAGTGTGGGAGCCGGAAAGAGCTCTTGGAGTGTCTGGTGGCTTGTTTTGCTGCAGAACTGCCTAGAGACAGGCCAGGCAAGGGCAGATGGTGCTGGGCAGTGGAACAGATCGGATAGATCTCTTCACAGTTTCTCCTAGATGCTTGTTAATGGAATTAGCCCAAAAGGCATTATCTTAAATGGCTGTGTCACATCCTGCTTTGAACTGGGCAGACTACTTTCAGGGAAAAAGAAAAAAAAGTTAAATAAAAATAGGTAATCTTCCTGTAAGGGTTTTTGTAAAGGTTAACTTGACACAGGAGAAATTTGGTTATTTGAAAATAAGAAAAAAAATATTTTTGCATCATTTTTTTCTAAAGTAGGTGACCTTCACCTCAGATCCATAACCATATGATGCTCTAGCTTATGTTCTAAGCTCTGTATCTCATTTCCATGTAACTAACATGGATAACTCATCTCCATGTATCTAATGTATCTAACATGGCAAAAATAAGAATAGTTGAAAGGTGAACTAGCCTCTCTCTTTGGAGTTTTTGAGTTAAGGTCCTACTCAAAATTTTTAATATTTAGGTTTAGGCTTCATAGCACTGTCACTTCCTAATATTTTTAAAATTATTTGTTCTATGACTTCTGATCTGTTGAGTTATTATGGTATTGCACATTCTTTCTCAACAGGAATGATAGAAATTTGATGACTGCAAAGGAAAATGAGTTTTTGATCTATCCATGATGTTTTTATGGCTTAAGAACTGAAGGAAAATGCAATTTATCTACAATAATCTCAGCCCTCCTAGTATAGGCTTTTAATTGACATATAATGAAGCAAATTTTCTAAAATAAATGCTGAAGTACCTTTCTAGTCAGTGGAGATGTGTATTTGAAGCCTTTAGGTCAAGATTCTGTCCAAGAAACTGAAGTTCTGAATTTCTTCAAGGCTCTCAAGGGTACCAGGTTTATCCATGGGTTATCTAGGGGACTTTTGCATTTTGATTTGCTAGTCACCTATAATTTTGGCAGAAAATCTATGCCTGATTCCCAGTCAGTGCTCCTTGTGGAGCTGTACAGTATTAAAATATTTTCACCTGGATCTGGTACCCCAGGTGAAAGGCAAGTTAGTCTTCTCACAATGTGCACAGTAATGGTAATCTGAAAAACAAAAGAAATATTGTTCACTGTTACCATTTCAAAGGTCTTCTAAGGTGTTTGTTTTTTTTTTTTCATTTCTTTTAGCAAATCTTTCTAAATGCTGTTTTTCTTTCAAGAAACAATGACATTGAAGCTATAAAACTCATGTATTTGTTCCTTTTTCATAAGGACCATGTCTAGTGTGCTTTTGAAGATTAAATTGTTCAGTGTAGGTTCTCTTTGCACTGCTATTTTTTATCTGTCCTGATAACAAAAAGTTACCACAGTGGGTAAGGATCCTGTATTGACTTTAGCCATTGTTTTTAGGCAGTGTATGTATCTGTTCATCATGCCAGCTGAATTACTGGGCTGGCTGAGTGCTGTGTCAGCAAGCTAAGGCTCTCTTCCATGTCTCTATCTCTCCATCTCTAAGTGCTCTTGACTCTTACCTGGTGACCTTAGAAAGTCTTTTCATCTCTGACTTCAGAAGTAGTAGTATGACTACTGGGACAATGTTTTGGCAAGGGTAATAAAAGCTCAAAACATGTTGAGGTTAAAAGCAAGAACCTGAATCCATTTATCCAAATGGCAAACGTGAGCCACATGACTTCATGAAGTCTCATTCACAGCTGCAGTATCGAGTATATGAACAGGCACTGTCTGATTTCTCTTCTGGTTTCTGAAAATTTTTTCCTCAAATCTTTGTTCTTTAATGAACAGAAACTGGTGTCTAATATTTAAATAGATTTCAGGAGCTGGTGAAACAAAGAATATCACATTTCCTTATGGGTCTTAAATAGGTTTTGTGGCATCCATCAGCAAAATCTCAGCACTTTTGGTGAGATTTTTGCTGCCAGCATGGTGTGATGCATTATAAAAGCAAAAAGTGAAAATGAATTACTGTTAGATTTTTGGTGGGCAGAGTAGTTTTTTAGAACTGCAGAGGGATTCCCTCTGCTGTTGACAGCAGCCTGGGCAAGTGGTTGAATCCTATGCTTATCCTCGTTGGAGCTAAGCAGGCCATTGCTGCATATTGTTTGTCACGGTAAGGAAGGCATGTCTCTGGGAAGAACACAAGGAAATGGGTGTTTTGGTAATCAGAAGATAGAAAAGGCTGTAATGAAATGAACCAAGGCTTCCCTGTGTTGTGTTTCTTTTTGTTTATTTGTTTGTTTGCTTTAGCAAGAAGGAGCAATGGATGGAGTACGGCAGCCAGACATTTCACCAGACATATATTCTTTAAAAGAATGTGATCCCACTTGAATCAAAAGCTTGAGCATGGCTTTTGGTGTACTGAGCATTCAGGACAGTGCTGTTGTAGCCCCTTGGCTCTGATCCTTTAAAGATTATCCAATTTAATATTGTGCCACCAAAATTTACTGTGATAGTAAGAGACTTAATGCTGACAAAAGCTTAGAGACAGTAGTCAGCTGAACATCCCAATTAGCTCTGATGGAAATGGGGCTGACATTTTCTTAGAATAACTTTCTGGAAAGCCTAAGCAAGCAAAAACATTAAGTGCAGTAATTCTTGCTGTTCAAAGCCTTGATTCATACCAGACCACGTGTAGCTTACAGAAGAGCAGGTAGAAATGGATGTTGGCAGCTTGGGAGAGCACTGTGACTGTTGTCCATCATACAAACATAGGAAGAGAGTTTCAAAAGACCCAAAAGGGAGTCAGGCTTGGGCTGAATCTTTGTCAACTTCAACAACGTGTTTGACCACTGGACAAAGGAGTAGTTCAAATATGTCTACATTGAAATTGGAAAATGAGAACAGTTTTCACCAACAGATTCCTGCCTCTGCAGCCTTCCTAGCTGGCTGCCACATGCCAGCTCCCACCGTGATGCATTTGAAGTGCTTCTTTCTTGGTTGATAGCTAGCCAAATGCCTCAGCTGCTCATACAAATGGTTCAGTGCAAATCAATGAGGTTTTCTAGACACAAGCAGTTAATATTTCAACAAGCAACTGCAGCTAAAATTGCTGTGTCAGTTTTCATGGCAGAGAGAGCTGTTGCCCTTGTTCAGAAAATTGTGTGCCTGGAAAGTTTTCAGACCTTCCCATTTCAATCATCTGAAAATTTCTGCTTTCAGATCCACTTTGAAATATTCAGAGTCCCTGCATGTCTGTCTTTTTTTGACATTGTTTTTCTAGTTTGGAAGAATCAAAGATGAAACAGGATGGTTTCTACCCCCTTTGCAAACCTCAGGAGGCAGGTTAATGCTTCAGACCTGGCTCTGGTTATATTGGGATAAGAGGTCATTACTAAAATTCAAGACTTTCTGAGCAACTTCTTGCTGGATGCTCTATTTACACAAGCATGTCCATGGGTGCGTGGATGTAATTTGTTTTTCCATCTGATCTTCCAAGAGGCGGGCCTTTTGCTGCATGCAGAATTCATCAGATTCCCAGAAAATGCCTACCTTGAAACATGTTCAGTCCTACAGCAGTGAAAAAAAAGCAGATGAAATTTTCCAACCCGGTTTGATTCAACAAGCAATTTTTTTTTTTTTAAAGAAATAGCTTGATTCTGCTGCAAAAACCCAACATCCATCTGACAAACACTGCAGTGAAGCACAGCAGCTTCCCCTAGCTCGCTCTGTCTCAGCTCACATCTGCCATTTTTGCCCCCGCTCTCCTAACTATGTCTGTGTCACCCAGAGGACCTAGTCCTGGGCTTTTAGCCAATATCCTGGGCTTGAATCCCCACATAGAAAAGCATTTACTTAGGCAAATAATATCATGTGGCAGCCAGTAGTCACAATACTACCTCTACTGCCAGAATGTAGTGACTCTAAATGAGGCTGTGGCAGATGGCCGAAAATGTTTCAGCGCTTTCTTTCTCTAGATCAGGATTATGCAATTAATTTGTACTACAGTCCATGGTGGTGTTTTACAGGTTCTGATCAGGCAGGTGGGATGCATCGTCTCTAGCTTTGCTGGACCAAGCAGGGTCTGCAGGTGGGGAAAGGCAACAAATCCCTGGGACAGCGGGCTCCTGGTGATGCCAAGAGAGAGGGAAGGAATATGGGATCATCCCTACAAGCGACAACATCTGTTAAAGGCAGCAGAAAAGTACTCTTGGTTCACACTGTGTCCAAGTCCGCCATCCAAGCAGCCCTGCTTTAGATCAGGGTGGCATTTTACTTGATAATGATGGCATAGGACACCTGCAGAATTGGTGTTACGTTCCTGTTTATTGAGTGTTGGCCTCATGTGTGGTACATGGTAGATGCAGAGAAAGGCCTTTCTGCCTCCAGTGTTGCCTCCTTCATGTTTACAAGCAGTTCTAGAGCAGTCTAGGTCACATCCAGATGCTACAGTTTGCATCCATGTGATGCTCAGCACCAAGGCTGAGAATTCAGCCTAAGAGTGTGACAGATCTTTTTACCCATCTCTTGGGTTATTAAATTGAAAGCTTTTCTTGTAACATTAAAATGAGCTGGGGGGGGGGGGGGAGGGTGGAGAATGGAGAACAGGCAGCATCATGTGTGCATAAGTGTAAGTTAAAAGCACAGCTGAAAGATGGAAGATCTGCTAGCTGGAAGATGGCCAGGGCAGCATTGAAAGGAGAATTTCAATGGGTTGTCTGGGAGGAATCCTAGACAGGTAGGCCGCAGCCTGGGTTATACATTACTTCCTTGATAGTGAGATGGGAAACAAACAAACAAACAAACAAAAAAACACACACACACAAAAAAAAATAATAGTGAAATACAGAAAGCAGCAATGAATTTGGAAGAAAGAAGGTGTGGCTGGAGTACTGAGGAGCATCCAGTGGGAAGCAGAGGGAAGTGAAACAGAACTCAGTCAGTAGGACCTTCCTGTTGCTGCAGTTGGAGAAATCTATAAGTGAACAAAAATGTTATTCCTGTTCAGAAAGTGTTGATGTATAGACAGATTTGGTATGGCTCAGAGAAAACATATGGGGAAGAAGAGGAAAAAGTCAAATATGACATTGAGATATTGGGGTTTCAGACAGGGAGAGGCTAGTGCAGTCATTTTTGACAGAAAGTGGTTGAGAGAGAAAAAAAGAGCAGCTCACTTTTTGCTAGGTTTATTAGAAGGAGGAACTTTGAAGTGTAACCTAGTAAATACAGTCCATCAAACCAGAATTAGGCCAGCTGCCTATTACTGGAATAGCTCAAGGAAAACGTCCTTGTCTGTTCTCTTATCTTCTCCGGGTACATGTTTTCACTCAGTTAAGAAAAGTCAGAGGAATTGCATTTAAAAGTGTTGTCACTTCACAGTCTGTCACAGGGCTTTTGCCAGCTCCCTTCAAAAGGAGCTGGTGCCTAGAACCGTGCCAGCTGGTTGATCTGATCATCTTGTCACTTTACTAGAAAATCTAAATATACAGCAGGACGAACTGAAATATGTCTGCTGTCCTGTTTTGCAACTATTCTGCATTTGATTGAAGATCTAGTTTCGCGTTAAAGAGGTACTGAAGCTCTCTCTATCTTTCTGTTCTATAGGTTGTCATTTTGTATTTTGAGCCAAGTGTATTTCGCTGTGTTCTCCTAAGATGGGTTCGTCTTCTGGGCTTTGCCACTGTTTATGGAACTGTGACGCTCAAGCTACACAGGTATTTCACATGTTATTAATTTCCATCTCTGTGGGAGTATGTGCAATCTGTGTGGGTACTTAGATTGAAGAGCTGCAAATATTACCATAAACAAGTGCCGTTTCTGATTTTTGAGCCACTGTGTATTTCTCCACACTATTCCTGCTGCAATTGCATGCTCCTAATCCCAGTAGAGAGCTGTGAATGCAGACAGAGATAACGATGGCTGCTCAATGGGGCTGAGTGTGAGAGGTGTAGAGCTGGAGCTGCAGGATTTGATGAAGAATATGTACATCAACTGTAAAATTGTGCAAGAGCCACCTTTCAAAGAAGGTGAATGTATTCTCCTTGAATGTAGGATGACGTAAAATGTCTAAGCTTTCCATTTAAAGTGTTCATAGAGATACTCTATGTTTCTAAGTGTTTAAATACAGTGTTGGAGGGTGAAATAGAATACGTTATGGTGAATATACATACTCTGATTTCTTACGGCTCATAAGTCAAGGGCTGCTTTCTTCAGGCGATCACAGCTGACAGGCTGCACACTCACGAACATTGGTGCCTGCCAGAAAAAATGTGTGGGAAATTCTGGGTTACACTGGGGGAGGTTCCAATGGGTTGGCAATGCATTCAAATGCGATTCAGACATTAAGATTCAGAGTTCCAGCTTAAAATCCCACTTCTGCAGTCCATTTAAAAAGTGAAGCCTTTGCTGGATAAAATCCTAATGCTTTTCGCTCTTTAATTTTCCATGAAAAAAAACTACTGATGCATTCCTCAAGTATTTTTGTAGAAGTAAAGAGAAGTACAATATGCATCTATTGGTACTTAAACACCTTGGATGAAGTAAGCTTGCTCATCTTTTTATCGTAGTTTCATAACAGTGTTGGCATGTTAGATAAGTAAGGTTCAATATTATGCTCATAACTGAAAGAGGACTAAGAATATCTTGCTCATGGTGCTCAAATGACTTGTCAAGTTCTAGGTGGAAACCCCTGCTAACCCGTTGGACTTCTTCTTGCATTTGTGTTCCTGGTTACAAGTGTACACTTTGGCTGGTAAACCCTGACTATATAACACTATGTCTGGCCACGTCTTCTCATTGAAATTCATCCAGAAAATCCCACACACTCATGGTATTTTCCAGGATGAACAGCTTCTGATGCAAAAAAGAATAACTAGAACACTATAGAAAAGATAGGACAGAACTGGTGATTTGGTTGGATGATTCATTATCTATAGCTCACATACAGACAGAAACAGTCTTAAGCCCATGGGAGACTCCTATCATAACTGCAGTTCTGCTAACCTAGCAGGTTGTTTCTATTATTTTACATAGTGTGCGGAAGCAATGTGCTAACAGGGTAGTTGATCTTCTGCTTATATAAAGAGAGAAAAGGCTGGAAAATTTAGCAGAAAATTTTGCACTTGTGGTTTGTTCATTCTTTGGTGTTACTTGGCACCTGTGCTGACAGGCTCAGTAAATGGGACAATGACTGAATAAGAAACCAAGAATGAACTACATTCTCATCCTTGATCAGTGCCGTACAATGAAGGGTAACAGCAGACTAGGCTGTATTGAGGGAGCCCAGTCAGTAGATTGAGGGAAGTGATTATTCCCCTTTACTTGGCCATATCCACAATTCTGAGTCCAATTTTGGTCTCACCCAAGGCATCAGTGAACTTGAGTGAGTTCAGTGAAGGACCATCATGGTCAGGACTTGGTGCACTTGCTGTGCAAGGAGAGGCTGAAGGAACAGGGCATGTTCAGCCTGGAGAAGAGATGACTTAGGAGGGGCATAACAGTAGCTAGCTAACAGCTACAAGGAGTTTACTGAGAAAACAGAGCCATGCTCTTTACAGTGACGTATGTTGGGACAACAAAAGACATTGACAAATTGAAATGAGAGCTTTCAACTTTATACAGTATTATCCTCAGGCTCAACTTTATCCAAGGAAAATGTTTTCACCATTAGGGTAATTAAGCAGCAGAATTAGTTGCCAGTGAGGCTGTGAACATCCATATTTGGGGATTTTAAAGCCCAGTTTGATAAAGCACCAAGTAAAAAGCACTGGTTTGAATTCAGTGTTAACCTTGCTTTTAGCACTGAATGACCTCATGGGACCATTTCCAATCTGATTGATTCTACATTTCTATATGAAACATGAAAAGAAAATAAATATTTCATGTATACATGAAAATAAAATAAATATTTCATGTACTAATCTAGAATTACTTTCTCTAGGAATCTTAGTTTTCCACTAAGGTTTCATGATCATTCTTTTCCTTTCTTCTTTATTTCCTTTTCATTCTTTACATTCATGACACTTTATTTTAGTACTAAATATATCACTCAGGGAGTGTGCCTTGCAAAAGACTGAGTCAAGTTAGATATGTTTTATTGTATATATTCACAACAATTATGCTAATTAAGAACAATATGATGCTAGTAGAAATTTAGGAGAAATTTTTGGCACATCTAATTTAATCCACAGTCACCACAGGGCTGAAGAATTGCTTGTTATAGACACCACAAATACTCGTGACAAGCACTGATTCCCTCCTGCAGATAGCCTGTGTCTTGCCTGGGGGGAAGAATTGGATGCTAGCAAGGAACTGGTGATTTTTCTAAGTTTAATGGAAATAGCAGTGTTGCGTATAAGCAGCTATTAATGATAACTAGAAAGTCTAAAGCTGTATTTCTCAGCAAATGAGGTGCTTTGAATAGCACTGGAGCATGAAGGTTAGTTATCCAGAGCTAGGTAGGAGGCATTGGAAACTCTTGCTTTGTGGCTTTCTTTGCCTTGGCTCCCCACTTCCCAAGGAGGACTTTGAGGTTTTATTAGGGTCAGAAAACAGGGAAAAATCAGGAAAGTAGCCAAGATCAGATATTAAGGAAGAGCAAAAGAACAAGGAAGTCATGTACTGATTCATTCTTTGAACACCCATCACAGTCAATTTCTAAAGTGCCTCATCTTAAATTGCCTCTTTCTTATTCATTGTGCATTTTTAAAATAATGAGATGATGTTTATGGGGGTGGGAGGGTGGGGGTAAGCAAATTAGGTTAATTTAAGAAATCTAACTGTAGAGCAATGAACAGAAGACTCAGTACTTTCCTCAGTAATGAATTCCTCAAAGTAATTCTCAAGAAATAATGATGTTTCAAATTTAACCTTTTAGGCTTAAAAGAGCTGCTGATTTTGTATCTTTCAGTATATTGCTCTGACTGAAGACTCTTTGTATCCTTTTTCAAGCCCTATATTTTATAAACAGGTTATCTTCTTATTTTTAATATTTTGTGAGCTTCTGCCAATTTGGGTTCAGGATTAATACAGAATCCTTAATTCTGTATTAAAGCATAAGAATTGAAGAAAGCTATAGATAAATACATACAATAGATGTATATGTATGTGTGTGTATGTATGTGTTTGTCTTTACACCTAGGACAGCTTAAAGACATTTTAGGAGAGTGGTGAGTTAGAGACTCTCCTTCCTTTAGGCCATCAGTTCCAAGTCTAGGAATGGGATCTCCAGTTCACAGCAGCTTCCTTTTCTTATATTACTAAGAGCAAAAGAGGAGAGTGAGGAGCTGAGGAGAGTAAGAAGGTGTGGAGAAGGTGTTGGTCCAGGTAGAGAAAGCAAGACAATGACACAGAGTGGCTTTTTTATTAGTTGGGATGGGGGCATTAGTGAGGGGATAGGAAGATGTGACTCTGTGAGGCAATTCTGCACTTTGTCTAAAAGCTGTGCTACGTTGCTGTGCCTTGCTGTCTGGTACAGTGTGACACTTCTAAGGCATCTGAGCAAGCGGTGGCCCTTCCTACAGATCTTTGCAGGTGATAACGGAAGGAGAGGGAAGAGTGTGAGCGGTGGGCTCACCATGTGTCATGGTTCAGTATTTTACAGGAGAGGAAACTCATACTAGCAGAGAAACCAAGAAAGATGTCAGGCTGCTTTTTTTGAAGCTCTTGGGAGGAGGTGTGTGTTGATTGTGAGAACAGGAAAGAAGGGGAGGAGGACATAGTGAAACCTCCTCTTGTAGCTAGGTGAGAGAAGGAACATACAGATCCCATCTAGAAGAGGCTGGTGGAAATATGGGGCAGAAAGGTACAGACGGTGCTGTGGCAGTTGGAGCCTGTAGGCAAGAAAAGGGATGGTTTAATCAATCTACAGAGCTGGTTGCACTTCAGGGGCTTTCCATAACCATTCTGACCATTTCTATATATTTCTTCATTGGAAGACTACATGTTAACAGCTGAGAAGTTTGATCTCTGTTCTATTTGTGCATCTCTGTTTGTTTTGTGAATCCAATTCATGTGATTTTATTATAAAATGCTTGGGGGCAGCTATCCCCATTTATTATATTCCCATTAAATCATAGCATCAGCCTAAAAAGTCAAGTGACTTGTCACTCTGAACTCCATTTTGAAGACCAACCACCCTGAGACAAACTTACTGTGAACATGATGGGTTTATATTGTATTCCACGGTTCTTTGTGCTGAAACTTGCTATAAATCTCCCCCAGTCCCTGGAAGGAGAATTTGTCTGCCTCTCTTTCCAAGTGATTTGTGGAACCGTCAGTAAATGAGTGATTTACTGCTCCATCCTCCCTATAGTGGACAGCCTGCAGCCTGGGCTAGATTTGACCCAAGACTCATAAACTTTGGAGTACTTCTGTCTTGAGTGAGATGGCTTTTTATAGGAATCAGGTTTGGATTAAACAGGTAAAAACTCTTGATAATTTTCTGCAGTTACGTAGCAGAGAAGTAATCTCGGTTTCCTCATTAACTTTACTTCCTAATAAGGCAAATGAAGTTCAGTGACACCATCTTTCTGTATCTTCCATGCATCCTCATGGAAGGTTTGATGTGCAGTTTGCCTGGTCTCTGTCTGCATTGTCTTAAGCAGAAGTGAAGGAGTATGTGGTCAGACATGAAGCCACCATCAGTCACTCTTGAAAAGAAGCAGTAAGTGCAGTGTCTGGCACACATTTCTGTGCAGATCCCTGGAGAGAGGCAGATGAAGACATGAAGATGTTTTTTTCTGGAGAAGGGAGAGACGCTTGGTCTGAAGCTTTGGCTGAACAGGGTTGTGTGAGCACTGCTTATTATCATTCCTGCGTCAGGGAAAAGGGCAGCTGGACTTTTGAAAATAAACATCCTGCACTGAGAAGATACTTATTTTGTGCTGCCAGTTTCTCTTCTAAAGGGAAAATTATCTCAAGAAGCTTCCAAAATTTGCCAGTGGTTGGCAGAGGGACTCACAGCCGTGCAGCTTTTGCTGTGGGCTGCTGGAGCTCCATCCCTCTCCAGCCCTCTCGCAGACATCCCTCTTTCTGTCTCTCCTCTTCAATTTGTGTTCATGTAAGAGCTCCATAATGCTGCTTTGAATATCAGAGCCAGCAGCACTAATGAATCTATCAGGATTAAAAAAGGGCCTTCCTGCATTAGTATCACCTCACTCTGAGCTTCATTTCCTGGTAGTGATGACTTGGATGAGAGGGAGGCACCTAGTTTTGGCTAAAAGGGAGACGTGACGGAAAAGGAGAGGAATTGGGTACTTTTGTATTCTTATTATGACTTTAATTTAATTAAGAAAAAGTAAATCAGTGAGACCAATACATCTATGTCCTCTTCCAGTGTTTTTTTTTCTTCCCCCACATGTAGCAGTTTGATGCCATATGCATTACCTATCTTTAAAAATGCATTACCTCTCTTTAAAAAAGAAGTAAAGCAGCGCATGGAAAACGTATGTGGATTTCTATGTCACTTGAATTATTTGTAGCTCAAGTCAGTGGTATTTCTTTTATAAGAAAAGAGGTAGTTCTAGTCCTATGGAAAGATGTCTTGGGTATAGGGCAGAAAAAATTGATGTTGCTTGAGGTTGTTGGTGTATATGAGGGGAACTTCCAGAGCAGCACCCCATTAACTGCTGCATCCAATGCCAAAGGAACACGGATTTGTTTTATCTCTCAGTTCTGTTTTGAAACCCATTGGCCAAATTCAGCCAAAGATAGCAGAGAATAAGAGGTTATACACATGAAATCCTACCAAGCTTTGTGAAAAATGCTATTGGGACAGAAAACAGGTCTTCTGAGTGGTCCCACAGGGCAGGAGGCTGAAAGGCACACCACCAGCAGATACCTCTGGCTGCTGTGCCCCAGCAGTCAGCACCCCCGTGCTGCCTGACTGTTAGGGGAAATAAGAGAGAAATGGGGGCTTTGAGGACTGGGGACAGAGCGAAAGGCTGGGTGCTACCGTTTGGCAAGGAGGAAAGGGAGTTGGACTTGCAGCAGAAAATCTCTGCACACACAGTAAAAAAGGAACTAAGTTTCACTAATTAAACTGGTCGTGGAAAAATCTGTTTTCTTGTTACCATGTCTTAACCTAATTCGTTCACTTCCTGAGTATAATTAATTTCTCCTGCCTCCTGTAAATCTGCCTGTTTGCTATTTATTTTATGTTATAAATAAAAAACGGGGCTTAAGAGTTAAGTAATTCCATATAGTGTTCCTGTATGATGCACTTTCAAGATGAAATTCTTGTTTTGGTAGTTCTTCTAGATTAAATAACAGAGCCATATTCTGTTTTGTTGTGGCTCTTTTTCCCAATAAAATCTGCATTATTAAAATCCTATTTAGATGTTTTGTATCCCTGCCTTTTTCAAGCAATAACTAGCCTTAACTAGACAGCGTAATGGTTGTTTCATATTTCTGGTTAAAATATCTACTTTATATGTATAAACTAATAAAATGTAGCACAACTGTTATAAACACACTTGGAGCACAATTAATCTTGACGGAGCACAGCACAGAAATGGGACTAATAAACATTGTCTTTGAGCACAAATATCAACAACATTTAAAATACATAAGATTATTAGACAACTATAATCCTGAAAATATTATTTGTCCATATTCCTATTAATATTTAATTTATATAAAAAATGTAGATACAGCTGTATGGCTATACAGTTCCGTGGGCTGCTTTTTTTAATCACCTAAGGTAACGCACATTCTGCTGTATCTTAGTAGACCAAGAGAAGATGAATAAAAAAGATGTCATTTTGATATTAAATTATCTTGCTATCATGATTAGGAAAAAAAGTAGTGTTTGGGAAGGCCCTCTGCAGTGATCCACAGGTGTCATGAGACCCTTCAGATTTCTTTCGTTTTGATGGTATGCAACAGCCCCATGGCAGAGAGTAGGAGAAAGGACTGTTTTTGCACATCAGATTGCATGATGACAGGAGGGCTTCAAAGCTGGAGCTGGAACACAGCATCTCTGAGACCACAGCTGAGTACAGGACCCCATCAGGTGGCAAAGCTTTGTGCTGCTGTGCAATATAGCTGCGTTTTCATTCCAGGTAGGCTGGCATGTGCACATTCGTGATACAAGTAAACTAGCTCTACAGGCTTTCCTTCCTTCCTTCCTCCCTTCCTCCCTTCCTCCCTTTTTTCTTCCCTTTTTTCTTCCCTTTCTTCCTTTTCTTTTTCTCTTTCATCTCTCTTTCCATGGGTAAGACAGAATTGGTTGATAAAGCAAGGTACCTGCTGCCCAGCTGTCTGCTGGGTGGGATTATGGCATGACAGAGAAGCCAGGCATCATTCCGCATTACGTGAGTTACAGGATATTTGTGGAGGAGTGTGAAGAGGGAGTTAAGTATATGAGTCACACTCCACACACAGGGCTTTGTCACAGCTAAGAAGAAGGAGGGATTTGCAGATCACATACGTTGATTGTCAGTGAAAAATCATGACTGCATGGGAGTGCTTCTAGTGGGCTCGTGTCTTATCAGGCAGTAAGCCTGATACTATTCAGCATTTTCAATAGCAATGAAGAACCAAACACAAAATGATTACTCATAAAATTTGTGGATAACTCAAAGCTTGGTGAAACGGTAAATTTTGTTTGAGAAGGGATAGTAATGAAAAACAGTATTTATTGCTTGATACCTTGAGCCTAGTCAAAGAGATACACTTGAATGCAGTCAAAAGAAATTATGGTTGGGGACTAGTTAAAGAAACCAAATTCAGTTTCAAAAGTTATCAGTAGGGAATTCATTTTGCTGTAGGAGGTGACATCTTTGAGATTAATACAATTGCCTTACGCCCTCTTCCTGAGATGCATTTTTTAAGGGAGGTATGCAGTAGATGGATATGATTCAGTAAGCATCTGAGGGCTACTGAAAGTGTTTGATACTGTAAAACCTAATCTGTTGTTTAGATAAGCAAAAAGACTGAGAGAAGACTTCTTGTGTGGTGTATAAACAAGCAGGAAGAAAAAAAGCAGACATGAAAGACTCTTTAATCTGTTGGGCAGAGGCTTAGTAGGATCTGGTAGCTGGAAGCCAAAGGCAGAGAAATTCGAATAAGTAATCTGGCACGGATTCTTCTCAGCGAGGGTGTTTAGCCATTGAAAAACGTAACAAGAAACATGGGAAGTTTTCTGTATTGCTTTCAGATCAAGAATGAATCCTGTTTATATAGAACAGAATGAATCCTGTTTACATAAATTGCATTATATAGAATGCAATGACCTTTTTACACAATGGATATAATTTTATATATATAATTATATATAATTATTTATATAATTTTACACAAAGTGTATAATTTAGGATTTAGTCCTATACTTGACCTTTTTTTTTCTTTTTTTCTTTTTTTTTTTCTACATATATGCAATAGAAATTATAGCATCCGTATTAGTATGGATCAGTTTAGATGTTTAGTACTGGGATAACTGGTGCCTGGACTAAATATTCTTAGATATGAGCTGCTCTTTTCTGGATTATCTTGAAGACTAAAAATTGCCATTATGTGCTTGAAAAAATGAGTCTTCATCTGACCAGTGGTAACAACCTATTGGTAACAAAAAACACCATGTTGCCATTCGTGGATGTAATCACTAGATCAATTGATTTACGCCATGGCAGCTGACTGTGAATGATCTGTTAGCATGACCTAATTGCCAAGCTGAAAGAATAGAAGTGACTTAAGTGATCCGGTTTTACTTTGCAACTGAGGATAATTAAGCAAGTATATAAAATTAATGGCTATTCAGCTGATGGATGGGAAATCATTTAACTATGGTAAGTTAACCTCTTTGGGAAATGTGACCACTCTTTAACACATACAGGATAAAGTTTGTCAGCACTGTACTGCTGGTCTGTACGTTGGTGAGTTACCACAGAGCTGTCATGTATGGGTTAGCCTCATACACACTTCTCTGAAACAGAGGCAAGTTTGTCTAAGAACTTCAGATGCAATAATGAGATCCATGATCTGAACTGGGAAGGTCAAGACAACTCTGTCTTGGCTGCCCAGAGAAGCTGTGGATGTCCCATCCCTGGAGGTGTTCAAGGCCAGGCTGGATGGGGCTTTGGGCAACCTGGGCTGGTGGGAGGTGTCCCTGCCCATGGCAGGGGGTTGGAACTGGGTGATCTGTAAGGTCCCTCCCAACCCAAACCATTCTATGACTCTGTGATTCTATATGTTCAGGAATGCATAGACAGTAGGTCCTGAAGAAAGCTTCATTATTTATTAACTCAGCTAAAAGTATCAAGCTATTGATTTCAGAGTTAATCTGTAATATTTTAAATTAAGAATTACCACAAAATGTTTGTATCAAAAAATACAGCCCTTACTATTGGAGATTATTACAGTCCAGTGGACCGGCAGGTTTTACATGGCTTAATGCCACATAAAACCACTGACACGTGGAGTCAGCTGAGTTTTGGATTTTCTTGATTTGAGTTCTGCCCCTTTATGTGCACAACGTGAGCCTGTGTACGTAATTGCAATTAGCTCTATATGGTTCAAGCTGCAGCCTCTATGTCTAGCCAACTCTAAAAATAGTAGCAGTTAATAATCAGTGTAAAGTTTTGAAAGCCTATTTCTTATGTACGAATTAAATCAGTTCGTAGTGGTGAGCTACTCAGGGGGCCCTGGGTCTCTTCCCAGCCATCATTGCTGCTGTGCTCTGGAAGATACAGCAGTGCAGTCGTTCTGGTTGAGCCATATTCTGGTTTTGGCCCCTGCAACAGCAACATCTGCTACTTTTCTGAGATCTTCTTGAGCCAAACAATCCCTCTTTCCCTTACTGAGATCACAGAATCACAGAATCACAGAATTTCTAGGTTGGAAGAGACCTCAAGATCATCGAGTCCAACCTCTAACCTAACACTAACAGTCCCCACTAAACCATATCCCTAAGCTCTACATCTAAACGTCTTTTGAAGACTTCCAGGGATGGTGACTCCACCACCTCCCTGGGCAGCCCGTTCCAGTGCCTCACAACCCTTTCAGTAAAGAAATTCTTCCTAACATCTAACCTAAAGCTCCCCTGGCGTAACTTTAGCCCATTCCCCCTCGTCCTGTCACCAGGCACATGGGAGAACAGGCCAACCCCCACCTCTCTACAGCCTCCTTTAAGGTACTTATACAGAGCAATAAGGTCACCCCTGAGCCTCCTCTTCTCTAGGCTGAACAAGCCCAGCTCCTTCAGCCGCTCCTCATAGGACTTGCTCTCCAGGCCCCTCACCAGCTTCGTCGCCCTTCTTTGGACCCGCTCAAGCACCTCGATGTCCTTCTTGTAGCGAGGGGCCCAATTTTAAGGAGATTCCACCTATTCTTCCTGGATATTCCTAAGGCAGGTTAAAACTTGGTGTGAGTGCAGGGCTGCTGGTGGTGAAGCCCCTGCTGTTTGCAGCCTTTGCCTCCTAGTGTCTGTTTGCAGAGTTGTTATTAAGTGGCAGCTAATTTGTGACTACAGATCTTGCTAGGCTTTTTGTTTCTCCTTGCCTATCATTTTATACATCCATTAGGCCCATCTGACTTTGGCATCAACTTTCAGCAGTGCAGGTGTGCTTGTTCTCAGTTTTCTATTGTACAGAACATCAGATGGCAGCCAGGGATGCATGGGTCCTGCCTTGTTGCTCTACGTGGTCCAGGGTCTTTTCTCTTTTGTGTTTTCCAACATTAGTTTGACATAATTTTCTACTGTTCAATTATGAATAAAGCAAAATGCATTAAATATCCGAAATCAACCTTCAGTTCAAGATACATAAATTCATGACCTATGAAAAAGGCCAGTGCCTGAAGGTACCACGACTGTTTCACCAGGGCTATTAGAAAACAAGCTGGTATGTGTGTAAGTGTAGAATTTTTTAGTACTATTGTCTCACTGAAATAAGGCTAAAAATGTATCAGCTATTTTTCCCAGATATTGTGAAGAAATCTGTGTCCCCTTTTTTGCAAGAGATCTTCTGTCCTTTTGCTTGTCTTATCTTTGCAGCCTTGGCGTATGTGACAAGCTTTTAGAACTTCTTTTCCATGCCACTGTTCATATTTGTTTTGTGAAGTTGTGTATTGAACTTTGTGTTTCATAGTAGCTTTTATTAAACCGTGTGGTTTTCAGCTCTCCTATGATTTCTTTCAGTCCCTAAATGACCACCATATATTCCTTCTGACATATTTCTCTGGTACCTCAGAAATCATTCTCTTATTTGCTTTGAACACAACTCCATATAGTGCTGAGAGCCTTAAAACTGATAAAAGGGCTGGAATTACACTGTCCCATCCATCCCTTAGTAATAGCCTTAATTATTTTATGCAGGATCTTTCCTCATCAATAGTCTGCCTTCTATCTTAGACTGGACAGACTTTTTTTTTTCTTTTAAATCGGATTAACATAATCCAGCTCTGGACTTTGTTTTCCTGCACTTTTCCAAATGCTTTGGAGAATATGGCTGCAGTGACCAAATCTCTTCCAAGTTTTTATTCAATTTGCAAATCACACTTTGCGAGTTGAGAAAATTGCCTAGATATTGCTCTGAGAACCTTGTAGGTGGTGACTGTCAAACTCTTTTTAGAAATAGCAATTGATGTCTTCTGCTGAGTATCAACACTGTCCTCTGATGAATAAAAACCTATTACACCCATGAAAAAGAGACATTGGCCATTTTACTATTTGAATGTATTAAAATTCAGGGTTTTTGCAGGGACATACATTGTGTAATGTTCAGTTTTGTCTGTGACTCAATCTTTTGTAAGAAAACTTTGTCAGAGCCTTCTCCTCGGAAACAGTGGCTCATGCTCCATTCATTTGGTATGCTTTCTATGATGATTCCTCAGGGAATGAAAAAGCTTTTACATTTTTTCACATTCTTTATTGAGATTTGCACTCACATCAGGATCACTGACATGGGCAAGAGACGAGCTACAAAATCCTTGTTCACCATTCTGTCTCTTTTCATATCCTTTTCTTATTTGCAGGGTGGGAAACATGGTGGTGACAGCCACTGTCTATTTATGTCCTCTTTGAACTTTGCTCTTGGGCTTGCTCTTTCTCTTACCTGTCATTCTGATACTCATTTATTTGTTGCCCAGAACCCTTGCTCTCATCAAAGACACAGAGAGCCTCAGAAAACTGTTCTTTAGTTTTCCTGTACCAAAATTACGCTTACCTAGTTTAATGGTCTTTGTGCTAACAAACCACTCTTATGTTTTGGACTAAAAATGTGGGCATGGTGGGATTGCTCTCCCAGAGCTGGCAGACTTGAGTCTTTTTTCAAATACAAGGCAATGTCTCATCTAGTGCCACTAGGTACAATGTTGTGTTGATCGTAGGTACTCTGTGACCTCCAGATGCCTTTTTGTCTCACAGTTTTTTCATAGTGTTTTATATTTTGTACATGATGAACCACTACCTATCTCAAGATCTGTTTAGGTGATTTATTTGCTAGACAAATCTTAGTGGCTTTTCAAAGGGCTAATTCTGGGATCCTAATGATTCCAGTCTGAGTTTTTTTCTATCAGGTGTCAGCCACAACCAGATCTATTAACCAGCTAGTCCACCTGAAATGACAAGACCAATTATTCACTACGGATATCATAAACTCTCTTGTTCCTTCCTCCTTTTGGGTGTCTGTTTAAAATATCAGTGTTTCTCTGTTAGGAAAAAAAGTCCCATATTTTAAAATTTCAGTGTAAAAAATTTGTAGCTGGCTTATTACTGTCCCTGTCTGCTGCTTGTTCCTCGGTGCTCCTGGCTGCATTTGCTATTTGTCTGGGTGCAAAGGGTTTGCCAGTTCCAACTCCAGGAACCATGAAATGGCTAAACTACTTAGAATCATAGATTCACTCAGGTTGGAAAAGACCTTTGAGATCATCTAGTTCAACCTTTAACCGAGAGGTTGAAGTCCACCACTAAACCATGCTACCAAGTTCTACAGAAACCATACAGAACCCAAATCTGCTTTATTCAGAGGGTATAATCCAACCAGCATCACACAGTGCAAGTTACACAAATGCCAGTTCCAGGCACTTTCTGCTAGATCTTCCTAAAGTACAGTTTCCCATAAGCACTTTCACAAAAGGACTTGCTTAGGAGCTAAAATTGCTTAGGAGCTAAAACCCCAGCAATTGTATGAACTTTGGAACAACCAAACCCATACCCTTTTAGACTCCATCTGTGAGTTTTTTTATAAGAAAGAAGGTAGAGCTTATAAACCAAGTCAGTGAACTTGGTAGTTGTTTTCCACACTTTGTCACTGAAAGCACAGTGATTATATTAAAGCCACTGACAGAGATCATCCTGCAAACCCAAATACTACTATTTATTCCAAATCCCAAAAGTGTTCCTTGTGTGGGTTCCTAACATCCATAATGATTATAGGAAGGTCACAATTAGCATAACTGAGTGACCTAAAGGGTACTAAAAATCAAAATTAGGAAGACAGATTTTGTACCTATCTTCTCAGAAAGCAAGGAGCCTTTGAGCTTATCTGTTTTCTAGCTTGTTGCAGCCTGCATGCAGCTCAAGCACAGTCGGATGTAGGAAGAACTGGCAGCCTGCCCTGCCCTGGAAAGCCTCAGGTCTGTCATCATGCATCTGCATTACCACGCAAAGTCACAATCATCAATGTCATTTACAAGACTTGTCAGAAGGAATACAGAAACCAAATGATGCATCCCAAGACTATTTTAAGTAAAAACACATTTTCTCTTCCCTTTTGTCTCTTCAGTTAGACTGTGCTGATTTCTTTTATCTCCTTCATGGTATATGAAGAAGAACATTGAAGCTGTTTTCTATATTCCGGAGTCCAAATCTGTTTCTTTTGTGATTAGCTCTCGTTCCATGCTTGTCACCAAGTCTGAATTTGGGTCAATATCTGACTATTAGTTGGAAAGAAATCTTTTTAATTTTCCCCCTTTTTTTCTCCTCCCCCTATTTTTTTTTTTTTTTTGGTGGTGTTGGGGATGGATTATTTAGTTGTGCAGAAAAGTCACAGCCATGGCATTTCTTAGCACTCTTTGATATCCCACTGTTTGAAGTATTTCTGTTTAAACAACTTCTCCTTAAAAATAATCACAATTATCCACACTTTTCTAATATGTATGTGACCTCAGAGTGGAGCTGGGACTCTTTCTGCTTGCTTCATCTTCACAGTTTTTACTGAGCTTTCAGCTTACTGTGTTTCCTATTAATTTTCATTGCTGTATGAGGTTAGATTACGTGGGTCTACAAGGATGATCTTTTACATTGGATTTTGGGTGAGAATCTCAATGTTTTTCATCAATCTGATAGCAATAACACTTCCCTCTTTCTTCTTGAATTTTTATTTATTTATTTAGATAGCTCAACTCTATCTTTTGCAACACTGTCAGAACAGAAAAAAATATTTTATTTTAGATTATCTTAAAATAGACACATTATTCTAGTTTGGCTTTGAACCTTTGACAAGTAAGACTTTGACCATAATTTAAATGGTCTGTGACATTACGTAACACCTTTCATGACTGTGTTAGGACACGGATATACCAAGCCTTTGTTTTCACATTGAGGACAAGGTAGACTGACTTGCCAATGTTTATATACAGAGAACTCCACGTAGGCAGTTACAATACAGGCCCAGTGTTAGTGTCCACAACAGCTACCGTCAGATAGCTTTCCACTGATCCACGCAAAACTGGAGTGATTTAATGTTTAATTAAAGTTCATTTCCATGGTATCTGAGTATCAGAAAAATTGAGTGAAATACACTGAGAGTTTTAACTTTGTTTGTCTTCAGTATGACAAGTGTGCTAGCAAAAATTCATAACGCTGAGTGCTTTAAACAGCACTCTGAAATTTGTATTTCAGCATATGTATAAAAATGATCTACTACTCAGGGGTGCTGAGTGCCTCACATTTCTCAGTGAAAGCAATAGCAGAGAGAAGTTGTAGGAGAAAATGTTTTCATCAAAAGCAAGCCAATACAAGGACAAATGTCTCCAAACAGTTTCTGACCCAAACCCTGAGTATTACCTTCGGCTCATTTCCATCGTGCTGCAGAAGTCAACTGCCAGGTTAAGTTAATGAACAGGAAGAATAGACTGCTGTGCTGCAAAAATAAGAGAAACAGCCTCCAGGTCATCTCCCTGTACCTGTTGGCGTTCACTAATTTATGATCAAGTATGCTTCTGTCACTTTTTTCTTTATCTTACAGTGAACATGAGGCAAACCTTTACAGAATTCAGCTTGTCAGTTGATGATATTTCCTCCTGTGCTTCTGAGAGGAAGCATAGAAGATGAGAGTTACTGTTTCTTACAGTTCACTTTTTGAACTTGGACATTTCATTTCTGAATGACAAATAAACAAAATGTATCATTACTTACTTATTCATATTTATTGAAGTTGTATGTTGCATTGATATATATTTACCCTTGCAGGGGAGTGTGAGTTTTGCTTTGCTTCTTTAGAATGGATGACGGTATTGTTCAATAATAAATTTTGAAAATAAAACTAAAAAGGTGTACTTTAAGGGGCCCTAGAGATCAGAATTTATGATACTTTGTGGAATATTCAGTCAAAGCTCTGAAGTTCATAGAACAAATTACACAAAAAAGCTTCTAATCCTAATATATTCAAGCATGCTAAATCTTAAGGTCTGAGTAAAAAGCTTATTGCAGAAAGCTTGCTAAGAAAATATTACTGACTGCTGAGTTTCTTCCATCCATCTATGCAAATATATATATTAACTACACAAAGTTTACAGAATCACAGAACAGTTGAGGTTGGTAAGGACCTCTGGAGGTCTTCTACTCCAACCCTTCTGCTCAGAACAGACTTAGAGCAGGTTGTTTAGGGGCATGTACAGTCAGGTTCTGAATATCTTCAGGGATGGAGACTCTCTTGGCAACCTGGTGTTTGACCACATTCACAGAAAGTAAGCTTTTTCTTATGTTTAAATGGAATTTATGGGGGCTACAAGAAAGCTGGAGCAGGACTCTCTGTCAGGGATTGTAGTGATAGGGCAAAGGGTAACAGCTTTAAACTGAAAGTGGGTAGATTTAGATTAGATTTTAGGAAGAAATTTTATTACTATAAAGGCAGTGAGGCACTGGCACAGGCTGCCCAGAGAAGCTGTACATGTAGATGCCCCATACCTGGAAGTGTTCAAGACCAGGTTGGATGGGGCTTTGAGCAACCTGGTCTGGTGGGAGGTATCCCTGCCCATGGCGGGGGGGGGTTGGAACTAGATGGTCATAAAGATCCCTCCCCAGACCATTCTATGATTCTATGAATGTCCTGTTTGTATTTCAGTTTGTGCTCATTGCCTTGTCCTGTCACAGGGCACCACTAAGAAGAGCCTGGTTCCATCTTGTCTAATCCCTCCCATCAGGCATTTATGCGCTTTGATAAGATCCCCCTGAGCCAGGATGAACAGTCCCATATGCTCAAGTCCTTTAATCATCTTACCAGCTCTTTGTTGGACTCAGATCCAGTATGTCCATGTCTCTTCTGTACTGGGAGCTCATGGCTGGACACAGCACTCTAGATCTGACAACAGTGCCGAGTGGAGGGATAGGACCACCTCCCTCAAATTGCTGGTCATACTCTGCCCAAGGAGGCTGCTGGCCTTCTTTTCATTGAGGGCACACTGCTGGCTTATGGTCAGTTGGGCATCTGCAAATATCCCCAGGTCTTCTTCTGCAAAGCAACATTCCAGCAAATCACAATGTACTGCTGCTTGGGGTTATTCCTTCCCAGGTATAAGACCTGGCATTTCTCTTTGTTGAAGCTTGAGATTTCTGTTTGCTCATTTGTCCAGCCTGTTGTTTTTTTTTCTCCCCTAAATGGCAGCACAACCATTTGGTCTCTCGGCCACTCTTCCCAGCTTTGTGTCAACTACAAACTTGCTGATGGTGTTCTCTGCTCTGTTGTCCAGGTTGTTAAGGAAAAGGTTACAGTGCTGGACATGGTATTGACTCCTGGGGTACACCAGTAGTAACTGGCCTATACCTGGACTTCTTGATACTAATCACAGCCCTTTCAGCTTGGCAGTTGAACTCACTATCTAGCCTGTATTTAATCAGCTTGTCTATGAAGATGCTACAGAAAGCCTTCTTGAATCAAGATAAACAGCATCCGCTGTTCTATCCTCGTCCAGCAAGATAGCCATCTCCTTGCAGAAGGCTATCAGGTTGAGCACGCACAATTTCATCTTCCTAAGGCTGTGCAAACTGCTCCCAATCACCTTCTGTTCCTTCGTGTGTATGGAAATGGTGTCCAGTAGGATCTTTTTTTCTATCATCTTCCCAGGGATAAGGTTAGGTTGACCAGTCTGTATTCCCAGGGATCCTCCTCCTTGCCTTTCTTGAAGGACAGAGTGACATTTTTTATTTTTTTTTCCAGTCCTTAGCAACCTTCCCCAGTCACCACAACCTTTTAAAGTATTGGGAGTGGCCTCACAATGACGACAATGACATTTTATCATGTTGCGTGCATGAACTTTAGTATGTCTAGTTCGATTAAATGTACCCTAACCTGATTCCTCTCCACCAAGGTTAAATCTTTCTTACTATGGGCTTTCCCAGTGGTCTTGGGCACCCAGCATTCCTCAAGGCAAGTCCTACTAGTAAAAACTGAGGTGAAAAAGTATGTCAGTCCTTGCCATGTCACCACCAGATCCCTGCCCTATTGAACAGTGGGCCTGCATTTTCCCTAGTCTTTTTGCTGCTGATACACCTGTACTAGTCTTTCTTGTTTCCCTTCATGTCACTTACCAGATTCAACTACGGATGGGTTTTGGCTTCCCTAATCCCATTGCTACATGCTCAAGCGGTGTCTTTGTATTCTGCTTGGGTAACCTGGGTCCTTCTTCCACTTCTCTTACACTTCCTTTTTTCTGACTTTAGTCAGGAGCTCCTTATTCATCCATGCAGGCCTCTTGCCACCTTTGCTTGATTTCCTGCACCTATGATACCTTTCTTGCACCTTTGATACCTTCCTGAGCTTGGAGGAGCTTGAAATTTTGTCCCCTTATCTCAAGATCCTGAACATCACCACTCTTGGTCACTTCAGCAAAGGTTGTCCCTGACCTTCATGGCCCCAGCAGTTCTTCCTTGTCTGTATTAGTTCCAGCAGAGTGCCTCCCTTCCTTGGCTCCTCTGTCACCTTTGTCAAGAAGTTATCATCAATGTGTTCCAGAGACCTTCTAGATTGGCTATGCTCTCTTATGTTGCCCTTTGAGCAGGTTGCTGAAGACCCCATGAAGACCAGGACCTGCAAACATGAGGCTTCCCCCAGTTGTCTGAAGAAGGCCTCATCTACTTCCTGATCAGGCGGTCTGTAGCAGATACCCACTAAAGTGTCACCCACATTGGTGTTCCTGACCCATAAGCTCCGTTCTCACTCATCAGCAGTCATTTTTAAGGACACCATTAACAATGGCTAATTCAGGAAGCAGTTCTAGCTGTTGAGGCACACTCCTAGCAGTATGGTATTATACAGGGCTGGGAAGGCACCAAGTGAGGTTGTTGAATGTGGGGGGTCACCCACAGCATGTATTTCTCAATACATGCAATATATTTAATTGTTTTCACAAATTTTAAATCCAGAGAGATATTCAAAAGCTAGTTTACAAGAAGCTGTAGCTTCCTCAGAAGTGCTCATGATTGACCTAATTAGCATTTTTTTCTGATTGCCACACATATTTACACATACTGAGAGTAAACATAGTTGAACGAGCACTTACCTGGCAATAGAATATGGAAGTTTATGAAATTTTATTCAGATACTGCTGACACTTTACAGTGATTCTGGACTACAATTATTTGAACTTCCTTTAATTAGATGTTGTATTTTACATGAACCTGTTGTGGTTTAAACCCAACAGGCAGCTCAGCACCATGCAACTTCTTGCTGGCTCTGCCCAGGTGGGTTAGGAGAGAAAATCAAAATCATAAAAGTGCAAGAACTCATGGGTTGAGACAAAGACAGCTCACCTGGTAAAGTAAAAGCCACGCACGAGCAGAGCAGAAGAAGGAATCCAGTCACTGCTTCCCACTGGCAGGCAGGTGTCAGCTGCTCCCAGCAGAGCTGGGCCCGTCACTCATAGCGGTTCCTTGGGAAGACAAACTCCGTCACCCTGAACATCCCCCCCCTTCCTCCTCCTTCCCCCCAGCTGTTACAGCCAAGCATGCTGCCGTGTGGTGTGAGACATCCCTTTGGGCAGCCTGGGTCACCTCTCCTGACTGTGTCCCCTCCCAGCTGGCAGGGCAGCAGCTAAAAACACCCGGGTGCATGATTACCAGTATTTTGTTAAAAAAATCCAAAACAGAGCATCATATGAGTCTCTATGAAGAAAATTAACCCTATCCTGGCCAAAACTAAAACAGAAACATTGGAAAAAGAACATCCATAGTGTAATTTATCTCCTCCAAAGTGTGAATATAACCGATCTGTTTAAATAACAATAGTGGCAGTCAGTAGCATGCTGGATTCATACAGAAATAACATATGGAAAAGCACAGGGACATTCTGCACTGTTGTGTGCAGTGCTGCTTGCACAAGCCAAGCTGAGGCTAATCAGAGCAGAAGATTCCATCCCTCTTCAACAGTTTATCAGATGTCTATTTTATACAGCTGGGGCTTTTTAGTTGCTGTTTTTTTTTTAGTTATTTGTTCCTTTATTTTACTATTATAAACAGAAGAGATGCATTCTTCTCATTCTTCTGTATTTGACTTTGGACAGATTTTCTTTTTTGCTTTAGCTAAGAAACTGCTGTGCACATGCTGATGTTCATTTCTTACACAGTCATCGCTCTACTTGTTCTTCTACCAGTAGGAGTTTTTCAAATACTGGAGTGTGAATGAGGCTGGGTCTAAAAAATTCTATTTTGGTCTGTTTGCCTGTACTGTAGAATTTCCTTTTTTTCTAATGTTCTTAGCGAATGCTAAAAGGGAAGCATGAATAAGTTGGGCAATATGGCAGGGAATTTATGTGAGTAGCAGCTTGGCTACCAGCTAATG
Source organism: Anas platyrhynchos (assembly GCF_047663525.1). Classification (NCBI taxonomy): domain Eukaryota; kingdom Metazoa; phylum Chordata; class Aves; order Anseriformes; family Anatidae; genus Anas; species Anas platyrhynchos. The sequence goes on from NC_092588.1 coordinate 141,948,115, forward strand.
TCTGTTTGTCCCCTGCATCATCAGCATTCAGAAGAAAAGAGTGGTTTTGAAATAATTAAGGCTTGGAACCTTATTTCATTGTTGTTTTTGAGACTGGAGAATTTACTAATATAAAATAAGAAGACTACCAATGGAGGGGAGGGCCGCAGGTAGTACTGCAACATTTAAAGCCAAATATCTACACCTCAGTATAGGGAGATTTATATCTGATGTTGTTCCTGCATCTTAAATATCTCCTGTAATCCTGGGAACTGCACAGGAAGCTGCTGCAGGAGCCTTTGGCATTTAACTCACATGTTGGGCTTTTTATTCTATATGAGGTCACTGCTCCTCCATGCCAGCAACTGGGCTCTTCCTCTCCCTGCTGTGGGAGATGCTTAATAAAGACAAGAAACTCAAAATCATCTGGACAAGGTCCTGAGTAACCTGCTGTAGTGGATGCAGCCTCAGTCATGAAGGTTGGATTAGACAATTTCTTAACCTCTCCCTTCACACCTCAGCTATTCTGGCATCCTGTGAATTAATCGACCAGAGCAAAAATAACTCCCCAGAGGCCTGATGGGCTTTTGTGCTCTTGCCAGTATTTTCATTCTCTTCAGTGTAATCTACTTGCAGAGGACTGTTTTTAATAATAACAATATTTTATCACATGGAAATTTCATCCAAAGAAGTTAGCATTGTTTATGGTCTCAGTTTCCATTGGTGATGACTCTGCTGTATCTCATGACAGGTGGAGATGTTCCCGATTTAATCTGTTGTAAGAATGGTTTGAATCTTATCATTTGCAGACAAGCTGAAGAATAAACTTTCCTTTCAAATACACATGAAGGTCTTAGCTGTGATACCTGCATGCACAGACCACAAGATAAATTTAATATTTATTCCACAAGTGGAAGGAGAACATAATGCTGATAAAGAGCTTCATTTTCAATAGAGTTGATATAAAACACTGCTGCCTGTCAATCATATTATAAAATGGTTAACATTGATTTTATTAAAGTGAGCACAAAACCCTCAACAAATATTTTCTAAGTATTACAGATGTGTTTCTTTTGACAGTTTTCGACCAACTCTCTCCTCAGGCTTTTCTATACCACATTCTATTAATCTCTGTCAGCTTCACACCATATAATAATCCTGCTATTTGGATTTGAGTAGGAAATTGTGTCCAGTGGGTGTGATTACTCATTCTTATGCCTCAAGGTATCTAGTAAAATATAGTAGGACAGGCTCTTTTTGTTACATCTGGGCTGTTTAACTGCCTGCCATGGATGTGAATGCATGTACATGAGAGCAGAGCACAGAGGCTGGGCCTTTTAATGTACTGTCAGGTCTCCTTCTCAGTGTCTGCATTGTGGGTTAAAGGAAATGCTCTTTTGGGTTGTTCTTGTTCATGGTTACTTAACTGAGAGATGATATGTAAGAACTTTGTATGATTAGCTTATATGGGCTAGTAGGAAAAGAGATTTTTTTCTAGATATTGACTGTATTAATTTGTGAGAAAAGCATAAATCTTGGAAGTTGTACTCATGTAGACCTCATTAATGTCAGCTGGAAATCAGGAACTTTTCTTCTTTAGAAAACCAGGTTTCCATATCTGCATATGATTAGTGATGAAGCAATAAAACTGGGAGGATGTCATGATGAAACATTTTTATGGCTTTGGTTGGATATGTAAAGGCACACATGCTCCTGGCCATCTGACATGGAAGCAGCTCTGTGAAACTCTCTCAGCCAGTTCAAACTAACTTTCATCCCTGAAACATTTTGAGAGAATGAAAGAGAAAGGAGAAAGAGAAAGGAGAAAACTATGCTGCAAAAGATAATAGGGGGCATAAAAAATGGTGATGCATATACAGATAGGAGAAGTTCCTGTCCTTTCAGCTGCTGCTGTTTGCTTCCTGCATCTTTAATAATGGATTGTCATTTTTAAGTGGTGCTTATTAACGTAATTTCAGAAACAAAAAGGAAACAAGTGCTTGCAAGTCATGTGAGGAGATAGTTTGGTGCGAAACAATGCTCTGCAGAGTGCTTTAGTGAGCACTCCACAGCCACAGCATCTCTCCTGGTCTCTTTCTTCCCACTGAAACTTTTTTGAAGGCAACATACTTAAAACCAAATGTGTTGATGCCAAATCCAGGCAAAGCAAACTTGATCCTTTGTTTTGCTGTTGCCAGCTTTTTATCGTAGAGAACCAGTTTATTTTGAAAAATATTTCTCTTGAATGTCCTCCAACAATGCAGTTAAACCAACAGCCAGCTACAGCTTCGAGTCCATGCACCTTCTCTACAGGAACCTCCTCCAAAAAGGCAAAGGAAAGACTCAGAAAATTAAGGTTCTCTCTGACCAGCTGAGGTGACTGATTTTTTAAATGGAAAAAATAAAAAAATAAAAATTGAGACAAATAGATGAATAAGACTGTAAAGAGCAGTATTTATACCTAATTCTTCACTTGTGTACTGTGTCCTTGCAGGGAGGTCTAGATTTGATCTAACCTAGTGAGTTTTGAAGTTGCATTGTGCTCTCCACAGTCTTCATCGGTTCTTGGTAATTTTGTTTTCAGGCTCCCAGGTCTACTCCATCTCTCTGCTGTCACCCCCTGCTGCCTCTCAGGTCTCTTCCTGAGCTTGCTCAGCAGTTCACTGACAGACAGAGCAATATGATTTCCATCAGAGAAGTCTACTAACCTCAACATTTCCTAAATAATTGCATGTTTATTGTCTTACATGTAAAACTAACACCAGATATGACATACAGCATGAAGATCCTCAGGAAATTTGCACCAGCTTGAGAAGCTGTCTACGGAGAAAATAATTCAGCTCCTAAGGGGAAATTAATTTTCATCTCCCCCCACAAGAAGAGTTTTCAGAGAAGTCATTAGATCACTGATGACAAACCCAAACTCAGACTCTCTTCTGAAATCTTGGCAGTCGACTAGTTTGTTCCTTTACAGCAGGGATGGGAAACCTTCTCATTGCTGGGGCTGGGGATGCTTCAAACACCTCTACCAGTCTGCACATTAATGGGTTCCCAGTGATGGTAGCCAGCAACTGCCCCAGTCCATGTGAAATGGAGAGAGAGCCACATCTGGGCTTCAGGCTATGGGATCTCAGATCCTGCAGTGGAAAATTCGTAACAGAATCAAATGATATTATTGCAAAAGCACTATTAAAAGTTTTTAATGTTGTTAAAGTAGCTAGTAAGATGGAGGAGATCACATAAAAGGAAATTTGATTTTCTGGTGCTTTAGTATGGAAACTTGCTATGAACTTAGAGATAAAAACTAAATAAATTAATGAGGTCTTCTTATTGGAAACCTTTTTCAATCCACAGTGTAGCGCACATGAACTAATAGTTTCAAGAAAGAGAGTTAGTAGCCACATGTTCAATGGGATACAAAGGGGAAAACAATGAAGCCTCCATCTATCAACAGTAAGATATTTCATTTATGAAATTATGGTTATGTTGTTTTCTTCAGTTGCTGACTACTGTTTAGTGCATTGCTCAAAAAGTAAAGTATATAGCGGTCTGTAATTATGCTATTAATATATAGTCCAGTCTTCAGAATAAAGCACTGCTAGGAGAGTGAACTGTAATTCACTCAAATTCACTAGATTTTTTTCACTGTTTTTTGATCCAGGAAGAAGCCATGCATTCTTCTTATATATTACTTCAATGAAATAATCAAATAAGTTAAATTTATAAGAGTGGTGTAACATGTAGTGTATATCTTGATTGTTAAACTGTCCAGTCCAGTTGAAGATCTCATAAGTACTGTTTTTCTTAAAGCAGCAATTCTTCAAATTGTGCAAATGGATCACCGGATCTATTGACATTAGCTTAAAAGGAAGGAGGTATTTTGCTTTTGTGACCACATTAGAAATGTTGAAAAAGTACTGTCTTTTTTAATTTGGGTTTATCATTCTCTAATCAGAAGTGTAGTGCTTGCCAGTGAACTGAGAAGGAGCAGAAAGGAAAGAAGGTCTTTCTGGATCAAGCCATGTAACCACCCCCAAATTTATTTTGGTCTGGATTTGGGTTTTATCCATGGCAAGACTTTTGCTATCTGTAGTGTGCCTATCTAAGAAATAAAATGCAAGCTTTGACATAGGGTTTTGTTCAGCTACCTTATTGTTGGTCACTAGAAAATGCCTCTGACATTCAGAGAGGTTGCTGAAATCGTCCATGAGTGTTTTCAGCAGGAGTGAATGCCTGTGTGGAGCAGCACTAACAAGGAAGGGGATTTGTGCCATCCCCACTGCTTTTACTCATCAGCCTTTGTTAAAGCAAACATTGTCAGCCTGGAGCGGGAGGGGCATTGGCTTTGTAAGTTCAACTCCACAACACCCTGTGAAGCAAATTTTGTAATGATCGTCTTGAAAATGTGCTTGACCTGTTGTAGGAGAGGATTACTGGCAGGCAGTGCTTGAATGTGTTTTCACAGCATAAGCTTCCTGATAAATAGTGACTCTGAGATCTTTTCTGCTGCCTATTCTGAAAGTCTTTGATAGGAGTAAAGAACTGAATGGCTTTAGATTTACAAAAAGTTAATAAGCACTTGATGATTTTTAAGAAGCAAATAATTAGCTTAGCCAAAGCTTGTATAGCCTGAAGGATTTATGATCTTCAGACTAAAGTCCTAGCGGCAGGAGTCTTAACGATATATGAATTAAGGTTTCTGCCACAGAATCACTGCAAATTTGAATGAAGAAGAGCTCAACGGGGTTGGTTTGCTTATGGAGAAAAATGTCTGAGGAGCTGACCTCATTTTTAACAAGTGAGGGATGTAATTATTTAAACCTGTCTACCAGGAGGAAATTATTGAAATGGTTTTATTAACCATTCAGTAGCAGATTCAGGAAGAGGCGGTGTTATCCCTATTCCAACATCCTGGATTTTCAGCATTTTAGGAATCTCACACAGGGTTCCGTGGTCATGAGCTCTTGATTTTGGTGCCCCGAATGTAACTGTGTGACATTACCTTAAACATGAGTAACTGGCAAACAGGAGACATGCCACTGCTAGTTGTCTGGGGTCAGAGAGATGGGCCCTTATAGCATATGTAGTCACTGTCACAGTTCTCTGTAGGAGCTTTGCATGGTCAGGACTTGACAGCAGAGGGTCAGATGCTTCCCTGGCACTCCACAGTTCTGCTAATCTCAGCAGGATTCCTGGGGGCATTAGTGCATTAAGTGGTTTATTAGAAGAGATAATTAGCACAAAGCAGCTGAGGATTTTGTAAATAAGGAGACTTGGTCTGCATCACTGAAGCCTGGTTACGTGACACGGCAAGTCCCCAGCTGAGCCTTCTTACTTCTCAGCTCCCTGGTGCTTGGCGCATCCACCAGGATGGGCAAGTCCAGCTAAGGAATTGCCGTGGCTGATGAGACCTACCTGCATGGTAATATGGACAAAAGCACTTCCAAAAGCAACACGCACACACAGTTGCAGCACCTCCTGGCATGGGGGCCAGCAGCCAAGCAGAACAGATGCGCGCAGCAGGGCAGTGAGCTGGGGAGCAAGGGGGCACAGGGGAACGGCAAGCACCAGCTGATCTGTCAAAGGACTCCAGCTACAATCCCTGGAATCAGCCACAGACAGACAAAACTTTTTGATCTATGTTCTGCCAGGAAACTGAGCTTCCCTCAGGTGGGAATTTAGACTTGCAGGTGAAAGAAGAAAATATAGCATATGTATAGCACAAAAAGTGTTAGAATCTGGGGTACATTTAAAGAAACCGCAAATAATTCAGTGAGTTCATTCCAGGCTTACCCACATACTGATAGACAAAAGCTACTTCAACTCAATACATTTTCATCAAAACAAGTCATATTTTTAGACTCTTTCTGTATTATTAAATATACATAATACTGAGAGTCCAGTGGTGCTCATATGGGAATGAGTGAGTGGTTCTGATTGCAGCGGGGAACTACTGGGCTGCTTTTTCCTCCTCATACCCTGAGCCTTCCCTTGAACTGCCTGTGATTTCCCTCCCATAATTTATGACCTTCCTCAGTCTGGTCAAACTCTTGGAAATTATGGCAGCATGGTTTATCTCCTATATATTGATCCAGCACTGGGACTTTCATCAAAGCACTGGCGAATGACCTTTATAACATTTCAGTGGCACATTATATATTTAGTCCAGTCTTCCTCCATGTGGTATATGACTATTTTTAAAGGCACAGTGCAATACATATAGTATTAAAAATAATCTAGGAAAGTACTATATTGAGCAGGTTAGCATTATGTCATGAGCTATGGGTCTTTGCTTTGCTTACTAATGGTAATTTTTAGCAGGCACTGAAATAAAATATATTTTTAACACATCTTGACAGTTCTTCACAGCTTTGTTTTCTAGCCATATATTTGAACTATTTTATTACATTGGTTTTCTGTAATAGGAAATTACTTTAAAACTCTGTGGAAAGTATCAAGGAAACTATACTTTCAAAATTGCAGTTTTGAAGGTAACTAGAATTTGTTAAGGAAAAAAATATCACTGTTTCCCTGATCACTCAGAATGCAAGACTATTCAATCAGTAATTAGACATTAGGAAGAAGTTCTTTACTGTGAGGGTGGTGAGGCCCTGGCCCAGGCTGCCCAGTGAAGCTGTGGCTGCCCCATCCCTGGAGGTGCTCAAGGCCAGGCTGGATGGGGCTTTGGGCAACCTGGGCTGGTGGGAGGTGTCCCTGCCCATGGCAGCAGGCTGGACCTGGGTGGGCTTTAAGGTCCCTTCCAACCCAACCCATTCTGTGATTCTGTGATTCTGTGTGTATGACACAGTCTCACTATACCATTGTCATACTGTTGACACAGCGCAGCTCTCAGCCCAGGTTGCTCAGGTTTAAGATGGCCAGATTCAATAAAGCAAAAAATCACCCTGATTTCATTGAGTTTATTCCATGTTGGGCTTCATGCCTATTTTATGCTAAGGCCTTGAGAAATTATTTGGGAATTAGACAAGACTGATTTCGAGAGTTTGAGCTGAGGTGTGTTTGAAAAAGCTGTTTATTTGAATCTCTTAGCAAGATTTTATCCTTTATAGCCAAGAGACAGTGACTTGTGGTATGAGTGCATCTAAATACAAACTGTGAGGTCTTGGGCCTTCAGTGTTGATGTTCTTCCTTCAGTCATCTTCCCTGATGTGGAAAAAAAAAACACACTCAGTATTTGTGTGGGTGCATGTATGTGTCAAGTGCAAGGTGTGTTTTCTTTGCATTGGCATGGTGCCGTACATGGGCCATAGGTTCCTCTTCTCTGTTCTCAGTGGGATCACATCAGTTTGCAAGCTCTAGTAACTAGTCTCCTGTTCACTGTTACTCCAGAAGAAGCAGATAAGACGTAATCCCTCTCCCATAGGAAGTCAATATACTGCATAAGAGCTCTTGACCCTTAATCTTTCTGATATAGCTTTCATATCACAATAAAAACCATCAGTCTGGAACAGAACAGTTTGACAGGATGACTCAGTAAAGCCACAAAATGACAGATACTAGAAATAAAAAGCAAACAAACCGTGCCAGGTCACTGCTGTCAAAGCAGGACCCTTCACCTGTTGTTCCTTCCACTTATGGAGTCAGCTCATGGTTTGAGGACCATGCTTTCTGTTCACAGAGTGAATTATTGATATGACCTGAAAATTCAGTACGATCTTATTTATTTTCTAAGATTATACATTACGACTCAGGACATACTTTTTACAGCAGCAGCCACATGCTTTTGTCTGCAGTCCCTATGCTGGCGATCCCAGCCGGATCTGTGAACCAGGGTGCTCTGTCCTTCCATTTCTGATCACTTCTCCTCCTGTCTGCTGGGCTGCCTATTCCTCTCTGCTCTCAGTATTTGCAATCAAGCCCTCACCTTGTCCAGCTACATAGAGCCACGCCAAAAAAAAAAAAAACAAAAAACAAAAAACAAAAAGCCCAAGGCCTCAGATCACAGAGCTTAATTCTCCCCAGATGACTTGGTGGTGCAGACAGCAGAGTTGGGGGTTACCTTCAGTAGTTTCCAGACAGTTCATTCAGCCTGAACTGTCTTCTTACTCTGCTAAAAGGATGGCTATTACAAACTGGCTTTAATGTTGTCTGTACTGTCTGTAGGTCAAAGCTTTGCTTAAAGGCAGCTTTTAATGTCTTCCAGCAAAGTAGATAGAGCACATCACAGTGTGATGTCTGATCTGCCTGTAAACAGAGCTGACGACATTTCACTGAAAATGATGATTGGTTTATTCAACAGCAGTGCATGAAAGTGCATCGCGTGTGCTGAACAGTTTTATCTGGAAATAGAGCTAGAAGATGCTGAGGAGGATGCTTATAGTTCCTCTTTTGCCTTAGATCAGAGGCAATACCTCTCAGTGTCCAAAGCTTATCACAACCAGGAGTTTTGGGGATAGACAGTACAGGAAGAGGAGTTTTTTTTTTTCAGTTGGCATTGCTTTACTTGATACCCATGATTAAACATCAATTTGTTCAGGAATTTGAATCCATGGCTACATACATATTGATAAATTAAGTGGCATCTGAAAATGTTCCTGGGTGCTGGAACTCCATCATCTGGGCATATTTAATTTCATAATATAGATGTAGCCCAGAAACTCTATATCTTACCTCCCTGTGAGAAATCTCTCTCATTTGCTCAATAACTTTTTCAACCCAATATGTAGATACAGTGTGGAAAAGGAGGACTGAGTATTGTCTACCAAGAACTCAGGGCAGAGATTTGAACCATCTTTCTGATGGAAAGCACCAGTCATCAGACAACACACAGTTCCCGGGCAATTTGGTCTCATATCACAGCAGTTAAACTTCTGGGGTTAACTTAGATAGTATATGAGTCAGAGGTACAGGAAGGAGAAAGGTGCTCCAGCCTGGTGAGCAGGGATGTTTTCAGGAGGGGAACCTCCTGGGTACATGCCTCTGCTTTAATACAGGCTCAGTAACATGTAGGGGAGACTGAGGATGTGTCTGCCAGTGATGAGGTGGTGAGCAATGTGGGTTTGGATTCATATTGCCACAGGAAGACAAGGGAATTGCAACACTGGACCTCATGTTCTGGTTGAGCACTTTCATGCCTCAGCCTTTGGAAGGGAGATTTTCAACATTGCAAGTCTAACACAGCTTTTCTGATAGCTCTTCAGAAATATATATATATATTTTACATAAATTAGAGGTTAGGTTACATGTAGGCCTATATTTTGGAGATATAAATGGTGGTGGTGATGGATGCCTGTTTTTGTGAAAAAGATGAGGGAAAAAAAGAAACGCAAATTGGAGGGTTTTTTGACTGCTCTGCTGCAGCACGTTATTTGTTTCACTCTACTTAGATCAATAAGTAGACAGGCCACCCCACTCCCTATGAAAGCTGTTTCACAGTCAGCAGCTAATGAGCTAGTACTGCAAAAAAATTAATGAGCCCAGGCTTGTTATGTCCAGAAAAGGTTCACAGTTCAGTAGAATCACCAAGAATTGCCTTTGGAGAGCCAAAATACAAAGGAAATAGGAGTTTATTGCTATTCTCAGATAGTTTGTATGATTTCTCTAATTCTTAAAGCTTCGTAAATGTGTGGTGAGGTTTTTCTCAAATGGCAAACAATAGCAGTGAAAAAATGATTCTGATTTCATCACAAAAAGAGTATCTCCTTCCTTCCTTCTAAGAGGCTAAGTATTGATCGTCATTCACAACATGGAGGAGGAAAACTTTGCTCATATTGAATTTTAGTGTTCTAAAAAATGAGGATTTACTGGCATTGCCTGGAACAACGGTGCTGTGGCTGATAAAGGCAGAAGGAAATTGTCTGCCTCGCCTCTGTGGAATTTTCTGCCTGTCTTTCCCAAAGTCTTTGGGAACCTGCTTCAGATATAAAACACTTAGCATCTGGGAAGGGAGAGGAGAACATCAATCAGATGTGGAAGGATCAAAACCTGTGACTCCCTGTGGAGTGACTGTTGGGAGAGAAACAGCTGAATAATGTTGAACATATTCAGATCTCTGGCTTCACCTAACGCACACTGTGAGGGCTGTGTTTGTAGTCAAATGCTGATTCATTTTATGGATGTGGAAAAGACTTTGTGCTTTTGCCTTAAAAGACATTGCGTTATTGTTTGTCTGAGAGGCAGAGCTGGTTGCTTCTGCTTCCTTTTAGACAAAAATAACCATAAATATTAAACTGGAGTGTGATTTTTTTGCTGAAAGTGCAGGCCTGGCCATAAAATGATTTGGGATCTGGCTGAGGAGCATGGTACACTGCAAATATTTGAGGGTTTTTAAAAACTCAACTTTATTAAAAAATTATTTTTTTCTAAACCTCAGTGATAATTAATCCCATGTGGATATCAAGAGTATTCAGTGGTCATGCTCATGCTCAGGAATCTAGAACTGGAGTGGCTTTGAGGACAAAATCACTTTGAAAGTGCCTTCCACAGTTACCTCTACAAGGAACAGGATGTTGTCTTGTAAGCATCAAGAGTCTATGAGAAGAATATCAAATAGGGGAATTGTATGATTTGGGATGAGCAGACAGACAGCATCACAACAAAATAAAATCTCACACATGGTTGCTGTTTTATGGATATGACCTTCCCTTTTCCAAAGACAGAAGTCTTCCACTGGGAGCTGGAAGGTAGAAAATAGCCTGACAACACAGCATGTGAATGCATGTCTCTAGCATAAGTATAGCTAATATTTTCTATTAGTGCTCTGTAGCACTCTCTGGGCAGCAATCAGTTCCATTTAAATATGATGAATATGAAAGTAATAATGTTTCAAATTTTACTCTTCTATATACTGTCAAGGGAGAGAATGTTGATATATTTTTTTTAATAGTCTGATAGTGAAATAAAATGAAAATCTAATTCCTGCAACACAGTTAGTTCTCTTTTTAATTCTGCCATGTCTGAATTTTTCAGGGTTTTAAAGGTATTCCTGTCCCGAACTGCTCAGCGTATTCCATACATGACAGGTGGGCGAGTGATGAGGATGCTGGCTGTAATTCTCTTGGTAGTCTTTTGGTTCCTCGTTGGCTGGACTTCTGCAATAACCCAAAATTTGGAGAGAAACATTCCACTCATTGGCCAAGGACAAACATCTGACCACCTGATCTTCAATATGTGCCTCTTAGACCGCTGGGATTACATGATGGCTGTTGGTATGTTCATTTTCTAGCTTATCCTCTAATGTCTAAACTAAGGTTTAGTTGCTTTTTCTTTACATTTTCCTTCTTTTAGAATATCTTAAAGCTTTATCAGGATGCATAACATCACTTGAAAAACATTGAGGAGAATGAAATATTGGCATAGGTGTTTTTTAAATGGTCTGAGAAGTATAATTAAAATATACTGAGAATTTTATGACTTTCAAAGGTTTGTAACTTGGATTGTAGTAACAAAGTGGTGCTCAAGAGCTGTCATCTTTGAAGGCAGAATGTATCTAGCTATTCTACACTATTACACATGAGAAATTTTGGCAGAAATAACAAAGGCTTTGTGCTTCTGCACCACAGAACTGGACAGAGCTGTCACGTGGAGAGGAGAAGAACTTGCTAGAGCACTTTTTCATAACTGCACAGAAATTAGTATCGAAGTAAGAGGAATAGGAAATGCCCATCAAACTTCCCAACTTAACATGTTTGCTAGAAGTGCTGTCAGTGCTTGGGATAGGCGAGAGCTAAAAAATGCCACCCTGCAGAAATCCATCATACCAAGGAGAAAAATAACACACCTTTGTTTCCTTTATTTTAAAAGTGGTTTCCCCATGCCAGCGTTCAGTTATATGGTGTAACATACCCTTTCCTGGTGGCTGGACAACTACAGAGCATCTGCGCCTAGAGCCCTCGTTTCCAGTACTACATGGGTGTGCCACCCGCCATCTCAAATATGTCAGTTTTGAAATCCGAAGTGAAAACTTACCTTTCTGCCCTTTCCTTGCCTCCCCATGGATATCCCCACTGACAGAGCTCTGCTGCTGAGGATGAAGGAAAGGCAATGAAGGCAATGTGGTGTTCTCCTTGTGAAAGTGAAGGCGAGATGGGTAGAAGCAGCCTGTGTGTATTTGGGCTATTTTCTCTGAGTTCTGTACAGAAGGCCAGTGCATAGTAACACACAACCATTTTAAAGGACAAAGCACTGCTTCCAGCTTCCCCAAGGACTTTCCATGGGTCTAAGCTGCTCTGTCTCCTCTCTCATCCCTGTGCTCTGCTCTTCCCTCCTTCATGTAAGATCTCTCAGGCTACCTCATTTGGGAATGTACTCATGGGTAAACCACACAGAGATGAGTATAAATGAGTACATCTTGAAATGTGTCTCAATCTGGATCCTTTTGTAGGTGTATGCTGATAAAATATAGCTATGTTTTGCTGTAATGCAACAGTATAATCACCAGAGATGTTGTAAAATTAATAACAGAAGAGAATTAAATGTAGAACATGATGTCATCTGCACTGAGCCATTTTGGATGAAAATTTTACTGCATTTCACAGCCAGTAATGCAGTGTAGTATTATTAAAACTTTGATACTGGTGGTTGTTGCATAATGGCAAACAAATCTTTTTATTCTCTTGATCTTACAGCTGTGCTAGTAAACTGAATAAAAACTCAGATCTTAATGGCTGAGTATTACCAATAGTCCCCTATTGTAAGAAATGATGTAAATTGCTGTATGCCTAGCATTGGAAAGAACAAAGACTGTTTTTGAAGACTTATTTACACCTAGAGGGGTTTTTAAAGTGTTTTTCTTTTTTCTTTTTCTTTTTCTTTTTTTTTTTTTTTTCCAAAATATACTCAGGGGTAGTAGAGGCAAAACTGTTTCTCAAGCCTGAACAAAATTGGACAGAGCTTTTTTTGTTCTGGCATTTTGCCTTTTCACCCAAACTACCTTATAAGCAGAGTTACATTTGTGCAAGTCTTCAGTAAACTGTGGAGTCACATGAGTGCTGCCAGGATTTGTACAGCTACAGGTCTGTACTGACATGTGTGTGCCTCTACACATATATGTGCATGTGCACTTTCAGGTGTTTATTGTTAACAACAATCTGAAAAGCTTACAGACAGTAGGATCTACTTCCAAAAACAGGTACTTATATCAAAGAGATGTCAGGAGAAATACATGTAATACAAAACCCCTTTTATTTCTGCAATTGACTGGGAGCAGCCTAGGAGAAGATTCTATGTTACAAAATAATTGATAGATAATGATATTTCATTTAAAATACCAAAATAAAAATGCCAGATGTTAAATTATGAAAGGCTTGTTATCTCATTTAATTTAGCCAGGCACAAGATTTTATACAAAACTATTGCATATTTTGGAGTATATTCCAAATACCGGTTCCAATACCCGACTGTTTCATTCTGCTGTCAATGTCTTACTGAAATGTGGAGAGGGAATTTTCAAGGTCACAGATTAGTGAAGTGAGAATTAACAAGGCTCTGTTAAAAAGTCATAATGAGATGAAGCCTTTGTGCTACCAGAGATTATTGGAGTTAGGATTTATGGAGCATTTTCCATACTAATCACACTACTTAGGCTCCATCTCGAGAGACTTTTATGGCAGTGAATGTTTTATATTTACATTTCCATTAAGTTTGAGAGGATGCTCTCTTTGAGTGAAGTAAGGACTTAGACATAAAGCTTGTCACCATTTCTAACATTGCCCTCTGTGCTTTGTGCTATGCCGATGAGAGAAATTGGCATTCAGTAAATGCTTATTTTATCTATGTAATGTAATGTAAGTCAGTATGCATTTTCCTCGAGATTGAATGCTTGTGGGTATTTTATTTGTCACTTGCCTAGATTCTTTTATTTCCTTTGTATTCGTTTGTGCATCACTTTAGAGGTTGTGGCATCTGTCTCATTGACAAGCCATGGCAGCGTGGATCACAACCTCAGATTTTAGAGAAGGACCTGAGGGCCTGAAAAAGCTCATCCACAAAGTCTTTCTGTTATGGCCTGGGTATATTCTACACCTCTACCTGCCACAGCCTGATTTCTGATGCCAAATTAGAGAAAAGCAGCTGAAAAACTTGTGGTATGTAATTTGTGACAATGTCACAAAACAAACTATTACTCTTTATCCTGAGGAAAAATACATATAAACAAAACAAATATCAGCACAGTACTTAAAAAAAAAAAAGTTTCCTACAATCTGGAAGAACTGCAAAATAAGTTTAATGTGCAAAGCCCTTGGCAAGAGGGAAAGCTAGGCAGAGAGGTAAACATGCATGCACAAACACCAGTAAAAAACAGAGGTGGTCTTGGCAGGTGAATGATCCTGACTTCATTAGAGCCAGGGTATTACATAATGCAGATAGCATTTAAACTGTAATTTTTAAAAATTCCCACATACACCTTGTGTGCTTTCTTTCCAATGTTTTACTTAAACAAGAAGTAAAAGGCAGGTATTAACCAAATGCAGCCAGGTATTTTTCCCTGGCACTTGTGTGATTCCCAGCTGGCAGGAGCTGTGCTCCTCTGGCTCAGCTGCTGCACCAGCACACTAACTGGGAGCTCAGGATTTGGGTCCTCGTTATAAAGAGCGTTTCAAACACAAGGCTCTGTCATGATTACTGAATGCCCTCAGCCAGGAAAAGGAACAAAGTAAGCATTTCAGTCTGTGTTCCCAAGAGTTCCCTCCTCCTGTTCATTTAATAATCTTTAACCTATATAATCTTTGCATCTAAAGACGGGATGAATTGCCAGGACGGGCTCTGACAGATTGGGAATTAAGACCATCCATACGGTTCCTAGTTAGAGCATTGTAATACAGCCTTACAAAGCCCTTTATTAAATTTTCTACAGGCTTTCTGCTGTATTCAGCAAATGAGTGATTATTATTTCTTTTTGTTATCCCCATTAGAAGTGGCCCTATGCCATATTTAGGGTACATTGTTCAGAGTATGCAATGAATGAAGAATTGTTAATTTCCAAATGGGTGTTCTTAAGCCATGTTCTCCTTAACATCAATGTACAGAGTTTAATGCCAAAATTGTCAAGAGCAGCTATCCCTTTTGGGTGCTGTCTAGAGACATCTAGGGACTGATTTTTCCAAGTAGTGTTTATAGCCTCCTCTGTGTGGAAAGCCTAGCCAGGAAGAACTTGCTAGAATTCAGCACCAGCAAGATCTGGCTTCAGTTCTTGTGTTAGATACTCAGAAGGTGCATTGTTTAAATACATTGTTTGTTTGTTTGTTTGTATTTTTTTTAACAATTAGCAGCCATCATTCTTCAGTTCCCCTTTCTCAAAAGTAGCTGGAACTCATGGCTGGAGCAGTTTGGGTTGCATTGCCACCTGCTCTAACACTGCTTTTTCTTTGTACCTGCTACATCACAGATGAAAGCCAACAGCCTTTGTTTACACACCACTTCTACAACGCGTTTCTGCTAAGGAAACCATGTACAGGTTCTCTTACTCACATTTCATATTCTTCTGTGAACCACCTGCAGGAAGATGTTGCTTTGGGAGAGGCTAGGAGATGCCCTGACTTCGTCTTGTCTTTGCAGCACTCTTGTTTGTACTTTAAAGTCTTTCCAGACCTTCAAGTATTTTGGATCCTGTTGGCATTTCATCACAACCTCTTTAAGTTGTGAAAGAAGAGGTCCCACACTCAGCTTGCTTTCAGCTGCTGGTGGTAAATCTTTCTGATTCTAATTCTCCCTCTTCCACCCACACAAAAGTGAAGAGGATGACAGGACCAGAAGAGTGGTCAGCTGGCTTTAATAACAGCGGCTGTGGAAGGGCTGAGGAAAGGCAGCACATCTGGGTAGAGGAGGGAATAAAACGGAGTATAAAGGATAAGAGAGGGAACATGCAGAAACGAGAGGAAACTGTAGGCCATAAGTTTCATGTTGGGAGACTCCTATGGAAGGGGCACATGGATATATATCACACTCAGGTCACTGGATATGTCTCCAATGTCTCCATTGCCAGGAAAAGGCATCTCTAGGTCACCCTCAAACCATGGGGACCATGCAGAGCCACAGACAATCCAACTTCTGGTAGAGAAAAAATGTCAGGATTTGACACCAATTCTTACTCCACACAGAAGTCTCTTTATTGCTGTGCCTGGCTAATTGAAATAATCCTGAGGTATGCTGAGAGAGACGGATAATTTATAACTTGCTTTGAATAATTCAGCACTGAAGACTTATGCATGTAACCAGAGTTTGCTGAAATATAGGAAAATCCTTTCAGCCTAAGAAAAAAGCTTCTACTATGACATGGCACAGCTCTCCAGGTGGGAGATTGAATTCAGTGAAGCAGAAAGAGACTGCACTGGCTGGAAATGGAGAGCAATCTAGGACATGATTTTTCTGTTTAACAGTGGAGCTCTCTCAGCTCCGGAAGGCACTCAGAGTGAGGAAATGGATGGAAGAGCTGTGCTTCCAGATCTACAGAGCAGTTTGTTTCAGCACAGGGCATTTAAAATGTATACATTAGTTTGATGAGATGAAATGGGATGGAGAAGAAGATGAGTTGTAGCCTGCCTGTGCTGTGGATTTAGTGAGAGTTATAGTTTTATCCAAAATCTGAAGAAAAAATGGTACAGCTGTAGAACAATACTGTTTTGTAAAGTTCAGGATGCCAAATGGACTTGGTCAAGGTCATAGCCATAAAAGGCTCTCCCTTCTTAAATACATGTAATGAAAGCCTGCAAAATATTTCACCATCTCTGGAGAGCAGCGTCGTGTTGTCCTGTGGTAGTGCTTCTTAAGCAAAATCAGCATGGTCAGACATGGAACATCATACAAAGTCATGAAAACTGGCTTCAGGGCTGTCTTCTTTTTGCAGGCAGCCTTTGGACAACAGAGTGCAAGTGAGCATGGGGATGGGGATGGTGGCTCAAGGGAGCTCCTTGCAGCAGCTCTAGGCCATGGCTGTGTCCACCTTGGGGCTGGCCTCAAGAGGCACAAGAGAAGAACGTTGCTGTCAGGGAAGGAGGGCTGAGCATCAACCAGGACAGCCTAAAATAACTCCTTCCTTCCAGACCAGGGTGGGAAGGAAACTCACAGTTTAGGATTTAAGATGTTCACAAATCCGGGTAAATTTATTTCCACTGCCATTCTTCAGTGACAAGGTGGCATTATCCCCATTCTGCACAGCCAGCACTGAGGCGCAATAAGATTAGGGTTATGTGGTCCATTTAATCTGGGTGTCCGTTTTGCAATGCTTTTGGCTCAGTTACAGAGCTTAGTCAAATCTGTACAGAACATGTTATATAGGGTCTCACTGGCTGCAAATACAGCCCTGTGTGCTCACTTCTGCTGCCAGTTGCAGCAAAAATGTCAAAGTTGGCCCCCAGCTAGCAAGAAAAACATGCTCTGTGATCATCTCTGTGAAGCATGGCTTGAGTGGGACTTTTAACTCTGAAGTACTGAGGTACAAAGTTAAAATTCAGTTCTCCTGCATGTGCTCAAGACCACTTTTTTTTTTTTCTTTTTCCCTCTGCATACTTTTGTCTCCTTCACTAAGCATTCAAATGTCATTTGCAACAAATTATAAAGCTTTCTTTATTAGCCAACCTTGATTTATCTCTGGAATTGCTCTGTTACGTGCTGTAAATGAGTCTGGTCTCCCAAGAAATGGTATGGTTAACTGAAGGTTACACATGCAAAAGAGGGCAAATAAAGACTACATATTTTTATGTTAGTGCTGTCCAAGTTTTAGAGAGGACGAAGGTGGAGAGGTAAAGATGGACTACTCTTCTAAGGCCTCTAAGAACAGTTAGTGTCCCAGTTTAAAAATCAGGAGTTTAACATTTCTTGACTTTTCAGGTTTTCTTATGTGATTTTTGCTTGTCTGAATCTGTTTTTTCTTACCACGCTTGATATCATGCCCTTACTACCTTTCTTCCTTTGCCATCTGCAGGTGTTTTTCTGTTGCCCATTCAAGTGTAAGGAAGGTCTAACTTTTCCCAATCCTAAAAGACAGGAACAGCACTCTGATCATGGCTTTCAGTTCCCCATATCACACTCCACTGTCCCATACAGTCAGCTGAAGTACAGACATCTGCAGAGTACGCAGTAAACGAGGACAGAGAATTCACAGATGCTGGGGCTGGGCGGGCAGGAGTGGGGCAGCCTGCATCATATGCAAGAAGATGTCGCAGAGGCTCTGGCACAGGTTGCCCAGAGAAGCTGTGGGTGCCCCATCCCTGGAGGTGTTCAAGGCCAGGCTGGATGGGGCTTTGAGCGTGGGGCGTTGGGACTGGGTGATCTTTAAGGTCCCTTTCAATCCAAACGATTCCATAGTTCTGTGATTCCGTGACAGTCTCTGGACAGAGCTGTGCTTTGTACTGGCTTTAAATATGAAAGAATAATTGACAGCACAGACAACCGAATGTTTACCAAAACCTAGTACATATATTATTGCAGATCTTCAGGTAATTTAAGTCAATAAAACCAACTGTGAGCGTGTCCTTCTTTACAGAGCAGAAACATATCACATACTGTGAACGTATCATTGTCCCTCATTATCAAAAGGTGTGGAGTATGAACAGTGACCCAAAGAAATCCCAGGTGAGCAGACATAGTGCACTGTTAGTAGTAATAGGCCAGCTGTATCCAGCATCATCTGGTGTGTTGGGTAGTGGAGCTAAGTGCTCCAAAATGCTCAGTTTTTTAAAAAACATGATGGACATTGCAAACAAAAGGAATGATCTTTTTTTAAAAACAAAACAAAACAAAACAAAAACAAAAACAAGAAATATAAATAAGTAAGTTCATTAGATAGTGTAAAGACCAGATAAAATATTCTAAGGATAAGAAATAGATAGCTAGCAAGAGATATATTTAAAGATTAATTAATCCCTGCACATGGCATATTGAGGCCATATTATGTTTTCATCTCACCTTCCATTCATATGTGCATCCACTTGTGTCTTTAATTATTCCTTTTCTTAGTCTCTTATCTCTCACAGATTTGCAAGTGAAATCTGAAATGCCTGGTTTGGACAGTTACAAAATAGCTACTCTGAGTATTTTAAAAGCTTGATTTTTATTTTTTTTTATTTTTTTATTTTTACTTCACATTTCCTGTCCAGATAGTGGTTGACAGCTGTCTCTCCTAGGAATTTCCATCATTTTTCAAAGTAAGAAAAGAAGATATTTTTTGTTCTTCTGCTTAATAAGTAAAAATGGAATATTTTTTAGGCCTTTTGATAAATCATATTTAAAGGAACAAGATTATGCATTTTGAGCTTTGAGTTTGGTCTTGGTGGGCTTGCATTATGCTAATGTAGTCCTTTAGTTGTCAAGAAGTCACTTTTCTCACACCAGGCTTGTGGTGAAAAATTGTTCAGCAAGCCAGATTTTAATCATAAAAGATACTTGGTACAAGAGAGTCATTAGTGTGCCACAAACAAAACTAGTAGGACTTCAGAGATGAGTGGTGCTTAAGAATCTTGCTCTTACCTATTTAACTGTCTGCCTATCCTGTCTACCAATTTAAAGTTAGCTACACCTGTGTTTGTCATAAGTATACTAAATATATAACTAACTTATTTGATGTTGAGAAACCAGAAAGACCAACTGAAAAATACAGCAAAATTTTATAATATCTTCAGTTTCTCATTACAACATGCACTAGTAGTCCGTAGCTAATTATATGAATTCAATTTTCCCCCTCAAGCACAACTTCTGCACAATGCATTTAAGCTGTGTAATTAGTGGTTTTGATAATTAATTGTTTTTCAAGCAAGATTTTTTTTGTTATTGCTAATGAAACTATTGTATCATTGGGCTTAGCAACTATAGGAACTCTGTTATTTTACCTTGTGTTTCAAAAGCTATTTCCTATCTGTGTTACCAGATGTCACACTAATTATTATCTGCAGACAGGAATGCCAGTTCTGCTCAAAATGTAAAGCATTGTGCATTAAACAGTGCAAAGCATTATGCATTAAAGCATTATTCATTAAACAGTGCAAACTACTGTTATGGTCCAGTATGCTAATGCTTTGAAATCCGCTCTTGTCTTAGGAACTCCTTGTGACTGAGTCTGAAAACGAAAACAGGGAAATTTGCAATCAGATCTGGGAATCTTTCACTCCTACTTAATGCAGTTCACTGACTGTAATTCATCTTGCTACCTGGGTCTGACTTACTCACTTTCATTTGTGTTCTCAGAAATATTGATTATACATTTTTTTCAGTCTGCATACAAAAAAATAATAATTCTTGTACATCTTTAAGGTTACAGCAGTGTTGTTGTGTTTTTTATTTTTTGTATTGTTTTTTTTTTCTTTCTTTTTATTGGTAAAAATAAGCAAAATTTGGCCTATGCTGTTTATTTGAAGTAGGAATACTTTTAGCACATGTATTTTCATGCCATTAAAAGCCCAACTCTTTCAAACTCTCCACCTGTATTAGCAATGGTAACTAGTCATTTCTAACAATAAGAGATATGGGGCTCTTCTCACTTCAGTTGTAGAAGAGAAAGAAAAATGAACTGTGTTTTGGGGTAGTATGCCTCTTACTTCATAATTAGCTCCTATAATATCTATGCAACTCTACTGATAATTTATTTATTCATTTATTTATTTATACTGTGGAGCACTTTGGATGAAAGGCAAAATGAGAGGTAATGTGCTACGTGGCATGTTTTGTGATGCCTGCTGAAATATGGGGATCTGTAGAACATAGGACAGTACAATACAGTGATTTGGCTTTAGCAACCTAATCCTGTGAATGCATTCTTTTCTTTTCAATTTCTTCTGAAATCAATACAGAGCAATTAGAGCAAGGAATGTCATTACTTTGAAGAGCAATACCTCTCAGTGCCACAATTCTGCATATGCGAGACAAGTGTACCTCGAGAAAACAAAACTGCTAACATTTGTAAAGGAGCCTTTAATCTCTTTTCATTGAAGCAAAATCTGTATTCCACTTGCTCAGAGAGGACTTCAGGAGCAAGATGCCTTTGTAGGTGATTCCTGCATAGGTGTTTTTAAGGAGCTAGAGTAATAGACTCCACTGGTAACATATCTAACTACATATATGATATTAGAAGCTTTGAAATGCTGTGACACGACGATAATGTATGTACTTTGCAGCAGTTACATGCTGTTATAAGTAGAAGCAACCAGAGGACCTGATCTCATAAGATATACAGTGCAGATGTTTTACTTCAATCTTTTGATAATGGGGGGTTCACAAATATTTGTACACTTATCCAAACCAGACCAATAATGATTTGATGATCATTACCATCGGGTGATATCACTGGTCTCCTGTTCTGGTTACAGTATAATAAGACGTATTTGTAAAAAGAGGTATGAGGAAGAAATGATTTTCTATTATATTACATTTGACTGTATTGTTACTGTAAAGGTAATTTGTTTCTTTACATACAATCAGTGGCAATTTAAGATCTAGCAACAAAGTATGGAATTTCCAAATTTCCATTCCAGCCAACAAAAAGCTGAATAAGGAACTTTTCTTTAGTGCAGGCAGCTGATTGAATTCATTTCAGAGCTGAGGAGCTATGGTAGGCTTCAGCTCACCTACCAGGATATCTAAAGTCTAGATACTTAGGGTAATCATTGGTGTGCTTTCAATTTTAAGGAGAGACGTGGCACCTCCTGCCATGTTAGGATGTGATGGTTTGCATTGCAGAGCTGGCTTGTTGTTCATAGGCAGCAGGAGGATCACTGGCCGAGCTGGACGCCTGACTACTCGGTAGCTGAGTATAGGTGAGTTCAATCCCATCCCTCCCATTCTTCTTTTTCCTCTCGAGTATATGTACAAATATGCTCTCAAGAGAACTGAACGTAGGTGAGGGTCACTAACAAAATACAGCAGTCACTGGATTAGATGCAAAAGTTCACCAAGCCTAAAGCAGTGTATGAGTAACAACAGGACCACAGTCAATTTCTGAAGCTGTCGTGGAGCAGTGCCATTATTGCAGGGGTCTGATAGGGAACTGCACCTTGCTGGGCAGACGTAACCACTTCCAGCCATCATCAGCCCAGAGTACAAGGCAAGAGGTAAAGGTGCCAGCTGTACTCATAGCTATGTGGCAGAGCTGAGGTTTTTATTTTTTGCAAGGGGAGGTTTTTCGAGATGGATATGAAATTATTTCATTCATATCAAAAGCAAATTGAATGATGTCACAGCAGACTGTCTACTGGAAACGAAGCCAGAGGACTAGTGGGTGCAGATGAATGAGCTCTAACAGGATAGTTTGAACTGATCCTGACCCTTTACTCCTCCATTCTTCCTTTACTCATTTTTCTCCTAACAGAGAGAAACGCGTCATTTCATATAATTACATTAAGCCCTCAGAAATGACTCATAATATTATGGGCACCAGCAGGATTAACTGTCGTGAACAGTGGAAAATTTTTAATCCAAAATATATTGTTTAATCTAAGTTACAAACCTTTGAAATGAAACTGTTGACTTAGAAACTTGTAGTCTAGGAGTAGCACCAGTAGCTGCCTCTATAGCAAGAACTAAAGCTACAGATAAACATATTTTGTTATTTTAAATAACATCAAGTTGCTATAGTCCCGATTTGAAAAATGAGCGAGAAATTATTAGACATTGTCTCAAGCGAGAAATTATTAGACATTGTCTTAATGATTGTATATTGAAAAACTGAAACACCATGAATGCAAAGGTTCCTGATCTAGAAAAAAGAGGTGTTTAAAATTAAAACCAGATGCATGATGCACAGTAACAATATCTGAAAGTGTTTGCTTCTGTGTGTGCACATATAAATTTACAAGTGTGTACTGTCTTTATCTGCTCATATATACAGAAGATACTATAGTGCTTCAAATTTCCTTCCTTTTTCATCTATAAAACTAATTGCAAATTATTTCTTTTTGTTCTTCTCACAGCTGAATTTTTATTCCTCTTGTGGGGTGTTTATCTCTGCTATGCAGTGCGGACAGTCCCATCAGCATTTCATGAGCCACGTTATATGGCTGTTGCAGTTCACAATGAGCTCATTATCTCTGCTATATTCCATACAATTAGGCAAGTGATCTGTAGATCTAGTTATTAACTATTTATCTTTCAGGTTTCTTATGGTGCAACTTAAAATGGGTAAATGGGATAGGATGAATAATGGAAGGTCTCTTAAATATTTAATTCTGCAAATTAAGTAACTACTAAACTTAAAACTGTTCCCACAGGATTCAAGAAAATGTACAACTTGTAAATCATATATTTAGTGTGTTGGTTTTTTTTTCAGTATTGCTAGCTAATATGATCTTGGATGAAAGCAGATGCAATAAATTAGATATATGTATATATCAGTATATGTGATAAATTAAAGGTAGCAGAAATACTGTCTGTCTTGAATCATTTACACTCTGCTCATTGGTTTGTATCCCTAGAAAAGCAGCAGGTAAGGATGTTCGTTTATATGAACTTGTCCTGGTGTGTAACAGATTGGCAAAGTGCAGCTGTATGTTGAGATAATTGCACTGGTTTGTGCATGCAGCATAGTGGTTTATATGCTGACATAAAAAGTCATTACGCTGCAGCAATAATATAAGGCATGTGTTTCTTATAAAACTCCTAATGAGCTCTATGTTTCATACTTGTAAATCATTAGAATAGTAACAGATAAATAACAATCTTTGCCAGAGCTACATGATAATTACCATATATGCTTTGCTGCAGAGTACTTTGCAATAAGGAATTGGTCCTAGAAAATTCAGAATAGCAAGATAGCATGAATTTCATCTCATGCTCTAAGAGATTCTTAGGACTTTCTTATGGCATTCGTACACCTTTCTTTGCCTCCTGACAGACCCTATCCTATATCTACTCAGATATTTTTTTAACAGCACTCCACTGACAGTCTTCAAATACTCTTCTTACTCTTCTCAGTTTCTTGGTCTGTCTTGGAGCTCATGTTTCTCTCTGCTTTCTTGATGTTTTCTTCCATGTTTCTGCAACTTTTTATTTCCTTAACCTTCTCCTAGCCCCTTATCTCCTAGCCCCTTATGTATGTATCATCCACATACATTCAAAATCTTCTTTACTCCTTAACACAAACATCTAAAAAAAAAACCACGATTTTTAAAATTTGTATATGGTTGAAGTATCTTTCAATTTCTTATAGAGCAGATGTAAAATTTGCTTGCAGTACTTTTGAATTGGCTATAACCAATATAGTAGCCCTTCAGTCAAACTTTTCCCCCATTAATTGATATCCCTAAACTATACTTTGGTCTATGGTAGAAGATACAGTTTAGTGCATTAGTAGAGGTGTGCTAAGAAGTTTCTTTTAGCAATAGGACAGGATGAAAGAAACCTTGGATTGAAGGGAAGGGGAAAGGGGAAAATGCAACATTTTCATTCCCTTCAGCCATGAGGATTTTACTTGAAAGCATTAGGAATTGGAGAAAAAGGAGGGATTGAGCTCTCTTTTATAGACTTGGTCCTGTTGCATTTCTGATCAGTCAGGCCAGTGATTTGTTTGTTTTCAGTAATCGATTTCCAGACTTTATTCATTTTTCCAAGATGTTCCTACAGTATCTGAAGTTAACCAAAATACATGTAAATACATGATCCCTCCTGAGATTATGTCCATATCTTTATACACAAGTCCCAACCTGGTCTCAAGTTCACTTTTCCGTATGTGAGTTTGTTGTGTGTGTGTTTGTGTTTTTTTTTTTCTTCTGTCTTCCCTGCCAAGCTCTGCATGTAACTGAAAGAGCTGTAATGTTGGACTTATATCTGAGTTGTCATGAAATTGAAAGTGCCACAATCTTGAAGGACACATACTATTATGTGGCAACAATCCGGTCTGAAAAACCCTGAAGCTCATAGAAGACTGATATGAGCACTAAATAAAACCTCAAACTGTTTATGTTTGTTCTTCTTTAAAAGTGTGATTCCCATTTCAGAAACAGAGGATTCTTGATTGTTTTCAGATCAGCATATTATTAAATTCCTGCCTTGCTCTTTCTTGAGAAAATTGAGAAAGAACATTTCTCAAAATGTTCTTCTCAAAAGTACTATTGAGAAGAACAAAATGTATATGGGAAAATCTCATTTGAATAGAAACTCTGTCTCCACAGAGATCAGATACAGGGCTCAGTTAGTAACTTGCATACGTGTCACTAGCCCCTCTTATTGTCCCTTCTTTCTCTTTTTCCATGCTTGTTCTTCCGCCATCCACCTTAGCCCTTCTCTGTCCTTGTGTTTTCCCAAGTAAGCAACACACCCCTCATTACTTTGTCATTTCTGTTGGTTCCAGTACTCAATCTGGTACTTCTGGCTCCATTACCTAGGTAATCACAAGCCCTTACATTGGTACCCCTGACCTTGCAAGTTCTGCTCCCCCCAAAGCCCCCAATGCTCCCTTCAATTACCTCTGCAGTTTGGCTGTCTTTCCCCTTTAACTGCCTGTCCAATCGTGCCATTCCTCACTGCACAATCTGTAACTTCTGTTAGCTTTTTGCTCTGTCATTTGTTATATCCAGCAGTCTCATGTCATCTCCAATAGCTCTCAAGATGTGTTCAGATAGCTGAACTGCAGGCCTGAGCCCCATCGTCTGCCTGCACACCTTAACAGCAACAGGTCTGTCGGAAAGAAGAATTTATAACATTTTATTGTGCTCATGAAGCACTGCATTTACAAAGTAATAAACATGAAGTGATAAATACATTATTATGGCATATAAGGCAGTGTTTCATGCCAGACTATTTCTGTTAACAAAAGCTTCTGCAAAATATGCTTCTGTGGGCTTGGGTAAGTTGCAAATCTCATTTCAATCTGAATGATTTATGTAGACCTGCAAATTACAAGCCAGTGGTGAATCCATTCATCCATTGCATTGCTTACAGTTGATATCTTTGGGAGCTCAGTAAAGCAGATAAGCCAAGCATGCTTCAGTTAACTTTAACTGCAGTGTTTGTCCTGCCACTCTTTTAGAAAGCTCAGCAAGGAATTGCTTCATGTAGGACGTTCAGCCACTCATTTCCTAGGGTTTGTGGGGCTCTTAGACCCTGAGTGGTCCTACAGTCAAGACCATTTCTCTTCTCCCCACTAAAATGCATTTCAGTTAGTTATCTCTTTGAGGTCTTATCAGCCACACTCTAGCTGTGATCTCTGGACATCTTGTATTTACAAAGCGCACTGCAAATTTTCATAGTACACGTGCTTACCTAACCTAAAATCATCAGTTCAGATCCTTAATGTAAACTGCCATAACTCAATTCACGCTAAAGAAACTGACGATTTACACCATCCAAAAAAAAAACACCAGCTAAATAGAGGGGAAAACATGAGACTGAGAAATGTCCTCAAAGGTCTGTTGTTTCTTTTTATACTTTGTTCCATCTTGTGTTTTATTTTATTTTTTCTGATTCATTTTGAAATCGTGGTATGTAGGTAAAGCATGTGCATGTAATGTTTGGTCTGTATGAAGCTGTACAGAACAAAAATAGTTGTGTTTGGCATTTCAGTGAAAAGAATCCTAAAGAACGTTAAAAATGTTAAATCTGATGCACTGGAGAAAAGGCAGTGAATTGCAACACAATTCTATTTTCAGATTCATTCTTGCTTCGAGACTTCAGTCTGACTGGATGCTGATGCTGTTCTTTGCACACACACACTTGACTGTGACTGTCACTGTCGGCCTACTTCTGATCCCTAAGGTATTTGGTTCTCCTGCCTTTTTTCTTTTGCCGAGACCAAAGAACATAAATGTCTTGCAGAAGTAATTCTATATAAAATTAGCAAGCAACTGGTAGAAAAAGAAAATGTAAAATTTGGCTGTAATGCCTAAAACCATGGTTTTTTCTTTAAAAACTCTTACACGTTTTGAAAAATTCCTTATTTATAATTTCAAAATTCTAGAGATTTAAAAGACTTTTAATTTTAATTTAAATTAAACAAAAAATGATTTGATTCATATGAGAAGTAAAGGATCTTGCCTGAAAATGCTTACTTCATGTACTTTGGTGACTGTGCTGTTGTGCTATTGGTGATCAGACAAAGAGTTTGGCCAAGGGGATAAAAAGACTAGGGTGGACTGTTAAATAAAAGTGGCATAAGGAGCTCAGACTAGCCATGAGAAGAAGTGGTTGGGACTTCAACCAGGCGGTTGTTACTGGCTGGAAAAGGAAAATTCTGTGCAAGTCAGAGTCTGGGACATCCATGTCCTGCATACTCAGGAGAGACTTGGCCCATGATGCGGAGCCAGGAGCAGAGCAGGGTGAGAAGATGAATGTGTGCCGGACATGAGAAGATGCAGGATGGCAGGGTGCAGGGAGGAGAACAGAATGAGCTTTGAGCACTGCGGCTCAGCTCCCAGCAGGCTCCAAGAATGAAATGACAATATGTCAGTCTCACCAGGGTAGGGAAACCCCAGGTAGCTCCACCTGTCCCTAGCGCCAGTCTGAATCATTTCAATGTAGCTTTCTTCTTATGCAATACCCCAGCAAACACATGATTTTTTAATTGCTTTTGGAATGACCAATAGCATCAATCAAAAAGTCAAGAGTCAAAGAGAACAATGAAGGTGAAAGTTGCATATGAAGGAAGAATGCTAAGCAGTTCAAGTTAATGCAATTTTCAGTTAAATGAAGCTGCTATTCCTATCTTTTGCCTTTCTGTGAGAACAGGATATGCTGATAAACTCTCAAATATATGTATATTAAACAGCCGTAAGCAAGGGACACACTGATGCCTTAATACTGAATATCCTTGTTACTTTTTTAATGACTCAGCTGGTCGTTAGCAATAGTTTTATTTTTTATCCATATGCTTTATTACATGTCTTCAGAGATACCTTTCTAGACTAGCCTAGAAAATTTGTTAACCTTTCTGAAACTGACTCATAACTAAGGATATTCATTTCAATTGTTAGCTTATTTTCTGTGTAACACTATACAGACTTTTCTTCCAGCACCCCGAAGAACTGAAGGAGTTAGAAGATTCACAAGGTTTAGTTCCATTCATAAAGTCCCGAGGCCAGATGACTACATAGGCAATAGTAATCACAGATGAATGAATCCATACGAATAAAAAAAAGGTTGCACAACCTCTCCCTGCAATGCTTGATCTGGGCATTTGCTAAAACTTACAAGAGAAAAATCATCTTATGATCTTATTTCTTTTTTTTTTTTTTTCAAATTTTCCCCCTCCTTTTTCTTTTTTTTTTTGTTGTTGTTGTTGTTGTTGGCCACCTTATCTCTTCTTTTCCAGGGTCAGGATCTAAAATGGGAGAACTGCTTTCTGCAGGATTATTCAGCTGCATGGAATATAAAATACAGTCTTATGATTTTAGAAGCCTAATTGCTAATTCTCACTGAAAGACTGTTCCCATATATTTGTCATGCTCGCTTAATGTAAATGCACTGTAAAGAGGCTCAAATAAGCATCAAAATGAGTACAAAGGTGTTGCGTTTTTTCTAACACAGATCTCTAAACCTTTGAAGTTAACTCACCATGAATATGAGCTTCTTCCATACAATGCTGATATTCTATAGGACACTACTTAAACCAGTAGAACTTATGGGTAGTATTTTGAGTTTAGAAAACCATATTAAATCTGTTGTGATTGACTATGTCATTAAAACTGTTGATGTAAGTTTTTGCAGTGCACTGATGGCAACATCTTTGTTATGAATGCTTATTGCAGTTTTCACATTCAAGCAATAACCCAAGAGATGATATAGCTACAGAAGCTTATGAAGATGAGCTCGATATGGGTCGATCTGGATCCTATCTGAACAGCAGTATCAATTCAGCATGGAGTGAGCATAGTTTGGATCCTGAAGATATTCGGGTATATATAACTCACTTAAATATCATTTATTTCAATAACACTTTTTCCTGTCAGTAAACTCTGAATCACCTCTGTGTAACTTTTTTTGCAGATACCAGATGAAACAGGTCAGCTTAGGTCTCTCAATGATTCTGGTAATCAGGTCATGTAAAATATCATAGAAACAATTCACTAGTGTGAAGAGAAGCTGCATTTCTAGTTGTAGTGAAAGTCATGCTGGAGGCTGAGGACAAATAAGCATCCACAGCAAGAGTTGTTTATCAGTTTACATGGACTCTTCGAATTACCTGGAAGCACAAACAGCATTTGGTGTCACTGTGATTAGTTGTTTGTACATAATATATACATAACTATATAACATATAATTTTAACAAACATAGGAAATAGAAACAAAACTACGTTATTCCTATGTTAAATAGTAAAAGGGCAACTCTACCTGGAACTTTTCTTACAATCCCAGAATACTAAATATCTGTAGGGGTCAGCAGGAAAGCTTGCACAGGGTATTGTAGGAATGTAACTAATTGTGCATGCTGTATGATGCACAACTATGCAAGGTAACTGGTTTGTGCACCAGGGTTGAACTTAATTTTAAGGTAGAAGATCGTGAAATTTGAGTTCGTGGAGAAATGGCATATTCAAGAATTAGTAAAGAGGGTGAAATGAGTTTAATGCCATTTTTAGAGCAATATGTAATGCATTCACTGGGCTGCTTGTTTGACTGTGTTCACTCTACGTACTATTTTTGCTATTTACTTTACAGGATGAGTTGAAGAAACTATATGCCCAGCTTGAAATCTATAAAAGGAAGAAGATGATTGCTAATAACCCACATCTTCAGAAAAAAAGGTGCTCTAAGAAGGGCCTGGGTCGCTCGATAATGAGGCGTATTACAGAAATCCCAGAGACAGTCACCAGGCAGTGCTCCAGGGACGAGAAGGACCTGCTGGAGCATAGTGCTGTGAAGAACACGTCTACACTGAAGAAAAACCCACAGGATTCCACCAGTTCTGTAAAGCCAAAAGAAGAGACTATCAAAAACAGAGTCTTTTCATTAAAAAAGTCCCACAGCACTTACGATCATGTTAGGGATCAAACAGGAGAACCTAACAGCTTAACTACAGAAAGCACAGACGTTATAGCTGCTGAGAATTCACTTCTGGATTCCTTGACTGGTAATGATGTAACCAAAAAAGCTCCTGAAAAGGTTGAAGCAGTGTCCACTGAATCGGTTCCTTTGGTGTGCAAATCAGTAAGTGCACATAATTTAAGTGCAGATAAGAAGCCTCTGCATCCAAGAACGTCTGTGTTACAAAAATCCCTCAGTGTTATTGCTAGTGCCAAGGAAAAGACTCTGGGACTAACGGGTAAAACGCAAAGTCTAGAAGAGAGCGCCAAATCTCACAAATCTCAGCAGAAGGGTAAGGAGGCCAGCAGAAAGCACTCCGCCTCTGATAAAGGGGAGCATAAGGATTCTCATCGGAAGAACTCTACCCACTCTGAGGAAGCAAAGAAAACCCATAAGTCTGGAATTATGAAACAGCAAAGGGTTGCTCAAACACCCACAAATCCAGACACAGGCCCAGGTAAGTCTCTGCACAAGGACACTTTCGACATAGGAGAAGTTTGTCCTTGGGAGATATATGACCAAACTCCTGGTCCTGTGCCTTCTGACTCTAAGGTTCAAAAACATGTGTCTATTGCTTCCTCAGAGCCAGAGAAAAATCACCCTTCCCAGCCAAAGGGGAAATCTCATCATAAGCAGAAGACACCTGAGGGGTATCAACAGTCAAATCAACAGAGCTCAGAGAAGGTGGAGGCAGCCACTCGGGAGGCACAAGAGCAGCAGGTTTTTGAAAATGAAAAAAAACAGTCAAATTCCAAGCCTCAGGTCTCACCTGGGCTGAAGTGTGAGAACTTTAATAGATATGCACCGAATATTTGTGCTGGGGAGCATGATGAGCTACCCCCGAAAGCAGTGGAAAACATCAATAAATTGGTGGAACAGAAAAAAAATGCCTCTTCTGAGGGAAATGTGCTTTCATCTGACTCCCGTAAGCCAAGTAGTTACTTACAGCAACCTTCAGCATCTCGAGCTGAAGTCTGCCCTTGGGAGTATGATACACCAGATTTACCAAATGCAGAAAGAAGTGTAGCTTTATCGAACACCTCTGCTATAAGTGCAAATAAAACAGCAACACCTCGAAAATAAGAGGCTTTTGGACTGAGGAGAGTAGCAACATTGAGAAGAAAGACAACAGGAAAGACAGAAGGGACTTAGGCCAAAAGGATCTGAAAATTCCTAAGGAGCATCACTTTAATTAAAGGAATCAGCACAACAAAAAAGTAGGAATTAAACAACACAAATTATTATTATTATTATTTATTTGTTGAGTGCCAACAATGTGATTAGCGGTGCCCAGAATGTGTTCCCAACTCCAAGGATTGTACTGTGTCAATGAAAGTAACCTGCCTTTGTGAAATCACTTCTCCTTTAAAAGGAAAAAAAAAAAAAAAAGGTGGTAAAAAACGCACACTAGGTCTTAACAGAATTATTTCTGAATGCCACAACTGGCTTTAACTCGCCCTTGGGACTTTAGAGATCCAACAGAAGTAGGGCACAGAAAATGTCCTGATGGCAAAAAGGGGTATCAATGAGCAGCTGTTAAAATGACGACTTTTCACTTTGCATATTTTAATCTTGATAGCACTGCTAACTCAATGCATCCCAAAAATACATTTTATATAATGATTGCTCTCATTTTCTTATTACTGTGTGTTTAAGTACATTGTTGTGTCTCATATTAAAGCATTCCAGATTGTATAATTTTTGCAAATAACTTTGATATTATGTGACACAACAACACATTTATGCAATCTGCAGATATTTTCTTCTTATTGTAACTTAAAATACCTGCTATAGACTTTTTGTTAATATATAGAATTACAGTAATCTTCCACTGGCTGTGGAAGCCGTAACTCTCATTGGGAAATTCCTTTGGGCTTTGGGGATTTTTTTTTTCCTTTCCTGTGATTTATATAGTGAACTTTTTGTTTTATTCTCTGTTACTTAAATTTATAGTTTGATACTGTATTATTCAGGGGTTTTATACACAGCAAGTTATTTGTTATGCACTTCCCTGTTAATGCTCATAGACTTTGTTAATAGTGGAAATCCAGTCGTCTTAGCTGCATATTCTGGTAAGTCTTAGGACAACTTATCTGTTGTTTGTTAGAAATTGGAAAATATAATCTAAGAAACCAGAATACCAATTTTAAACATCCATAATGATGGTCTTGTTCAGTATTTCATACTGAGGATATATTTCTAAATGAGACAAGCAAGAATGACAACAAATATACCCCAGAAATGATGACCTGCTTTTACTAAAACCAGACAACCCTGGGAAATATATTAGCTAGCTCTTATGGAACAACAGTTTACTGTTTATCTCTGTTGGCAAACCTCCAGAAATTGGCCTTTGGAGATACACAAGTGAGGAGAGAGAATCTGAAATATTTCTCTTCCCCTATATATGCAATTGTAATATACAGCAGGAATTAAAATGATGGCATCTCTCTCCCACTCTCCAAAAGTTTAGATTTTATTTATTTATTTTTAATTTATACATACATTTACAGTAAAAGTTAGTATTTAATACAGTACTAATTTTCAGTAATAGCTACAGTCCTCATCCTGCATACGAGCTTAATTCAAAGGTGGCCCATTTACAACTATGAGTCTTAGTGCAGAAACACTCATGGTATACCACCAGGGCCTAAGAGGTATCATAGAGAATCTGTGCATCACTAATAATAAAAACTAGGTTCCACCCTCGCCCATCTGAATGTAGTACCAGTGAAGTGCTATTCACTAGAATTGGCTGTACATACAGTACTCCAAAATAAAGACAGCTCAGTCCTAAAGAACTTGTGCAATTTGAGAGAAGTGATGGGATTCAATGAAAGAACACGAAATGAGGATGACTGAATAGAATGTGTTGTTTAATATATATAATATATATATATATAATAGATATTTATATATGTTTAATATATATATATAACATGTCATATCTAATACACACATGCACATACACGTATGTAGTATAAACTGATTTTTGTGGCATCATAGAAAAAGTGGCTTAAGATAAAATGCAACAATTGGAGGGACTTAGACAAGCTGGACATGAGGAGGATATTTTTGTCCTTCAGAAAGGACAGGAGAATACAGGCCCATCTACGCTGACAGAACAAGACAGACCTGATCTTCCTACTGCCTCTGCTAAGCCCAAAGCTGGGACATGCAGATGCCTAAGCCAGTTGGAAAAAAGTCAGCTCAGGTCCCAGTGCTGTCTGAACACATTGGCCTCATTCGTAAATTCTACCAAGAGTAAGAGCTTGTTAGCTCCAGATGATAGTGGCCAAACTGCCCCGAACAACCTGGTGAGCCTGGATGGTGCTCAATTCCACCATGGGGACATGCTGACTTAGGTCTTTGCTATCCTGGCCTGGTCTGACTCCCCTACTCTTCTTTTGTAGGATGTACTCATGGCCTTGGAGACCTGGTCTCTACCTTCAAGACACATCTGGCCAGGACCCTTACTTTGGCCATCTGTGCACCCACTTTGCCCAAACAGTGCCAGTGGTGACCCATGTGCAGCCCAAATCCAGCTTGCTATTTAGTTTGGAAAAGAGCTGGGGATAGAGCCTGTGTGCCCAAATTTCCCCTCCCCAATCCCAGACACTCACAAAATTTGGCAGTAACTTTTCCATCAGCTTCAGTGGGATTTGATCAGAGGGAAAGTAACTCTAAACTGCCCTGTGTGGGAAGAAGTCCATCCTAGGAACACAGCTCTCTGGAAGTCCTGCAGGGGCACGTTGACCTTTTCCAGAGAGATACACAATTAAACCTGCTGAATATGGTGATCACCTTGTGCCTCTCCTACCCCTGGAAGAAGGTCCTGCAGCACATTCAGGAGGTGGTTGGTATGACTGGGGAAGGAGGGCAGCTTACGGCAGGTAGCCCTTACTCACAAAGGAACTGAGGTTAGACGTGGGCATCTGTAGGTGTGTCATGAAAAGAGATTTTTGTACATCCTCACTGCCTCTTAGAGAAGACATCCACAAGGAGCAGGCACCAGCCCTGGTGCCCTCCCTTGTCCTCATCCCCCTTCTTTACCTCGAGGACACACTGCTGCTTGGTGGATGCTGTAGCGTCCACCAGGAATGAGGGCATCCATGTCAGCAACCCAGCACCACTGTCCCTTGCTGCACTGGTAGGATCCAGCCCTTCATGCATGACCGTATCTGTGCCACTGTTCTGTATCTACAGTTCCTTACTCATTTATTTTTTTATTTCTTTTTTAAAGATATCCTCACTAGAAACACAGAAACAAAGCCCATTCCTTAGCTGGTGTACATCAGCCCAGCTGCACTGGCAGCAGAAGAATGAAGGCTGGTTGACCAGGGAAAGCACTGGCTTGTGTACTCTTGTTTGGTTTTGTTTTCTTTCATCCTGACCCTTTCCCTCACTTCTTAAAAAGTGTCCGTTATGGTTCTTTAGGCTTGTTGTAGTCACATATCCTAAGACTGATACAATTGGAGAACTTTCCTTGAGAAAGCAACAAAGCTTTCCCCAGTTTATTTAGCAATGGATATTTGGGCTACAGATTCAATTGGTACTTTAGGTTATTTTGCACTTAAGAAAGAGGGGCCAAACTTCACTCAACTATTATATTTCACTATGATGCTGCTAGAAACATTGCTTAATGAAGACATACTAAGTTAGACATAAATAATGTTCTGTATTTCATAGATTTTTCTCCACCAGCATATATTGGCTAGATTGCTTAGTTGTCTTTTTCTGGAGTTTCATTGTCATTATTCAGCCAAGAGAAGTGCAACTCTAGAATTAAGATGTTTTCTAGCAGATCTGTTAAGAGAAAAGATAATAAACACTAAGGTCACAAACATTTGCTAGGTTGTCCTTTTAAATGCATGTGCAAGCTGCATTTCTCCTTTATTTCTAAGCCATGGTTTATAAATAATTAGATTTATACCAATCTTATTAGACTTGTATAATTTATGCAAGATTATATGCTTTAAAATATAAATCAGTACACACCTATCATCAGCTTTGGTGGCATCATAGACCTGAAACTGGACAATACTTTTATATTTGCTCTCCTTAGGCTTTTGCATGCATATGACAACAGGCAGGCCTGAGAAAACACTGCCTTTTGACTTTTAACATTTTAGCTACTCCAAGTTGTAGAGTATATAAAGCTGTAAGTCTCTTCACTTTATAACGTGGTTCTTATAACAATGTTATCTGGCAACCAACAGCATCCACCATGAACTACTTGATAGATTTATGTTGTAATGTGTTGCAGCATGTAAATAATGTAACTTCTCTGCAATAAAGCACATTTATATGAAATCTGTCTACAGCCTTTTGTGTTGTGATTTTTCTGAAGTCATTGCTGATCTAAATTAAACAAACTAAGCATCAAACCTGTAAAGCAATCAAAAATGAGTTTTACAGGTATATGATCTGTAACAACGTCAGCATTTTCAGGATTTTCCTTATGTTTCCTTGTCATCAACAGTTGGACTATCTGCACACTGTGTTCAGGATTTCAGGTTATAGAAATAGCATGACCAACGGCTCTCTTTTCTCAGTCACTACAATTTAGAGACCAAAATTGTAGGATTTGCACTACGTTCTTCTGAAAGTAATTACAATTAAAACATTAGAAAATATTAGGAAATAAATAGATGGCTGCCTATGATGTCATTGTAAAAGCCTATAGGTCACCTGCACAGTATGTGTGCATGTCTGGATTCCTCATCTAATTTAGAAAACATGTAGAAAAGGTAATAAAAATGATCAGAGACAGAGAATGGCTCATGTGTAAGGAGTGACCAGATCAACTGCAGCTTGTTTAACTTGGAAGAGAGATGACAGAGCGTGATGATACTTACATAAAATAACAAATGGTCTGAAGGTGATTAGAAAACTGGTATTTGCTGGTTTTCATCCTGCAGGAATTACAGAACACCCAGGGTGGCCATCAGCATTTTAAAACAAATGAAGTTTTCTTCCACATATGCCATAATTAAATTGCGGAGCTAATTTTCACAGATTGCTGTGGATACCAGGAGTTCAAAAAGCATTAGGCAGGTCATAGAAGAGAGATTTATCAAGATGCCTGAAAACGGTGGATGAAAACTCTTAATTTGCAGTTTGCTTAAAGAATTGTCTTTACATAATCACCCTGGTTTCTTTCCATAATCAGCTACTACTGGATATGGGGCTAAGTGAGCCTTTCATCCAGCACAGCCTTTGTATATTCTTGTGCCTGTATAAATAGTTAGGCTTAATTAGTTTATTTTCAGTTGTCATACCATTTTTATTATTGTCCCATTATTCATGTAGGAGTTCCAGTAGTTTCTTGCACAGGCACATATTCACTTATAACTTTCAGAGTGCCTCCTGAGTTGAAACACTGCAGTTTCTGTAATCATCCTGAGTCATGATATCGAGGAGTGATGGGGCCATGACCATGAGTGGGAGAGAAGGGGAAGGGAATTATGTATATTCACTAAGTGAACTGTGCACAATTCCGGGTAGCAGGAAAATATAGCCCAGACATTTTACTCTGAACTATTTCATAGAGTTAATCTCAAACCTAAGGCTTTCAGACATGGTGTTATAACTAGCTGGGTCTTCTGAGCTCCACTTCTGACACTTGCATGGCTTTTAAGGAGTAAGGGAAGGCCAATCCAGTTCTGGGCTCCACAACAAAAGAGATGGACCTACTGGAAAGAGTCCAATGTGGGGCCACCAAAATGATCTCTTGTGAGGAGAGGCTGAGAAAGATGGGTCTGTTCAGCCTGGAGAAGAGGAGGCTCAAAGGGGAATCTCACCAATGTCTCTAAATACCTGAAAGGAGGGTGCAAAGAGGATGGAGCCAGGCACTGTACAGTGGTGCCCAATGCCAGGATAGGAGACAATGTGCACAAACTGGAACACAAGAGATTCTGTCTAAACTTCAGGAAGCACTTTACTGTCTGAGTCACTGAGCACTGGCCCAGAGTTTTTCTCCCTCAGCAGAGTAGCCTCATCATGGTGGCAATGTGAAGAACAAAATTATTTTGACCAGAACTGGCTGGAGAGAACAGGGTTAGCTATGTACATTAAGTGAGTGCTTGAACTTTTGCATAACTGAAAGAGTGTCTTCCACCATATATATATATACTAGAATATGGAGGAACAATCAAAGAATTTTTAGTATTTTTTTCTTTCTATTATAACTCTTCAAAATGGCATTTGATTTGGTTCAGGATTATGTGGTGGCATATCTGCCTGCAAAGAAATTACTTCAAGCTGAACACTTTTTTTTTTTTTTCCCTTAATAAAATAGTATTTCTGATAGATTGGAGCTAATTTTTTTTCAGTTCTAAAAGAGCTAATTTCATCAACTCAGAAATTAGCTTTAACAGTGCTAGAAATTTAATAAAAGATATTAGGTAATAATTGATTGTTTCAGTTGGTTTGGCAGGCCTTCATCATGTTGCAATATTCAATCCTCTGTTTTTTTAATATTTGGAAAATTGAACTTTCTCCATTTATGCAGGTGATTTTTTTTCCATTTATGTTAGCTCTTTTAAGTCACTGAAAGCATACAAACAAATCAAACACTGAACATTTTGCCTTCAAATTACTGCATTTTAGATTTCTAGATATCTGAGTTGGGCCTAATTTTTCATTGTGTTCAAGCATGGAAAAGAGTACATTGCACCCAAAATAGCTATATATTTTTGAAGTATGCATTTATGATCTTCTGCATAATATAGATATACATATTGTACACACAAGTGTGCCAACATGAATATACAACCCATTTAAATACTTTCAACGACTATTCATAATGTACAAAAATAACCTGTTTATCTACATGTTGATTTACACTGCAGAAAAACTGTAGTGTGATTCATTCTTTTCCATTAGAAACAAATCAACACATTTCTATTTGCAAAATGAAATGAAGCGTAAGGTTTGCATATGATAAATTACATCCAAATCAGTTTATAAATCTCTGTGGAAACAACAGTGAGCATGGGGTGCTGGTACCACCTCTTCTGGCTGCCACTCTCCTTTTTCTATTCTTTTTTTCTCTCTCTCTCTTTTTTTTTTTTTTTTAATTTTCCATTCATTTGAGTGAGAACAAAGGTCCTCTCCTGATATTTTTCTTTCTTTTTTTTTTTTTTTTTTTTTTTTACTGTTCATGGGAGCAAAAAATATACAGAATCATTACACTTTTGCAGCTGCAAAAGAAAAGATTTTGCAATAGATGGGCCTTAGAATTAAATAAAAGAAAGGATTGCTAAGCTTGGTGAATGGGAGTCTTGGGATGAAATTCAGCCCATCGGGTGTTTTTCAGACCTGTCAGCTTAAAATGTGTGATAAATAATGTGTTTGCTTCTTGGCTGTCAGAGAGATGTTGGACACCTCTCCAATCTCACCATGGCATGGGCTATCCTGCCCACATGTGCATCCTCTTGCTTTCCTGCCTGCTGTTGTCTTGCTTCTGCTTCTGATGGGGAATCATAGAATATATTTTAAAACCTGCATTTTTAAAAATCTGCTTGGCAAACACCCATAATGGTGTTGGCTTTCTGTCATGTCTTTTCCCCTGCTGTTTCACACAGGTTGACAAGAGCCATGAAGAAGACATGGGTTTGTGTGCTGTGGACATGCAGGGGGACAAGTGGGGCAGTCCCTCTTTTGGAGGCCACCTGGATCTCTTTGGAGTTGAATGCTATTAGCTGTGCTACTTGACAGGGAATTTAGGCAGGCTACATGCTACAGATGAGAAACAGGCTGATGCAACACACTTCAGTGTTAAAAATAGCATTGTATAGTGATGTCTGTATTGCATGAAAAAATTTTGAAGCTACAGGGTGGTAAGGACCATGACATTCCAAATGATCTTGGTGACTTTATCAAGGGAAAATCACAGCGGCACTGAAGAAGACACCTGTCCAACTCTTCCCACATTGCATTTTGTGAGGTACTTGGCAACTGCTCATTATTTGTATAAGCTAGAAAAAATTCCTAGTGCTCCTTTGTAACCAATGTATTTTATTTCTACTTGCTGCAATGTTTTTATTTTAAAAATATATCAGTTTCTCTTTGCTGGTGGCAGTTTTGTTATCTCTATGATTTTTTTTTTTCCAATTAATTTACAGGAATTTGCTACAAAGTTTTGATTTGCATCTCAGCTGCTCCATTGCAAGACCAGCATTACCATCATAAGTTGGTTTGTGGTTGAAATCAGAAGGCAATAGTTTCACAGGTTGTGAAATTTTCATTCAAAAATAGTAGAAAATTTTAAAAGACAACTTTGAAAAATGTATTCTGCAATTATATATTCTGTTTGAATGACCATTCTTGCCATAAGTAAGAATAATGCTATGTTCCCTACTAAGTGGTACTATATGTATGTTTTGTTTTGTTTTGTTTTCCAGGATTTATAATTAATTATAGATTGCCATTGTGCACGGCATGGTCTTTCTATTCAATTCTTTGTTGTCTACATTACAATTGGAATTCCCAGTTGAATAACAATATAACAAAAATACAGTTCTTAGCATTCTTAGGTAGATTGTGGCTTGTTGTTGTTGTTGTTGTTGTATTGTGTTGTTTTTTCTTTTTTCTTTCTTAATTTATCATCTCATCAATGAATAAGAAATAGGTTTACAAACAACCTAAACTATTATTAGCTTTGGTGTTCTGCGCAATGAGAATTTTGTTGTTACTTTTTCATCAAAAATGATTATTTTTAGTATTAAGGAGCTCAGAGAAAACTACATTTCTGATTGATCAAATATTGCCTTGTACATTCTGCCTATTTAAATTGTTAGCCCAGCTGAAACAAGTACACATCTTGTAGTTCTTAGAATCAGAATATCCCAAGTTGGAAGGGACCCACACAGATCATCAATTCTAACTCCTGGGTCCCCAAAGTACCACCCAAAAATCAGACCATGTGTCTGAGAACATTGATCAGTTGTTCTTGCCCCAAACTCAAGTTTACTTATGCCATTAAATAGTTGCATTTGACCTTTGGGGAAGGGATTTCAATCGAAGATGCAGAACCCACAGCCTGCATATGGTTGTGTTTAGATTAAGGCACAGTTTTATGCTGTTAACCTGCTCCTGCTTTTACCTCACAGTAAATTGTCTTTCCATAGAAGTAAATTATTTGGATATTGTTTCATCAAAAGTGTGTGCATGTTTAGAGCATTAAGCAGGAGATTATAAAAGGAAATACACTGAAACAAAACAAACAGTGCAGTTTTGGAGGTTATTCATGCACATTTTGTACTTTCCTCTGCTTGTTTCTTTTCTCCTCTAATGGGAAATACATTTTCTAGCATGGATTAATAAGAGTCAAGAGAAGACTTGGAGGAAAACAGGTACTATTTCACTGATTGAGATGCAAACTATTAATTGGTTAATGATTAGAACGGAAATCAATGATTTTCAAAGCCACTAAAAAAGAGAATTTGGTCTCCAGTCCTTTATGAATTCAGCACTTCTCTGAAAACTCCACTCTCAAAGAGTTAAGCTAATGGTTTGAAGGTGTGACAGATCTTTACAAATAACAAGACCAAATCTGCAAAATCAGCAGAGTCTGTGCCCTCATGTCCCCTGCAGAAACAGGCCCATGCTAAGTCACGTAGATCCTTGACATGGGAAGCTTTTTTGAGCAGCACGTGGGACCACATGAACTATATCCAGAATTAATGCATTTAGGACTACCAGGAATGCGATGTTAAAACCAAACAGGTGAGGTAACATGTTTGACAACACAGACATCTTTTCACCTAGATTTGAATAGGGAGGCCACAGACTCATTTAAATTAACCCACTGAACGAGTTGGCCTGTGTTAAGTCAGGATCTGGATCATGTTCACATCAGGAAAACAGAAATATGCTGTCAGCAATCCCCTGAATACAAAATTCTTCGGGAACAAAGAAACATTCATTGCTGCAAGAGCTGCCACTGGCTCTTTCACATCCCTGCTTTCCTTGGGGGGTCCCATCAGGTGCCTTCAGCTCTTTGCCACCCTGTAGATAGTACAAAAGGTTCAACTTTTTGTTAGAAATGTCACAGTGGCTTATGCTTGGTTTTACTTTCTTTTCAGCTAGAGGCCAGAGCATTGTGCTGCAAACTAAAGCTCTTTCCAGATTTTTCTCTGGGCTGTTCAGCTCCCTTTGATCCCCTGGGGTTACTTTCCCAAGCTGAAACCCTGGCCTGACAGCAGTGCTCTTCTAACATTCTCCAAACACCCTACATTATTTTAACATCGCATACCACTCTATGGACTAGAGCCATCTTGTCAAAATACCTCCCCACCACCTCCCAGTCCAGAGCACTCACCCCATTTTCTGCCTAGTTGTAAGTTTCA
This sequence comes from Anas platyrhynchos, assembly GCF_047663525.1. NCBI lineage: Eukaryota > Metazoa > Chordata > Aves > Anseriformes > Anatidae > Anas > Anas platyrhynchos. Next base: position 141,989,346 of record NC_092588.1, read on the forward strand.
TGTGTAGACTTAGGAGTTTTTGCATAGGTGCTGCTCCCTGTGCCCTAATTTTCCATCATCAGTGTGGGGTTGACATGGCTACTTGTGAAGGGTGGTATAAAAGAAGATAAAGCCAAACATCTTTCGGTCTTCAGATACTGTTGCTGGCACTAGCAAACGCAAGCATGATACTGCTCCTCACTTTATACTACAGTGGATTTATGCATTGTCTAATGGCAGTCAAGTGGGTACAGATTCCCAAAGGATTATAAAGTACATGATTATCACTTTGCAAGTTATGGACACTTGGTGAAGGGAAGCTGCTTTGTACTACGTGAAATTTCCTCTTGGCTCTTTTATATTATAATCTGCAGTTCTTAGTGGAACAGATAAAACTAAACAAATCAGAAGTTGAAATGTCCTGACCTTTTCCTGCATTAAAGTTTTTATGGTCTCTGAGCTGTTCAAACGTGGGAAATGAATACTTACTGGTTTTTATCACTGGCATCAGGAGTCCTCCAGAATTTCCCTTGCACACCTTTGCAGCTTGCTGCTGCCATAGCAGCATTCCTGTGTACACATGAAGAATGAATTAAAAATCCTCCTTCCTTCTCCAAATACTATCCAAATGTCACAGGGACGGTCTTGGGTATTTGTGTCTCTGGTACGTCTGGTACAGTTTTGTGTGTCTGTTTAATTTCAGCAGATCTTCATCTCTGTTTAATTCCACGGAGCCAGGTAAATTCAAAGAAATAATATCAAAGTCTCTTCCTCTTTGCATCCTTAACTTTGTAAACAGAGCTGAATATGCTCAGAAGAGAGGCGATTTGTGGCACAATGTAGAAATCGATGTTATGAAAAAGCCAGTTTATTTGTATATAATGTCACTGTCACATTCCTCATGCAAAGTCAACCCAGATCTTAAGGAAACCTTTAAGTACTTTTCCTGACCCTCCTTTCTAGCATTCTCTATTGATCTCCTTCAAAGATTACATTTCCCTCCTCCCTCTTACAAAGAGAAATCAAAATGAGCTCGTTCACTATCTATCATAGTGACATGACACAACAATACCCTCTGTGCAGGTGTGTCCTGGACTCACCTCTTTATAACCCTTGGCTGCAGTTTTCATTATAAGCCCTTTTGCATGCCCAATGTCCAGTTCTTGCTCTGCCTGTAGTGTTAATAAAGGAATCACACTAAGGACTTTACTGCCATTCTGTTGTACCTTTTGGATACTCTATCCTTCTAGTGTCATGGGTTCTGAACGAAATGCTCCCTTATTATTACTACAGATAATAAAAGGAGGAGGACTCCTTTTACCATGCTGTTGTTTACCCCACTGTTGCATGGTGTGCATTGTTCATGCACTCTGTTTCCTCCAGCCCTCTCTGATGAGAAAGACTTCTGTGCCTTGATGATCCTAACCAGATCAGCTTTCTGGATGAGATACTACTTCCCCACAAATACTTTCCAGTTTAACTCCTCACACTCTGGGGGTTGTAGCAAACTTATTTACCCCATTTGTATATTTTCCTTGAGCAGGATTTCTCTTTGACTGGGTATTTCCTCCTGTATGCAGGCCATTGCTTCTAAGTGGGGTTGCAGTGCACAGTCTCCTGATGGAGGATTCCCAAGCTCCATTAGTCTCTGTGGGAGACGGTGCATCTGAAGAGGATGTATTGCAGTGCTTCAGGATTGCCAGGCAGGGATTCTGCCCATGTTGCTGGCAAAGTGTATCAACAACTTGGTCTTCCAGCTGCCTCCTCCTGGTTCCCAGTGGCAGATGCTCTGTGGGACTGCTCTGGATGGATCTCACTGTGTGGAAATCCATGTATGGGTGAGTCTTCTGTATGGCCAAAGGAGATTTATTCAGGCTAGTCATTAAAGTCTATAGCATAGTTCATTCCACACTGAAGATAATGCCTACCCTAGGTGGTTTAAAAGGCACCCTGAAGTTGCTATCTTCCCACTGAACATAAAGGGAGATGAGGATGACTGGCTCAGTTTTCGAAGTATCCAAGCTGTCTCATCCTAGGTGAGATGTGGTATCCCACATACGATGTGACTCAGCCTGCATTGTACATATTGGCACTGGCCATGCCTTAGTTGCCTTTCCAGCCTCCCAGCTTTTCATCTGGCAAGAATCATTCAAATACCTAATCTTACAGCACGGATGACTGTCTGAGTAAGGCACAGTAGACATAGGCCAGACAAAAAGCTACAATTTTACACTTAGTATTCACTGCTATTCAGTATAGAGTGGTAATGTACACAGGGATAATGTACTCCTTATCATTTAAAAAGAGCAGATCTGTTTTATCTCCTCCAGGAGCCAAGGCAGGAGTGGGGATTTCATTAAGGTGCAGTGTCTCCATTTGGTTAGTGATCATTATATTTACTGCAGAGTTTGTATTGTTGCATGAATGCTCTCATTTGGACCCTTGCACCCAGCAAATGAAAACCCGCTCACCACTGGAAGTTCAACAAGCCCCTGACAAGTCCAAGCAATGATTATTCAATGCATTCTTTTTTTTTTTTTTTTTCTGCAGCAGGGAAATTCTCTTCTTCCTACAGTAAGAGATCTCTAAAGGACTAAAATGTAATTACAGTTCCACCTAGAGCTTGGTCAAGCTCCATCTGTTTCTCTGAGATGAACATTACAGCTCTGAACTGTGCCAGGAGCTGGTATGTAGGAGTCTGCCCAAGTTATCAACCTGTTGTCTGCTCCTTTCGTGAGTGTCATTCTGTTATTTATTGGCACTCTCGTACAAAGCCCAAATGAAGCCACAGGGAGTTTTTGCACTGACTTAAGTAGGTTTAAATCAGGCCCCAAAATAAAAATTCTCTCTTTAGAAGGCAGGATGTAACAGAACGGTGAGGAACTATGAGTGGCTTAATCATTACATTTACTCAGCTTTATGACTAATGCCTGTGACAGTTAACAAGTTTTATTAACAATATAGTGACCTTGAAAACTCTGTACATCTGACTAACTCATTCTACTTTATGAGTAAGTGCTCTATATATTGAGCAAGGATGTAATTGAAAAGATGTCATATAAAGTGACTTGATGCTTAAAATGATTTAAATATTATATGGATTGTAATTTCACTTGAAACTGATACAGTTTTTAAATATTGAAAGAATACCTTAAATTACTGAAATTAAGGGTGGCAGTGTAGTATCAGCATCAGGTAAAATATATGTGTAAAGTGAAGTGAATATGAGGTTATTAATCATAGGTATTAAGTGCTAGATAGTACAGAAGTATTCCAGCACTGGAAACTATTAAATGTGGATATGATGAATTTGGGGTCCATAATTTGCCAAGTTTGGAAATCTGTATGACAATGAAAATGGGTGTCCTTGAAATGTATTGATCATAACGCTAACGTTGTGGCAGGTCATATTTTACACGAAGGGAGGCTTAAAATGTTCTCCGTGCACAAGCAAGTGCAGAGAGATGGACAATAACCTTGTAGTTATGAGGTGTGTCCCTGAGTTGCCACATCAATGGTGAGGGTGCAAATGGTACATCGCACCTCAACCCACTCAGAAATCTACACACCCCTTCTTTCTGCCCCCAAAATGTCACTTAGCACTGAGCTAAATCAGCACATCTACTTAGCCATTTAAGTTCTTTCTCTTCCTCAAAAACAGTTATATGCCATCGCACAGGTGTGATGTATGCAGCGTGATCACACCTCCCGAGATACATAGCTGGCCTGCCTGCTGTTGAAGCCAAACTTTTACACCACTAAGCTAAATACCATACCCTTTCTTTGAGAAATGAATATCCATACATTTCTCCGTGCATGTTGCATTCTTCCCTGAATTATAACTGTGTAGACCATAGCCTCCATCAGTGAGGCAACGATGTGCAATAATGCATTATGGTTGAGCACCATGACTCCACGTCCCCCTTGATGGCATCCTTGACCCAACAAACAGACACCAGGACTCAAGCACATGTGAGACCTGACCTTTCGCATGTTTCTTAGTTCCAAAATAAATGTGAAGGATGCTGCTTCTGTGTCATTTCCCTCATCCAGGAACAATTGTAATGTCACAGCACTTCCCAACCATGACACAACTCTACAGATTGGGGTGTGCCCCTTCACCTCAGTGCTCAGCTGTGACTGCCCAGTCTCCTCTCATCTCTTCTGGAGATCTAGCACAGGGGCACTGGGGCCACGTCCTGATGAATGGGTTGAGCCCAGGTGAAATTGTACCTGTTCTGTAGAACACGTAGAGGAGATATCACAATGGTTCACCAAGATCACTGTCCTTCACACCACATTTTAGCCAAATCCATGTCCAGGAATTAAGAAGAACCCCAATTCCCTGGTGCTGCTGTGGTTGGTGGGGGGAAAAAAGAAAATGTGTGAGAGAGAACTCCACTATGAGAGGTGTGTGGGAGGGATGAAGGAGGGAATCAAGAAAACCTGGGAAGTAACAGCAACTTGGTTTGATAAGACTACTCAAAATAGTATTCATGTGACTAAGCCAACATCTCTATCTGCTAGTCCCCTTAGGCTCCCTTTATAAACAGAGATGGAGTCTGGGACACAATTTGTCTCCTGCTAAACCCAGTATCTGAGACATCAAATGAATCACACACCCCAAAGTACTAATTTCTCTTGAATATGGAGGGAGTCAAGGTGACTAGCTCAGACATTGATGTTGACCTTGTGGATGTCTAAAATATAACTCAGATGAGAGCCATCACTCTTGTCTTTACTGAGGAAGCCATTTTTTCTTCCCACAATAGTGTTAAGCAAGATTAGTACTTAACTATGAGTAACCCGTGTATGTGAGGTTTGTCGATAACTATAATTGTTAAGCTTTCATTTAACATCCATGTCTCTATATATCCATATATATCCATAACTTCTATGTATGCATTTAAATACACACATAGACACAAATGCACAATACTCAACTATCCCTGATTTTTCACCTAGGATGCTGACATATAAAAGCAGTTATTATTTTAAAAACACAAACAAAAGCTTTAAAAGAAGGATAAATGAGCTGCATGTTAACTTTATTGTTATGCAGATGTTTTCTATGACCATTGTAGTTGCAGATCTATTAGGATATACCTTCACTCCAGCAACGTTAATACAGTGCTGAAGATTTTAATTGATCATGTAAGGTGACTGCCAGTCCATGTACATTGAATGGATGCCACACTGGAGAAATGTGACTCAGAATAAAGAGCCATCAGGAGGCTTTCTGTGCTCTATCTGCTAAAGTGAGTCATTATGGAGTGAACTGCCTCTCTTTGCAGGCAGACCTTTAGACAAGAGACTATGAAACATCAAGAAGCTCTGAAACATCATCCTTGTTCTAGAAATCCTTTCATACAAAAAGAAGCCAGTCTACTCCGTTCTGCCCTGACATGAGATGCTAATCCAAACCTTCTCGGCTTATTGCGTTTTACTATCTGGAAATACTTTCCCCAGAGCAGAGAAATGCTCTAGTGGTGTCAATATTCCCATTCAAAGAGAGGCTTCAGATGTGCAATGTTCTTCTGCCTTCTGTACCTGAGTGCTATGGATGCCTATGCTACTGCAGCTGTAGTCTATATTGAAGCTGGCAATATCCTACATTCGCAAGATCTTATTAAACACAGTTAAATTTCATCATATATGGTAGCAACCTACAGATAGCTAAAATGTTGAAGTTACAAGAAAACCTGTAGCAACTTATGCATTCAGTTTCCATTTTAAATCTAAAAGAAATGTGAGCCTTTTTGCAAGTGAGGAAATGCACAGAGAAAATACCTTAGAAACCTCAGCTCTGCCCTGCTAGCAACAGCAATCCAACTTCCTTCCTCCTGGCAGAGCTTCTCCAAGACATATGTTCTTTGAGCTGACACATAGTGTGTTGCTATTAGGGGAGGACTAAGGGAAGCTGGAAAATTAAAATTCTGTTCCATGGGGAGTGTCACTGCTTGCTTATGTGGTTCTTTTCAAGTTTAATTAAAAAATCTAGGATGAGTGACTGCAGCCTGGAGATCATGACCACATTGGTGCACTGTGGAGAGGCATCTTTGTTTGCCCAGGTGTATGTTAGGACTTAGGAAGCTCTTGCTATGGAAAGATACATCAGTACATTGCCACGAAAAGTTTCACCAGGCTGTCATCTTCTGGTAGCAGTATAAAAAGCTTAATGGGAAAAAAGGTCTTAACCAGCTCCATTGAGGGCATCTGATACTGTCCTGCCTCAATAAGTGTCCTCTGTAGCTTAGTTTTGGCCTTTGATACTTTCAGAAAGATTTTTAAAAGCTTTCTGTAGATAATGTTGCTAGCTCCTGCTAGGCCAGAATGCTGCACGGCATCACTTCTCTTTCCCAAAGTTAATGCTGAGGAAATTAACCGTAGGATGGAAAAGTGGCCTCAAGCTATGTCTAAGACCCATTGTTTGCTAGGAAGAGAGTTGGAGGATCATCTTCATTTATGGTTTGCACCTCTGTGGTTGAATCAGAGAGAAATGCATTTCTTCCCTCTCCCCCTCCTCCTACACCCTTAAATAATAATTCAGGAAAACATCTGAAATAGCTCTTTGATAGAAACGTGTATCTTTAGTTTCCTTATTTAAATGCAGGGACTTTATTAGGTAGAAAAAGTCAGCTTTAATTTATACCAATTTATATGAATTAAATAGCTGCAAAGAGGATCATAAAAACATGAAGCCTGAAGGCTCAAACATCAGAAGGCAATTAAAGCTCGAGGCTTTGCATGTACTGGGAGGAAGAGCAGCTATACAAAAATATCTTTGAGGAGGATACTTCCATGGCAGAGGAGCAGCTAACTCCTACGTGCAGCAACACATACACACAGCCTACTTTTTGTCAGCAATGTATCCAGGGGTCCCTAGGGGTCCTGCCTGAATACTGTCACTCTGCATTCACAGCTTCAGGCTCAAGAAAATCCACTGCAGGGTATGCTTAATCCTTCAGAGGAGCCTGGAAAACCCAGAAACCTAGTCTGTTACACTTTTTGTTTGAGAAATATTCATATGGATACCTGCCCCATTGCTCATCTTCCCCTCCTCTGTCAGCAGAACTGGTCTCTGGGAAATAAGGGTCTAGGCAATCCTCACATATTATTTTTTTTTCACACAGAAGTGAATATGTGATATGTAAGTGAATATATAAGCTGGGTGAATATTCAGGCCATTTCAGGTTACGAAACTGTATTGTCCCAGTCCTTTCCCACACAACTGAGGCATTGCTGGCATTGGCTACTGAATTTCTAGGGTCTGTAAAAACACTGCTATAAACAAAGAAATGAATAAACAAAAACACTTCACATTCGATATCTAAGTATTCCTTGACCTCATGAACAAAATTACATAAAAAAAACCACCAGCATCCCCAACACCAAGGGCCCTATCATTTAGAAAAAGAAGATGTTTTAAGCAGAGTTCTCCATTTGAGGGTCCATTTTTCCATGAGAAGCTTTCTTCTCCTTGATTATTTCTCTCCCTTCACTTGTGTTTGTAATTCTTCTCATTTGCTGACAACATCATTAATATTATGCACTAGATATGTAATGAAGTGAGTAATAAGGGGTAAACTGCTCTAGTTCACAATAGGAAGCCAGACGAGTTCTGGGATACGGAATACGGATTAGCCTGCAGAAAGGAGCTCTGAATATGAGCCCAGAACCTCACAGTGAGATATGTGGATGTATATGGCATACAGCTGTCTCTCACCAATTTATTTATTCTTGCTCTGAGCTGCCAATAATGCCACTCCACTGGGAGGCTGTGAATGCATCGTGTGGGCACAGACCAGGAAATAACGAAATTGGGCCCAGCATGTTTCCATCCAAAGATCTGGAAAATTTTGATCATTCATTAGGCAAGAAGGAGCGATACTGAAATCCTTTCCTTTGTACCAAAAATAAATCAGAAGCACAGAAACGAGTCGCAGCCTGCCACCAGCTTGGTCCTCCTGGGGGCTGTGGCTGAGACTCTCGCTGTTGCAGCTGTACCTACCTGCTTCAGGCCGCAGCATCAGTCCCTTGGGGCTAGAGAAAGCAGTCATCTCCGCGTTGGGTCATCTTTATTCCCTCTGCAAATTTGTTGCACTTGGGTTTGGATCTGAAAGCTTTTTCTGGCTCTTTGTCAGCTTTGCTGTGTTAACTTCCAGACATCTTCTCAATTCCTGATATTTTGATGCAAGTTTTTCTTGTTTGTTTGTTTGTTTGTTTTTTTTTGGGGGGGGATTAGTTAGCTGCAAATTAATTCATTTTACTGGACTTTTCCCTCAGCAATTAGTAAATAAATTACATATTCCTGATGTGCCTATCAGGCTCACCTCATGTCCTGATGAAAACTGGCATTTATTCTAATGGTTTGTTTCATAACCTATGCAGCTGATTCTGGTAAAAATGAAAATAATTTTAAAGAAGTCTTTAAAAGATCAGCGAGGTACAATTTTTCTTTACCAATGTTCATTGAAGAAGTTCTAGATATCATTAATAGCTAAGAGTTTCACAGTTTCATATTTAAAATGGTTGTTAAAGACAGTTATATAGTACCAAAAATAAGGCTGCGAGATATATGTTTTTTCCTGAGTTATCCTTTATAATAACAAGAGAAGAAACACCTATAGTTGTTTGTTTCTCTCTCAAAGCCATTGCATTTTAAGAGCTGAAAAAAGATAATATAAGTAGGAAATCCTAACAGCATGGAGATATTTAAGTGAATCGCCCCATTTAACTAGGCAGTATCCAAAGAGAGTCTATGGCAGCACATCTGATATACAAGTTACAAATGATTATTCAGACATAGGTGATGTAGGTTTATAGCAGTAGGCATAATACCAGGTGTATAAAGGAAACATCATAATGCCATGGATCTACCTTACCTCTACTAGATTTAGCATTATGTAGCCAAATTTAATCTCAGGCTTTATAAAATGAGTTGGTTACACTTGATTAAAAACATGGCAGGATTTACAAAATGGGACTTTTTCATTGTGTTTGTTCTGCATTTATTGCTAGTTGAATCAAGTAAGCCTAAGGGGATATTCTACTTGAAACAGGTTTGTTTTCTTGAAGGTTAAGTTCATTAAATCAAATTGTGACCTTTTGGAGTTTACACTGGCAGAGCCTTTCTGCTCCCTGGACCTCTAAGCAAAACCTTCGGTCCAGAGATGGCACCTTCCCACAAACCTTCCCCACCACTAAATGCCCATCCTTGCTTTCAGACTGTTTGCTGCCATTCATCAACATGCAAGCAAAGAAAGGATGTCTACGAAGCAAGTAGTAAAACAACATGGCTTCAGTTCTAAATTAAATACTTTGCAAAATAAAACCATTTCTGCAACCACAGATTTCCCAAATCAGCACAAGAGTGTAGTCACGAGAACATCTGGATGAATTTATACATACATATTACGTATGTACAATTATGCATGTACACACACACTTAAGCATGTAAGATGCTTTTATCTTGCTGTGATGGTTGTGCTCTGGCCCTAACCTGAATAGACGGTGTGTCTTTAACTCCAGCCTGAGATGAATAGATTGCCAGCTGAACAGTCTTTTTATAGTACTAGTCTGTGGGGAAATTCTTCAACAAAAATGTTTTTCTGATCACATTTGCAATTCATATATGCTATAAACAGGATTCTATTAATTGAACACTGGAAAAAAAAATAAGAAAAAAAAAAACTAATTATTGTATACATTATTGATGACCTTCCTGCATCTATGATAAATGACACGGTCATGTTCAATACCAACGTATGTTATAAGAGTTTCTCACTGCTGGTTCTGTACAACTGCTCTTCAAATGGTTATTTTTTCCTAAGGATTTCTACATTTAGATGACAAATCAAGCATCTCTAATTGCCAAATTGTATCTGCTTCTTCATCAAGAGACACCTCACAGAGCTTCTGAGTCAGAGTAACCAGGCAACCCTAAGCCTCTAGACTTGGAGGCAAAGAAAAACGTGTACTCCTACAGCAAGAAGAAAAATGATCATTTCAATCTCTATTTAAAAATTTGTCATAATAGATAAAACTTTTGCTGCAACGTAAATATTTAAAGGGTGATATAAATCCTTAGGCTCCCAAGATGTCCCAGTCAGAAGCTGAGGGGTTGCTTGCCAGTTCTCCCAAAGTACTGGTGCTGGGCAAACCAGAGCTCCACTGGGAGCTCACCTGGCAATGCTGTGCCTCTGAGCTATCACATTTTTAGTTAGTTAGCTGTGTGAAGTCATACCAGGGAGATACCAAACTCCAATCTACTGTTTTCTCGGGGAGAAATCTCCTGATGGTTTTGTCAAAGACAAGCATTCATAGTGTAAATTTCCACAAATCCCAGTGATGACCTTTAAATGAGGGGAGCTGCATAACCTCAGCATATGTACTTTGAGCCTCTGAGATTTATCCAATAACCTGCCAAAGACCACAAGATCATATTTATTGCAAAAACAAAATAACCCCACCAACCTTTCACACAACTATCTATGTGCATGCTTTGGACTACCAAGTGCTCTGTTTGTTCTCTATCATCTGAAAAAAAAAAAAAAAAAAAAAAAAACCTTCTCACAGGCCTCATGTTTGTCACTTGGGAATATCTCTGTTCACTTCTTGCTCTGCTTTGTTTCTCTCTTTGCTTCATTTCTTCCCTAAAATGCTTCTGCCCAGAGCATTTCCCTTGTCCCTGCTGGTTGAGGAGGAGGAGAAGCAGGGGGCACGGCAGTGTTTGCTGGTCACTGTCCTGCCACCAGCCTCTGCCTCTGCCTGGAAGGCAACCAGCCTCAGGATGAAACTAAGATATGCACTTCAGTCCCATTGATTTCACTGGGACTTAAATGGATGTTTCCATGATTTGTCACAGATAAAGGGTTTCAGACATATTTTTTTTTTAATGCACAAATTAGTGCCCTAACAGTCCATTTGTTTTAAATAAAAGTACTCCTGGGTTTAGATGCAGTTTGAGGCATAAAGGGCATAACTTTGTCCCTCACTGGGTAATCTTTCATTTCTCGCAACCTTAGAAGCACATAGGATTAATGCCTTGGTGTTGTGTGAAAAAGCACAGCGTGGGAAATGCTGCAGTCCTGCTACCTGGAGTGCTGTGGGCAGCCTGGCTGGAGAGGGCTGCTTGCTCCAGGACCATGGCAGGGAGAGAGGAGAACATCCCTGAAGCAAAACTGATCAACTAGCCAAGGATGAAGGAGCTGTGCCCAGTGCCTGACTGCTAGGCTGAGACCAGGAGGTCATCAGAGCCAGGTGGAAGCAGTTGCAGTGATGAAAACACAGCACAGCTGGCTGAGTCACAGGGCTATAAGAGGGACACGGGAGCATCACCTAGGGCTTTGTCCCCACTCTTGGGGTTGACTGCACATGGTGTTGTCTTCCAGCACAGGTACAGCAGCACCATAACACAGTGTAATATTATTTGGCATTCAATATTAAATTCAAAGGATGTTCTCCCCCCCACCTCCCAAAAAAAAAAAAAAAATCTATTTTGTACAGCCTTACATACGGAAGGTGAGATTTATAGGGAGGATTTTCAAGGCGAAAAGAGTGGCCGAGCTCCACCTGGTGCTGCTTCTGTGTCTCTGCCACCGCTGCCTGGGCTTAGGGAACGGCTTTGCAGCTCCTGGCAGCTGGAGAAAGTTTGTTGTGCTCGTTTCTGCTCCCACCCAGCTCTTACTTATGAGGGCACAAACAATATTTTAAATGAAAGAGCTTTAAGGGGAGAAGGTCCTGCAAGATTTTTGCTGCTATCTGTTGAACCAGTTCTAGCACGACCTCAATCTAACTGTCCACAATAGTTATCTTAACAGCTCTACAAAATCCTGTTTAGCAACTAAATAACATTTCCCAGCTTTTTTAGATCAATATACAATTCAAGACTTAAAATAAATAAATAAATAGCTTCAATGCCAGTTTGATGTTCAATCGGGAATTTACCTAAATCCAAACTTTCCCAAACCCTATAACCACAGAAGAAAATCTAAAGAATGCTTTATTTTCAAGTGTCCTAAATATTCGACAGCTCCGAGTGAAATCAGCTGGATTTCTACTACATTCAACGCTCATAAAAGCAGCTGAGTCAGACCGGTAGGTACTTATGACAGCACAATTTCTTTATCTATAATTAACTGCAATGTAAAAAGTTCCCCCAAGTGGTTTCTAAGCCCATTGCAACAGGGGAAAAAAAAAAAAAAAAAAAAAAAAAGTGGATGGCTGTGAAGGGGAAAATGCCTCTTTTCTGTGATGTTTGCAAAATAATAGAGAAGAAAGGTGTAAGATAAGTGAGCGAATATGTAAGAATCAGTATTATTTATGCCTTTCCAAGACAGTTCATCACATAGGACAAAACCAGAGCATTTACAGCTTTGGGCACACAGAAATGGCTAAATCATAAGCTGATGTGTCAGGGACTGTTTTACATAGCTGTCCTAAAGTCCTGCTCTGTGGGTCCTGGTTCCTCCAGGGAGGTGAACGGAACATGGTGGGATGATGAGTTTTCAGGGAACCTGTGTTTCAGTTCAGTTTTGAGGCAAAATTGTGTGCTCGGATTGATCCCATTTAGTTACCTCTCAAGTTGAGTTTCCACAGAAAAATCCTGAGGAATATTCATTTTCCTCTAGTATGCCCTCAAAGTCAGACTCCAAATCTACAATTGTTCTCAGCAGATCAATTCTCCTATCCCTGCAGGATCACTGAGGGAAGACTGTTATTTAATACAGGTACAGTGAGAACTGCTCATTACTGTGGATAAAAAATGTTTATTCCTGACCAAATGCTTGTAAAGAGATAGCTGACCTGTGACACCGTCCTAATTTTAATTCCTTCAGCCGTCCATTTATGAACAGCTCCAGTTTGCTTGATTGATTTCAGTGCCAGTAGTTTATTCAATAGCATTTGCAGCATGGTTTGTTTTGTTGGTTGTCCCTAAGTGTCTAAATTATTATGACTTGCTATGACTCGTGTGTTCCTTTCTATTCCTCTCTGAGAACAGGATTAAAAACGTGCTCCCATTTTGTAAAGCTGGTTTATTAACCAGTGAGGCTCACACAGCACACAGATTTTTATAAATTCATCAATATGTGAAGGTCGATGCTTACTCTGGGAACATTTCCATCATAGCATGAGAGTGAGGTGGAGATACAGGGCCAGTCTCATTCTCTCCTTCCATATCTCCAAGGAGAAAGTGTGGAGGCAAAGGTATATGAATAGGGACTGGAGCATTTTTTTCTGCTGAGTCGCTTCCTCCAAGGGAAATTTGTGCCTTGGGAAGAGGCCTGCAAGAGCCTGCAGTTTTGCTACACTGTGCTGAGGCACTACAGGATTCTTGGGGCTCCACCCCAGGACAAAGGTAATAGTTCCTCATGGTCATCAGATATGGGTGGTGGCCTGAAGCCACCAAATTAGTCATTCGTAAGTTTTTATTTATCTACAAATATGTAAATTGTCTTTTAGTAAACAGGCATCGGCTGGAGCCTGCTTCCTCCAGTAGAAGTTCCTTCCTATTGAAAATTCCCGCCCAAAGTTATGTAAACCATGTAATGAGAAAAAGACACCAAAAATGTAGTTAAAAATACACTGGCTATTTTCTATACTGGGGAAACAACAAAGTGTCCAAGACGTGTTAGTTTACAGGAAGAGAGGAAGGAAGATACTAAAACACGTGAAGGAAGTCTCTACATTTAGAAGGTAACATGGTGATAAATGAAATATAGAACACTTTTAAAATTTTATTTCAATATATGCTGGAGGACGCATTAAATGTTGCCCTCCCTGTCCCCTTACAGTATGCATCTGTTCACTCCTCTCAGAAACAGGCAGGCATAAATCATGTATGTGACTGGAATAAAGGTTGTGGGATGTTTTATTCAAGGAAACATTTATGAAAAGAAATCTGAAGGCATCAACATACCTCAAAAGGATGTGTGGTTTAAGAAATGCTCAGTTAAAGCTGCAGGGCTGTGTACAAAAGCCTGAGTTTGAGCAGCCATAAAATCACAGCATCATTTCATCATGAAGGGACTTCCAGAAGTCGAATGGGGGGAGTCAGGAGGCTGCAACAAAAAATGTCCTACACCTACAGCATAGAAATGAAACCACAGCACAGTTTTTGATCTGAATAGTTTCCCTGTCTTGCTCCCAGCATTTAAAGATGTTTCCAAGGCAGATCACAGCATCTTTAAATGAATTTAAATAAAGATTTCCTTGAGAGGTGTTCAGCTGAGAAGTTTAGTAGGAGTGAGAATAACCTAAAAACAGTCCTCATATTTCACCCTTATGAGTTCTGACACCGAACAAGAATACTTGGAAGAAAGCAGTTTTAAATGACCACTACAACCCAGGTCTTATGGGTGGCAGCTATTAGACAGGGGAAGTACTTGAAATGTGTGTGAGCACTCAGGGAAGGTGCGAGGTGTTTCCCTAAAGCCAGTCTCCACCAATCCGCAGAGTGAGAAATGACTGAAACAACGTGTGCTCTGGAAGCATATGCTAGATAGCAAATACCATCTGGGGTACCCAGTTCAGGTCTTATCTCTCCACAGGTTTGGGAGAGCCTTGTGCAGTGCCCTGGGGAAGGAGCGAACGTGCCAGGGTCAACTCCTTCCTTGCAGCATAGCTTCTGGCAGTGGCACAGGGCTGGAGAGCTGCTGCTTGACCAGGGGGACCAGTTGGTGTTGGTAGCTGGGTTCCAGCCCAAGTACCCTCCTCAGAGCCCTTTTACCAGTTTTGAGGTCCCAGAGAGGTTTTTTCACTTTTTCTCCTACGTGAGGCTGGGCACTGTGCAAGTGAGCGAGACTGCTCTCCTGTTGGCATCTGCCATTGTCTCTGCAGGCTGACAAATTCTCTCTGTAATGAGTCATCTTCTATATTTAAAACTAAAATTAAAAATTACTTTTAGTTTTCATTTAAAACTTGAGTTGTCTCTGCTCTGGATCAGGGGAAAATGATGTCCCCATACCATTTACGTGCCTATTTTCTACCCTTCCTGTTTCAATGGTTAAGAAAAGATGGAAGTCAAATAACAACAAATTCTAATTTAGAAGGTGAAATCTGGCCAGATCTGACATGGTTTTGTCCTAACAATATATGCCTCATCCGCTCTTCTATCATCACAGGTGGACTTCACCCTTGTAAGGTGATGTTAATGAGCTGTGGTAATACATCTGCTGCCCTCTTCTCCCCTGGGGAAGATTAACTTTGTCTCCTGCTGCTGGGAACGAAGCTATTTAAATGATAGAGTTCACAATGCATGAACCTGCCTCACCCCCCTCCCATTCCCATAGCGGCTCCCAGGGAATTAAAATTCAGATGTAATTGCACATTCTGATTTCTTTTTTTCAGGGGGGAGGACGTTTTCCTCATGAGTGGGTGAACAGAGAAAGATGCGGAGGACAGGGTGAATCTCATTTGTGTGTTGAGTGGCATCTCACTTAATGCTAGTCCTCAAAACCTTAAATGTCTGTGGTGAGGAGTTAGCTAGCTGTCCTCTACAAATACCTGCCTTAGGTGAGAGGAACTGCCTTAAGAAGTCCTGTCTTGATCCACAGACTTGAGATAAAGTGACATCTTAAAGTATGTATTAGCCTAGAATATTTGCTGATTTTCTCTACTGTATGCTTTTAAGTAGAGGTTACCGCACTACTGTACTAATGTCTGCAAGCACAGGACTATTCTTTGCTGACACTGACTTGATTCTATTTAATTTAAAAAACCTGCATAACAAAAACCATCAAATCCATCTCCCCAGTTTTCTTACAGGAGCTGACAAACTGATGACAAGGTAAGCTCTGACATAAAACTCAGCAGATCACAGCAAGTCCAGGAGTCACCATATAGGAAATGCTGTATTACAATACAGCATTTTAAATATACCACACAGCATTTGCTATTCATGCTTGAGGTCACTGGCAGCCCCAGCACTGGGTTCCTCCTGCACCCACGCTGTTATCAGCAGTGTTAAAGATCTGAGGTTTCAGTACATTTTCTGACTTAATTTTTTTTGAGGTGTCAATGTGGATAGAGGTGCAAGGTTATAATTTTGTTGACAAGCAGACCTTTGCAAGCGCATCCATCTGAGATATATATATGGTCTCTCTTTCTTTTTTGATCAGCCCATCAATTCCTGCACCTGAGACCTAGATCTCAGAGCCAAAATCCCTCATTAAACACTGAAAATCTTAGCGACTGGTAAAACGACTCCAAATCTCCAGCGGAGAAAATGAGGCCAGAATTTAGTCCCCTTCCCATTGAAAGCTGGCATGACTGCTGAGCAGTAGCATACATCAAGGACGATGTCTGACTTATCTTCCATGCCCTCCTGAAGGCTCTCCTCTGTAATGTGGGTTGCCATGGTGAGCCCAAGTGCTCGGGGACATCTTTGGCCAAGCGCTAGTGGAAAGCTCCCAGCGCTAATAAGGTTGATGTGGTCCTCTTTGGGGAAATGCGAGGGTAACAGATTGATGCGGTCTGACCTTGCTGTGATGGGTGCAATTGGAAAGGGACAGAACAAACTCAGAAGTTGTTCAGCTGTTGATTCAGAAGTGTTTGTTTACAGCCAAGGAAAACAGAAAAGTTAAATTAAAAAGTTGTCTCTGGAAGTGCTCTGCTGGGAAAAAAAAAAAAAAAAAAAGGAAAAAGAAGCAATCTCTTCAGCTTTGTTTTTGTACAAGGTATTCAGTGTCCAAGGTATATTCAGTTATCTCCCTAGCTGTCAAAACAATTTTCTCCTTTTTGTATGCATTTTCCTCTTGTTTTTCTTTAAAATTCACTATGTTTGCTTTCCTCTTCATTAGGAACTGTACGTTAGGCTCCTCTTGGGCAGCCACAGCCTCATGTAGATCATACTTATGGCTGGTAAAGACCAAGAAATTCTCCATGCAGTTTATTTTGCCCATGTTAGCTTATGTGTCCTTTGTTGTACTGATGGCTCTCTGCCTCTCTCAGTGTGTATCGAACACATAAAGGCAGAGCAGCAGCATCCACCTGTTAGCACTTCAGCTTTGCTCTATTGTGGCAGAGCTTCATGTCCTGCCTGTTCCTAGATCACCAAAAACAATGAAGTCCCAGGTCCCTGCTGGTTTTAGGTCTCTTCCTCTGGATTCTGTCTTCCAGTCTTGCATGGATTGCAATGCCCAGGTAAGGTTTAGTATATACACCATAGCTCTCACACAGTGGGGAAACTGAGTCCTCTGAAATGTTGGCTGGCAAGGAGGTGTGGGTTAGCCCCAATAAGCAGCTAAGTACCATGAAGCTGCTCGCTCACTTCCCCCCAGTGGGATGGGGGAGAGATTTGGTAGGGTAGAGGTGAGAAAACCCATAGGTTGAGTTAAAAACAGTTTACTAGGTAAAGTAAAAGCTGCATGCGCAAGCAAAGCAAAACAAGGGATTTGTTCACTACTTCCCATTGGCAGGTAGATCTTCAGCCACTTCCAGGAAAGCAGAGCTCCATCATGCCTAACCATTACTTGGGAAGGCAAATGTCATCAGGCTGAACACTGTCTCCCTCTTCTTTTCCCCAGTTGTTATTGCTGAACATGACACCATATGGAGCAGTGTGAAAAACGAAGAAGGCCTTGATGCAGTGCAAGCACTGCTGATCAATAGCTAAAACGTTGTTTAGTTATCAGCACTGTTTTGGTCACAAATCCACAGCACCATATGTGATGCATTGAAGAAAATTAACTCCATCCCAGCCCAAACCAGTACACACAGAAAGAATATTTATGTTGTCTGTAGTCCTATTTATAGATGATCGTTCATACTTCTACTACCATCACCCAGCACAAATCATCAAAGTGGTCCATTGCATCCTAAAGTTGTATTCCTGTGGTTTCCTGTACTAGACAAGCCATGAGGTTGCTCCATTTGCTGTTGCCTCTTCCAAAACTAGTTGATGGCAATATCATTAGACGTTCTGCTTGATCTGAAAATTTAGTGTAGGCACTTAGAACTTAACAAGGCCACATCTTCCTACATTGGTTGTTCTGAAGGGTCATGAGTGGTAAAGAAGCAGGTAGGTCCAGATTTGGTAACTAAAAAGGCCATTTTGACTAACATTGTTTTCTCAGCAGTGTAGGAGGCTATGCTGATACAATAAAGCAAACTAGCCAGGAGGCATTTAGCTTGGTCTGGTAGGAAGCATAAATTACCCTGAAAGCTCTAGGCAGACAGAGTTGTTATAAGGTCATGCAATCTTGAATCTGCCTGCCATCAGGGGAAATTCATAAGGGCTTTCTGGAAACAAAGTTCATATTGTACATCCCTTCTCAGAGCCAGACAGGTATTTATGCCTTTGCAGCCCCATCCACACTGTTGGTAACTGGTGGCAGGTGATGGCTGGTGCCCCACAGACGAGGAGCAGGGAGTGGGCAGTAGCTCAGCAAATGCACTTCCAATCCAGCTGCGTTCCTAACAGAGCCCTTTGCTGGCAAGTGAGCAGCGTTGCTCTGTCATGAGCACACAGACAGCGTACTGCAAGTTTCCCCGAGTACCAGATGGAGGCTTGAGCTGGTGTCAATCAAGTGTTTTCAGTTGGAATACTTGGAAATTGAGCCCAGGCCATTTTACTGCCAGTTGGTTACTGACAAAAGAGCTAAACAAACATCAGGGAAACAGAAGAGAAAATTATGGTAATTACACAGCTTTTGAGAGCTCCTCACAAAATATAATATTCTATAAAAGCCATGATGCAGGGAGGTGACTCTCTGGGAAAGCACCACTGTAGATGGCAAAGTTCATTAAAAGAATGAAAATAGTTTAATTTCTGCTTAGGCAGCATTTTCTGTGTTTGGTGTTGAAATCATTCCATTAAACTGTTTCTTTTTGGCAAAAAGCTTTGTTTGCTAAATGTGAAAGCTACCCAGCTTATCCTATATATGGTCCACAACCACCATCCCCAAAAGCCAACACAATAACAGGCAGTATGGCCTGAGGAGCCTGAGCCCCCTCTACCAGAGAAACCAGTTGGCTGATGGCCTCAGTCCCCCTACACTTCACTGACACTTTGATTCCATCAGTTCTAACGCAGCTGACATACTTAGCTCACACACGTGTGTATATAGGTATCTAGGTTTGTATCTGTATAAATCTCTCACCAAGTCCCAAATCCCCAAAGGACCATATGGTCAAAGCCAACAAATCCACTGGCTTCCAGCTTATCAACAGTGCTATGTATGAATGTGGGAGAGAATACTAGAACAGCCTGACTGAATGCCATGCTAAAGGATGGGGAAACTGTTTTTTGGAGCTGTAAATGCTCCCTTATTTTCCCTCCAACCGAAAGTCAGTAAAAGCAGTTTCTTTCTGCATTGAGGACATCTCCTAGAGGACTATGTCACATGCTTTCTCTGTTGCATAGGATACGCCAGATCATGATTGCTTCATCTGTCACTGGGATATCATGAAATACCACATTAGTGCTGCACAATGCATGCTAACCCACTTCCAGATGGTGCACGATGGTCAGAGGATAATGGTTTGAGCTCTCTTTGGCTGGCCTTGGTGATGCTCCTGCACTGCCGTGGCAAATCTGCAATTTGTTTCTTCATGGAAGAGCTGCAGTGAAAAAGGAGACCAAGGCAGGCTGCCAGCCCAAGGAGATGCCAGCATGGCCAGAACTCAGTTGCCAACTGAGTGTAAGTGATCCCAGCTGCAAAATACACTGGAAATCTCCTATGGCACCAAATGCTCAACAAACAACAAGGCTGGATTCAGAAATGCTGTACAGGGCTAAAGGGACCAAGAGGGAGCCCTCAGGGATGACGTACTTTGGCCTCAAAGTACATTGTGATCATGCAGGCTGTTAAATCTTCATTTTAAAGTAGCTCCCAGAGATAGAAAATTCCATTTCCTCTTTGAAATATTTTCTTTGCTACCAGTAAGATGGAGCCAGACTAGTTAGATTTTCCTGTTGACAGTCTGTGCCTTTTCCTGCATTGCTTAAAGCACAAATACTTCATCTTAAATGTTTGCTCCTAAAAATGGTGCGTGTCTATACAAGTGGAAAGCAGGTGACTAAATGTTCTAGGACATGTGGCATGGTGACAGTGTAAACCAGACGCCGTAATCCCCAATTTGCTTATCCTCATGGGTATTTAATATAAGCAATTTGAGATCCTGAAATGTGCCAGCTGTAAGCATGAGTCCCTTACGGCTCTAAAATGCGGATTTATGATGCTTTTGTGTTTTCTTCCTGTATTATACCACCCAGGTGTATAAATGCTGTCCTTGCTGGCTGCTCTTTCAGTATGCTGATATTGTTAACCTGTTTGCTCTTTGGCTGAAGATAAACCACAGCAGACAAATATGATTATACGTATGTGTTTGGATTCCTGAGCACGTGAAATTGCTGATAAATTGCACCCAGCCTGCACAGAGGCACAGCTACAGCACAGCACAGCACATCCATTTCACAGCTTGAGGGTACCAAAATCCTGCCTCCCACAGGGAAGAGACCAAAACCATCCTGCAGCTCTGCACCTCTCAAACCTTCTGGAGAAATCAGGGGTCAAAACTGCACGTTGAGAAAACATCTTGGTTAGAAAAGGAGAAATAAAATGGTGCTAAAAACATGATGGCCTGCTCTAGTTTTCAGCTAGTTACAGGAAAACCTGTCCTGCTTGAACCTGCTTGATCTCAGAGTCAGTGTTGTAGTTATTATTTTGTTTTAACGTTATTGTTATTTAACTGCATATTAACTAAACACATCTGATTATTCCAGTTAGTTAACTATATGTTTCTTATAGATGGTGGATTTACTGTCAGCTGCTGCTAGTCCTGACTTATTGGTGGTTCCCTTTTGCTCTGGCTAAGAAATGAAAATTGGCATTTACTGCTGTATTTGTGGGCACTCTCAAGTTTGCTTGCTACATCTTAGTATTGAATATATTTAATGAAGGTCTTCAAAATGAGAAGAATTTTACAATAATTAAAAGCTGCAGAGTAATGAAATTTATCAATGCAATCACAAACATTTGGATCAGACTAGCTAGACAGAGAGTAATGCTTGCACAGGGCTGTGTATGCCACCCAGTGTATGAAACTTGTACTTGGCATGAAAGTCAACATCTGAGCATTTGAGTCCTTTCTGAAGCATCAATATAATATTCTGAAGGTCAAATATTGGAAAATAAGCAGCAATCTTGCAGATCACGAGAATGCATGCTAAATATTGTGGTTGAGGATTTTTGAAAATAGTTTCAGCTAAGATTTTTAAAATAAAGCAGAACAAAAATGTTGTTTGCCCCTTGTCTACGGTAAATGAGTCCTTAGAATACAAAAGATTAAAAGAACCCTAAAAAGCTTGTGATAATTAATAGTGTGCAGGTAGGATACCACAAAACCAATCACCTGCAGTCATACTAACTTTTATCAGGCTGAGAAAAGTGCCGTCTTGGCAAGGTAAGAAATTAAAATAAATTGTACAAAGTAGTTTTAAATCTTTTATTTTAAGCTGCCATACCAGTTCCAGTATCCCACACATCTCTTCCCCATCAGCCTTTACTGCCCTCAGACACTTCACTCCCATACTTCTCCTGGCTGTCCATTTATTACATATTTGCCATAGAAATTTGTACTGAAATACCAGTTTTTGAGGGGCTGGGGACTGAGTTTCCCCCCTGGCCTGCAGTGACCCAGTAGCCCCCATAGGTACTTCCCAGGAGGCTGGCTGCCAAGTATTTTGTGGAGGCAAACCTGCTTGGTATCTCCCTCCTGGAAGTTTTCTTCTGGCCAGCAGTGTAAAGAAAAGCCCTGCTAGCATCATTCCAGCTGGCACATAATTTATGTATCAGCTGAACAGAGTCATAATGCTCAAAGTGCCTTTTAGGTGTATTTTGAGATATGTGGGCAGGGAAGAGGCGCTCCCTTCTCCAGGCTTTTGCATCCTGAAATGGTAACAGCGGCAAGTCCACTCCATTGTACGTGCGGCAGCCTGTGTGAGGGTGGTGTGCTGATAGCTTAGACTGTTATTAAAGTCAAGCTCCCAGAACACTTCAGCTGCTAGATCTGACCCAATTTTCTTCTAAGAAACAGCAGAAGGAACACTTTGAAGACTTGGTTGCATTAGGCCTGCCATTTACTTACAGCTATGTGGGGAGATCTGCCTGCCTCTGAAATCTTCCTGGTGGATATTTATAAGTGAATGCCAGCAGTGGGACACAAGCAATGGCAAGGGTTTTTAGAGAGTGTCTGAACATCCTGCTTCATCCTTCAAGATAGTCTGTGCCCTTCACACAGTCTCTGCTCTGCATCAGGCTCCTTCCTTAGAATTACTCCTTCCTAAGTATTACTCCATCCTTAGGACTATACACAATGGTATGAATATACCCATAGCTCTGTGACCTGTCTTTACCACAAGCCTTGGGATTGAGCTGTGTACCTTCCAGCTCCTGGAACTGTAGGATATGAGAGCATCTCAGCTTTCACCTTTTAAAAATTTACTGCTGTTGTGAAGACATGAAAGTATGTTGCAAGAACAGTCTGTAGATTTAAATTTGAAAATACATATCATGCCTTCATCGTGAAAGGAATAGGTTTGTTCATTTTGATTTTTGTTAATGAGACAGCTTGGAATCAGCCACATTTCCAGCTTTGCAGTAGCTGGGTGGGAAAGCCTCTGCTGCCAGAGGGATGTCAGATGAAGTCAGTGGTACAAATGAAGGTGAAGATTTGCAAAATCAAATTTTATAAATGTATGTAATCAAGACAAGTGAGGCTTGTAAACCTTTCATGTTTTCTCTAAGTGGTTGCCTTTCTGTGGCAAATGTCATTCTGAATTCTGTTTTCTTTCTGTGAGAAACAACTGATTTTTTAACTATTGTCTTTTCCTTGCTGGCATCTTATTTTACTTTTTTTGTTTGTTTGTTTGTTTGTTTAGATCAGCAGCTATGCTTATAGCATTCATTGTACTGCATGTAGTACATGAAGTGTACTACTTCTACCACTACTTCTACTACTACTACTTCTACTACTACTTCTGAGGCAGACAAAGACAATTGTTAAAGAGAATACAGAGCATGAAGCCTATTTCTCTTGGCACTGCTGTCAAAATTGAGTGACTTTATTTTATTCCTCTTTGATGCACTGATTGAAACATGAAATTGTGTTAGTAAGTGGCTCTCTCTTGCCTGTTGAATAGGGTTCATTTGTCCATTCAGGCAGGTGATGGCTCATATAAAATCATAGAATCATTAAGGTTGGAAAAGACATCCAGGATCATGTAGTCCAACTGTCCCCCTGTATTAGCCACTAAAACATGTTCCTAAGTACCACATCCAACCTCTCCTTTCCTCAAACACCCCTAGGGACAGTGACTCCACCACTTCCCTGGGCAACCCGTATCTAATGCTGAATCCTCTCTTGCTTCATACAAGCTCCTCCTTTGTCAAAGTGAGTTTTTTTACCCTTGGAAATTATTTTTAGAACTGAAGTAAAGTGGTGCAGAACAATGAAAAAGCTGATTAAGCTAATTAAATACTATGATTAGATTAATGTGTTAGCCTGAGTGCAGGAGACCATCATGACTATGACATCTTGACTCTTGCACAGCTTCTGGGTCCCATTTTTCAAATTGCTGAGTTCATTTTGTGCTGTGCAAGAGATTCATAATCCATTTAACACTGACGTGGACATGAGAAGCTGCCTGGGCATGTTATGTTCGCTACAAGAGGGTCAAGAGCTTATGCCAACGGATGAAGAGGCGTACCAGAGGTATAAATAGGAAAAAACGTGACTGACTTTCTAGCTGGACCCCTTCAGCTACAGAGCGTGAAAGCTTCTAAGGACATTACAGTGGAGTATCTGCTAGTTTAGCCTATGCCAGGCCTGGGAAGCATCTGCCCCCTCCTCTGAGTTGAAATGAAGCAGAAAGTTGAGGCCATTATTTTGAAAATTACCCAACTAGCCAAGAAGACCTCAGCTGGCCTGTCCCCGCAGCTGGGGCACATCATCAATATTTCCAGAGCCCTGCCAAGGGGAAGGTGCCCTGGGTGGCTCAGGGAGAGCTGCTGCAGCTGGGCTCAGTGGGCGTATGATGGGGGCACAGACCCTGGTGGGAGGAGATAGCATCAGGTCAACCCTACAGTCCATTCTGCTGCCTGAAAGGATGACCACTGACCACACTGTGTCAGCAGCTAACAGCAAAGCCTGCACAGAGGTGATTTCATGGTCCACATTTGTACTTTTGAAGTGAAAGTGCTCCTGTATGTTTTCAGCTACAGCTGGCAAAAAAGCTGTGCCCTTTGCTGGGCTTGCAGAGATCTGGTGGCTTCAAGAGCAGCACTAAAAGGCTAAGCACACAAAAGGGCACCACCAATTTCTATTTGCTGTGGACATCAAAGCAACTGCCTGTGTCCATCAAGGCTCCAAAGCCAGCTTCTGTGAAATTTCAGCAGTGTGAAATAACAGTGTGTGTAACAGCAGTATTTGCTTTAGGAACACAGCCTGCCCCAGAACTGCACATCCCAGCTACCTCAGCACTGCTCTTCCCTGGCCTATGTCCCTGAATGCAGAGATGGAGTTTCTAAGTAATGTTTTGTCACCAAAGGTCACCTTGACTGCATTAAGCTGAAGATGATGGGTTATTTCTAAAAATGTCTGTGCACATACAGATGCTTGTGATGCTTGGAACTGATCTGGGTGCAGCTTTTCCTCACCCTGTACTTTACATCTATTACTTTTAGAAAATTATTTTGCTTTTTCAGTGACTGATTTTGAGGTGGATTGTCTTCATTTCCACGATGACTATTATCAACTGTTTGTGTACTGCTGTATCCCATTTCCAACACAGGACTCAATTATATTTATGAAAACGAGTGTGTCAGAAAGTGCCAGCAAATTATACCAAAGAAATCTCAAGACGGTTTCACAAGTCATCATTATCATCATATGAGGTCAGGAGAAAACTGGTTTGTTTAGTGACACATTGTTTGATTTAGCAGCTGTGTGACTCACATCAAATTGAAGATTTGTTGCTACATTGAATGCTTAATTGCAAAGACAAGCCGCTCTGTTACTTCAAAGATAGTGTGTAGGCTGGGACAAGCAGATGCCAAAATCATGAGGACGATTAGTGAAGTTTAAATTATAAAGTCTGAATTGAAAGCTGTGACTAAATACGCACTGTCCTTCATTAATCACTATTTATGGTTTTCCTTCTGTGTTTCATTCTTCATTTTGACAGAAGCAACCCTATAGGGCCATCAAACACTTCTGTAAGGATCTGAAGCAGAGCTAAATACTGGTGTCCAATATGAATCTTGTTTACAGGGATCCTCTGTTTGCAGGCACCACTTATTAACATCAGTGTATTTTCCCAGGTACAGAAGGAATTGGAATTTGAGGCTTATCTGAGATGTCTGAGATGTGTCTGAGATGGGATGACAGCCCTCGCACCTATCCTATCACCTGCTGGCCCTGTGCTTGTTCAAAAGGCAATGTATGGAAGCCTCGTGTAAACTCTTCCATGTAATTACCAGTGCTCACTTGCTTACTTGCCTGTCTCGGTGCAAACAGGTGTGCTTTGGCTGTGTGCCTGGTGTGAGTACGGGCTCAGTGGTGGCAGAGGGTCAGTGGGGCCCAAGGACACCAGTACAGAGCAGTGAATGCAGCTGGAGCCCCTCTCCCTGGGGCTGGAAGAGTCACTTTTGTGTCCAAGCAGCCAGTTGTAAAAATTCTGGCACTGGTACTACTGGTTTCCTGACTGAGGAACCTTAAGCCGGTGCTCAGGTGTGCCTCAGGACCTTGGAGAGGAGGCACTGTACATGGAGCTCTCTCTGAGTAGAGAATCAATTGTGTGCATCCAGTTTTTACCTGAAAAATCCTCACTTTTCCTTGCTGGAAACTCCTTTGCTCAGCTCACCAGCAGATGGTGCAGTCTCTAGCACCATCAGCTGCTCAAAGCATAAAAAAGCTTCCTTTTCCCCTCATGCACACACAAATACATGTTTAATTACTCCCAAAACTGCAATGTGTGTGATAACTCCCATTCGTCCAAGCAGTGCCCTGCTCACCAGAGTCATTTTCTGTGCTCATGCTCAGGGCATGACATCCAGCACATGGCAGCAGCTCTCTCACACCAGCCTCCTCAGTGGGCAGCAGGAAAACCTGTCCTGTGTGCAGCTGATGTGGCTGCTGGTGCTGCCCACTTGGGTTATAGGGTGTGTGGCAGCTTGGAAGTGTCCTCTGGGTCTTTCCCATCCCAGAGGGCTGGGTATGAGCTGGTAACTTCTGTGGTTTTCCAGGGAGATCAGTCAGGTCTGCCCGGTGCCTTAAGGCCGAGCATACATTTGCTGGGGCAGAAGCTAAAGGTTGTCTTTGCACTGGGTGAGCACACAATGAAAGCTATGAGCAGAAACAATCAATAGAAGAAACCACAAAAGCTGTTGGCTGAAATTTCACAATTCCTTGCGGTAACAACAGACCCAAATGTGCATGCAGGCAGTCATCTTTTCCCACTGAATGATGAAAATGAAATCATGACCCCTGTGTCTATGGAGGTAAAGAAGCAAAGCAACAACTGATTGGGTTGATTCAGAAATCACAGTCTGGGGGGCAA
The DNA here is from genome assembly GCF_047663525.1 of Anas platyrhynchos. Taxonomy (NCBI): domain Eukaryota; kingdom Metazoa; phylum Chordata; class Aves; order Anseriformes; family Anatidae; genus Anas; species Anas platyrhynchos. The sequence continues at coordinate 142,015,888 of NC_092588.1, forward strand.
GATATTCGCAAAGAAATAGTTTTTGGCCTTTTTTTTTTTTTTTTTTTTCATCATCTGCCAGAGTGGTACAACTGTACCAGCTGAATCATCGCTCACAGGGGGGCAATACATGGGTGGAAGCCTTCCCACCGTGCTGCAAAAGCAGTCTGCACCCAGTTGTTCCTGTGGAATAACAATGCTGGCCGTGGGGCCTGCTCTCCTTTGCAAGCAGATGAGGCTGCTGCCTCTTAAGCTCATTGCTGATACTGCCCCTCAGCCCGCAGGATTACCTTATCAGCAGCAAACAGATGGAGTGTATCAGGGCCATGCCAGTCATCCCACACCTGTTGATCCTGCACGGCAGCCAAAAAATTAATTGCTTTAGAAATGTAAAAGCCAAAGCCTGAAATCATGAAAAAAAGAAAAAAAAAAAAAAAAAAGATTAAAGGGAAAAAGCGGGGAGGGCTGGGAGCTTTTTGCCTGATATTGGTATCAGTGTCAGCATATTTTGGAGGATGACTTATGCGGCATCTGATGCAGTTTGCAAACGCAAGAGAGGTGGAGACCCCAGGGAGCAGATATTCTTGGCAAGAAATACCTATTTAGCAGCTACCAGTCAAGTTTAATTTGCATACATTTAACTCGCGGAGATAAGAGCAAATGCAGAAAGCTTTCTGAAAGGATGCCGCACTGTGATGCTGTTATCTCACTACTTGGGCTGTCACTGCCTCCCCAAAGTGCTTCCAGCATGACTGGGGTGCCCCAGCACGTGGCATGGGGTGGGCTGTGCTGCTCTCCGAGCCTCCCTGTGCCATGGAACATGAATGAAAAATGTTTTCCAGCTCCTTGCCATGGTGATCTCCAAGTGCCTGAGCCATGAGCATGAGTTAGGCCACTCTCCTCAGCCACCAGAGGGACACATGCCATGAAACAGCTCAGAAAGCAAGCAGACATAATTTTCCCATGCATGCCTACCCCATTTTCTATAATTCACCAGTCACATTTTGGGTAATGGGAATAAAGGCAGCAAATCAGGGGAAAAAAATACTTATAAAGGTCCATTTGCAGAAATGGACATTTTTAGCCTTGCGTGCTGCTCAGAGCAGTCCCAGGAGGGAGCGATGTTACTCAGGTCCATGGACCTGTGGAGTCTGGTGCAAGCACCCCAGCACTGGAAGAGGCAGAGGTCTGTAATTTCATCCTTCCCCACACCTGGCAGCACCCCTCTGAGCACTCTCTGTTTTTTTTGCCCACAGCTGATGGGCAGCTTTGCCCTGGCTGGGCAGGCAGCACAGCAGCCTCTCACCATTTGGAAAAGCCCAGGCAGGTGAGCAGGGTGGGCTGAGAGATGTGGTGGGGTGTGCTTGGCTGCCCATGGGCTGAAGAGAACACTGGCAGGCACAAACCTACCGACGGCAAAGAAATAAGAGCCAGAAGATGCAAATGGGGTGTCTGTACATGCACCAGGGAGATGAGTTTCATTCCTCCATCCCTGTAGGTATCAATAGCCCAAAGACTCAGGCAATGGTAGAGGTTTCTGCTGGGGAAAAATGTGGAAATGGGCTGTCATGTCCCTGAGGAGCCCTGCTCCAGGTGCTTGGCCCTAGAAGCCTTCCTTTGGGAAACTCATTCTGATTCCCTGAAACTAACTTTGGGTGACTCACACACTTGGCTGTGCCATGTTAAATGACGGTTGTCCCATACCAGTCCTTCTACAACATTTATTTGTGGGTACAAAATGAAAAGAGCACTGCTGAAAATAGCAGGGACTGAAGAGTGTTTCTACTCATTATGCACAGCTAGCATTATTCCACTTAGTGGTTTTGCCATCATTTTTAATTGAAATCAGCAAATCTCTCAGGCCATGTGTTCATGACTTTTAGTCCCAAATTTGTTAACTTTCTGTGGGAACAATTACATTTTAATTCTCCAGATCCACCTCTTCTTTTAGTTCCCTCCCATGAAGTGATTCAGGCAACTATGAGAAATTTCTTGTTCTCCTTATTTATGCTGTTCAGACTTGCTTGACTTCTGAAGAGGACCTGGACTTGTCACTGTGCCTCTGTACAGAGCTCCACGGCTGCCAGTTCATGACATGGACCATTCGTGTTGGGTTGGGTAACTAACACCCAACTGGATTTTATGTACCTGATAGCAAAAGGAAATATTTTCTTAAACATAGGCTGCAGCACTGGTAAGTAAGCAGTGATGGAAACCTTTCTGGGCATGGGAATGTGACTGTCCATGCTACTGAAATATCAGATCAGCTCTTGGTCTGTTTTCTGTAGGGCATACTGAGGGCTCTCTCAAACCATTCCCCATCCTGGAAGGTGTAGTAATCTGGCTAGAAGATGTTTAATAGCACAGAGAGGTTTATTTAGGAAAGATCTAGACACTGCTTCCAAGAAAACCCTGCTGCAGAGGTCCCAGCATCAAGTAAAATGGGTGGGGCTCATCTCATCTGATTTTCTGCCCTTCAGCTGGTCACCCAAGGCTCCTGCAGGGTCAGTGAGGAGAAACTGCAGCCTTCAAGACTTCAACTATCTGAGCCATGTGCTACAAATTTTCATTAAGGTGGGATGAATCACTTTCCTGGAATTGCCTGTTCCTCTCTACTGACTTTAAAGAGAGTGACGTGTATTCATTTGGCCAGCTGAATAGCACCTCAAGCTACTTGAAAGGGAACAGACACACACACACACACACACACACACACACACAAAAAAAAAAAAAAAAAAAAAAAAAAAAAAAAAAGGCTTTGGGACTGCAGAAAGAAGCCTTTTATGGAAAAGATGCCTGAAAAGGACCCATAAATGCAATCACTGCAAAACATCCATCAGAAATGCGTGTGGGAGGCAGGGGGTTTGCCCAGTCTTTCTGTAATTTCCATCCTTGTGCAGAACAGTTTTGCAGAAGGGGATATAAATGCGTCTACGTTTGTTTACTCAGCGTCAGCTGTCAAAGGGCTGTCAGCAAGATTTTGTCTTCCACGAAGCAACAGTGACATCCAGCGGTGCTACGGGAGCCGCCGGGGGAAGGCTGAGCCCTCCCCGGGACACCTCCCGGCACGGCCACCCGCAGCCTGCCGGCATCAACGACCCTGGGGAAAAAGAGGGGAAAAAAAATGCATTTTTTTCTGAGCATGTAGTGGGGGCACACGCAGTTCAGAGGTTTTGCGAGTGCACATGCATTGGGAAAAAAATAAAAAAATCAGCCTGTTTTCTAAAAAGTAACATCTGCACGTCAATCAGTCTATTTCCATGTAAAGAAATTCATGGTATAAAAGTGATTCCTAAGCAATTAAATACTTAATTTCACCCTCTATAAGGCATAAATAAAATTGCCCTTTTCTTTTACTTTTTCCCCCATTTTCTGTTTTGTATGCTGACTTATATCTGTCTCAAAACATGAAAAATTAAAAAAATAAAATATAATCCTTGGACTTTTTCTCTAATCTCTTCCAATTTCCACTTGCCTTTTTCTATCATTCAGTTTTGGATTGACTCACTTTATTTTTCTTTTCTTTTCTACCTGTTCCCTGGAATCGGTTGTCAAGGGGTGCCTGTCTCAGAAGCTCTCGGTTTGACTCCCTTATTGCTTTGCATTGATTTTCTTCGCAGGACTTCATTTTAATCCAATTTACAGTGCTGGTAATCTGGGTCTCTTCTTTCAGTCACCTTTAGGTTCCAACCCATTTGCTTCCCACTGACAACTGACCGACTTTCTCTGCTGAAATCGCCGTGCTTGCTGTCTCTCCGCTGGGCTGTTCCCTTGCTGGCTGCCTCTTGCTGGCGGCTGGAAGCGAGGGGCTGGGAGATCGGCGGCACCAGCAGAGTAGGGGGGGACAGGATCTGCCTCCAATCCCCCTCCCCAGGAACAGGGGCAGTGGTCGGGCTCCATCAACACACCTGAAGAAGCACAAACTAACGGGGTGATGCCAGCACACAGTGCTTAAAAAGGTTTTAAACCGCCCTCATCTCACCCTTCAAACAGAGGTAGTGAGCTCTCTGCTTTCTGGAGTGAAATGGTCGAAAGGGCTTGCCTTTGTCAGGCGTGAAGCTACTGTGAGATGGGAATGCTCTTCTTTCCAGGGTATCTCTGAGAGGTATCTATAGATATGTGATGCTCTTCTCTCTCTCTCTCTCTCTCTCTTTCTTTTTTTTTTTTTTTTTTTTAATTGTCTTACTACTTTTCTTTTCTTGCATGATTCACGTCCTTTTTTTTTTTTCTTTGAAATGTAAATGAAAAAGCTGCTTCATCAGATCTATATAGAATGTTCTTGTATCTAACATGATAAGAAAATCAGAATATAATCATACGGTGTGGTTTTTTGTTGGTGGTAGTGTTTGCTTGGTTTTTAATGGGGGGGGGGGAGAGAGGAGACGGACACATTGTTACTTGACCAAATTTCTCTTAGAAATGTATAGCTCTGTAATATTTAATTAAAGATGGAAAAAAGATCCTTCCATTCATTTTCTGATAAAAAATAAATTTCTTCCATTTCTTCTGTAGGACTCGTGGACACACTCTTAAAAATGCAGTAAGAAGTAGCTGTGCTTAACGGGGAAGGAGCAGCACGCTGCAGTATTTTCTGCTGCTGACACTGAACCACAACAACATCAGCTCTGCATCTATCAGGGACCATTACACTGCTCTTTCCCTAGTGTACATCCCTCTTTTGTCCACTTGCCAACTGGCTTAACCTTTCATCAACAAATAATTTTCACTTAATGAGAATTTACTCTGGAGTGCATTTTCCCTCAGGAGCACAGGTTCCCCCTTTGTCCAGCAGGAGCCTCGCCATGCAGGTCATAGAAGTTACTGGGGCACGATGAGCCTCAGTGCAGGTATTGATTTGTCTCAGACTGCTGTCTAGACCACTATTTGCATTGAGCCATTACACACACACGTACACAAAGATCTGCCTTCGTTTTTCAGCGGCTGCTTGCTTCCTATATTGGGGCATGGACAGGCTCATGGAGCCTGGTCTGCTGGGCGCAGCCTCTGAAGCTGTGCCACTGCTAACACATGGGGACGCAGCCAGCAGGGGAAAGGAGAGGGCTGTAATGGGCTGTCACATCCCACAGGCTGTGAAGGCTTATTTTTAGATCAGTGCATCAGGCTCATGTTTGAGTGGTGGGAACTTGCTCACAGCTGCTCATTTTTGAAGAGACTTTTGGCAGATCTGTGTGGCCTGCTATGGGGATGTGGTGCCCAGAAGGCAGGAGAGGGAAGGATGCCTGAGCACTGCAGGAGGAAGGGAGGGTAGGGCAAGGGGGGTCCTGAAGACATCAGGGATAGAAATGACATATGTTTATGACACATGGTCATGACATGGTTATGACCAGTCACCTGGTCATAAACATGGGCAGGGCTGAAAAGCCCAAGTAGCTCTAATAGGAAAAAGTCACTTAAATCTACATTGACTAAGAAAAGGAGGATGGTCAAGCAAGGGAATGTTGTTTACTGAATGAGACCTTAAGGGATCAAAGCTCTCCTCTGCCCTGCTCCTTCCCTCTCTCTACAGTCATTCAGTCCTGTGGTATTTCTTCCTCTTGCTCATGGCAGCAGGAGAGGCCTGGCATAAGCTTCCATACAAGGGATTTGCTCTTCTGCCACCCTCCCATAAACACTCAAACATCATGGCATTGCTTTCCTCATCAGATTTTTTTCTTTTTAATTAAAAAATATAAAACAAATAAACAACCAACCAACCAACTTTGCTTGTGAATCCAACATTGTGAATTCAACATCAAGGTGTTTTTTTGTTTGGTTAGATTTTTGTTTTTTGTTTGTTTGGTTTTTTTTGACATAACCATTTTCTATTCTGCTTAGGTCAATCTTCAATTGCCCTTCTTAATTAATTCTGAAAGAGGTGAATAATTCTGTAGCTCTGGGAAGACTTTTTTTTTTTTTCCAGATCATGTAACTTTACTAAAGTGCTTGATGAGCTTAATTTTGAAGCTCCCAATACCTTCTTAATTTGGCTTTAATTTTCAGAGATTTGCCTTTTATAAGGTTATTCATCCATGTTGTTAACATGCAAACTTTTCATGGGGAATTTCTAAGGAATTAATTCATTTAAATAATTCAGATGCTCTCTGTATGGTTGAAGTTAGCCATCTGCACTGAAGGACAACCCCACCGTGCAATTCTACTTCACCTCACTCCTGATATTTTTAAGTGGCAGGCATTTTCTTGCATAGCCAGAAATAAGCATTAGTGCCAGTCCTCCTAAGATTGCTCAAGGGATGACACTTGGAATGACAGAGGAGGCATGAGCTGTTCTTGTTTGTGTTTTAATGGGCAAGATCTTCAGGCTTCTGACTTTTTTACAGTCACGTTGGAATTAATGCTTCCCTCTTGAGGGAAACGTTTCTGGGAAAACAGCTGCATGTCCCCTGTCATGCTGAGCACTCCTAGAGATGAAAGTTCCTTGCAGCAGAGCACTGCTTGTTCTTCAATTCATGTTGGTTTTTCTTAAGAAAATCCCACAGTCATCTGAGGATTTCAAATGCTGGAAAATTATTAAAAAATCTTCAAGATGCAATATTATTATTATTTTTTTTTTCTACATGGGCCCGATTATTGCTGCACTACTAGTACTTGCTCAGGTTTTGGCAAATGAAAAGTCCCACCAGAGTCTTTGAGATGAACTTTTGATCTATAATGACACAAAAACAGTTGAAGGAAGTTTCATGAGCAATGTTCTATTATGTCTTGCACCTCTGCATTGTTATTCGTTGTGTTGCTGATTTAATGTGTAAACCTTTGCACTAGAACCATACTTTATGTCTGAGGAGAAAGCTGCCATGTATGCAGGCCTAGCCAGAACCTCTGAAGTATCAGCTTGCAAACAGAAAAGAGATTAGTTTTCTTTAAAAAACTTATCAGAAAAAAAAAAAAATCTCAAGTTAATCTCACTTCTTAGCTGTCTCTATTATTATCCTAGAGATGGGTTTCACATGCTTAAGAGTGCTGTTCCATCGATTCAATATTTATGTCTTCAGTTTTTTAAGGGCATTAGTTTTATTTGCACTGTCTGCATTTGGCTTCCTCTTTTAAAGAGCACAAATAAAAATGAACAGCAAAATCATTATCTTGTCTGGCAGTAGATGAAAGAAGGCCTTCTCTAGAGTAATTTTAAAATCATTAGGTTGTAAGGTTCATTTTAACAAGGTGTGTTAAAGCAGCAATAAAGTCATGCTTTATCTCCTGCTCACCATTGTTGTGGTTGCCACTGGAGTCCTAGGCTGCATGGGACTTTGAGTGAAACCAGAGCAAAACAGTCCAGAAATAGGCCCCCAGGCAACCCCTTCAGACAGCAGACAGAGCCAGCCATCCTCCTCCATGGCCCTCTATACAGAGCTGGAGGACCAGTGCAGTGAGGTGTGCTGGTCTCAAGCTCCAGCACCTTCCTCCATGGGGATACAGAAGTCAGGACAAGTTGGCCAAACCCCCGCTAAAATTCTGGGGACTTGGTCCCCAAATTACATTCCTAAAGCAAAGGCTAAATCTACCACACGCTTACCCTAGAAATACTGAGCTGCCAGATACACTTCCTCTTCTCTGCTGTGATCCACTTATCGAGTTATGACATTAAATATAATTAGCCACACTGTTGCATTTGCAATCAATTTAAAATTAGCAACCTTGGTTTGTTTGGTTCTTTGTTTTCAGTAAAACTAACCCAGGGTGTGAAAGTACCTGAAGATTGAGAAATAAATTAAGAGATTTATAGTTCATTCAGGCAACCTCCTTAAGGATTTGGGGACTGGTCTGAAGATATCTGTTCTCAGTCACAACCAGCCCATGAACCCACTAGCACTTCCACACATGAAGTCAGCAGCTTTCATTTTCAGAAATGAGTAGTGATCATTGAAGCCTAATTGTAAGGAATTGCTTTCTTGACTCTGCAGCCCCAGTATGGTGCTTGAATTCGGTCCTCAGAAATGCAGATTTGGTCAATGCAGGCCAATGTGCATGTGTTTTTCAGATTCAATCTTTAGCATATATATTTTGTACCTTACATTTCATAAACTATTTGAAAAGCACAGAGATAGGAATGTGAGGAAAACTAATATGCAACTGAAGCCGAAGAAGCCGTCTGGGCAACCAACCCTGAATGAATGAAGCCCTTTCAAATAAGTTAATTCAATATATGTCATTTGTACGCTCATTCCCTTGAATATTTTAATTTGAAGGGAAATATCTGGGGAAGACTTGTCCCTTGTTGACACAGCAAGAAAGGGAGTGATTTCGTGGCCCTTGAAATCATGGAGGCTCTCCCCAAGGAACTGGACGGGAGCAGAGCTGGTGTTTCATCAAAATTTGATTTTTTTTTCTCCCTGTCAAAGTATCTTTGACTAAACCTATAATTTTTTACTGGCCTTCCTGCTCTAATAAAACAGTGTGCTCTCATTAACTGACAGGAAGGCCTACCACTGCTGTCTTCTTATAAATCTAGTTCCTTTTAATCAAAGAAGGAAGCTTTGTATTGTATCAGACAGCTTATAAAGTGGCTTTTACTGGGCTGAGCCACTTATTTGTAAGCCTCCCTATTAGGGAGCTGCAGATAAGCCATTCCTGAACTGAGCAAGGGCTGAGGGCTGCGGACCAGACACTGGTGTGGCTCTGCAGCAATTTCCCAAAGTTGATGGATGTAAAATCTGGAAAGCAATCAAACCACACTGCCGTCCACCCAATGCGTTTCTTCTCTATAACTCCCTTCTTTTACTGAAAAATACTGAAATACTTCAATTAGAGGCAGACAGGAGAGCTCCTTTGTTTTTCAGCACCCTTTTAATCTCACGGCAGGATTAAAATGCTTTTCGGTTTAATGCTAATCATATGCCCTCTGATTTTAGAGTGGCCTGGAGTTCCTCTAAATTGTCAGCATGACGTGATGAGGTTGCTTCTGAGAGGATTAGAGAACTGTGCATGTCATTTAAGGTCAAAAAGGCCTCCCATTCCTTTTCAAAATACCAAATTTTCTTAAAAATTTGTTTTCCACGCCAGTGCAAGTATATGTGTAACACTGAAAATGAAGTTATCCTTAGTCCACTTCAGAGGACAGCCTGGTAAGGGACTTACCCAGTGCGTGATCGGCAGTGACTGCCTCAAGCTCCTACTTCCAGAGGGGTGTCCTGAGGTGCCCCCAGCCCTCAGCTCCTGAGTTCAAGGCCCTTGGCAGCCTGGTCCCACAGCAAGGATCCTGCATGGGCTGGGTGCAGCTGCAGCAGGGCTGGAGATGCTTTGCAGCATTACTCTGCCACTGCCCTGAGCTATGGCACAGCAGTTAATGGGAGAACCCAAACTCCTTAACCCTTCTTTCCCCTCTTCCCTTAAACTCCATGCTCTCCAGATGGTTCTTTCTTTAGTTTAAGCTGACATTTTAGCATTTTTTTGTCACAATCATTAACTGTGTTAACAATTTGGCTGCAGTGAACCCTGGTGCAAAAAAATCCTGTAGTACTTGAAGGCTTTCCCAGTCCATTAAGCAGCAGATTGACCTCTTCAGTGGTATTCATCTGACCATGAATCTACTTACTGAATGGCTCCTGTCACTCTCCATGTCCCCTCTTAATTGCATCACATTTTCACCTCCTAACCACCCAGTGTTTCTGCTTGCTCCTGCCCTGCCAGTTGTGGCCTCAGTTTCCAGTCCTTGTTTGCCTCCCTGCTGTGTTTGAGCAAAAGGAATGGAACATGATTTGTCCTGTTAGTTTCTTACCAGACTTCTTCTCTGTCTTCCACTGCTGTTCTTTGCAGTATTACTATTTCCTTTACCCCGTGTGTCCCTCATACAAGGACCATGGGACAGCTGTGTTTGGACTTGATGACATTATTGGTCTTTCTCAACATAAATGATTCTATGATCCTGTGGGTCTTGGGTCTCAGATTGCCCCAGCCTGGATTAAACTCTCATTAATGGTCAAAACATCTGTCTGATATTTTTGCGTAGTGAAAAGAGCTATCACAATTATGTAGCCTGCCAAGTTCTGAGGCACAGTGGTAAGGGACAGAAAGACTCAGTCACCTTGAAGAATTAAATGACTTTCTTATAAATTAACCATTGACAGTTTCCTATTCAATTGATTTATCAAAGTTTTGCTATATCTCACCCTAACCCTCTTTTAAGTTTAAGTGCAGATTTTCAGTTCCTGCAAGAGCGTGATGCAGGCCATTTGAAGGTTTGGGGTCCTTATCAAGAGAATACATGTAGATTGGCAACCTGGGTCAAAAAATAGTAATAATAATAATTGTAGTGGGAAATACATACAATAAATTAATTTCTTATTACATTCAAATGATTTTGGGGAGGAAATTTTCTACGCTAGCTTAAACTCCTTCTCCCTTTCTTCCTGCTTCCTCTCACCTCTCCCACATACTTAGGTGGTTCTTGTTGATATTTGTATTACTTCCTTACAGCAATATATATATTTTCAAATCTCTGTGTGCTTTAAGTTTGTTTCAAGAGTAAAAGATAAAATAGTGAAAATAATCTGACTCATCTCAGTACTATCTGAGCTGCTCTCCGCCTTCAAATAGCTATTCTTCTTAGGGATATTAGCTTTATTTTTAAAACATTTCATTAAGTTGCTTGATTTGCAAATCAGTTATTTAATATTCAAATCTTGTCTAAGGGAATACATTCCATATAATATCAACTTATAAAAATTGACTTGGGAAATAGAGGCTTATAGAGAAGTATAGAGAAGGTGAAAACGAAGTGACTGTTTCTCACCATGCAGAAACTTAAAGGGCATTAAATGACATTTTCAGCAAGTCTAAAAGAATGAAGCATTTGACATAAAACGCTTAATTAAACTGTGGTACTCAGTTGCTGCCACAAAATGCCAAATGTGAATGTCCATGCAGTGCTGGGCACTGGGGATAAGATAATGAGCTGCTCTGAGCTTTTATCTGGCTCAGCCTGTTGGTTCTTACACTCTCAGATTCTTGGTATATTTCTTACTCTGCATCTAGAAAATTTAGAATTTCATCTAGTTTCAGAATACTAGATAACAATTAAGTCCATGCTAAAACATTAATGTAGTGGGGATTCTTACCATATATCCTTAACTCCCTCACCCCCTGGGCCAGGACTCACACGGTTTGGGAGGACTCCCCAGCCCTGTCCTCCTGCGATATATCTATCAGTGCATGGAACAGATACACCATTCTGTTTCACAGCCCTCAAGGAGACTGATCCCATTTAGAAGGTAGTGTTTTTTTGAAAATAAGAGAACAGAATTTGAATAGACATGACAAGCTGTGACACACTGACATTTTGGCAGGGAAAAATGTTTTATTTCTGTGCCAGTCCTTTATTGTCCTCTCAGGTAAACACATTTCCTGCCAAGGAGATCTGCTGTTAACATCTACACAGATATGCAAATCCTCAGCATTATGTTTCAGGGAAGGCAATAAATATGAAGCAGTTTCACAGAATCACACAGAATCACAGAATCACAGAATTTCTAGGTTGGAAGAGACCTCAAGATCAGCCAGACTTCAGCTCCATGTCTCCTTCTCTCTTTTTAAGAAAGAAGAATATAACTGTGTTGCTTGGAAAGTTCTACCTAAAAGTTGCTGGCAACAAATTGTTGCATCCATCCATCCATCCATCACCATGAGCAAGCCAAAAGCTCAATGAGGGTAGGGTTGTGCAGTCCTTGGGCATGGCTCAGCAACTGAACTGCAGCTTGGGGCTGCTCCTCTCCAGTCTCTCTGCTCTCCATGGATAGGGATGGCCTGACAACTGACAACAATGTCTGGCACTTTTTGGAAGAACTTGAATGCTATTAAATAAATGCTTTCCATTCTTGGGAGTCCTCTATCAAAGGCATCTCAGAAGGCTCTGCAATGTATTGCATGACCTATGTCTTGTTTTTCTTTTGTGAGCTGTGCACCTCTGGGTTAGCTAAACTGAGGATGGATGTCTTGACCTGAACTCTGTGGTTAAACCAGGTTAGCAAATACGCATGGCATTCTCTGTAAAAAGAGAGACATTATGTCGTTTGGTGACTTGTTTTAAGAAAAAGAGAAGTTTGATCTAAATCTTCCAGACCTTGTGCTCTGATGACCTACTTTCTTTGGAGTTAGATCGTCCTGTGATCCTTCTTCCTAATTACAACAGAGATTAAAAATGTATTGATATATATTTTGGATCTATAGCTTATTTGTGCATGTGTTTTTTTTGTTTTTTTTTCAAGTTTGGAGGTGCATTTGAGATCTGTGAGGTGAGGGTATACTCACAGGCTGATGCACCACAGTCACTGCCCATGCCTGCCCATGTTTTCAGTACCCATTTTTACAGCAAGTGGGCAGAATCTCCTGTAGAAAAGGTCAGAAGACATATGCAGATGTTCCATAGCATTTCTCCAACTCTTCAGCATTTAGGACTGTATCTGTACTAATAAATCGCTACTGAGGTAGCTCTGTGGTGGCGCTTTCTGTGGTAGCCCTGTACTGGCCTCCGTCTTTTCCGGTCCATTGGCTTTACCTCTTGCAATGCCAGGTTGTAGCGATGGTTGCCAAAAGCGGGCACACAATTGCCCGGACATCCTGAAGGATCTGTGACACTGGTGAAGATACAATCCCCCTGTGTGGTCACTGTGATGTTATTAGTTAAACCAGTTTTCTTGGGCTGGTGTGGTATTTCACAATCACACAGCTTCACACATTGGCTCCTTTGCTACTTCTGCTGGAGTTTTTCATTTCCTCCCTCCCTGCATGGAGATCAGCCCCTTTTAATTAGAAATAAAGGCAAAGGAGGTCAGCACGGAAAATCTCCACCCTTTAAGAGGAGCAGAAGGAGTTGATAATCAGCTGCCATGTGCATGAGCACTCTGCAAGGGCTTTTCTCAGACTCAGCACGCAAAATGAAATTCACACTGTAATCAGCGTGACTCTCTCCAGCTCCTAAAAAAGGGCAAATAGACTTAAACATCCAAATTAAAGCATGGAGCTGAATGGGCCATAAAATACAGTATCTACAAAACCAGTCTTCTTTGAACAGTGCTCTTCACCTTACACAGAATGTAGCCCCTGTGTAGTAATAGCTGTGGGGAGAAAAGGAAGAAAACGAAAGACATCTGTGCAAAAAAAATATTGCTTTGCTTCTGTTTTAAGCACAAAATATCTCCAAGCTTATCAGGGTTTGTAATAGAGGGGTATTATTTTTCGTAAATGAAAATGTCAGAAGTCCAATGTACAGGTTTGTGAATTTAATAGAAATTGTCTCTGTTGTAAAGCGTGCTTTATATTCCAGTCACGATGCATCAGCAGTTTATTCTGGAGTTCATTCTGAGGAGGTAATGACTAGGAAAATGACAAAGAAAACTGTTACTGACCATTAGTGAGCAATCACTCTGTCATATTACCAAGATAATTTAGATAAATGTGGGGTTTAGCTGTCTCCAAGGGAGACGGGATGCTGATATCTTAGATAGTGCAGCTTTTTAAAGCTTTTCCATTTGATGAATATATATTTTTGCCTCAAAGATATAGAACAGTTCCCCATATCTTCCTGATGGAAATAGTAATAGCTCATTTCAGTGCTGTCATTTTTGCCCAGTTGTTTAGAGGATGAAGCCACAGAGTTTTGCAGCAAATATGGAAAGATCTGTTTGGAAACATAAGGTATTTAATAAATGAATGTAGAACATGCCATGTTTTTCTTCAATTGGATTCCATTATTTTAGCAGCTGCTAATTATGCAGTGTTGATATTTAGAGAAAGAGTAACAGATTTATCTGTTCCATCTGGATAATCAGGCTTTTAGAGCATGTCCTTCTACCAGCATTGGACTTAACACTTCCTGTGTTTTTTCTTTGTTCTTGTTGTTTTTCTTTTTTTCCTGAGGCCATAGGAGGTTAAATTAAAAGGTGCAGAATTACAGTTGAAAAGTTGAAATAACTAAACAATTTTGTTCTAGTTTATAAAAGCAGTATCGCTGTAGTCATTGTTAGCATGAAATGGCTTACAAGAAGCTGGATCTGCTTGGTATTAAGGTGTGAATTCACAACATACAGGCTTACAAGATCCACCTGCCAACACTAGACTTAAGCATCTTCTATAATATGGGCTTTTATATGTTGTATATCATATCCCACATTCTCCTCCCAAAAAGTGAGAGACATAGCTTTGCTGGAAGGTTTTGCAGGAGTCGGATGATTGTCCAGATCTAAAACCAGGTATCCAGGTACGGGGTACACAATATCTCTGTTTATTTGTGACACCCTAGAATGGGTGTACATCTGGTCATCTTACTTGGCAGGAGATACTCAGCTGTCGTTCAACAACCTGAGTTTTCATCTTTAAACTGACTCTACTTTCTTGAGCATTACCAAAGTGGTGAGACCCATCTGAAACAAGATATCCTGAATGAGAACCACAGAGGCGCAAGTCACCTTGCCTCACCACCAAGGCTGTCGACTCTCCAGGCACAATTTTTGGCTTGCATCTCCAGCTTCAGTAATCACCTAGGGATCCAACTAAGCAAAAGGAGGACTATTAAACTCCCAAGAACTGATGTAGTGATGATAGGATTAAACCTTGTTACTCCTGACATTACGTTAATTTTTGCAGTACAGAGCGATGTTTTTGCCTCAATTTAAGTGAATTAGATAGTCAATATATAATAGAAATGAATATATTAGATGGCCAAAATGAAGCAAACAGTTGGGGTGTGGGGGAGCTGAAAGGACAAAACTAGTGTTTGGGGACTTGTCTGACAGGCAGGTTGGTGATGCAGGCTACTGCATCCTCGATTTTGATGGGATAGAAATGATACCTGGACAGTCTATCTGGATTAATTTGGGATGTAGAATAAACTGCCATAGGATTTCTGTGGGGCTGTGAGACTGTGGGGCCCCACCAGAACTGGCAGCACTAACTGCAGCACTTCCACACACACACTCCCCTTGGAGCAGGTTGCTTTCTACCTCTGAAAACTCTTAACTTTTGCAAAGCTAGGTCATACTTTCTGGACCTATGGAGTCAGCACTGCTGAGTGAGAACAGATACAACCACCCCAACCAAACATATGCAGCAAAACAGAAAACTCATTTGGGGTACTTGGGTGCAAGCAATTCCTCTCCCTACCTACCCTGCCTGGGGGAAGGGGTCACTCTGTCTGCAGGTACAAAGAGCCAGTGTAAGCATTATTAATAAAGACCAGATTTTCACAATTAATTAATTGTTTATATAGTTTACCCCACTGATTTGCTCAGTTGATTTATTTTACTCATGTGCTTTACTCATGTGTTGTTTTTTATTTATTTACTAGTTTGTTTTGTTTTTCCTTCCATCCTGGTCTTTAAGGCAGCACAAGTCATCTCATTGAAGATGCGACCACATTGAAGAGCCTGTTGTTATTTCCATAGCAACAGGCTCTTCTAAGTCTTGATTAGGGTTTCTTGGCACTGCTATTTTCTCAATGCCTGGTTTATGAAGGAGAAAGCTTCAGTCAAAATCTTTAAAGAAGACGTATATAGAGAAAACAACTAGTAAAGGAAGATGCTTATTTTATGATACTTATTTTATTTTACTTGTCAGAATTTAGTAGGATACATTTCTGTAGGGTTCTTGAACCTGTAAAAATTGTGAGATGAGATTTAAGCTAAATATATCACATGGTCTGTATCGCCAAAAGATGAGCAAAAATAGCAGCCCTGGGAGAACTGTTGTTTCTTAGTCATATCTAAAACACACATTTTCCCTGAAACGGCTTGTTGTAACACCTCTTTTCTTTTTGTACAACAGATTTTCCCAGTGTGGAAGTTCCTCTTTATGTCAGATTGCATTTTTACCGATGTTGCTCTTTAACTGCTGAACAAAGGGAGGTTGTAGCTCCTGAAGTTGTCACTTAACAGATACTGAATTTTGTTTGTTTTCTTTCTTCCCTTAACACAGCTCTACTTTTCTGAACTTTTCAGTGTTGTGTTGAACTCACTGAAAGTGCAGTTCCTGTAGGGAAAAGTGAAAGGATATATACTTGTTATGCAGTCAGAGAACCTGGACTAAAGATGCTGATGAATTCAAATAATCCCTCTAATGCTATGTAAAGGTTTCAAAAGCTTTCTGATTAATCTCAATCAATCCTAAGAAATAACAGAATAACAACAAAGTCCCAGCATACTTTCTGCAAACAGTAGCATAAAGGCCAGCAATGATTTAATTTGGTCATTTTATATGAGCAAAAAAATTGTATTTATCCTAGCTGGCAAATTAATATGAGCCCAGTCATCTTCTGGCCTCTAATCAATTCCATGCTGGCCATTCAGATTCAGGGGTCATTCATTTATAACATCTCCGTTTTGACTCCTTTGCCAGCCTAAACAGTGCAGGCTTACTCTAAAATCCCCTGCTTTTTTCAGTATGATCACAGGTCAAAATGTTCAAGCCTACCACAGATGGGCAAAACATATAGAAATGCATGGAAAAGTGTTGCTCAGACAGACACCAGCAAGATATTAAATACCATGGGATCCACTACTGCACTGTAAGAGGTTTGTCAGTTTGGATTTGTTCTTTATTCCTTTCTTAATAACTCCTAATGTTTGGTGTATATATTTTTAACTCTGAGATGACAGTTTTAATGGTATACTTATAGCACAAGCATTTCAGTCAGTTCAAACTCTTAATGCTTTGCATTTGTATGTATCTACATGCAACTTCATTTCCTTTATTTTTTTCCCAGCTCCTCAGTACTTGCAGGGCTCTTCTACTGATCTTTACAAGCAGCCCTTGTCCTTTTCTCCCTGAATAACTCTGAGTCACCAGCAGGCCATGCCACCTCTCTGCTCTCCCATTTTCAGATCATCTGTGACTGTGCTGCAACACTCAGACCCCACTGGTAACCACATCTATTGCTAACACTGATTACTTATTCTTATCCTCTTTTTCCTGTCTTTTATCCAATTAGTTTATTCAGGCCAGGGCCATCTCTCTTCCTTTCTGGCAGCAAAACTAGGTGAAAAGCCCCTTGATAAGGGAATTTGTCAAGTAACTTTTGGAAATCTAAGTACATGACACCAGCTGGAGCTCTCAGACACTGGTTTGCTGACTCCTTCAAATGAAGGGCAGTAAGTTAACAAAGAACAACTTGTTTAATTAAAAGCTGTCTTGGTTATTCTTATCCTAACACAATTACGTCTCCTCCGATATATCATTTGCTAATTCTATTCTTCATGGCAGTGTCTAATAGTGTGAGCATTACAGGTGGCAGAGCTACTGGTCAATAGCTCTGTGGCTCATTCTGGACCCTTTTTATTTATTGTTATTCTTTTTAAAATTAGCATCACATTGGTCTTCTAGTCCATCAGTACTAGTCTGATTTTAAGTGGTAGTCTGCTCACTCCACTTGGTAGCTCATCCATTTCATTCTTGAGCATCTGGCTGGAAACTATCTGGTCAAGCAAGTTGTTGCAAATTGATTTGCTCCAAATCCTTATTTGCTCCATAACTTTTGCCATTGGCCCTTCAGGTCGGACAAATCCTCTGGTGAGTCTGTTCCTGGGAAGGAACTGATCCAAATTCCTCCTTAGTGAACAGGGAAACAACATTTATTTTCACAGTCCTGTTATCCAACAGCAGCTTACACTGACTTTATATCTTATGTGCTTTACATAGAATCATAGAATCATAGAATCATAGAATCATAGAATCATAGAATCATAGAATATCCTGAGTTGGAAGGGACCCTTAAGGATCATCAAGTCCAACTCTTGACACCGCACAGGTCTACCCAAAAGTTCAGACCATGTGACTTAAGTGCACAGTCCAATCTCTTCTTAAATTCAGACAGGCTCGGTGCAGTGACCACTTCCCTGGGGAGCCTGTTCCAGTGTGCAACCACTCTCTCTGTGAAGAACTTCCTCCTGATGTCAAGCCTAAACTTCCCCTGCCTCAGCTTAACCCCATTCCCGCGGGTCCTGTCGCTGGTGTTAATGGAGAAAAGGTCTCCTGCCTCTCGACACCCCCTTACGAGGAAGTTGTAGACTGCGATGAGGTCTCCCCTCAGCCTCTTCTTCTCCAGGCTGAACAGGCCCAGTGCCCTCAGCCGTTCCTCGTACGTCTTCCCCTCCAGGCCATTCACCATCTTCGTAGCCCTCCTCTGGACACTCTCCAACAGTTTCATGTCCTTTTTATACTGTGGTGCCCAGAACTGCACACAGTACTCGAGGTGAGGCCGCACCAGCGCAGAGTAGAGCGGGACAATCACCTCCCTCGACCTACTAGCGATGCCGTGCTTGATGCACCCCAGGACACGGTTGGCCCTCCTGGCTGCCAGGGCACACTGCTGGCTCATATTCAACTTGCTGTCTACAAGGACCCCCAGATCCCTCTCTTCTAGGCTGCTCTCCAGCGTCTCATCGCCCAGTCTGTACGTGCAGCCAGGGTTTCCCCGTCCCAGGTGCAGGACCCGGCACTTGCTCTTATTGAACTTCATGCGGTTGGTGATCGCCCAGCTCTCCAACCTATCCAGATCCCTCTGCAAGGCCTTTCCACCCTCATTCGAGTACATGTATGTATTTATTTTTTCTCCCTCGGTGCCCTTACTTCTTGTTGTATTTGGTACTGGATTCCTGACCAGCATCTGGAGCACAGCCTATACATGGCTCATGCTGCCCAGTACCCCTGAAGGTAGAACAGCCTGAGCAGTACCAGTGCTTGCGTTTCACATCTCACATCTTGAAGTAATTAAAATATTTTTTCTTTCATGCACAGTATAAATACACTGCCTCACACTCCATTGTTCTTTGTAACAATTTGATGTGGTACTTAATGAATATAGTAAATGTCATTCGGAAAAAGAGAAACAGTGTGAGGAAAGTGATACAAATCCTCCTGTCCCCCTTAGAACAGAGGAGAAAATGGTCCAACAATTCGGTACATCTGCTGATACCACACATGAATAAGTCAGTTTGGCAGAACATTTTGGGGATGGAAAAACCATTCAGAAACTGTGAAGTGCCAAAAGTGACGTGTCACTCATGTGTCCCCTGGGCAGGAAAAGGGAAAATAGAGACCACAATGCCAAAGCTGCCAATCAAAAAGCTTTACAGGATGCTATGTTTGCCTGAAGCCATGATGCTCTTTCACAGGCTAAGAAGATTTTAAAATTGCTGTTCCCACAATGCCATCATTCAGGGTGTGGGTCCCCGATCATTTGCAAGGAGGCAAACTGTTCCCCTGATAGGCGTAGGTGAATTTCTTGCCTGCAGCTGGGGGGAGATGAAAGCCAATCTTACAAGATAAAAACTAGATTTTATTTTTTTAATATATTTTCACAATGAAAATTATGTGGTATTAATTGTAATAACACAAATTATTGCTACAGTAAATATTACAGTACAATACTATTTTTTTTTCTGTCAGTGTACCTCCCCCCACAAAATCTCAATTTTCCAAAAAGCGGATAAAAAAACAAACCAAACCAAAACAAACAAACAAACAAAAAAAAAAAACCCACAGCTTTCTGCTGTCATTTTCTAACATTCTGCAGTCAGTTGCTGGAGGACACCATTACATGCCAGCCTTTGTTTGAGCAGGGGTTTCAGAATGCAGTAGCAAGGGTCTGTACACTTGATGTAGTCAATCTGGGGATAAAAAATCCACCTAAGATATATGAAGCAAAAGGATCTGTGGGAAGTACAAGTTCCCGTCCTTGTCGGATCTCACATAAAAGATCACAGCAAGACAAAATAGGGTCACTTTCAGATAAAGTCTAATTAATAACGTCAGCAAACAGTTTCTTTGATTGAAGATAACTTCTAGAGGAAGTACGTCATGTTATGAAAGTGAGTTCCACATATAGTTGCAAGATAACCTTTACTGCACTGCCTTTATGGTTATCAATTAAGATACAGATTCCCATGAGATTTAACCTGTCATTTATAATAGCTTTGTAAATCTTAATGTTCTTCCACATGTAGTTGGAGAGAAATTCATGGCATGGAAAGAGGACATATTTTTCCCTTCAAGTACCTGGAACTCCACAGCCATGGCTGGTACAAATACATATAAATTCTTACATACTCTCTGTATGTATATGCATGCATAAGTATGAAAGGAAGTTATTTGAGACCTTTTATTTCTTGTAAACATGTTGCTTCTCAAATATTCTATGTTGAAATAGGCAATTAATTTCCTTATTTTGGGAATGTGGCTTCAATATTGATCACATTTTCCTTCAGCCACTATCGATTAAATTCAAATAGTTCAGTATAAACTAGACAGACATGAATTCCTGAAGTTCAGTCAGCTGGAAACAAGACAGATAAATGAATAAAGAAATAGATATCACTATTTGCTTATGTTTAGTCTCAGGCAGTGGAGTCATGAGCAAAAAAATGATTATTTTCATAGTTATACTCAGGGCCCAGCAAGTTTTTGAGGTTTTTGGTCTCTAATTTCCTTTGGTTTGCCTAAGGCATTTCAACTGCTATAGGCTAAGCGTGTTGATCAGGCTAGCCTACATCTACATTGGTCAGAGCTGCTTTTGTCAACCGAAGTCATTCACATGCATGTAGGGTGACAGAGTGGTATATCCTGAGATGTCTTTGTAATTTTCCCATCTCACACCGCCCCAGGGAATCACCATCAGTTTTTCCAAGTTAACAAAAGATAATCCTAAAAAGGACCTCACTAAGTTTGAAGAAAATTCAGCATCCTATAGAATCTGTTATTGGCAAGACAAACACAATGTACAATGCTTAGATGCACTGTTTTGTTCTACAATAGATTTCTTTTTATATTGCGCTACAGTAACCTGTATGGTACTGCATATCCCCTTGATGCTTAATGCATCAGTTACATGCAAGTAACTAACTTTGCTTTTGAAATACTGATGGAACATTCCTTCTGCAAGAGCTGTGCCTTGGACATGGCACAGCATTGATTATAGCAAGAAATATCATTTAAGCATAATCGAACATGCTTTAGGTTTGGTGAGTTGCTGAACATCATAACCATAAATTCTATGTGAACGTTTCTCCAAAATAATTCAGATACCTCCGGTAAATGCTGTCACTGTTATTACAGAGCCTTTTATATACATACAGGCTTAACAGATTTATTAAGTCTTCTTCCCTAAAATGTCCTCAGTCTGCTGTAGATGACAGGTATAAACTCAGAAGACTGACACTGCACCCCACCCCCCAAATGCCAAGCAAATATTAAAAAATTGCAGTGCATTTTACAAACACATCAGTCACTCATTTCTCAACACATCAGTTGCTCGTCTCCCAAGGCTGCAGTTTTCTGAGCTGAGTGAATCATTGCAGCCTATCTTACTTCCAGTTCTCTGTGTCCTCTGTCAGGTTCAGGATTGTGGTGAAGTGTCAAATCGTGAATGAGAAGGCATCTTTTCTCCTTCCTCCTCCAAAAAATCAGCTGGTTTAGTCCCAAAAGAAAAAGAGTATCAAGAGACGACCTGGTGCTGGCCACTAGACCTTTCAGGAGGCAATAGTGAAATGAGGGTTAGTGAGGTTTTGGTTGTTGGTGGTGATGGATATATTTTTTTTTGGTGGTTTTATTTTATTTTATTTTATTTTATTTTATTTTATTTTATTTTATTTTATTTTATTTTATTTTATTTTATTTTATTTTATTTTATTTTATT
The DNA here is from genome assembly GCF_047663525.1 of Anas platyrhynchos. Taxonomy (NCBI): domain Eukaryota; kingdom Metazoa; phylum Chordata; class Aves; order Anseriformes; family Anatidae; genus Anas; species Anas platyrhynchos. Next base: position 142,037,501 of record NC_092588.1, read on the forward strand.
TTATTTTATTTTATTTTTTACATTTTTCTTGCTAACCTCAGGCTCCAGGTGCTTTCACTTGGGTGCCTGATTTTCAGAGTATTCCCTCCCATTGTAAGAACTTAATTTCTACTAAAACAAAATCTCAGAAAATGATGTCATGCCTCTGCTTCCATAGGATACCCCGATTTAGCAAAGCGTTCACACCAAAGTATCCTACTAGTCATAAAGCTTGTCCCCTTCAGTGGAAGAAATGTAAAGAGTTGATGGGACATGTTTAAGAATAAAACAGGGTACAAATCTATCTGTTCAGTGTCATATTTGATTCTTGTATCCTGATCTCTCAGATGACATTGATGACTTTGCATCCAGCAATTTAGTATCAATCTTTCTGACATTCTGGGGTCTTCATAGATATATAGATCTTGATGCTTTAATTTATTAGACTGACATTTTGTTCTGCTATTAAACAAGAAGAAAAAGAAGAGTTGAATGCCAGGGTTCATCAGAGCAGTCATTTCTGATTCAGCCATTGACTATCTGGAGCATAAATAGGGTTATTTAATGTAGGAGCAAGATGTATTGCTTTTAGTTTTGCATTTAGGGAACAGATCATTCACTTCTCATTGCCTTTAATTTTACCATAGGGAAAAACTTAATGTGACTTATGAATAAAATCATTATAATCATGATTATTGAGCAAAATGGGGAAAAAAAGTTTGCCAGGAACTGAGCAATTTCTGTTCCTTGGCTTCATGTTCTATTTACTGAATAACAATGTCATTTGGAAAACAAATGAAGACTAATATTAGTCTTGCTAAAGAGAAGACGAGAACTGCTAATGGGCAACATTTTCTCTAGGTTGTTAGAAATAATGTTCCATATGTTTCAGCATTTCTAGTTTTGATGATGTAAATATTTTTCTTCGTACATAAGTGATTTTAACCATATGTCCTGAAGATCCAAAATTATACTTCTGTCATTTGAATAGCCAGATTCTGCTACCTTGTCAAGGCTGATTAAACCCAGTTCATATTAAAGTGTTACACTATTGGCCACAGGAATCATGAATTGTGATGTTTCCTGTTTCTTGAGGACCCAGAGCAGATGACTGTCATAAGTAAGGTTTTTCCTTGACTGGGACATTTCAAAGCCATGGTAGCAGCCATGTGTCCACATCATCGCTGTGGTTCTGATCAGAAGAGCACAGTTTAAGCAAACCATCACCGTTTATCACACAGAGTAGTCTGAGAGCATGCAAATTGGTTTCTTTTTGGGTGAAGCTGAGCAGACTTTGTAGGCACACTTTGGGTGCTCCCATCAGCTCTGGGTGTTTGGAGGTGGCCCAAGACAGCCCCCAGCTGCAGGCAGAGTGGACAGCTGGTCCTCAGCACCAACTGCTTCACTCTGCAAGAATTCTGCTGCTGTGCCTCTTTTCCTGCTATCACAGACCTGGTTATGCACTCATGCCTTGTGTCAGGAAGAATGATGTCGGATGAGCAAGTGGCAGCCCTGTATTAGATGTGGTTGGTAACCGATGGCTGTTATGGGATTGACAGATCAGTATATATAATGTAAGGGCAGAAGGAGGCTGCTCCTCTCACTTGTGTGTGACTGTAGCTATTCCAAAGGACAAAGACTGCTGTGGGGACACTGTGGTGAGGGTGCCACATCCCTGTCCCACCACAACCCTGTCCAGCCCTGCCAGCAGCCCCCAGCCCTGGCTGCATGGCTCACCCAGGGGCCAACGCTGTAACTCCAGCCTTTGCTGCCCCTGCCACACACAACACATGAGGTTTTGGGGGAGGAAGTAGAAAGCCTGAAGAGAAAGCTCCTTTCCCAGGGCACTGCAGGAAGAGAGAAGGCAATGCATATCTCCACAGGTGATGAGATGGTTTCCTGGGTTGTTTGCCAGTGGGGCATGCCTGTGCCACCAGCTGGCTGGATGCCCAGAGTAAAGCAACGTGAGTAGTCAAGAATGTGGTTTCTAGGTGCTGCCACCATGCTTTGACACATGGATGTAGCCACAGACTTGTCTCTCGCTCTTCGAGCCAGGGACTGCCTATGTGAGGAGCTGCTCACACATGTGGTTAATCGCTCTGGACATTCACAGCAGCATCCACACCTATCTCTAGCATAAAGCAGATGCCAGTTGTAAACTTAAGAAATAATGAAAAGAAAGAAAACAAGAAGTTAGCCAATTATGATGTGTCACACTCTTTTTTTTAAAAAAAAAAAAAAAGTTTCTAAAAGTCTTTTTTTTTTTTTTTTTTTTTTCCCAGGTACGAGGGAAAGTGCCTTTCTTCTGCATGCTTAAAGAATTTGTATCCAGCTAATGTGAAATTTAATAATCTCACCCAGGGCAATTACTCGAATTCTAATAACACATGTAAATATAGTAAAGATTAAAATCCTCCTGTCAATAAAGAGCTTGAATCTTTAAAAGTTCACACTAAACCAGAGGGAATGATTCCTGACAAAGGCCCTTCAAAAAAGCAGGATGTCGTGACTGATGCTTTGCAGTAAAAGGCTCTGCCAAGAAGCAAATGGCTGCTCTGCTGTTCCCCCTCCATCCTCCCAAGCACACAGTAATGTCAATGAGCTGAAGGGCTTGCGTGGCTATCACTGGTTGTATGTCCTCATCTCAGTTCTGCAGGCACATCTGGCAGTGTCACGCTCTGCTAACACTGAGCGGTAGCATATAAACGGGTGAGAAACAAATGGAGAATATTATTAACCAACATGAAACTCCATCAGTCGTGTTAAGATAGTTTTAAAGTAATAGCTCTTGCCATTTTAATTAGAAGAAAATACATGCCATTATTAGCATGTAGCAGAAAGCTGCAAATCCGTCATCACCAGGAATATGCTATGCCTATTGATTTTAGATAAATTCAGTGAATGAAGTTGCTAGTCTGAATTGTTTTAACAAGACATAACCCCATTTTTGTAAGGTATTTGCTTCCAGGAGGTGTCTTTAAACCTTTTCATACATTTGGAGAATGTGGGATATTTTACTTTCTTTAGTTCACGTGTGTCACTAAAAACTAAATATATGTCTTTTTACAAACAGCATAATTGCTGGACAAGGGCTCTGTGAAACCATCCAGCATATAGCATCCATTTATCTCTTTTATCACCCTAGCCTATTCATAGCAGAAGCTTTGCAAAATGCAAAGCTCATAAGCCTCTGTGTCCAGTAGCTGCTGCCTGACTGCCAGAGTCTCTAGAACATACACGTGCAAGGAGGGTTTTCCATGAAAGTAAGTTTCTTACCAAGTCCAATATAAGATTAGTGCCACTTAGATGCTAGCAAAGCAGAAACTGTGCAGTTTCATTGGGATTGATGAATTGAAACTTTATGAATGGTTGTATTTTAGTAAACGGTAACGAAGCTATTTAAGGAGAATTTTGTCAGTGTCAAGGTTTTGGTTGGGACAGTTAATTTTCTATATAGATGCTCACACAATGCTCTGGTTTGGATTTTTTGATGAAAATCATGGTAACCACCCATGGGTGTTCAGCTGCTGCCGAGCAGTGCTCTCACAGAGCCAAGGCCTCTCCAGTTTCTCATGTTGCCCGGCCAGTGAGGAGCTGGGGGTGTGCCAGGAGGGGACACAGCTGGGACAGGTGACCCAGGCTGCCCAAAGGGATGTTCCACACCATGCAGTGACATGCTCGACAGTAACAGCTGGGGGAAAGGAGGAGGAATGGGGGGCACATTTGGGGTGATGGTGTTTGTCTTCCCAAGGAACTGCTACATGTGAAGGGCCCAGCTCTGCTGGGAGCAGCTGACACCTGCCTGCCAGTGGGAGCAGCAACTGGATTCCTTCTTCTGCTCTGCTCGTGCGTGGCTTTTGCTTTACCAGGTGAACTGTCCTTGTCTCAACCCATGAGTTCTCACACTTCTACCTTTCTGATTCTCTGATTCTCTATATCTAGTCTGAAGTGGCTGTTTCACTACTAAAGAGAATAACACAGGAGTATAATGACTGCTTCTAGTAAGGTACAATTGACACTTTTTACCCTTAAAGTATTGGCAAAGATTAACTAAATCATCTCCAGAACTTCCAATCACGCATAGCCAAAGTAATTTCAAAAGTTTCCCAGACATTCAAGCCAGAATTTTCTTGTATTTTGGCAAGACTTCAAGACCTCTGCAAGCAGCTCAGACAGATTTTTAGTAAATGCTATACTAAGGCAAGGGATTCAGCTGCTTTTCCTAAACCTTCAGTGGTATGGTATTCTGGAGCAATGGTATTCTGGCTGTATTCTGGAGCAATGAGGGCAATGAGATATGGATCACACATTTGTGTTTCATTTCTTTGGTTTCAACTATATATTTTTAATGTAATCCAAAATGGAGAAAGCCTTTTGCAAAAGATGGAGCCATTCAGTTCCCAAAGTGCTCCCAAATTGCTCAGCTGTATGCCACAGTAGCTCCAAGTTTGGAGGGGTGAGAAGGACGACATGCAAGCAGCTCATGTCTAGAAAGATATTTGCACTGAGCTGGAGTGACCCATTTCCCATGAAATGAGAAAGGACAGACAGCACATTACCCAGAGAGGCTGAAGCATGGGATAATTCTGGGAAATTCCCCCGAAATCTGGAGATATTTTAAATCAAACTGAGGTCAAATACAGATGCCTTGTGCAGTGGCTGTGATACCTCGACAGCAAGTGAGGTATCACTTCTCTATAGCTAGCCGTGAAACCAAGGTAAACACCTTTTCACTCAGGGGTGTACCTATTTAACAGCATCATTCAAGAGATTAAATTTCTGCAATGTGAATGCAGCTAAGCCTGTTCAAGCATGCTGAAAAGGGGACTGCCCTGTGCCAGTGTACCTGTACCAGATGTTAGGCCCACACCCTTACTGAGAGGTTGGCCTGTCCTGAAAAAATTGCATCTGCCTGGCTGCTAAATCTTGTCTCTGGTTCACAGTGAAATCACCTTGTATGGGCACATATTAAAAAAAAAAAAAAAAAAAAAAAAAAAAAAATTAAAAAAAAAATTAGGAGATTAGGAGATGTTAGGAGAATGAATGCGTGGTGGAGGTAGGGTCTGATGCTCCTCTCTGTGCAGATTCAGGACTGGAACATCTCTCAGGAGACTGTTGCCTAAAGTATTTATCACTAGGGAAGGAGTCATGACAGGAAGCATAATTCTTGCAGATTTTTTTAACATTTACATCTCTTTGAGCCCACACATAAATGGAGTGAGAATGATGCTCTCACCTACTGAACCATAAACCATTTTCACTCATTTGGTCTTTGTCTCAGTGAATCTTCAAGTATTTTAAACAGCAAGGAGGACAAAAGCACCTTTCTCAAGGATAATTACATAATGCACCTGCATCAGAAGAGGGACTCATATTTAATTGGTTTAAAGAAGAAAAAGAAGGCAGTGGCAAACAATGGAATTATAAATCTATTATTTGAGATCATTCTCTGACAATAAATCAATGACTGCATCCCTTAGTTCCATTTTCAGCCTCTCTAAACTTCCTGGTACCCCTTAATTGGTTTGATTCTCCTATTGATTTCTACAGCTTGCAGGGGTCAGAAGGGTTACCAAGCTGTCTCTCTCCTTAGCCCATTCAGTGTTCGCACCCACTACATAATAAGCCTCTTGGTTTTAAAATGTTAACTTACTCTCTTTCAATATTTGAAAGAAGGCACCAAAATCAGCACTGATTATATAAGGAACCCCTTGCCTGTAAAAAAGCTAGATTTTAACATAGCTTTTAGTATTGCAAAACACTGGAGGACTCTATTAGAGGCATTTGGGCATGGCTGAGTTTTACTTACACATTTCAATATTTATGTCTGGAGGAGAGAAGAAGAAAAAAAAAAGGGGTAGAAGGGGAAATATAACAATTATTCAGTACTTAGTTGCCTGAATTTCAGATGACAGTAGATATATGATGGTGTCCCTCCCCTCCATCATTGCCGTCACCCACAAGGGTTGCTGATAGACATTAGGAGGTTCTCTCAACTATAGCAGTGCTAATGGATGCCATTTTAATGCTGTCCATCACAACAAATTATAATAATTTACAGCTCATCCATGGAGAAGTAGGGACAAAGCAGAGATTAGTAATCGAAATAGTGCAGTGGCAATTAAAACACTTGTGGTTAGCAGCTGCTGTAAGTTGTTCGAAATCAGTATTTACATAAACAAGGGCTTTCCTGTAAGGAAAGGGGCCTGTGTGCTGTGCAGGTTTTGTTGTGTTCATTTCTGGTTTCTAGGTATCCACAAATGTAGACTTTCAGCTGCATGATAATATTTACTGCTTCTTCCCATGAAGATCTGCTTTATAGTGTTTGCATGACTGGGTCTCCCCATATAACAAAGGAACTAAACTACCCTGGGGAATAAACTACATTTTAAACTTGTAATTCAAGTACAGACATTCAATTTCTCATATACTTTTTGAAAAGTCTTCCTTAGGTATTCTGAGATTCATTCTAAGATTGTCTCCTAAAGAAATCTGTTTGGCCTTCAGACCTTCAAGGTAATTCCTGCCTGAAGGATAGGATTTGTCTGAAATCCCCCTCTATCAAATTGCCTTCCATCCCTGAGGACAAGCAGAGCACTAGCCTTGCCAGATAAGGGCTTATCACTGGCAGATTTCCTTTTCTGATTGCTCTTGGTATTTTCCAGACAGAAATAAAACAAAACAAAGAGAGAATAAATACTATTTTAAGTATGTCTGTACCTACTACTAATTAATCGGTTTCCTTGCCAGTTCCATACCCAGTATTCTCAAGAAAGATCTGCGTACCAAGAGTGGGGCTAGGGCTGGGAGCTGGGCAGCTGGAGGTGCCAGGCACTGGGAGATGGACGAGACAGTGGGAAGGGGAAAGGTGATGTGGTCTGTGGAGGAAGGGATGTTTCGGCACCTGGGTACCAGTGTGAGGGTGCCATGGCAGGGCAGGTGTGTTTGAGAGGCATGCCATGTGAGACAACGCAGGCATGGGAAGCTGATATGGGTTCCTCAGTCTAGTGGACGTGACAATTTGGGGAGAAGAGGATGTTTCTAGGAAAAGCAGAGAGTAGTATTAGAGAACATATTAATTCACTTCATAAAGACATCCTCACCCCCTTTACCCTCTCTGCATTAACCATATTCTTATAACATATATCCTAGGTAGGATGGCTTTGCTACTGCTCTGTAGTAGACTGAGAAAGACTGAGAAACAAATATAAATTTCTTGACAAAAGCCAGTTTTCAGTGCCTGCTGACGCTGAAAGACAAGGCAAGACAATGCACTAATACTATATCTTTACATCTTTTTTCTATAGGAAAATTCTGTATCGGAAGCAAACCAGAGAACTTTCATATAAGGGAAAGAAGAAACGAGAGAAGGAAGCTATGAACTGAACACTGCCAATTAAGTTATCAGATGCAACTACGTAGACCAGTAACATATTAGAAATACTTTTGGTTACCTTTTGTAGAGCAATGACTGTGACTTGACTGCTCTCTGTAAGTATCTGGAGAGAATGAAGCCTCCTCAGAGCGCAAGGTTCATTTTTTTCAGTAAATTAAGGCATTTAATCTAAATGTCATATTACAGACAGGCAATAAAATCTACCAGGGAGAAATTAAAACTGAACAATGCAACTTGATAAAGCGTGTATCTTTCATGTTATTTGGCAGTTAATGATTCAAAATAATACATTAGAAATGTACTACTTTCTCTATCATTTGCATTTTTAAGACTGCATGTTTTTCTTAAAAAAAAAAAAAAATCTCTTGAAGGAAAGTTTACAACTATGTTGTACAGGATGTCATAACCAAAGGAACACAATGGTCCCTCTCTGCCTTTAAAATGCATAATTCTATTACCAATTTGCCATCTAGCCAGAAATATCAATTTGTTGGAAACTTCTTCACAGTTGCCTGGGGAATTCTGACACATACCTTTCATCCATTTTAATTCCCTTGGACAACTTTGCAAAGCTTGACTAATATATTTTTTTCTTGAAATGCTTATCTTCTGAGCCACACATCATTTGGTTTGATCTCTAGGCTGGCAATGACTGCACTATGGAAAATATACAACAACAGTTACTATTATGGATTTCCATATCACAGTCTGCCTTGCGTGGAATGGTCTCATATCATATCCAAGTTGGAACGGACCCACAAGGATCATCGAGTCCAACTGCTGGGTCCCCAAAGGACCACCAAAAAAAAAAAATAATAAAATAAAAAAAAATCAGAGAATGTGTCTGAGAGCATTGTCCAAACTCTTCCTGAATTCTGCAAGCCTGGTGCCGTGACCACTGCCCTGGGCAGCCTGTCCCAGTGCCCAACCACCCTCTGGGTGCAGACCCTTTCCCTAACCCCCAGCCTGACCCTCCCCTGTCCCAGCTCCATGCCGTCCCCTCGGGTCCTGTTGCTGTCCCCAGAGGGCAGAGCTCAGCTCGTGAGGGAGCTGCAGGCCGCCATGAGGCCTCCCCTCAGCCTGCTCTGCTCGAGGCTGAGCAAACCCAGGGCCCTCCACCACTCCTCAGACGTCTTGCCCTCCAGATCCTTTGCCATCTTTGTGGCCCTCCTTTGGACACTCCCTAACAGTTTTATATCTTTCTTTTGCTGTGGCACCAAAAACTGCACATAGTGCTCGAGGTGAGGCTGCAGCAGCTCAGAGCAGAGCGGGACAATCTCTTTCCTCACCCATCTAGCAATGCCATGCTTGATGCACCCCAGTGTACAGCTGGCCCTCCTGGCTGCCAGGGCACACTGCTGGCTCATGTTCAGCTTGCTGTCGATCAAAACCCCCAGACCCCTTCCTACAGGGCTGCTTTCCAGCATCTGTCCCCCAGTCTGTACATATAACCAGGGTTGCCCCTTCCCATGTGCAGAGCACTACACCGCCGCCAACAGCTTTCCACTGTTGCTCACACAGCAACCTGAAGCATCATCAGACAGGTGTAATAGCTCTGTTTCCCTGTTGCAAGAGCAGCTCTTGTTCCATCCTCACAGTTTTTGACAGAGGGAGTCCACTGTCCTGATATGATCTTTTCATTTGATTTTCTTTTCCTGTTCAGTGATATACCAGACTTATGTGATAAAGTGTCAAAGTCACTGCTCTGTGCTTTTTGATTCCTTATCATTGATTAATGATACTCATAGACTTTTGCCTTTTCTTATTTTTTCTTTTTCTTTTTTTTTTTTTTTTTCTCTATTCTTTGTATTTTCTGATTCATTCAGATGTGTGTGATAAAGACTCAAAAATGTCAGCATTGCTCTACATCTATTACTTTCCCAAAGATCTCGCTTTCACGCTGGATCTCTGTTTGTCCCTTTCAGAGATCCTGGACTTGGGCTGTCTCTCTTACTGATGCCTTGCATTATGTTGGCCAAAATTTCTGTAGCCAAAAAGTTTAAATCCTAGCATTCCCAAATCAAAGACAAAGCAATGTCTCCTTATAGCTGACAGCATTTAGGTTTGGTAAATCTCAGCATGCAAAAGTTCTCAATAACTTTGTTACTGAAGTGCATAAATCCTCACTGCATTTATATCCTGATGATCTACTGGTATTTATGGTTTCATCACTAAAGGATATGAGGATTGATTGGAGATATCTCAGACTTTAGTCAAGTGTACAATACCTGCACCTCGGTCACTGGTAGCTTATGGCAGATGCTTTTCTAACTGGCTTTGTGCATTGTGTCTACCAGCCCTATAGTTTTCTCTGTCCATTTCCTCTGTTTTATGGATGGAAGCTGAAAGTTCCTTCTTCTCAGTGATGGTCTCCTCTGTTATGTGACTTCCCTCTGCTGCCAGTTTTGCTCATTCAGACCTACTCTGTACCATCACCATAACAGCAGCTTTTACTGTGCCTGTGTGGTAGTGTCTGATTGTCCCACTTCTGAGACCTCAAAGCAAGTTGGGCACCAGACAGATGGGACATAAGATCTCCCAGGCCTCCCCAGCCCCTTGCTGGCCTTCTCACAAGTGTTCTGAATGAGCATATGCCCAGGGTTATCCCTGCCTACAGCAGCCCCAGACTGCTGCTATAACCACAAATCAATGCAGCCTTGCTGCTGTCCTTTTTATCAAACTAGTGTAATGCTTGCTTGATGTTGTGTGATGGCAGCTGGGACCAGTGCTGGGGTGAGTTTTGTTCATTATCTTCATCAATCACAGTGAAATCTCCAGGTTTGCAGATGGTACCAAGCTTTAACAGAAAATAATAAAATTTAAACCATGCCAGATGCTGGTGAGTGGAACTGACAGGTCCAAGACAGGAAGACCTTGGATCTTCAGGTGCTCTGAAATCATTGACTAAACGTGCAGAAGTAAACAAGAAAGCTGACAAAATGTGCATCATCAGGAATTATACGGAGTTAAAGACAGAGTTTTACTGCTAGGTTGTTGGTGGATATGAGGAAAAGTGTTTCTAGTTTGCTGTTCTCACAGTTCTAGTCCACTAGTGATAGGTGGTGAATTTTATTAACTTGCCTATGCTGAGTCTATTTTGCTGTGATGATAATTGGTGAGTGATCTCCCTGTCCTTACCTCAACTCTTGAACCCTTTTATCAAATTTTCTCCCCTATTTTTTTTTTTCTTTGAAGTGGGGAAGTGAAAGAGCAGTTGTGGTGGAGTTCAGCTGCATAGCTGGGTAAAACCGCCACATTCCCCCCCTTTTTTTTTTGATTTTTTTTTTTCACACAGCCAGGGCCTGTCTGGCACAGCTAGAGCATGGTCTCATTTAGCAGACCTTCTGGATTCAACCTAATTCTTGCCAAGCAACTCCAGTATCTCTGCACTGTACTTCCCAAGGTCCCACTCTGTTTATTCATATTTTCTATAATGAAGAGTTAACAGTACAAAAATTTCCCCTGAGGTTGATGTTCCAGTTTTTGTGAGGCTGAGATCTGTTTAATGTAAAAAGAAACAAATAGTGAAAGATTTTGCTCTGCCTTTGTCACTTTAAAGCAGTAGAAACATTAAAGAATGGGGAAGTAAATCTCAAGGTCAAAAAAACTATTGTCATTGTATGGTCAACGTTATTTTCATTCACAATGTTTCTAGCAAGAATGTGCCTGACATAATACTGCAGGAGTGATGTAGATGTTCTTAATACCTCTGGAAATCCAGCCCTGTGCTGCTTGGAAGAGCATCGGGTATCCTACTGTCAGACCCCCCTGTGCAGGATGGAGTCAGGAACCTCATCAGAGTCAGGACATGTCTCAGGAAGCAGAGCTGGATTATTTCACTAGGAGCAATGTGCCAAAGCCTTTCAGAAGTCATGCTGGAAGAATGATATAAGATTTTTTTTAATTATTTTATTATTATTATTATTATTTATTTATTTTTTATAGTCTGGGGAAGGCATTCTGAGCCCAGATGGCTAAGGGAAAAGAAATGACCTTGTGTAATAAAGTCCAGGGTTTTGGTATTCAGACACATGTGGCTTCAGGAAGGAAGATTTCAATGCAGATTTTGCTCTTGGAGGTTCCAGACTTTCTCCTATATCTCAAAAGGTACATTTTTAAACCTGTTGGAAAACAAACCAAAACAAACCAAAACAACCAACAAGAAAAAACAACTTACACAGTAGCATGGGACAAGAACCTAAAGGACAAAAAAAAAAAGTGATTTGAATATTTCTGATCTGGAAGTAAATTGATCCAGGCAGGAAGACTGCTGTCTGCCATATCTACACAAGAGAAAGCAAAGAACAATATTTAATCAGAGGACAGATACCTTGATTCTTCTCTATAATGTCCCCAGGGATCATTTGTGGTACTTGGAATTACCTATTCATTTACCGACCACAATACAACAGCTGTGATATGTAACTGTCGCTTTTATGTTTCCCAAGTGCCAATCAGGGAAATCTTGGGATTCACAGGACTCTGGGGAATAACCACTTCTCATACTGTGAGACAGAGTGGATTGATTGTAACTTGATTTCTTCTCTGTTTCTGTCAGTGCAGCTGAAGATTAGATAGGGAAATCTGAAATTCATGATTGAGCAGTGCCCTAAAGTTCAAAAAAGCCAAAAATGCAAAATCACTGGCACTGCTTCTGCTTAAACCCAGGCAGACTGCCAGTTCCTACAGAAAAGGAGATTAAGAGATGTAAGAATTACCAAGTTCAAAGGTAGAATTCAACCACAAAGCACTGAGCCCAATTCACTGCATGTGGGTAGGTCCTGTGGGAAAAATGGGGAGTCAACTAGCTCAAGGAAAAGACTTTGTAGAAAACCAACACAGGTTTCTGCCTAAACTTTTCTGTGCTTGGTTCAGCGTACTTCAGTAACTGTTCCCAGGCTCAGCAGCAGTATAAAATGCCTGCATGTTTCCTTCCAATGAATAGAGATGCTCATTTAACTGAAGGGTTTAAGAAGGTGGTGTCATCCCAAAAACACATTCACCATCTGATTCAAAGCACTGAACTGCTTTGTCTGCCCAAAGCAGCAAATATATATATATATATAATAACATACATATAATGTAGCACCTTTCTGCATTATGTGGGAAAGTTAATGTTTTCATTTATGCCATTTTACTTGCCATTTTGGCCCCTCCTTTCTCCCTGAAATGGCTCAAGCTGTCCATTCCTGGCTGTCCCCGTTCTCCTTTTTGAGCTGGCTTTTTACAGCCCACCTTCACACCAGGTTTGCATTTTTCCTCCCTGATGCCTGGTACTTCTACCCCAGTACAGATGACCTCAAACCATGGCATGTGTCCACTGTTCAGCCAGGGACTGCCCTGAAGGAAGAGCTAGCCCATGCAGAGGAGGCAGTCACTGTTCCCATTGGATGTGGTCCCAGCTGAACTGAGGTGGAGGGCCTGACCTGCCTGGATTTTGAGGAGATACATCAATCAGAGGAGCTCATACTTCAAAATTAGATTGTAACTCATGTTCAAGAGCTCAATGCATCCACCACATCTGTGTTTTGAGCAGGGCATAGATGACTTGAGGGCAAAGAATTTCCCTGAGCCTAGCATGACAAGACCACTTGATTGTGATTAATATGAAAGGGCTGAGATGCCTCAGGAAACAAGAGAATTAAAAACACACTGGCCTGGGGAAATGTCATTTCACCAGAAGGAGGGGACACACAGGCTTTTTTCAAGTCTTCACCTATGCAGTAGTATCACAAAAAAATATTTACACAGTTTTAATACTAACATTTGATTTGTAACTGCAACTCCAAGAGCAGAAATAATCCACTTCTGAGTCTGAAGTTCTCTGTGAATATTCACATCATGGCATTTCCAATAATATGCTTCTGATCTGTTCTTCCCATCCTTTTCATTTCAATGACAAAATTACAGTATTTTCCCTAGTAGAGGATGAAAGAAAATACCAAAATATTAGTATATACTTCTATGACTGTATTTGTGGCCAAGACATTTTCTTGCTACTTTAGCAAAAGTCATTGTACGTAGCAAAACAGCCTACACACTGTATAACTGCAAATGGTTTGAAATTACATGCTTGTACTGTATTCATATTTCAAAAAATATGCATTCATTTCATTGTATCATTCTCAACATCATTTTTTGTTGTTGTGTCCCATCTCCTAACTAAGAGAAAGCCAAGTGATGACACAGTAACATGAAGCAAAAAATGTTTCACGGATTTAACAAATTGTGATAAAGTTTTAAAATGTTTAATAATTATTTTCTGGAATAAAAGTTACCATGCAAGTTTTCAAAACCAAGCTTCCTGTGTTTGATTAACGTAGAAGCGTTAATACTGATTTCTGTTATTTTAGTAGAAAATTGATATTCTTGGTCTACTAATTAATTCAGTAACCAACTAATACCAAATATTAGCAACTCTAATTGCTAATTAGTTGCTAACTCCAGCAACCCTTCTTTGCAGGGTTCATGAGATGGCCTGATGGCTTGATGACCTGATATGATTCTCTGCCTCACATTGGGATGACTGCAAAATGAAAGAGTATTGCTGGATGAGTCAGTAAAGTACCTAATCCTGAACTCCCTTTTCAGCAATTCTTTAATGTCATTGGTGCTTGAAGTGACTGTGCACTGATGAACAGAGGTAGGACAAAATGCACTTGGATATTTAGGGAAATGGTATCAAATATATATATTTTTTCATTTATTTAGTTACTTGCTTATATACACATACATTTATAGAAATGTTGGGATGAATCATTACTTAACACTTCCATTTTAGTAGATTTGCTTCTAAAATGAAGTGGAGAGAAGGATGTAGCAATTGCACTCCTTCCTTGTGAATTGGCTCTTGTGAATCCTACCTTGCCACTGTAGGTCAGAGAGAAAATACCACACAATGTACCACAAAGAACATTGAATATTCCCTCCTGACTCCATTGGTGCTGCGGGAGAAGTGATGGGATGTGTGACAATAACAAGGCATCATAGGCAGTTGCTTCCTTCTCACAAAGAACACATGACATCACTAGAGGAGACCCTTGTCCTAATACTGAAGACCTCTGTTCAATGGTGCTTCCTAGAATCATTTCTGCCTTGCCCAGCCTGCCTTCCTGTAGCAGCATTTAAGGAACAGTACACAAGTCTGTGTTGTTGTTAATCACCTTTGGCTGGCCAGGAGACTGCAGACCTTACAGCATTCATCCATGACTCTGTCTCTGCCAGGTTTGTCTAGGTAGTGTAACTATTTTAAGTCGTTTGCTGAGCAGCGCTGCTGATGGAGGGAACGTCAAATGCCTTGTTGCAAGATTACCTCAAATAGGTATGTTTTTTTCTTTCATTTATTTGTTTTGTATACTTATACTACAAAGAACAATTAATTTCCTTTCTACACAGAAAAGTGATGTAGTGAGATCTGGTATTTCATTATTTCTGTGCTATCTCTGCCTTTCAGTGCTAATCAACTGCCTTTCAGTGCTAATCAACAGCATAGAATAACAAACAAACAAATACCTACATAGATGAGCAGGAGTTTGCATACATTCCATTGAGTTATAGACAAAAAGAGCTTATGACTAACTAATATGCTTTATGGTAAAAACATTTGCTGATTCCAGCATACACTGGAAATGTACGCTCGATGTACTCAGAAGCTTAGAAACGAGTCACTTCTTTTAGAAGAGGAAATAAGCATCCAGCAATTGTCAGGCTAACAAGCTGTTCTGATTTTCTTTTATTTGTGAAGACTCTTCCAGGCAGGCCTGGAAAAGATTTGAAGCCATACAAGTGAGGTGTGCAAAGATAGAGGCATTAACAAGGTTTAACTTACTGTCCTCCCAGGATGAGTCTTTCCATATCACCATGTCTGCAGAATCTAGCTGTTCTTCAAGACTCTTCTTTCCAGCAGGTCTTGACCCCTTCAGGTCTCCTAACCCCCACAAACCTTTGAAAGGAACCCCCTGGAAATGGCACAAAGCTCCTGAGGACACAAGCTGACCCAAATGGGTAGAAAGAAGGCTATTCCCCCACCCAACACCTGTGCACAAGGACGGTGCAGGCAGCAGAGTCAGGGAGGTGCAAGCAGACTGGTGGCTGTGACTATTACATTTTAAACCTTTCCCTTTCCCAGGGGAACTGAACTCCAGCACCAGCACTGATTTCCTGAGCTTTTGCTGGGGTTGCCCTCTGCTGGGCCAGGGTGAGCTCGGCTCCCATAGCCATCCTGCGGGCATCAACTAAACAACAAAATCACTGTTACCAACACTGCTGGCTGTTACCTCCCTCTCTGCCTCGATGGTCCCTCTCTGAAAAGTGACTACTAATGGTAACAGTGATTTTGAAATCAGGACTGTCTTTCTCTGCAGGAGAGACTCTTTAGGTCTTTGCTCTTCTCTCTGCCAGTCCCACCTTATAATAACGAGGACAGACACACATTCATAAACTCCAGCTTGAATGGGAGAATGGATGGCAGATCTCTTTTAAGGTGCTTCGCTGGTTATCATGTGTTTGTATGGAACATACAGGTGCCTTCGAAGACTTTGCATAACAATGCTATTATTTATGAACTGTGGCATGCTGGATCTCCAGACCTGTCTGCACAGGCTGTGACTCTATCAGGTAACATAAATATAGGCAGGTTGGGTTAGGGATTGAAAGGAGGACATTTGGATCCTGAAGAGAGGCAGTAGGTAGTGTTCTTCCTTCTGAGTCTGTCTGATGTTGAATCTCAGAATGGTTTAGGAATATTAGGTTATGGTCCCCTTAGTTTTATTAAACGAGACGTCTGAGCTTTCTCCATGCACCTGGGAGAGCACAGGAAAATCCCAAGTAAACTCTAGCTTTGCTGGTCTATGATTTCCTACTACATATACATTTGCCATAATAAAGGATTAATAGGCTCGACTCCTGCTCCCTCCCCCCCCCCCACACACACTTTTTTATTAATATTTATGTATGTCCTATTGTTGTGAAGTGCCCTCTGCAATTTCAGCTGCCCTTCATAAAGCTCTGTGTATCTTGGTGTGAACTGTAAGAGGTGGGGTGGTGGGGTGTATTACTAATCAGCTGCCAGCAATTACAGTAGCAAACTATTTCATATATAGCTAAAGTGATTTTTCTTGCACATAGGTTTCTGGCAGCGTGCTAGTACCCTTGACTCATCTGTAACATTTAGACTTTTAAAGTATTTCACAAACGTCAGTTGCAACTATCAGCTCATTCAATACTTCCCTTCAAAAAATGTTGCAGGTGGCTAGGAGTAATTTCTTGGAATCCGAGACACATGCTAGCTTATGATCATTACAGTTTTCCAACCAGTTTTGCATCATTTGCCAGGTGTTAGCTGTAACCGGTCCCTAATGCAGGGCATTTTACCAGAGTGGTTTAGTGCATACAGCTTCACAGCTAAGTGCCTCGGGACACTTCTCAAATGTTTGTGCAGTGGGCAATCTGATAGAGCTGATCAGAGTGTTTGCAGTTCTACTTTGTTTTGTTATTGACTAGAATTTCAAGCTGAGTCTTAATAGGGGAAAATTAGTGACTGAACAAGTGTGTACACTCCCCCAGATATGAACCACAAAACTCCAGGTAACCAAGCAACATCCAAACCAACCCAGTGACTTCTGATTTTGAAGAACAACCTGCCTAAAAATCATAAAACATCTGTATTTATATATGCAGATATTACTTGGAAAACTGCATCTCTTACTCATAGGAGAATTATTGTCTTATTTGCAAGCAGTAGTTAAAAAGAAGCTTTGATTATCTTACCAAATTTCTTAAGGCTGCAGACTTTTGATTTCAGGGTGAGATCAGAGCAGACTGAAGTAATGCTTTAGAGAAAGGTACTTAAAGAAAGGGCAGAGCTAACAGACCCCTCTGTACGTCTTTCTTTCATATCGTAACACTACTAATGACAAGCTAAGTATGACAGGAACCAAGGGACAGATTGGTCTCTTATATGTGATCTTTTATCCTTATGCCCAATTACCATACCCTTTCACATAGCCTCTTCTCATAAATTACTTTCTGCAAGATTTGCAGGACAAAGCCTGTTGGGAATTTGATTCCAAAATGAAGGAATTAGGATTTGGTGAGACAAATTCAGCATGCTGTATGCAGACCTTTTATTGATGTACTTATCTTGATTCTTCAAGCCCAGAAACCTGAATAAGTGTTTTAGCAGTGTGTTAACAACTCACATTTATCTTGGCTCATAAAAATGCAGCCAGAAGAAATACAGAAAACAATTTTCTTTAAGGAGGAGAAGCATTTACAGGTTTAGATTTGTTTAGTGGGTATTTAATGCAGGCAGAAAAGACGATTCAGCAAGACAGGAGTGAGATAAAACCTGTTTTGGTTCCTCTTGGATAAAGAGACATGCTAGCAGTGGCTAGACCTTTGAAAACATACTAATTAATTGTTGGATAGCTGTTTTTTTGGCTTTTTCTGATCTTTGATTATCCCAGAGAGCCCTGGCCTGCTCAAAGCACCCCATGGTACTCTTGTACAGTGGAGTATTTCTTAGGGAAACACTATGTTTGATTTTTCCTGAACAGAAGGTACTGCTTTGGCTCATGATATCCAAAGTTATAAACCACTTCCTAGCACCTACAGTATATGTACATGCGTGTGCATTTAAATACGAAGTTTGATTAAAAAAAAAAAAAAAAAAAAGTGTTTTTTTATGCTTGGCAAGTTAAAATAAATAATATATGGAATCCTGCCTGAAGAGGAGGCACAATGCACACAGAAGTGCTGGTAAACTCTCAAGTTTTGTTTGTTAGCTATTTAGGAAGAGGGATGTGGGAATGGAGACCACCTGTGTCTGGGTGGAACTGGCTCTAACATAGGGTAGTTCCTGGGCTCTGCTCACAGAGGTCAGCTCCGTAGCTCCTCCACTGCAAAAACCTTGCCATGTAAACTCAATACATCTGCTTATGTAGGTAAGAGACTGTTCCATATTTTTATTTAAAGTCTGTTAGTAGTGTGGCCATTCATTGACTTGTGACGCATTAACACAGATCTTGAAAATTAAAAAAAAAAAAAGTCCAAAAATCATTTACCCTGTCCTCTAAGAATTCAACAACACAGAGTGAAAGTGTGAAAGGGGGTACACTGAGCATATTAGGTACTTACACTAGATCTCAGGTTCAGTTTTAAGTGCTTTTTTTATTATTATTATTATTCACAAACTGGAAAGCCCAAAGAGCTCAATCTGCCACTCAGGTGCCTGTTTCACAGCCATAGGCTAGCTGCTGAGTCTGCATTACTCTTGTGAGCATCCAGGCATTGCCAGATAGGATCAGGCAGCTGAGCAACTATTTTCTGTTTCTCCCATAGGCCCAGTCTGTAGCATAGGAGCAGCTCTCCCTCTTCTCTCCACAGCCCAGCTTTCTTTCCCATTTGCATCAGGATGTCTGACAGGACATCAGCCCCATAGCAGTCCTTGATCTCAGTCTCCTCATTATTTCCTGGGTCTTTTTAAATACCCCAGGGCCTACTGTCTCTCACTTAAAAAGCAGGGGAAAGTTTGACCTTTTGCCTGTGACTTTGTGGGCAAAAAATTTCAATTAAAAAATGCAATATATATTTATGAAATTGCTCAATATATGGATCACTTGAATTTGTTGGTCTGCCTTGATTACTGAATATTCTTTACAGCTGCAGTTTTGACTTTCTGCAGTCCTATATGGGGGTAGGCTTAGATATATGTTTTCAGCTGAGGTAGCAAAGGATATTGTTGTAACAAGGAGGCATGGCCGTTACGTGGTGTTCATTGACCTGAAAAGCCATGCTGAGTGAGCACACGGTGGTTCAGGCTCCATCACAGCATTGCCTGTGGTGTGTGACTGCCCCAAACCATGTGATTGGCTTAGCTTTTACTCATAATAATTTCTGGTAATTCAAACAGAAATGTAAGTGTGTTTGGATGATTCTTACACACATTGCATTCTGTATTTATTCTGTATTTGATTCGTGGACATCCTCACCTCTAGCAGCTACATCTCTCAGCTGGTCACACACACACGCCACAAATGTTCCAGGCTCAAAGCTCTGGGCTATCTCCCTGGCTGCAACTCTGTGCTGCCTTTGGGACTCCCAAACATGACATTTTTCACTCAGAATATTACCATTTCCATTAGTTTTGTTTTAGTATTCTTAAGTGGATAAGCTGCTGCTTCTTTTTAGTGTAGTGTTGACCAGAGCTCTC
Source organism: Anas platyrhynchos (assembly GCF_047663525.1). NCBI lineage: Eukaryota > Metazoa > Chordata > Aves > Anseriformes > Anatidae > Anas > Anas platyrhynchos. Next base: position 142,057,087 of record NC_092588.1, read on the forward strand.
CACAGGATATTGTTGAAGATGGCTATGGCCATGGGGCCTGACAGGGCAGGGGTTGAGCTTCACCCAAGTGCATCCTCCCATGCTTTGGTGTTTTCAACCTAGCTGACTCACTTCATACTCAAGAAAGCGTGCCAAAACCAGGGTAGCAGGATAAACTGGGAGGTTGGTCTAACAGAGAAGTTTAGGCCCAAGGCTAATGTGGTAGAGCTGATTTATCTGAGATTACATTCTGCAGTTTGAAAGAAATGATCTTAGCAGCTCATACTGACAGAGTGCAGCTCTGAGGCTGAAGTTAGGAAGCAAAGTTTCTTACCTAAATTGTGCTTAAGATCCTGACCTTCTATAGGGCACAGATTAAAAAGCGAGATAATAAATTGCAGAACTTCAAGCCTGAGTGACAGATGAAGCACTTAGCTGAAGCCTCTAGCTAGCTGCAAATGCCTTTATTTTCTGTACACTTGAAACAAACTTAGGCCTTTAAAAGGGAAAGTTATTAAGGCAAACCTGACTTATGTAGCTAAACTGCAGACATGGTATTGAATCCACAGACACAAGGAGTCATTTTTTTTTAGTTGAAAAAATGGCTGTGGGGCATCAGATAAGGTTCAGCTGGAAAGGAAGCCGTTGCTGGGTAGCTTTATGTAGCCAAAATCAAGAGGTGCCATTTTGGATCTTTCAAACCAAGAAAGTAGTCAATTAATTTTTGCCCCAGAAGCTGCCTTGCTCCTGGCTCTACAATGGGAGAGCACAGCAGAATTATGGTAAGACACAAAACCCCTGACATTTTAGCTTGCCAGAAGGAGAAAGATTAAGGTCTAGCAAAAAAAAAAACAAACCCTGCATGACGGATGCTGCTTGAATTACTGAACTGCTAGCTGGATGACAACTGGAAACAAATAGTATTTATTGGCAAGAAGCTATGAAATGACACTTTAAAACCAGAAATAGCCGAAGAGTAACTTCTGTGCTGTAAATAAGCATGCACGTGTTATGATGGGAATCATAACTTTAATCATACTTTAAATAAAGAGTAAACAAGTAAATATATATATAAAAAAAAAAAAAAAAAAAAAAAAAAAAAAAAAAAACTTGTTTTACCAAAGCAAATGTAATCAATGTTTTTTTCTTGATTTTTTTTTTTTTTTTTTAATACTGCCTTTTTTCAGTTTTGCCCTTGCAATGTGTATTTCAGGCTAAATGTTTGTGTTACTCATTCCCAGATTTTCTTAGAAGCTGGAATAATGCTGTTGTAATTTACCAATGTGATTCTACAAAGGAAAATTCCAGCAGAGGTAGAAGAGAGGGGATACACAGCAGTATCTTTATACCTGTACTGATTTTAGACTGCATGGTACTAGCAAGCTGAAAGTATTATTCTACTGGCTGTTGGTGTTGTTGCATGGTCCAGGTATCTGTAATGACTCAAACATTGACAATATTTTTTTTCTGCAACTGAAAAGATTTATTCTCTCATCTATAGATGAGAGATAGGCTTGTCACATTCCTATTAGCATTAGTAGGAGCTAGTTGCTAAAATGTTTTGATAATTATGAGCCAGGTCATTCATTAGCAATGCAGACCTAATTCTGCTCAGGAGACAGTTGTATGCTGCCTACAGACCTGTGTGAAATGTATAAAGATGGTGCTATGCACAGTGTCTTGTGTTGGATTCTTTGCAAGTTAACCTCTTGAAGAACTGATTGTAACGGTATCTTTGCATTGAGGAGTATTTCCTAAAATAATGAGTCTAAAATTTTGTCTTCCATATTTTTGTCCTAGTTCTATTGGTTCTAAATCTAGAAAAATTAAAATATGGAAAAATATTAAATATGGAGAACAGTAAACATAGAGGAAATAGTAAATAAAAATGTTCTGTTACCACTTTAGTGACACTTTCCTCTTTGAGAAAAAGGCATATTTTGTGCAATAGAGCACAAAAGCACAGGCCCTGATTCTGTTAGGAGTCTGTGAGGTGCTGGTGAGGAAACCCAAAACAACCAACCTGGATTATAACAAGCCTGAGCTTCTGGCCCAGGGTGAGAAATGTGAAGGAGACTCAAAGAAGACTGACACAATTTGGAAGGAATTTATCAAGCAGTTCCTATGTGAAATTTAAGAAAGGTACCACAGATGGGGCTTTCCTGGAAATCACATGAATCACTTTGATTTCTCCAAAGCTTTAAAGGCTGGAGATCACACATAATTTTGATTTGTCACTGCTTCTTTTACTATAGGCACTTTGGTCTGTGTTAGGAGGCTTCACCCATAGGTGCTTCTGCACTGAAGTTTTTACAGACTGTCACATCATCCACTTCCCAAGCTAAACAGATGTGGTTTAGTTCTCAGTTTTCCTTAGACTGAATTACACATATCTCATCTCAGATGATACAGCTTCCTCTCCGTGAAAGAAAGCACAAGGACTTCAAATAAAATAAAACAAAGAATGTGACTGCAGTTTGCTTTGAACCTTTCAATCCTGAATCACATGATAAAATTGGGATTGAACCTCAGCACTTGGTGAAACAATCTTTAAAGATTGGGAGTATGTCACTAAAGTAGTGAAGGCAGAGCTGTCAATTTCTAAAAGAGTTGAAGAGAGATAATGCATATACTCAGAAGAGGCAGGACTCTGGTTTATTGCTGTAACTGATCAAAACTCCCCTGCTTCTCTGACAAATCCATCCTAGTAGGCCTGCACAGGAAGACTTGGGTCAGGAAACTCATAATCATCCAAGCTTCAATACAGGCTTTCCAATAGACAGACTCTATAATGATGATATAAACTAGAACTACCTGTGGGGTTTTTGTGGTTTTGTGGTTTTGTTGTTGTTTGTTTGTTTGTTTTCTTTTGTTTGTGTGTGTTTTTTTGTTGTTGTTGTTGTTTTGTTTTTGAAAAAGTTCCTTGAAGGGTATTAACTCAATATTGTTTCATTCTGAAATGTTCTTTTTCAGAAAAACATAAGGGTTTTTAGAGCAGCCACTACCTTAGTGAACAAAGACCTCTGCCTCTATGTGAATAAATATGACCCTTTGTCTTGGTTAACTGCACCTGCCATCAGAGCAAACCTTGTAAGATGGTACTGCCATCTTCATGAATAAAGAACATTTGATTTATTTATTAGTTTGAAAGTGAGAAGATTCTGGGAATTTGCTGTGAAGCCAAAAGACTTTCTATTGTATCACTTGTTCTTCCAATTTGTATTAATGAAGCTGCAGAGAGAAAGAAACTAAGAGTTAGAGTCTTACATGAGCTATTTCCTCAGTTATTTTCCAAGCTGCCTAAGTGATCAGACTAAGTGATGGAGCCCTCTATATTCATATTCCTTAGCTAGTAGCTTACAACCTAAGTCACTCCAGGTTGTCACCTAAGTCCTAGGACATAGTCCTATGTAACATATGGCTAGGAAATGAAAATTTCAGGTTACATATGTGACAAACCTCATCAGCATCAGCTAGAAAGTGATTAAAAAGTTATTTCCTACCTTTTTTTCTAGTCACTATAAAGAAACAGAGGGGTAAGAAAAAAGCAAATACTCACCTCATGTACATTGATGTTTATCATTTTGTCCATGAGGGTGTACAGTTTAATGGTAAGGTAGGACATTCACACAAATAATCCATCCGAGAGGCTCTATACAGAAGGCCTGCATCAGTGAACAATACTTTGCCATTCTGAAAGATGAGGTTTTGTTTTGTTTTGTTTTGTTTTTCCCCCCATCATATCAGAAACTGTAGACCTCCTGCATGCTGATGAAATACTTTTTATAGTCCCATGGGCCTAGCTGTTCAATAAATTAAGAGGAGGAAATCCAAGACTTGTTATCTCTTCTCTCTAACACTACCTGAATTAATTGGCAAATTGTTCTCTGTTGCATAACAGGTGCAAAACACATCATATCCTGCACTTTGCTCCTTCCAAGACAGGTAGATGAGGTGCCCTGTTGCGTTCTGTGCAGAGGGTCTTCTATATTAGATTTCAAAATTGAAATCTTGCCTACTGTGTGTGAGCATGGAGATCTCTTCTGCCTAGTGCAATGTCTGGCAACAGGTTGATGATGATTAGTGTAGGTTGTGACACATTCAGAAATCCTATGAATAAAAAATGCCCCAAACTGTAAAGTATTGCTCCTTAATGTCATCATGTAGCTAAATGGGCAGCACATGAAATAACTGCGTTTCATTCAGTGATTTGTAACATCTTGTTTCTCAGAGAAGAAAGAGAGTCAGTCTCTAGCCCATTCCCAACCTGTCCAAATCAACACTGTCACCTTGAATGAGATCAGAATAAGGAATATAAATCCTAGTGGGTGCATCTGATCATCAGATACCCAAATCTGCTCCTCAACTAGAAAAAAGTACCATACCGAACTCCCTCATTCAAAGACAAATATAGTAACTAGCTGTTTGTTCCTTGCATGCAGTAGTGTTCTGAGCAATAAGCCAAATGAGATTTCACATAATGCATTGTGGAGCTCCTTCTCAAGTCAGACAGGTACTTGTAGCAGAGAATCAGGTTCACTGTCCTTTGAACACTCACAAACAGAGCAGTCAGGAGGTTTGCACTGCGTGGCAAGATACAGAAAAATATTTTGAATCTGTCCTAACCTGCAGCCCATTTATAAAAACTATTTTTTTTTCATATTTGCAGAAAGTTTGTAGGCAATTTTATGCTTGCTGCACACAGATCCTTTGATTCAAGCAGAACTGAAGGTATAAATCCGAGCTCAATTGTCAGATGCAAGCAGGGGAGGACGTGGGTGGCCCTGCTCTTTGATGTGTGTTTGTGGTGAGTGCTGGCCTCCCCCCGCTGTTCTGATTTCTCTTTCCCTCTGTGTCCTGTGGTGTCTGCTAAGTAAGGCAGTTGCCGTAATCAAAGCTAGAACCTCAGGACACAAAACCGTCTCCAGGAAAACAGCCTCTCCTGAACTAGGAGAGGTGATTGAGGATGGCAGTGCACACAAGATAGCAGCAGCAGCCCTGACCTCCATATGGCTTGGCAAAACAATCAAAAATTGCATTGTTGTCTCAATTGTATGTGAAAGCAATGATTAACTAGGGTGATTTAGCAAAAAGGGAACAAAGTAGACACTCTCAGCTTGTGCTGAGGATGTTCTCCCAAGACGAATGTGGCAGGCAACAACAGGACAGGAAAGGGCACAAGTGGCAGCAGTGGGAAGATGGGATTTCAGCATCTATGAACCAGACCTGTGGGCTATCCACTCCAGCACCTGATCTAGAGCAGCGAGCAATTATAGCTTCAACAAAGGAAGGTACACAAAGTATTGTAATAAGTAAAGATAGGATAGTTCAACACAATATAAAATACCTCAGCCCAACTCTTAATTGGGCAGTGGCTTAACATCTGAAATGAGAATTTATCTGGTCTTTCCACGCAGTGTGCACGTGGGTTCACAGTTGTGTGAGGTTAGGTGAGGGAGGTGGAAATAGCATTAGTTATTATAAATGATTATTTACTGCACATAGCTTACAGGAAGAGAACATTATTATGGTTGCAAAGCGAAGAACAGTCATTAGGACCAGCTGTGCTTAAGACTGCCATAGCACGAGGCCAGGTCATCTCAGGAAAAGCTGTTCTCAGTGCCCAGCTTCACAGCAACAGATGCAATAGCCCTACCTCTACTTCCAGCAATGCATTTCTACCACCACTTTCTCAACTCTGGAGTCACAGTGGTGTGGTGTGAAAGTTCAAAGTCCAGTTCAGTCAGGGATCTGCAAGGGAAAACCCATCACCTACATGAAGCTCATAATTTAAGGTGGATTGAAATTAAATTTTACTTTAAAAGATCAGACACTTCCTTGGTATTACATGTAGCAGCTGCAAAGGCTGCAAACTTTGAGCAGAAAAATTTATTCTATGGAACCTTTAACTCTGAACACCTTCATAAAGATGTTTTCATCTCTAAGACTAGAAACTTCCAGTTTTGGGCACATTTAGATCCATTATTGCTCCTCTAGTTTTTGTTTAGCAACCCTTTAAAAAAAAAAAATTAAAGGCAAACTAAAGATCTAATTCTGGCACTGAATAGCAGCTAGACACAGCAACTGCTGGACCATTATACTAATTGCAACTTAAATGTTTTAAAGAACAGCCAGGTAAGTTTACCTCAGCTTTGCAAAGGTATATTATTTAACAAACACACACAGTATAGTCTTCTTTGCCATCTATATAATGTAATGGAGGAAACAGAATTTTTTTTTGACTGTTGGTTTTGTGTTTTTGATTGTTGGCTTTCTGATTTAATCTAATTTAAATTTTGTTTATTGAAATCTGCAGGGCTTATCCAATCATTTTCTTTCTTGAGAACAATGTGCATTCCCATGTTGTTATGACAAAAAGTGATGGTTACATGGAATATGACCTAATGAAAATTTGGCCCTAAAGAAAATGTCACTGCAGAAATGCTGGAAACACTCTCCAGAAGCAGAGAAGAATTGCTTCAGTTACAGAATCATAGAATTATTAAGGTTGGAAAAGAGGCCAACCCCCAGCTCCCCACAGCTTCCTTTGAGGGAGCTGTAGAGAGCAATAAGGTCTCCCCTGAACCTCCTCTTCCCCAGACTAAACACCTCCAGTTCCCTCAGCCACTCCTCACAGGACTTGTGCTCCAGGCCCTTCACCAGCTTCGTAGCCCTTCTCTGGACACGCTCCAGGGCCTCAATGTCCAAATCATTCCTGCAGTTCCTGCTCTCAGCTGAGATGACAAGGCCTTCTGGTAGTTCAGGAAGTGGAAGTGTTGGAAATGCTGCATACAGTTAACTGGTAGAGCACTAGGACACAAACAGTTAAAACAAAACAAAATAGGAATCAGGATGGCACAATGCTTTCTACCTTTTTTTTTTTTTTTTTTTCCCCTATATCTGCATTTTTTTCCAAAATAAGTAGGAAAATAAGTAGGATTTTTGCAAATGTGTTTACAATCAACCAGAAAAGAGAAATCAGAAAGAGAGCAAATTGCAAAGCAGGAAATAGGAGCTGCAAATGTTTGTGTTCCATTCGTATAATTAGGCATGGGCCCCCTTCAAAATGTAATCATGTTTGTGTCACTGTTTACTACACCCCCTAACAGGATTAAAAAGAAAAAGAAGACAAATCCAAATCCTCTGAAGGCTATCTTTGGAACATCCTCAGAGATTAATGACAGACTCACAAATAGAAAACTGTTTATATGCATCATTTGTGATGTGCCTCTGGATTAAGAAGCTGAGGAATTCCTAATAGTACCTCAGAATAATGTAGAAAAACTTCAAAACAAACTTTTCAGGGTATTCTCAGATTATGTTGTCATTCTTCATTTGAGACTGGTGTGATACAACCAAGAAAGTCTCTTTCTTATAGTGCCTGAAAATTGTCAAAGGTTTATTTATTTATTTGTTATTTTGCAAATGTTTGGGACCAATATGGTGTGGATTTGTGGTGTAAGTCTAGCAATGTGCTTGTTACCTTTGGCACCCCAGAGAGAAAGATCTAGATTGACAGAAAGTTCCTGCTACGTCCAAAAATGTGTAAAATGGGGGAAAAAATTAGTAAAACAAAGAATGTTTGAGACTTTCTGTGCATCCACTGGAAGTATCTACTATATTATGTATAATTTGAGTACTTCCATCCTCAAATTTGCAAACCTCACAAGTCAGAACCTTTCAAAGTCATGGTATTGGCTTTAAAAAGTATGATATTAAAAATGAAGACATGCAAAATAAAACTCATGACATTTTTCATGCTATCTTTCTTTTGTATCTTATTCCTGAACATTTAGATTATGTTTTCCATGTTTCTTACATATTATGAGGATCAGAAGCTTATTTTTTCCAAATGGAAACCTCAATGTCTGCTTAATCCACAGATTAAAGAACTGGTTTCCTGTGACTCTTGCCAAAGCTATAGGAACTGATTCAGTCTTGAGGAAATCTGGCCTTTTGTAAGAAATCTAATTTTGAATGTTGTGATGGGTATTGCTGGGAATTTTGAACATACAGAATTTTCTGTCACTATATGATGCTAATTGAAATAAAAAATCGTATCAGGTAGAACAGGAGTGGGCAAGTGATTTGGAGATCTACTGCTTATGTGGATCCCAAGTGGAACTTCCTGTACATGTGCTCTGGCTACTGGTCAAAACTGAATTTCTCTCCTTTACACACATATGAAAATGATATCATGCTACAACCCCTATGGAGTTAGAAAAGAAGTCACATTTGCTCAGTACTGAGCCTCATTTTATAATCCAATATGAAAAAATATTTATTCACTCCATTAATATGAATGGTTAAATGGTAGCACATGGTACATGACAAACTCAAGAGACTGAATTTTAGATGCTGTACAGGTATATATTAAGTAGGAGCCTCTATTCTGAAGAACCTTTCAGTTTTAGGTCTTACTTTAATTTGTGGGAAAAGTATAAATAATCTTCTAAGAAGATTGTGCTCTTTTTGTTTATTTGTTTTTTAACTAAAGGTCTCTTCAACTCTCCTGTAAGTACATACCAGAACAGCTCAGAAGATGTATATACCAAACACTAATTTAATTGCTTGAGTTATCAATACATCAATGTTGACTTATACTTCATTATTTTCCTGTCCTATTTATGTAGCAAAGTGTGTTTGTGTTTAATACTGCAAATGATGATATTTGTTTCATGGATATTTTCTTAATCTCAGGCTGCTGATTACTTCGATCCTCAGGGGCTATGGAGAAGGACAGCTGTAAGGAAATACAGTTTCATATTATATATTTTTGTTTACTCAGATTGTGCATAACATGGGTGCTGCTAAACCAGGATATAAAGGATAGAACTTGGATGTCTGAGCACTGAGGCCCATTGTACAACTGATTCAAAAATATTTTGCAAAAATTATAAAACACCAAGCCTAAAATCTCTAAGCAGTTAATATGGGAACTGCTGTATTAACAACACAACCCACATGACCACTATTACCACATGACTGGTGCTTATTGCCTAGTTTAGTTTTTTAATCCTGTAATTTTCAAGCCAGCTTTATGACTCCGAGGAATCTGTTGTTTGCACACTTGGAAATGGCAGTATTATAACTGCAAATCCTAACTTTTTACTGTTTCCAAGATCGGCATTTCACATTACATGCAGATATCCAGAAAGCAGCAATCCTCAAATGTCCTGCTTTCTTCTTACTAGCTCACATCACCATACGTAATCAAAATCCTTTAAGGTTATTTTGGTGATCAGTGAGCTCCAAGGAAGGGATAAGTGTACTCAGTAAGTAACTACTGACATTAGAAGCCATTTTGTAGCATAAATCCTCTCTGCAGTTATCACTTGTCCTCTTTATCTCCTGTGATTTCAGAACAAGTATGGAAGGTTTTATATTCCAAATTTTCCAATACCTTTTTCATGATATTTGATTTATAAAAAATAAAAATAAAAACAAGAGCATCTTTGAAAATGAATGTCAGATATGAGTTTAAATTGGGTTTGACTTATAACATTCTTAGATCAAAAACAGTATCTGAAAAATGCTAAAACTTTGTTACTTCAAACCCTGAGCAATAGAAGGAGCTGTGAAATTTCAGCAAAATACTTTACATATGTTTTTTTGCATTCCCCACCACCTCCAGTGGATGTGGATCAATAGATGTGAGTTAAGCTATCACCATTCAAAGGCAATATGTCTGTGCTAGGCATGCAGCTCCTGGATCTAATGACAGAGGCTGATACAGGGAAATTTCAGTGAGGAACTGTCAGTTTCCTAAATCACTTCTACTCTTCAGCAATGCCTGCTTTTTGATTACTCTAACATTTACCTGTGCTTGTTTATATTGTGGGGATAGTTTTGGAGTGACAAATTTTAAAATTCTTTTGATTGCAGTTTTAATTGGATTCATTAATTACCACTGAGCTTTTAATTATTTTCCTGTTTGCCAAATCTTCTGTATTACAAATGCAGTTAAAAAAGCTGTAAACTTAAAGAAACACAGGCATTTTTCCACTAGGAACCAGGCTAACTCACAGGATGCATAAGAGCTGTTACATAGTCACAACTTTTCATCTTTGCTGATCTGGGTTGGATGTGAAAGGTTTTGTATCCTATTAACAATCTCCTGAGATAACCAGCCCTTCAAATGTGATTACAAGGATCACGCATCTTAAGACCTTCAAAAGAGGTTACAGAGCTCTTTTGATAAACTACAGAAAATATCTGGAAAGCTTAGGGTTACTTCAGAGAAAAATATGCATTCAATAATAACTGACACTTTTGGGCATGCTTGGTAATTCACTGTTGTGGTTGGTATTTATGATCAAAGGGATAATAAGCAATATATAGACAGACAATGTAGTGGTTTTCCTAGAGGACATTTACTCAGGTGTCACAAGAAGTATTGTTTCTCTGTAATAAACACCAAAAGGGGAGGAGTTCCTCATATTTACTCCAGACTGTGCTCAGTTAAGCAGCCAGAGAGGTCAAAAAGCAGTTCCCCAGCGAGGTAAGTTCTTTAATTCTTGTAATGGCAGTCTCTCGTCTGCTAGCTAAACATGCTTGTTTATTTTCTTAAATTATCGTTTATGTATCTGCTGCTCTTTTTGTGTGTCACTTGTTATTTGCATATGTATGTAATTAGGCATCAAAAGACCTCCTCAGGGGTAGAACAGTATTAGAGGCTCAGTAATAAAGAAAAGAAAATAGATGGAAAGAGGGAACATGCTTTAAGTCACACAAGCCTTCCACGGCTGAGCTCTGCCCAGAACTCAGAGCCCAGTGGCAGGAGGACCTCCTTTTGTAGGTGGTCCACAGTGCCCAGCATAGCATCCTGTATGCATTCCAGCATGTGTAGCAAGGACTTTTTTTAAACTTGTCCTTGTGTAGCAAGAATCCTTTCTCTCTCTCTTCATGAGAAGCTTCTAGGAGCCTGAAAGTCTGAGTTAACAGTTCTGAATTTAGAAAGGTCCACTTTACTAAATTATGCTTTTGGTCTGTTGTATTACAACAAAGAGTAAGATGTAGTCTGTAAGCAGCTGTTTAGTGTGATGCCCTCTGAAAGGGCATCTGTTCACATTGCTTTTACATTGTCCTCAAATTAATTTAAAAATGGATTTCAGACTTACACCTGCAATATTTCTTATGCAGTTGCAAACTATGTTGAAAGACAAGGAGAGTCTGAAACCAAGATAACTATAATGTATTAAAAATATAGCGTAGTATGGGTGCTTTCTCACAGCATTAAACACAACTTAATGTCACACTGAGTACAGCTGGAGATTATCACATTTAATCTATCTTCCAATACATAATTAGATATTGCCAGTATACAATACAATACTTGCCCTTAATTATTTAAAATTTATTTCATGGGACAGGGACCACATACCCATATTCACTCAGTACTCTGAAGACTCATCCAGAAGTCTTAGAGAAAAGCAAATACATAAATTATGGGGAAAAAGATGGGTAAAAACCAAGGCATATTGAGATGAAGAAAGAACTATAAAGGGAAAGGAGAAATGTCAATGGGTTGCATGACACTGAGCATCACTTAATCGATTCATGCCTATGTTTTCAAGTACAAACAATGGCTGCTCCACATGTACGTTGTCATTCACTAAGAGCCGAAACTCCCTGTTTGTTTGGACTGTGTCTACCTTTATAGGCCTCAGGGGTTGTTTGTGACTTTTACTGGTTTAAACTAGCACTTTTTCTGCAGCAATGGGCTGCCATTATTTATATTTAGGATCATCAGATGAAATATACACTAGTTTGGGGAAGTTTCACAGCACACTTCACCTGAGCAGTTAGTCAGTGCAGAAGACCAAAATGTGTGCGACACTTCAGTCAGAATGGACTTGGTTATCTAAGTCATTTGATGCATTTTTGAATTTTAGGTCCTTTTGTCAGAAGAGGGAATGTTCATAGGGAATTTCAAGTTTCCATAGCTAGGAGAAAGTAACATCAGCGCATGGATATTGAGAAGCAGACAAGGCTCACTATGAGCAATTTTTGTTTTTAGCCAGCATTGTTAGAAGTGGAAGAAGATGTATGAATTGATCACTGAAGTTACTTTCTTTTCTGGCTCCTAAAACTGTGTTTAACCACTTCTCAGCTCCTAGCTCCAGACCTCTGGATGCATGGAGAGGTGTGAGCACGCACCATCCCTTCTTTTGTGCCTGGGGTTTCCATTGAGAAGATTTTGGCTTTATTCACTTATTTATTTATTGGTGCACTCAGATCAAGCTTCGGCATGATCAGAGGATTAGACAGTCCCGCATGTGACCTGCCATCCCACCAGACACACAGCTCAAAAGCAGTGGGTGCTAGCTACTCATAATCACAACTAAAATCAATGAGAGCTTTGCTTGGGAGGGGAAGAAGAGTCGGAAAAAAAGGCTTCGTATAAATGCTGTTCACGTAGTAATTCAGGCCTAAAAGATATGGATGTTTTTACAACTGAGACCCTATTCAGCTTGTGATTCCAACCCCAATCAGTAAAATGACATTATAAAACCAGGAAATTCACATTGTATTTTTATAGCCTTAACTGAGGGAGGAGATAAGTTTGTGGAGGGATTGAGCAGCCAGCAATGAAAGGCATTAATAAAGACAATGACACCTTAAACTTTCCCTCGTAAATTTCTGCCTGCATAATGCTGAACACACGCTAAAAGTGATATTAATTCTTATGCAATATAGTAAAGAAGTAGTGCTTTGATGAAGGCAGTTAAGGACCACTCCTCTTGTCCTTACAGATGTGTCTTGTGGATGGTTAGCTCTGGGGTTTAAGAATACAGATGTTTCTGTTGATAGTTTTCCTACAGTAAGGAATTTATAAGGTTGTTTGTTCATGTGGCTTCTTTGATGTCTGGGATGGGATGAACAGCCTTTCCTATAACTGATGTATTCATGTGGAAAGGCCATCCATGAACTACGTTGTCTCTGCTTTGCTTTCATGGAAGACTGAGAAGCTTGATGGCTCTGAATCAACTTCACCACTGTCAGAGCTATCTGAAAACAACCAACCAGTTCAAATTTTATTAGAAAAATGGAAGGAGAAAAATTAATTATGACAGCACAAGTCTCCTATGGAGTCACATGTTCCCTGGTGCTAATATAAGGGGAAGTAGAAGACAGCCTGCTGAGCTGGTGAGTTTGGCTTCTTTGCAGTGGATGTTGCAGGGGTTCTTCAAATAAAATAAGCACAGCATAATTAAAGACTGCCTCATAAGAGCTGTACTGATAAAATTTCAGTCATTTCCTAACTTTCAAGTGCTTGGTCTAGCAACTTCATGCTGCTCTCACTTATGAATGCAGCACTGCTATTGTGTATTCACCTCTGTGCAACAGTTGATAAGATGTACCCAGTGCACACAGCTGACCTCAGTTATTTTAGTGGACCACTAAAGCCATTATGTTCACACAGGACAGCGAGACTGTCAACAGACCCAGTACTGGAGTTTGCAGTACACTCCTACCAAATCTGCAAACTTTATCGACGTTTTGTGGCTGTCAGGTGCAGCCCGATCAGGTAGGTAGGTACCCGATCAGGTAGATCAGGTAAGATCAGGCTGTGACCCCAACGTGGACGCGGGCCAGCCCCACTCGGGGCGACCCCCGTGTGGGGAGCCGAGCCGAGCCGCCTCTGCGCCCCCCGCCGCTCCCTGCCCGGGGCGGGCCGAGCCTCCCCGGCTTTGCCTGCGGGGATTACCGGGGCAAACCGCTCATCCGCCGCTGACCCCGCAGCGGGGCCGGGGCTGCCAGGAGGAGAGCGAAGCCGAGGCAGGGCCGGCGGAGGCGGCGCGGCCCCAGCCCCCTCAGCGGGGCTGGCTCGGCGGGGACCGGAGGCTTCGCTGCGGGTAACCCCAGCCCCTCGGCTCGGGAGCGGCGGGCGGAGAGCAGCGGGGGCGCGGGGCTGCCGGGGAACCGGGCTGCGGCACCGCCGCCCTACGCGACCTCGGACAGGGGAGGGTCCCGGGGCGGGTCCATAGGTCTGTGTGTGTGTGTGTGTGGAGGTGTGCGCTGCTTTGCTGCTGTTAGGAGTTTTGGGGAAATAGTGAGCGTGATCACGCCGTATTTTTATTATTATTATTTTTTTTTTACGGCCTTATAAAGTTTAACTGCGTTAAAAGAGGAAAATTAAGTGGTGCTTTAGCTCCGGAAGCTGAGCTCTCTGCTAATATATTAATATATTGATCGAGTGTGGAGTCATTGAAAAACTGTTCTCTCCTGGAGCTGCAAAATGAACTGGGTGCGATTCAGCTCGTGGATCGCCAGTGTCAGCTCATTACTTCTGGTGGCACAAGGTCCAAAAACAATCTGGTAATGACACTGTTCCCCCTTCTGTTATTAATCTTGTCTTCATAGTTGTAATGCCCCTGGATAAACATATTCTGTTGGATGACAATTGCCATGGAAATTTTTAGCTCTCATTCATTTTCAGAATAACAGCTTTTAAAATTGACTTCATAATACATTCATTAAATTTAGCACTTTGTTTCCCTGTTCTTTTCAAACCCACTTTTGTAACTGGTGGTTGGTTTCAAAATGCTGGAAACCTGTACAGCCTGCCCGTTTGAGCTCTGAAGGATTGTCACCCAGTGGGCAGCCCTAGGCAGGAAGGTAGAATTGAGTGCTTATAGCCCATGTCAATTTTACATCCTGTTGATTCAAAAAAACTTGTCTGATGGACCTTCCTCAGAACTGTAAGCCACAGCACACAGTTGGACCATTACTGTCAGCGGTAGCAGGAGAACGGAGGAAAACCAATGTGGAACATGATGGAGATGTCTTCCAGCAGCACCCTTTGAGAGCATTCAGAGAGTGAAGAGGTGGAGCCACCTGCGAGCAGGGCTGGCCAGTTCAGTCTGCTGCAAGCCAAATGTCAAGATCAGCTGAATAATAATCAGCAGATGAAATGTCAGTGTGGACACCCAATATGCATTTATCAATAGGAGATCAGGTACCAATACCACCCAGAGCTGTTCCTCTGTTGTGTATAGAAGTTTTACCAAGGTCAAGGAGTACAGAGGCATCAAGTTTCTCTGAAGGCTGTCTTGTTTAGATGGGAAAAGGTGTTGCTGGATAACAGTCAGAAGAGGAAAAAGTGTTTATTAGAAACAGAAGAAGCAGTTACTTGGCTTTTCAGAGAATGAGCACTAAAAGGTGCCCCCTGAAGTGCATCAAATTCTTCCTTGAGCATCCCTAAGATTAACATGTATACTTTGAATGTGCTCAGGAAATACATTGTCTGAGATTAAGCTTAATTTATCATCCTCCTTGTCTCCGGATGCTGTAAAGTAACCATTCATTTCTGCATTTACATTAATTTGTTGTTCAGTTGTTGGGTTCAAAGTTTGCTTGATTCTGTGCATCATCAAACAATATCTAAGACTGGCAACTTTCAGGTGATGAGACATAGCTGGCTTGCAACTTCCCTGACTGTAGCATAGAGTTGATAATCTTATCAGTTCTCAAGCTATAACTCTTTGTTTCCAGCAGTTAAGTAGGATAGGATTCATCTTGCCTAACATCTACATCTGGAACTAGATAACTGGGTTCCTCCTGTAGTCAACGAAGATGTAGCCAGCATAATCAATGGAATCTGGAGAGCGAATCTTCTTATGCTAAGGTAGATGCCAACCTCATCTGGTGAATCATATTTTGATTGTTTTGGCTGGGTCTCAAATGAGGTTATAGTATCTACTTTAGGTTCCAACAGGTTTATTGTACACATACCAAGTTAGGTAAATCCCAGCTATCCTGTTGTACTTGTGTGAGCACAAAACAGTGGAAGACTTATAGAGAATGTTGCTGATTTGTATTCCTCATCTACTGTAGCTGGGGCTAATGACTGCTGCAAAGTATCTAGCTTTCTTATCTGTAAGAACAGAGATAAAAAGCCTCTCATCACAAATGTGTCACATCTCAGTATGATGTTTTTAGATATCACTCAGTTGAAAAGACGGATGTTACATTTATTTTTCCAAAAAATGAATAACTAAAAACAACACTTTTATGTCTAAATAGCAGGGTAAAAACTGTGATTAAAAACTGTGGAATATAGTTCTGTACTCTCATAGGCTGCATTATTCTGGACAACAGGCGTAATGTCTAAAAAAGTAAACTTGGTCTCATACACCCTGAATTGATTTGAAGGTGATAGTTGATCTTAAATTTTCATTATGGAAATGAATTTAAAGTTGAGATTTTACTGTCAGCCTTCTCTAGGCTTAATGTGATTTATAGGGCTTTTATTTGGCCAAAACCACAAAGTGATGGTATGGCCTAACTAAAGCAGCAGTCAAAGCTTTCTTGCTACTACTGCAGCGTCTGTAAATAGCTTGCTGTTTGTTGTTGGGTTGTTATTCCCTCTGGAAAGTTTCTTGTAGATGGCAAAGACAATTGTTCAGTTCTGAAAAAAACACAAGGGGTTGTATAGAGCAGAAAGTAGTAAGCAAACTGATGTACAGTCAAAGAGAACAATGTGGGTAGATATATGGATACTACAAAACTTAGGTAATAATGCAAAAAATTGTAAAGGTCTTTAGTTTCAAAATTAAGTTAGTATTAACTGTACTCAGTTTTTGGCAAATGAGGTAAAAAAAAAAAGCTTACATTAAGCTTAGATTTGTAGTGGTTTTATCATTAGCAAAATTGGAAGTCAAGTATCTTTCTGAATTAAGTGGAGAAGGTATTGGACTTTCAGGAGCAAAATGTACTCTTTGAACGTTGGATGAGATAGTAGGCTGTGTAAGTGGCTCATTACAGCTAGATTTATTCTAGTTCAGGATCTGAGCTGCAATCTACGTTCATGGTTGAACAATCAAATTCCTTGGATATTTATCCAGAAAATATTAGGCGTTGTTTTGATGAATGGCATATGCACTTTCTCATGCACTTGGATCATCAGAGGAATACCATGCAGCAACTGTTAACCTTCTTATTAAAAATGTATTGTCAGTGTAGGCACAAACTCATGAACCAAGAGAAAATGTTGTGTGAAGTTATCATGCTATTGCTTCAAGTATTTCAAGGCCCCACTGTGTGTGGTGTTCAGTACCAGACCAAAAACTTTATAAAGTAAATATCAAACTAATGCATCAGGTGGAGAAAAGGTGAAGTGGGAAGATTCATTTTCTTTGATATATCAAGCCTTAGCAGCCTGTACATGAACACTGCCTGGCATTTCTTCTCTTTCTCTCTCTCTCTCCTTTTTTTTTTCTCTCTCTTTGTGTGTGTGTGTTGTTGTTTTGCTTTTTAAAATAATTTTCTAGCATCTGGTAGGCAAGAGATTTGAATTTCAGATTCAGAATGCTGTGAAGACTGAAAGTATCACCTCTGCATGGGGAAACAGACCCGATGGGCAACGTAAGCTAGTGTTGTTTGCTCCTGACATCTACATCCTGTGAGAAATGTGAATCTGTTTGGCAGATTACAGGGTAGGGTCACCATATGTGCAGGAGCTGTCTGGTTAAACACATGCAGTGCTTGCAATGGGAGAGGGGAGTGATGTGGACAAATAAAATGAGAGATCAAAGACCACTTCAGTAGCTGTGTTTTCAACTGAATCTGTGAGGTTGCGGTTCTAATTTTCAAGACCACTAAACAAGATTTTGTTAGCCTGGAGACAAGATGCTGGTGGGAAACTTAAGGTTGGCTTCATTCTAGTCACAAATGAATAGGTATCTGCTTTATTAATCATCTGGGCTCCCTTTATGGAGAAGGATGAGAAGAGGTGCCCCACTTGTTTTATCAGCTTCTTATTGAGCAAATTCATATGCTTTCATCTAAGTGAGACCGAGGTCCAGTCAGAAACTGGGAGATGGAGGAAAGAAGTTGCAAACTTTCATGGTCTTAAACAGCGACAAACTTATGAGTGCTGAAATACAGATTTATTTTTTTTTTAATAGTAAAAATATTGGGCTGAGTTGTAGCATTCTTTATGAAATTCAGGCTCTATTGTGTTTGCAGCTCAAGTTGCAGAAGCAAAAACTATTGCTTATTCCCACTTGACACCATCATCTGTAATGCTCTGTGGCCTTGACCATAAAGCCCTCAGTAGTGTAATTGGTAAGTGTCTCAAGTTTCAGGTGTGATGAATGTGCTCCACTGAATTTCCATTGCAGTGATCTGATGGCCTACAGGAGATACACTGCGCTTTTCATGGGGCTGCTACTTCCCCTTCACTCTCCAAACAAGCTAGATATTGAAAATGATGGAGAATTCAGTGATCTGCATGTATTGATACCAAGTGGGGCATTTCTGGGTGTCTCTAACTTGTTGCCTGAGGTCTGCTGAGTAGAGTATGGATGTTTGATATCACCTACAAAGCTAAAAATCATATAAAGCTGGCTTATCTGAAAAAAATCTCTCCCAATTTATTGTTACAACTGTGATCACTGACACCACATCCCACCCTTATCAAAACAAACATAAAGCCCACAAGCAATCAAAAAAAATAAATTGCTTTCTTGTCCAGGACTTCCCCAAACTATTGTTTTTCTTTCTGAAAGCCCTAAATTTAGTAATTTTTTGAGCACACCAGAGGTATTTTAAGGAGTTTTTATAGAGGTTTGAGGGTACATTCCTAGCTCAGAAGCTTGAATCAAGCCATAGGCTGTTTTTAAAGAAAATTTTTAATAGTGAGGGGTATGATAAATTACCCAGTTATTGGAGCAACCAGACGTATTCCAGAGACAGTCCTATTTATTGCTGAAATATGAGGTTATATCATTATCAGCTGTCTCAACTTCACTGAGATGCAATAAAACATTGTTCATAGCTCAGAACAGAACACTTGAAATCATTCAGTTTAATATATTTCTAATAACAGAATTGGAAGCTAAACAATTTATCTGCAGAGGCTCGTTCTTAAACATGGTGGAAGTGAGGAAATATGTTCAATATAACTTATTCAAGTTGTGATTTTGAAGCTGCAAATCAAAAGACAAAGGATTAGGGTAAATCTTTCAGGAACAGTAGCTTTAAATTATTCAACAAAGCATGGCAGTTATTGAACGTGTTATTGGTAAGTATGTGGTGATTTCAAACACAAAAAAGTGTAACTAGTCTGCTTTGCAGAGGAAAAAGTAAGCATATGACAGTGTTTGTAGCACTGATTCCTGGTAGCCAATAACACCTGCAGGAGCATGTTTCCTCAGTCCTTTCACAGTTCTCCTTGCACTAGTCTCTGCAGACAAATGTGCAAGGGATCCAGGGAGTAAATTAATTTCAGCTGTATTCTGTTAATCTGTAGGAAATTAATGGAACCTGAGAAGCTGGCTGAAGCAGCTGTTTTTGATGGGTGTTTCTTAGAACATACTCTTTGCTGTGAAACCTCTGCATGGCAGGGTGGACCTTTGATTAAGGATGTATGTTGAGGTTCAGGGTATCAGAGTTCCCTGTGTGGCTCTGGGATATGTATTGGAATCTTTGAATCCCTCCTTCATCTTTGGTACTCATTTTTGAAAGGAAAGAAATTTTTCCTTTTAGAACTTCTGCATATCTCCTATAAGTTGCTTGGGTCAGGGATGTTTGCTGCATGTCCTTGCAGTGTGAGACCTAGCAGGACCTAGATTTGAGTGGAAAACTATTCTGTAGAAAATATATTGGAGTATGTCTACATGTAAAATGATTTGGGCATCTTGGTTTTATGAAGGTGGCCATCGATTGCTCTCCACCTTTTTTTCTAGAAAATCATCCATTATGTATTGAGTAAATCTTTAAGGAAACAGCTGACTTCTGTTCTAAAAACTTAGGCTCAGACAGAAATTTCATCATTGCCACGTCTCCCAAAACAAAAGTTTGGGATTATGAATCCAATCTCACTGTCATCCCCCAAATAAATTGTTTATCATCTTGTGTAGTCTCAATTAAGAGCTATCTATAAAGCATTTACATGTACCTATAGAGTGGTCTTTTGTTTTTGTTTATTTGCTTCTTTGTTTTTAAGAAAATATAAACATTATGTTTTTATTTGAGCGCTGTTCTATAGGTAAAAGGGGAAAAAAAGAAAAAAAAAATCCTTGACCAAAATGTTATAAATTGTTTGTGTTTGCTTTCTGGGAAAGAGGAGGCCTTTCCTGGAAACAGTAAAGCTCTCGAGGCACGGATAAATAGTAGGCACGAGGTGGAAAGGTAATGCAATCGGTCTCCTGACTGGGTTGTGTTCATAGGAATCCAAGTGGGAGAGGTGGATGGGAGGAAAGAGGAGATTTTGAATCTGTAATAGGAGTTTGGGGATTTATGTATTAGGTCTCCACGTCTTGATCTCCTGCCATTGCTTTGACCTTAACTTGGATTTGTGTTAAGGGAGATTTGATTATGACGGGTGAAACTGGGTCATTTTGCTCCTACAGGCGTTGAAGTTAAGGTGATGGGCCATGGTCACAGTGCTCAGTGGGCAACAGACTTCTGTGGGTTTCCTGATGCTAAGAGGTTATTACTCTACTTTGCTGCATGAGCTGGTGTAGAAGCTGGTAATAGTCGTGTGTATTTAAAAATAAAAAAAAAAAAGGGGAGAAGAAAACCCTGTTTTCCCAGTGATGAGTGAGTTGATCAACCAAAAGCAGAGCAACGGGAAGAATTCTGAACCTCAAGTTCCCCTGGAGAGCTAGAAAACATGTCTGAATATGTACAATGTACCAACGTGTATATTGGATAATTTAAAGATCTGATACAACAAATGTTTGTGTAGCAGTCCATTTCAGCTGCTTCTAAGGGGTGTACATACTGCTTCTATAGCGTGCTTATATGAATAAACAGATGAATAAAGAAAGTATGATGAGTATGCTGGAAGCCAAAAATGAAGCTGAAATTGAAAGTATTCTGTATGTTATCAGAAAAGCGCAGTATAATGCTATTTCTGTAACTGGCATATCATGATATAAATTGCTTTGTGTATGGATGTATGCTGTTGAAAATGAAAAATCCAAAAATAATTAAATTGATATAGTACTCTTAAACCAGGCTACAAAACTTAAAAAATGAATATATGGAAGTGACTCTCCAAAGCTCACTTATTTGTCATGCCCTTACTCAGTAAGGGTTTGAGGCTGCGCTGTTGTCTGCCCCTTTCATTTTTCAGTCTTGACTCTGCAATTTGGAATACAAGAACATAATTTTTTAACACCCCTCAACAGGTTTTTGCATGTTCTTAAAAAACAGTAAAGGTGGGAGTTTCTGGTTTGTTTGTGTCTTGTTTTTTAACACTGTAGATGCTGGATAGTTGGTATAAAAGCATGTGCTAGTGACTTGTATCCATCACTGACCAGGGTGTAGGTGCGGGGTTTCCTGTACAGTATGTAAAATAGATGCATTAGTGAATGTACACCAGTAAACACGTTTTCCATGACTGAATGTTTGCTTGTCAGAAGACCATAATATTATAAAAAGATCTACCACTTCAATCTGCTTGTCTCAATTCCATATAAAAATTCAAATGCTGAGAGTAGGGTTCCTCTGGATTTTATGTAACAGTAGTCTCTGAGCTTGGCTCCCATTGCCCTGCCCCTTTAAAAAAAAAAATAATAAAAATAAAAATCCCAGAGTTGCATTTTTGTTCCATTATGGGAAAGCTTCTACTCACTTCACTCAAGTCAGAAATTAAGGGAAATTCAAATAATCACTTGTACTAATTTGATACTGTGTTGACCATGTTAAGTACCTATATTAAGTGCAAACTTATTCTTTTTTATGCTTTCCTACACTACATGGAAGCAAAAAAAAAAAAAAAAAACCATCATTTTTAGTGTTAGAGATTGGAATATGTATTTGTTTTCATATTTGTAGGAAACCAATCGTGAATAATCATTTGTTCACTGAATGCTGAAATTTTTAATTTTTCCTAGGAGCCGTCATTTGAGATGCTTCCGTTGACTGGGAAAACAATCATATTTGATAGCTTTCCTGACCCCTCAGATACCTGGGAAATAATTGAGACTATTGGCAAAGGAACATATGGAAAAGTTTTCAAGGTATTAAATAAGAAAAATGGCAGCAAAGCAGCAGTCAAAATCTTGGATCCTGTTCATGTAAGCTACTTAAATTACTGTTGTTTGTACTTATTTAATTGTAACTGAATGTATTATGCATTATTTTTTCTTTTTCTTAAAATCTCAGTAGGTCACTTACATTAGAATCAGTAGGTCCAACCTGCCAAGTAAAATATATTTTCTAGCTATCACTGTATTTTTTCAGTATCCTGAGTGATCTTGGAAGTGGTCACATATGGTAGAAGTCAGAAATAGACCTAAACTCTATTCTACTTTTGGTTCTGCCTTGCTTATCTTTTAATTTCAACTATAGACCTGCTTATTTTCCTTTTAAATACCAGAGTCCTAGCTTCTTATATTTTTAATGTTGTTCCTTTTTTAACATGCTAGCCAGTAAGGAAGCTATGCATTTTTAAGTGTCTTAAATGTCCCTTCAAGCATCTATTTTGATATGTGCTTTTAGCTGGGCTAAGTGCTATGAGTGACACTTTAAAAATAAAACAACATACTTTCTTTTTGTTATTATTGGTTCTGCATTTTCAGAATGTGCCAAAACACTTAGAGATCCATCTTTTCAAATGGAAAATACAAAGGCAGTAACTCCTACACACAAAGCACCAGGTGATGGGGATGTGGAATTATGTAGTAGAGGGTTTTTGTACTCAAAAACTGACAGTTGTTGGGAGGCAGATTAATGCTCAAAGAGTAAGGAAGAATGTTAGTTTGGTTCATAAGGTGAACTCCATTGACTTCGGTGATGGCTACATGTGGTGTGAGATTGTTCTTGAGAACAGTAACCTGCTAAGCATAGACAAGGAGCGATTCCTTTTTTGAAGTGGCCCCTTGAGCTCACCTTTTGCACTCTCAGCACAGTGTTACAATTTCTGTTGGGCTAGTAGGTCTTGTGTAGCAGATGCTGCTGTGTGTGAGCACAAGCTATGGACTGCACAGCAGCAAGGAGACTGTAGTGGCAAGAGGAGGTGTTTCCAGTCCCATCCACAGTCTGGCTCTGTGACCCTGCCATAATCATATGCTTTGACATGAGGCTTGTGCTTCCAATGTACAGTTCTCTGGGCAGCTGGAGAAAAGCACACTGTGTTGTGTGAAACACTGTGTGTCACACCATGTCTCATTATGTTCCCGTGGCCTTTATGTCCACAAAATGTGAAAACGCTCTGTCTTGCATTTTATTTGCTGTTTCCTGTTAATCCGTTTTTCATTTCAATATACTTTCAAAATAAGAAAAGGAGGCTAACCTCAATGCAGTATCACATACCTTTCCCGAAGTAAACCTGGTTTGCAGCTGAGCAATAAGGCTCTTGGTGAATTCAGATGCATTGGAAACTGTTTGGACTCCATTGCTTTCTGTAAACGAAGTCTGCACGTTTACAATGAATAGAGGACTTACTTGCAGTTGGTGTTCATCTAATGCCAGTATGGCAGGAAATGTTTCTGCTTTAATCTGTTTTACAAGTGTCCAGGAATGGTCCTTAACAGCCAACTGGTTCTGAAGGACTCGGGTCAAGTTTCAACATGCTGTACGTTTTAGAGGCTATAAGAAAAGGGTAGAAGATAAATACAGAGAGAAAGAAGAGGAAGTAAAGATAATGCTAAAAGAAAGAGAAACAGATTAAATGGGAGATAAAGAAGTAGCATATGAAGAAGCCAGAAGAAATAAAAACAGTGGATACAGAAGAAAGAAAAATATATTAAGGTATAACAAATTCCCGATTTGAATGAAATAGTTTATTTAAAAGTTCATTTTTTTCTTGTTTCTTTGTAAAAATATGCAGTTAAAAATTTTCTTCTTGGTCAGTTGAGACTCTTAAACTTCTGTTCATCTCAGCTGCTGAAAACCCTGTAAGTTGTCACCCAGAATTTCCATGAACTGAGAATGTTGAACTGGAAGCACTGAAAATTTTCTTTTTCAGCATACCCCAATATTATTCAAAAAAGGCATCTACTTATATTAAAATTCTATTTTTGTTTTAAAATTAGATTTTTCTTCTGACAAATATTCTCATGGATTTTTTTTTATTGCCTATATTAAAGGTGTTTTTTTCAGTGCACAAACAAGTGAGCCAAGGATACTGATATGTAGTGGAAAGTCAATAATTCAGTCAACATCAGAGCACAAGACTTGAATTCTTAACTGAACATATTCTCCTTTTTATTCTGACACCATTCTTCTTTTCCCCCTCCTATTCACAGGAAGGATAAAGTAGCTGCTGTATCTCCATGTTGGTAATAAAATGGCAATCCAATATTAGAAATAGAGTGAAAGTTATAAAACCAGACCTTTTTGTTTAAACTGAAAGTATTACTAATGGCTGCAGAGGGAGCCATTGCAATGATGAAAAAGGTAGTTTATATGTTTTCTTTGAATTTTACTATTTTTTTCTTTAAAGATGGTTTCAGAAATGTGCAACGTATAAGAGGTGGACTGAAGAATAGAGCAGAAACAGGCTTTTATGTTACTCAATTCAATCTGGAAATACCATTTTAAGAAACTACATTATTGTGGGTGATACGAAACTGAAATAAGCATTTCACGTTTAATTTCTTTAGACCTTTTAGATTCTTTATGTTAAATAACACCTCAGATTTTTGCAACTGAAACAAGAAAGCAAAGGTGTTGAAATGACTATGTATGAAGATGGAACTGAAAACGATCTTAGTCTTGTCCTTAGGGCTATAAGTAAGCACCACTGTACTTTAAGACTTTTAGCCAAGATACCTTATATCTAAGTTCACGTGAAAATATTCCATCTACTGTTTCTAGAAGAGGCTCTCCCTTTAGCTATGTTTTATGCAGGTAAATATATTAAATTCAACCAAATATATCAAGTTGTATTTCTTCATAAAATGCAAAGGAGGGTATTTTTTTTTTCTAGTATGTATGGAATAAATATTCTATTCATTTCATATCCCTCTTTTCATTTGTCTTCATATTGGTAAAAATTTCAAAATCTGAGTACCCCTCAGGAGACAGAAACATCTATTACATCACAGTGGGACAGTGGATAATTCTTTTCCAATTTCCCCAAGGCAGCTAGGGCTATTGTATGCTTTGTGTGTATTTTGGTTTTGACTTGATTTCTTTTCAGTTTGTCCTTTTGTTTTTACCAGATGCTCTCTCTCTCATTCCCTCTTATCTTTGACTCTTTCCGTTTTTGTCCTTCTGTTCCTTCCAGTACCTTGGTTGGTTGTTCCTTCCTTCTTGTTATTTTTTTTGGCTGTGTTCTGTGTTGTGCTTGTGGGAAAATTCACATAGAGTGAATTCCTTCTTTTTTGACATAAAGATACTGGTGACAAGGGAAGTTCTTTGAGGTCAGTCAAAAAAAAAAAAAAAAGCCCAAGCTAACGTGAGGAGCTTTACTTGGATTTAGTGTTGGAGAGACCTGCATAGGAAACAGGTGTCCTCTTAGGCACAGGTGTCTTATGTTGTGAAAAAAATTAGGATTATCATTCATTAGGACTACAAAGCAACTCTTTTCACCCCTGTAGTCACTTACATTCGGTGGTGGTGAGGCATGTGATAAAGGTTTTCAGCACTGAGTAGGTGCCTTTCATTGGTATGAAATCCATTCATATGGATAGTACACTTCATGAGTAGCCTCCCTCTACAAGTGATCTGTCTATTTATTTTTTTTGTCTGTAAATAGCAAATTGTATTAAAAGCACTTTAGATTTGGTAACAGGTTTGCTATCCATGCTTCTTCAAGATCTAAAAAATGCAGGGAAAATGACTACAGCTATTCTGCCTCTACGTGGCAGAACATGGCCTGGATGGACTGAATGTTTTCTCTGTATGATTAAAACAGTCTAAAAACATCGCTCAATGAGCTCTTTTAGTGCTTAGGTGAAAGGGGTTACGTGATTTGTCTGGTGCCCACAGTTGCTAGCATCTGTATTTGGCCTGAAGGGCCTTACACAGCTCCTGGTGCATGTGATGGCAATCGTTTGTCAGGTCTTGCCTCCAAATGGACTTTCCTCGCTATGTAAGAAGCATGAGGTCTGTTTAAAAAACAAACAAAACAACAATAAAACATACTGACCAAAATGCCACTACTCAGCTTAGTGGAAAAACTGGAGAAATCATGGGTATCACCAATTTCTATGATAGCAGAAAATGAGAAGAATTCACAGATGATTCCAAAAAGTGGAATGATAAATGTGTAAGATGTGGCTGCAGTCATACTTGTTTGTGAACAGAGTGGTAGCAAGGTAGTTCCAGCTGCACCATCTCTGGCTGGAGATAGCCTTGAGACTGGAGAAGTAACTGGTGACTTCCCAAGACATCTGCATGCAGTTCCCAAAAACTCATCAGCTATACACATGTGGATTGCACAGGCTTCAACTTGAAGTGTTCTTTGCCCATTCTTCTGAGAGCTTCTCTGCCATACCCTGTGCATTTGTTAGTTGAAACAGGCAGAAGACCAAGGAAAAGAAAACACGACTTTTCATTAAGTAAACAAAACCAAGCTTTGTAGCTCTGCAAATGGCACATTAATAATTGGATTTATTTGTTTTATTATTTTTTTCTCTTTGCATTATTTCAAACTAGAGTTGGATAGCCTGAGAACTTTTTTTTTTTTTAATTGCTCTTATTATTTATTAACTGCTATGTATTTCTCATTTGTGATCCCAGGATATTGATGAAGAAATTGAAGCTGAATACAACATTTTGAAAGCTCTTTCTGATCATCCCAATGTAGTCAAATTCTATGGCATGTACTATAAGAAAGATGTGAAAAATGGAGACCAGCTTTGGCTTGTTCTTGAGGTAAATAATTTGGAGAAAAAAAATTCTTCAAGTCAGCATTCTTATGTTGAGTATGAACCCAATGAATGAGATGCAAGTTATTTGTTTGATGGCTTCCTTTGGAGTGGTTGCATGTGAAGTGATAAATACTGTTGTTTAGTTTTGTCAGTGTTTTGAATTAATGTTCTGATCTGATTTCAGTATTCTTGTTAGGTGTTTTATACGGCTAATACTGTGCCTTCAGAATTAGGATGTAAATGCTAATAGGACTTGATAGGATTTGCCACTTTAGATCTTTCTTTGACAAAAAGTGTGTCATGGGAATCTTCCTTCTGTAGTATTTGTTTAAATATGACTAAGATATGATGTAACAGGTAAAGGAACTGCTAGGGTGATTTTTTTCAAAAATAAATGGTAGAAATGAGTTATGTTTTTTTATGCACATACATATACAAATAAGACAAATGAACAAGGGTAGAAGCCTGTTCTACTTGCCAAATACTGTTGAAAGCAACAGGATTTCCCCAAATGGCATGAGAGCAAGGTAAGGCCTGTAATTTATGTGTTTCAGTCTTTAATTTTGACTAATTTAGGAGCAAAGAACTTGATTACTACTATTTTCGTAGGTTCACTATAATCTGTTCTGCAAAAACTTCCTTGATGATGTTTGATTGTTGTTTGATAAGGTTGAGATTGAAGAATTAGTTGTGTTTTATAATGCCAGCTACACAAATGTAATCTTTCTGCCAAATATCTCAGATAAGTGTTACCTAATCCTGAAAACAAGTTCTAAAAACAAACAAACAAACAAAAAACTTCTAAAGCTTTTCCAAATTCTGAATTGTATTGGGAATATGTTTTAGGATAGTTTGCACTGGAATTGATAATAAATTGTTAGGTTAGACTGACATCAAAAGATGTCAGCCTTTTGTGTAGTAAGCATCTTTGTAAAATCTAACTTCTGTTGTGTCTGCTGGGCATTTGAGACTCCATCTGTGAAACTTCTGGCCTGTAAAGGATGGGTGCCAAAGAGCTAGGATAGAACAGACTGAGGAACAGTCAAGTGTTTATATTTTAACTTATATATTTTGCTTGGAGTTATTTTATTGATGTGAAGAACACAAGCTACATGTAGCATACAAGTTTTATATTTATTCTTCACATGCTATGCTGCACATGTGCAAGTGCCACTGTGGGTTGGGTGAAATAGTCTTGGATGCTTTCTGTCGCTGCACATGCAGATCCATGAGTACAAAGAATTTCAGTTGGTGTGTGTATGTGTACATATACATGAGTAGAAAAATAAATTTCTAGCAGTGACTTTAGTGAATCTATACTTCTAATGCAAAGGTCTGTGAAAGAAACTTGTTATGGCATAGGTTCCTCTGGTGCATCAACCTTCCTTTCAGCTTGTATGCAGCTTTACAGGGCCATTGCAGATTGTTTTTTCACAGTAGCTATATAGGTGTCTTAAAATTTATGAGTGATTTTTTTGTTGTTATTTTGTTTTGTGTGTTGATAATGTTTTTGTTTTTTATTTGTTTTTGTTTTTGTTTTTAACTAATATCTGTATAAATTCATAACGGCAGCAATTAGTTTTTACTTTAGCTTATAGAGACATTGCTTTGGAGTCTGTTGTGTTTTGTTTTTTTTTTTGGTTTGGTTTGGATTTGTGGTGTGTTTTTTTTTTTGTTTGTTTGTTCTTGTTTGTTTTTGTTTTTTTGCTGGTTTTGGAGTATTTTACTCTATGTAGATGTGATGAAATATTTTTTTTGCCCGAAGAGGGAAATCCTCATTTCTCAAAGGCATGTCCCACACTACATAGCAGTAAGCTCATCTGGGAAGATAGTTTTCAGAATTCTTTTTTCTTAATTCTGTTTTAAACATCATTTACATGAATTGTACTGTGAAATTCTTATACATTTCTAGTATAACAGTCATGTAAAACTATCATTGTTGCATGTGAATGTGACAGAGTATGGCTGCTCCTGTGCCCATATTTGTTTTAATGGAATGAAGGTCCATCTAGCCTGTATCCTGTGTCTGACTGGGGTCAGCTGTCGATATTTGTGGAATACTATGGGACAAAGCAAATCAGTAACAGGATTCCTTATGAAGCATGGGAGAATTCTGTAAAATGTTCTCCTAGCAGTTCAGCAACTGAGAGAGAGTTTAGAGATTTTTCTGACCCAAAAGTTGTACTTCCGTTATGAGAGGAAGGTAACTGTAGAGAAAGGTGATTACATATAGGCATCTGTATGGCCATTTCTGAGGCTCAAATAAATGGCCTAATCCTTCTGCCAAGGATTAAATAGTTCTGGTATGGTTAAATGAAAATAAAGTAGTACAGCAATGTGCAAAACCATTCTGATCATGGACATCAGATTGATCACCATGAAATTCATCTGAAGACTACAGTATGATGATTTTTGATGTACCCCATAGTTCTGTGTTGCTGTTTTATATTGCATTTGATCGTATTTGGTTTCAGGGGAGGAAATAGTTACTAACTGCATTTGTACTAAGCTAAGGCAAGTGGCTGTGAGGTCCAGTTTTGAGGCCAGAACTGGCCAAGTAGCCAAAAAGACTGTCTGTAGTGTTGTAAAGGATTCTTGTGAGATTTTCTAGTCCCAAATATCTGAATTATCATAAAATTGTCATGCTAGTTGTAAGCTATTAGGTATTCTGGACACTGAAAAAGACCTTGGATGGGTTTATGATGAGGTTATTCACCTCTTGGTGTAAAATAGTCCACCCCACTTTTTATCTCTGTTTTCCAGGATTAATCTGTCCTTACTTGACTTGTTACCTATTGGACCTGTACTCTCAAATTCCAGGACGAGATAGCTGTACATTCAATTTTTATCTAAAATTACCATTTTTATTTGCTGCTCCCTGTAAGGCTGTTTGGTGAAGATCTCAACAATGAGGCACTGGATTCACAATTCAGGTTGAAGATACTTCTGAATAGAAATCATTAAAACAGATGACTATCAAGAATTATTTACCTACAACTAAAGGGTATTAGAATCTGACCTATTGGTTTAGGTCATCTGACAGTTTGTGTCTGTAGGCGCCAAAACTGGTAGCTTCAAAATGATGGGAAAGATCTGTTGCAGGGTAATCCTGGGTAAACATAACATTTTTTCCTAATCTCTTCACTTCTGAATTGCCTAATAGCATGTATCTTTATAGAAAATATTTTTCTAATTTGAAGTGAAATTCCTAGTTTTCTATTGAATATTTGAGTTTCATTTTCTTTTTTGTATTGTTCTGTCTCTGTGCTGATGTGTGGATTACCTAAATGATCTTGTAAAGCATTTTGAAGTTGCAGTGCTGTGAGCTGGAAATGTGCTTCTGGGAGAACAGGAGCTATTGCTCATTTAAAAAAAAAAAATCTGTTAAAAGAAACAATTAAGAAACAATTACTTTCTTGATGTAATAAAGTATCAAGAGAGATGTAGTCAATCTCATACTTTGATTTAGCCTTTCAGTGTAAGTCTAATCAGTTAAAAAACTTGCATAACGATTACATGGAAAAATAAAGTTGAACAACCTTGTCTCATAACACTTTTTCTGTATTTGACATTCTAGTAGTGTATTTGTAGAAAAATAAAGTTACCAAATAGTGTTTATCTTAATATGAGGACCTAAATTTGAGACTGGTATAGAATAAGAATTAAGTAAATAAACTAAAAGAAAGCAATACGAGAGCTTTTTATGTAATTAAGTTACTTTATTACAAAAAAAAAAAAAAAAAACAACAACAACAAAAAAACTTGCGCAATTCACTGTTTTTAAGGAAACCACCTACAGGTATGAATGTTAAGTAAAAAATACATCTATATGGTATAACAGTAGTTTTGACTAAGTTCAGTAATGCCTTTCTTTCTGTAGGCTGCACTTAGGCTGAACATCTGCCCCTGTGTGGATGCTGTTCGAATCACATTTATTATAAAGAATACTGCTAGAGAGGATTCTTGCCAGGAATTTTTTTTTTTTTTTTTTTAAAGCCTTGTCATGTGTTTCCAGAGATGTAGGCAGAAGAAATTGGCCTATTGAGTCTGTGTTGAAAAGAAACCACTTAAGTATTATACTTGGGATGAATCAGCCTAGCAGTTTTGTGTCAGCAGGCATCAGCATGATGGCACGGCTAAGGCAGAGCATGCTATAACCCATTTGTTTCAGCAGTGGCTGTTAATTAGGAAGAGAATAGATCTAAGGTAATTGGAAATTAGCTGATGGAAGATGGAGCAGAGAGGCCCATCATATTGGATCTTACAGGTAAAGTGTGCAGGTTAAGGGCAGGTGGGGAGAACAAGTAGCACAGCCCTTGCCTGAAACATGCTGCAAAGAACTACCAAGACTGAAGGCTGAAAGTACAACAGCAAGGTAAATAGGAGGTATTATACAGCTTTTACTGCTGTCAGCCAGAGGCTAAGGATCGTAATGCAACTTATTTTTATAGTTCATTTCCTACACAGATCGGGTAGAACTTTAAGAATCATCTTAATCTGTCTCCAAAAGACACATGGTTATGCTTTTCAAATTTGGGATATGCTTGGGTTTGTGAGTCACATAAGTGATCTAGTTTGTTTTACCATTCTCAGTATCTTTTTGTGCTTAGGAAATAGGAAAAACATCCATTATTTTTATTTTTATAGTAAGATATTTCTGTTTTGTTTTGAGTTAGAACAGCCTGGTAGAGGAAGACATTCAGATGGAGTAACTTCCTATCCAAACATTCAATTTTGTAATATCAAAATATTTTGTAGGAACCTCTCAAGTTCTTGTTCTAGTGTGATCTTTGGCAGAGAAATCATGTGAAAATGTAGAACGGTTTGTGCTCAGAATCTGCTTCTCTAAAAACAGTTAGCCTTTTCCATTCCCTCTACCTTTTAAGGTGGGAAAATAAGAGCATAAAAAATGATTGCTGGAGATGGAGGAAATTGCCAAGAAGTTATAGAAATAAATACCTTTGTGCTGAACTTCAAGAAGACTGTCAAAGCATCTTTTTTAGGTGTTTTGGTCCTCCATGTGTGTATGTGAACATTTTAAGAATATTTGCAGTGCCCTACTGAGTTAGACCAATGGTCCATGTAGCACAGCGTGAGTCTGTCCAATTTCTGCAGTCCATTTCCCTCATGCTGTCCAGCAAACGGGTTGCATTAAGTGTCCCTGCCTATTCTGTTTATTGTCCGTATATGCTCACACTAAACCTGATGATATACTGTCATGCTCTGCAGTTTCCTCCTAGAGCACGCAATTTTAATTTTGTCATTATTACATAATTATTACTGTGTATAATATTCCACATACTAGAAAACACTGTTTTCAATGCTATGAAAACATTTCCAAAACAAAATATTTTTGAATTTATGGTAAGAAATTTCGAACCCTGTTCATTTGAGAAGGAAGAATATGTTAAAATTTCCATTTGACTGCATGCTCTGTTTTCTGACCAGCTCTAATATTAAAAAGTACCTTCACAAACAATACTTGAGAAGTGCAACAGCACTTGAGGTAGTGCAATCTGTACGGGTATCAATTATGCACATTCCAGATTGAAATAAACCTGATTAATTTTTGTTCTCATGTAGAACCTTTTTTTGTTTCAGTGTAATCTTCAGTGGAGTAATCATGTGAAAATGTAGAATAGCTTGTGCTTTGTAACCTGCTTCTCTAAAGTGACATTACCCTTCTCTACTCCTTGAACCTTTTAAGGTGGGAAAATAAAAGGATTAAAGAAATTGAGAAACAAAATGATAATTTGTATCATTCTACATTGTTACAGGCCAACTGGTAGACTTTTTTGATCTTCTATGTGTTTCTTGATGTTAATTGAACCTGCTGATCAGATGCTGATAACTCAAAAGAATTACAGAAGGATTATCATGAAGGATTATTGCTATCCAGTTGGCAGCTGTATTTGCAGATTTAAAATCTGCATGAAGTAATTCAAAATTGTTACTTTGATCTTTTAAACTTAACTTGAGGAGGAAACTTTTAAAATGTATAAATATTTAAATTATCTTTTTAAGCCCATGGGACACTTCTATTTGTTTCTTTTTCTAAGGAAGAACAAAATCATTGAACCCAGTAAATAGAACCCCTAAGAGTCTGAATTAAACTGAACACAGAAAATTGTAGTGCTCCTGTTCATATGGCACTCTTTTCCCAACCATAGACAAGTACAAATCCATTCTGGGGATACCGTTTAACCTCTACTCTAACAATTGTCTAAGTAGTCCCATATGGAAAAAAATGAATAAAATGCCAGCATACCAAACTGACAGCCTGCTGTACCAGGGTAACAGGTCCATTGCAACTAGATAGCTCAGGCCAGGCAAGCCACTAGGAGCAACAATCTAGCTAAAATGCTAGTCACTGTTAGAAAATCTATCTAACGAAACGTGACTCTCAAAGGAAATCTGTATGGTAAGCAGAGAGCAGCAAGCCTGGGGAGAAGCCAGACATTTTGGTGTAGTCTTAATTAGCAATGATAAGGGCAGTTGCCATTGCCTGGTAAGTCATTTACATATGCCGAGTATATAACAAGCTGAGAGTCCATAATGCAAGTCCTTTATGTTTCTGTGTGGATCTTTTAGAAGAATTTCCACTCATGAATTTGCCAAGAGATGGAGAGTCCAGCATGATATGTAAAATATCAGTTACTCTCTCCATTCCAATACTAAAACTCAGTTTTCATTGCAAGGGGGGTTACATCGAAGCTTAAAACAAGATAGAACAAATGGACTTTGAAATGGAGAACCAAGGGGATAACAGAAGTCAGTTGTGATCTCAAGCATCTGCAAGCGTTTGTCAGCATTGCAGCGGAGTTATTAAGAAGGATTTGAAGGATAGTGGTGAGGTTTTCTTTTTGTTTTGGCTGCTCCTTCAAAGCAGAAAAGAAAGCATGCCACATTGACAATTAGCCAGTGATGGATACCAGCATTGTAAAGATAGGAGTAGATGTGCTACTGCCTAAAAAAGGTATTAGGACTGCCATGGGTCTTGACAGTAAAAACAGCTAGCTCACGTCTGGTGTAAGTGAGAAGGGGCAGCCAGCATGAGGATTTGAGGGAAGAATGCATGGTCAAAGGTGGCTAGTTAGGGGTAAGAAGTCTCCAAGACCTTCAAGAAAGTATTGCAGTAACTCCTGGATAAAGCAATGAAAGATGAGCAGTATACCTGCTGCTATGCATGTGGCCTTGAGTGAATTTCTGTGCTGTTGCACTCTTGCATTTGGAGAGAGGAGTTTAGCAAATCAGATGCTTCCAAATGTTTGCAAATGCTGACTGTAGTCACAGACAGAGCCCTAGTATTCATGAAATATGTATAAATTTTCCTCACAGATCCATAAATGAACAGTGACAGCATGATTTACATACGTGTCAGACTGAGAAAAATGAGAGTAATTAATGCCCAAATCTAGTGTGGCTAATAGTTTTGGATCCTTCACTGACCTACTTTACATGGAAGTCTCTCATGTTACCTTTTAGACACCATGTTTAATTCTAATATATGGTGAAACTCACTGAAGTGTGTCCTTATTCAAAATAAAAAACAAATCCTCTGTTTTGTCATATAGTGTCCTGTGTGTGGAGTAAGGTTATGCATCTAAAGAACTGAATCCCAGCAGGTCTGGGTACTGCATTGCATTGGGGAAGGGAGCTGTTTTGTAACTAGAGAGCAAGGTACTGAGTGCATAGAAATCACAGAATCATTAAGGTTGGAAAGGACCTCCTGGATCATCTAGTCCAACTCTCTCCCTACCACCAATATTACCCACTAAACCATGTCCCTAAAATTCAAGGTTGCAGAGAGGTTTGCTACAAAAGAGAAGCAACCACCATCCAAAGCAAGATCGAGGTATCAGTGTGTGTATGTGTTGGCTGAAATTGCCAGAAGCACAATAAGAACTTCTAGGATCAGGACAACTGTAACAATTCTATTATGAAACTCAGGTCTCTTTCCTACCTCGACATACATTGAGAAGGACAGAGACATATCATTCAAGTATTTCTTTCACTGTTGTATGGTTTAATGTGGATGAGACTTCAGCTGTTTGATGGAGGGCAGACTGGGTGGTGTAAAACTTGAAGAGACAAGAAACTGGAAAAGAAACTGTCTACTTTTACGCTAGCCTGAAATTTTGCAGTAGGTGACAGTGTATTTACTTCTGACTCACTAATTGTGATTTTATGAGCTCTTTAGGGGTATTAATAAGCTCTGTGCTAGGTAAGCAGATCAATGTGTTTTAAAAGCTGTTTATCTGAATAATCCTTGACCAGGAATGCAATGCTTTTACCTCAGTCTCATATCCTGCCCTAGACTGAAAGGGCATGGTGCTGTCATAGGTTTGGAGCAAGGGAAGGGTATGATTCTTGAAGCTGCTGAACTTCATCAGGTGAAGATTTTGTCTTAAAATAACAATACTTGTAAGGAACAGGTAGGAATATGGAAACTGGAGGCCTCTGTGAGTATTACACCACATCTGGAGTGACTCAGGAGTCTGAGGGAATGCACAGAAAGGTGCTGGTGGTCTCATTTTGGCTTTCAAAGAGATGAGCCTATCTAGCAACAATAAAGACGTTACTGTATAGAATGCTTCTTTTTTGTGTTAAATAGTGGATCTTCTGATTTGTACAGAGGTGTAATTTATTTGGGATTTTCCTTTTGAGAGCTTGCAGTATGTCTTTGTTAGATACCACAGTTGCTGTACGCAGAGACGTTACTATCCGAGACAATAAAGGCAGGTTTATGGAGGTCTGAAAATGTGGTGGAGTTTTGAAAACACAGTGGATGGAAGTTGGTCTGTCTAATAAAATGCTATAATAGCAGGTGTGCTTTTTTTTTTAGATGGGAGATTTAGTTTAAAACAATCATCTTTCAGGAAATAAGAGTAGTGGAAAATAAACAGTCCTTTTTTCGGTGGGGGAGTGTTGGAGGGGAAGGGAGTTGTGATTTGTCTAACATCAGGTATTTCCAAATGACACGTATAGAAGAAAAATTAAACAATTGAAAATTGCTTTTTCATATTATTCAATGTGGATCATTTTTCAGTAATGTCTGTGGTTATAATTGCTTCACTCTGACCAACATTGAATAATTTGATCCATTACACATCTGAATCAGCCTTGATTTCTCTGTTTCTAATGTGTACCTCTTTGCTTCCCAATTATAGCAATTTTTCACTCTTGAATTATATCCCATTTTCCCAAGATCAAAGTTGTATGGCTACAACTATTATTTTGTGCTTCAAAGTTTTAGTAAATACTGTGGTTTTTTTTTCTGCAAGATGAGTATTTTATATTACATTGTGGTTTGCAGGGTCCACATCTTTTAGGCAGCCATTGAGCATATATTACGGCCCACATTGCTCAAGAATATAGAAAATGCAAAAGGCTTGGTATGATAAATCTCTAACAACTTTGCCGCCAGAAGGGGAGACAGAGAAAAAGGAAATTTTTATTATTCCACTATGTAGTTAAGTAGCATGTGGATACTATGCTCTCTATTCTAATATTTAACATTACTTTGACTTCTATATTTTTTATTACATCTTTATTAAAGATATGAGGTTACTTTTAATTGGAAATAAATTTGTGCAGCTATAGGTTAAATCACATCAGCGAGCTTTCTTTAGCTTTAGTTGAGGATAGCAACAATCAAAAGAATGCTTGGGGTGGGTTTTTTCTCTTTTTGATTTAGACACCTGAAGGTTAAATGCTTAAATTCAAATGGGATATTTTTGCTGTCTTTGTTCTCAGTTTATACACGTATGTTGGGTTCCTTTATAAAAGGTGTGTCTGGAGCAAGTGAACTTGTCTGCAGGGAGGGAGATTCCTCCTCCTTGTTCTTTGTCAGGCAGAGAGGTTGGAGGCTGCAGAATTTGGGAGAAAAGCCACTACAGCAATGAACCAGAAGCTGCAACATGCAGGAAGCAGACAGGTGTCAGCACTGCCAAAAATAAAATTTTCCTGAGGTCCAGAAAGTCAGTTTGTTGCAGCTCAGAAAGATGTTGGCTTAGCTGGATTCTGACCCTGAAAGCAAAGACCTGTCTTGCATGCACACTGTGAGCAGGGGGAGGTCGATTTACAGAGCACTTTGATTTCAACTGTTTGAGCTAATCTCTCTGAGTTAAGTATTCTAGTAGCTTATTTAAAAAAAAAACACTTCTGATTTCAGAGTCCTTTTGGTTACAAAATTTTCTGTATATTTTGGTATGTACTTCTCAATATTCTTGCAGGTTTAGGATCCCGTCACAGTTACTGAGTCACCATAGCTGCTTTTGCAGTCACCAGAGAGAGGCAGGGAACTCCAGAGAGTGGTTAAGCTGACCTGTCCTGCACTCTGCTGAGTGGAGAGGAATTGCCTTTCGGATGAGTCTGTTTCAGCTTTACTCCTTTTGTAAAAAGAGCCTGGAGACCAGGCCCATTGTTTCGATCCGTGCTTTCCCAGCCATGCTTTCAGACTCAATAGGGATGATTTTGATTGCAGTCATTTAAATTACGGTGAATTATACTAAATTATTGTCTTCATCTAGGAACACAGACATAAAATGAATTATGTGTAGTGTGGACATGATAGTGCTTGGAACTACTGTCTAAACCTTGATTCATATAGAAATGAGGCTACAAAAGAGGAAGATGCTTTGAAACATTTCATAATTGGTAAGGACTGAACAAGGGCAACGTGCTTCTGAGCAGGCAATAGAAGCTGTGAAGTGCTTGCTGTTACTCAGCTCACCTTACAGGCTTCTTGTGTACTCCAGAGCCTTAGCTAAGTTTGCAGCAGACAGCAGAAGTATTTCTCTTGATGTTACTGATCTCAAATTTAGGGTCCTATTCTTCTCCCTACCTAAATGAGTGTTTTTGCATTCTGAAAGTTATTTTTACCATTGTTCCTTATGTAAAATAATAAATGAAAATAAACTGATGATTTGCACTAAGGCTTTTGTATCAAAATGTTCCATCTTGGTAAGCTGTCTCTTGTGCTTGTTCAGAAAGTCCTGGACTCTTTACTGACCAGTGCCTTTCGGTTTTGTAGTAGTTAAGTCTGATTTTGCAAAATGATCCTTCAACAGAAATGTAGTGGGAAATAAGTTTCTTGTATACACTAAGGACCTAGAGTTATCTTTGGATGACTTCATACAGTCCAAAAGTAAAAACAAGCTTTGGAAACCATCACTAAAATAAGAAGCTTCCCTTTTGGTGTTTCCGCAGCTCAAAAAGTATTATCATAAAATGTTGCATTTTAAAAGCTGCAAGCTTTTGTATGTAGGGAAAAAAAAATATCGGCATAGATGTGGTCTTTTCTATTTTGGCCACAGAGTGAGGTGGAGACTTCTGTGTTCTGACTGAGAAAAAGAAGAGACTGAAGGACACCATTTCTTGAGATGGAACAGGCAAACTTTTCCTCTGGGTGCTTGTGTTGTCACTGCATGAACTTGATAAGGAAAATGAGAAGTCAAAAGCCAAACTGAAAGCGGAGAGATAGAAGCAACAAACAAACAGCCGTGAGGCAGTGACTAACAGCCCTGAAGGTGCTAGATGATGTAAAAGAGCAAAACTACAAATAGCACATGGACTGTGATCACTGAAGCTAAATAACAACTCAGGAAAGATGTCTTTCAGAGACATGTCTCGTTCATGCTAAATTGAAAGCAATCAGCTTTACCTAAAAGCCCAGAGCATTGGTATAGTTTCTTTTGATTATAGGTTGTCTTGTACTATTGTTAGGAAAAAAATAGGAGACACAGTGCACGTCTTTCCTCTGTTTGATGTGGAATTAAAAATATGCTGTACAGTCAAGAGCTGCATGTTGAACCACTTGGCCTATCGAAGAAACTGATGTGGTTCTCCAAGTCAAGGACCCATGGTATCTGTGGTTGGTATGAGATGTCAGTGGAAAGCGTTCTTTGGCTGTAGACAGCTGTAGAGACATGTCAGAGTGCAGGCAAAGAATAGGAATTAATCCGGTCACAACTGACTGTGACAGCCAGCGTGGTGAGAAATGGAGTCCATCAATTTCTTGGAGACAGAAGTCAAAGGAAATTACTCTGGAAATGGCCATACGAGGTTGGTTCTGCTCTAATTGACAAGTTCTGTTTTGAAAAGTTGAAGACGGAAGGATATTTGAGTGTAAGAGATCCCAAGATAATTGCGTTCATTTTCCTGAGGAAAGGAAGGTTGGTGGAGCAGTGGAGTAGGAGTAATCGGCCTTCGAAAAGATTGCTTCACCTAGCTTGGGAAACTGGTAGGTAGCTGTGCTTAGTGAAATAGCATAAAAAATGAAGGAAAGCGGGATAGTTGGGCAGTTACTGAAAGAAACAGGATAACTGGTGTTGTAAGGGGAAAGCGATAGATGGCATCATGCCTTTTGTAAGGATTTGTTGTGTTTCCATGTGACATTCTTGTGAGGAAAACATTTATGTTAAGTTTCTGCAACTTCCACAATAAAAAAATCTAATTTTTGTAAAACTTTACTCAAAGAACAGTGGTAAGTAGTTCACTTTCAGGCAGGGAGAAGCACAAGTGGGCATCAGCTTTTGGCCTGTTTCTGTTCATTAATAACCTAGGTGAGGAAACAAAGTCTGCATAAAAAGTCCAAAATGGACACCTAGCTGAATTACAGACATGTTGGAGAATAGCTTCATATTCTCTGTTGTGACACGCTGAGGAACTTCTTGGAATCATGGGATAAATGCAGTAGACACATGTAAAGTACTGCTCCCTATAGGAGGAAGAAGTGGGATATGTCTGACTAGGCCATGGGATTGCAGAAATGGGATCTGCAAAGTGCAGAAGTTTCTCTCTCTTTTGTTTTCTCTCCAGTTTTTCCCAGCTGAGACTCCCAAAGGAATACCATATTCAGTCTTGTGCAAAATATTTCACAAACATCAGTGGCAAATTGTACACAGTCTAGGTTTAGAAAAAGTATATTATGTCAAAAGGTTATAGCAACTAACTTTTTTTCAGCCCACAGAAGAGAAAAATAGCATGTCATGACAGTAGTCAGAGAAGATGTTAAACAGAGAAAAACAACCATTTATTTTCAAAAGCTACAGGGAAGGGTAAAAGTAAAGCAGTTTTACTGTCAGCAAGGAATATTTGGGTTGGATAGTAGGAAATATGCTCTGACTACAGGGCAAGTGAAACCCACCAGCTGCTTAAATGGGAATCTTCCTCACTGGGAGATTTTTAGGAGTAGGTTAGTCCAAGTGTCTGTCAAGAACCACTTGAAGGTACTAGATCTCTACACAATGAAAATACAGTGGATTAAATTACTTTTCATTCCTGTTTATACATGTTTCTGTAGTTTTGTGACAAAAAGCAGCAGCAGATCAGAACTTTTTTTTTTCTTAAGAAAGCCAGGACCAAAAGGAAGGTACAGCCAGCTCAGGGGCTGGCAGCACTGTCATATTGCCTGCTCAGGGAAACAGCTGAAATGTATTGATCTATCAAAGAATAGGAGATAAAAAAAAAAAAAAAAAAAAAAAAAAAAAAAAAAAAAAAAAAAACTCATGCCTGAGATGGTTTTAGGATTCTTGTGTGTGAAGACATAAAGCAAGGTGGGACAAAGCTACTTTTTCATAACCATCACTTGTGTATGCCTCAAGTTGTGCATCATGTGTGAGGTGTCACCCAGCCAATTCTGTCCGTGCAGCCTGTAAGGATGGGGCAAGTAGTAACTGTAGTAGTTGTTACTACAGCTGTTCAAATCCAAGCTGCTGAAATAAGATGAAAGTGCCTTGACAACTGCAGGATGCAAGCAAATTTCACCTGACAGCTCAGAACAGATGCATAAATTAGGAGCAGCTGGATGATTAAAGGCTGTAATAGTACTAACAAAAGTGCAACTGATAGTTCTCTTAAAAGCGAAGCTGATGCTTGAATTGTTATTCAGGGGGCTTCAGAAACCAGAAGAGCTGAGCACAGAGAAAAGTATCAGCTGGGTCAGGTGAAGAGTGAGTAAGACCTACTCAGAGAAAAGAACAACTGCACGACTGTGATGTGGTGACAATTTTAACTGACATTTCGTGTTAGAATCGTGCTATTTTATCAATCTATTGCAGGAGAGAGCTTTGCATTCTAATAGCTCAATTATAGCAGCACAAGGTTGTGGCAGATGGGTGGGTGGAGGACTGTGTGTCATCCTGGTATGAGTCTTTGCCTTTTGAGTGCCAGAAAATCATAAGGGAGGAGCTCTTTGTCACCACTCTAGAAGTCATAAGCACGTTTTCAGATAGATCAAGTCTTCTATCAAGTTCTGAGTATGCAAGAATTCCTCAGTCCTTTTCTCCTGTCTTTTCTGAATGTCCAGACTAGGGACTGAGTATT
The DNA here is from genome assembly GCF_047663525.1 of Anas platyrhynchos. Lineage (NCBI taxonomy): Eukaryota > Metazoa > Chordata > Aves > Anseriformes > Anatidae > Anas > Anas platyrhynchos. The sequence goes on from NC_092588.1 coordinate 142,098,171, forward strand.
TTTAAATCCAAATATTATTAACCATATAAAACTACAGCTTGACAAGCACCTTCGGAGGTTATTGGGTCCATCCCTCTGCTCAAGGATGATTAACTTCAAAGTTCCAGTTTTGTACCAGGTCTTTTCCATCTCTGGTTTTGGTATCTTCAAGGATGTAGATATTGCATCCTTGCTGAGTGATGTCTTCCAGATCTTAAGGACTCTCAGTGGGAAAATGCTTTCATGGTGTCCAGTAGGAATCTACCATCTTGCAGCTGGTGGCTGTTGCCTCTCATCCTTTTGCTGAGTACCTCTGGGAATCATCTGTCTCTGTCTTCTGCACCTTCTTTTACGTAGTCCAAAGATTTCCATTTACCCCTTCACGTTGGCACAATGGGGTGGCTTGCAACAAAATAATAGCTACCAACACCTCTATTCTCTAGATGATCACTGGAAAGAAGAAAGGTTTTTTGTTTGTTTGTTTGTTTGTTTAAATGTATTTTCGTTGCCTTCATGATTGGTTGTTGTACAAGCATTGCAGTTAGCTACACTCAAACACAGTAACTTTGGTAGGAGGTTGCACAGGTTTTACTGTCGACAATGTGCTACTAAGAAGCTGCAGAGATCATAATTGCAAGCTGCAATATTTATCAGCACCACAGGAAACTTCCAGTCTGGCAGTACTACTAAGTAATATTAATCCAATAATCTCATTGAAGGACTGCATGATTTAAGAAAATGTGATTTTTAAATATTTATTTAAGTTTTTATGGCACTGTCCAAATTTTAGTCAACATTCCCAAGGATACTTTATCTCCTTGCCTACTCAGATTCCCATTTGCAGCAGTCAGTTTTGGTAAAGAAAAAAAAAAATCAAAACATAGCAACAACAAAATAGGAGCTTCTGCAAGCATGGTCCAGAAGTGCACCAGGCAGTAGTATTGTAGTTTTCTGTAGCCTGTAGTTTTGAGGGGGAAGAGCAGTACCTGGCTTATAATGAGAGACACTTTTGCTACTTTTATGATAAGCTTGTATTGAAAACATATGTAATTTTATGGTCTTAGGAAAAAGAGTCACTGTTTGAACTTCAGTTATAGGGACATGTGGCAGCTTCAACTGCAAAAATAAATAAGTAGGAATAAGAAATGAGACCAGAGGCAATGGTTTACCCACAAGGATTTGTGTGGCCTGCAGAAAAATAGAACAAGGTTAATGCTAACCTGTGTCATCTTTGTCGTCATCATTCCTCCCCTCCCCACCCCACGCATCTCAGAGCACACAGATACAGTGTCTGCCATAATCTGCTTTTCTAATTGTGGTTTGTATTCTCATAATCCCTTTTCCTTCAGTTAGCTGCTTCCATTCTATTACCTAGCTTTATTTTGCCTCATCCTCCTGTGGCGGTGCTCAGAAAAAATACGAATCATCTGCTATAAGTAGAAGTACATCTTTTAGAGACAGAAGGAGCAAAAGAAAAATTGCCCTGTACATGCAAGAGCCTCTATCTATGAGATCCTCAGCTGACCTCTACCTAACTGCTGCTCTGCTTGGGATTCACTGTAGATGTGATCACCCCCGGTGATATGGGTGACTTTTGTTATTCTGCTCAAGACCTGCTCAGCTGAGCTTTTACGTACCTACTTTCAGTTTTGGTTTGATGTGAAATTACTGTTTTTAGTACCTTACTTCACCTGGTATTTTATATAATTTCTATCTAATAATACAGATAGGTATAACAGGTGCTTATATTTTACAAGATTGGTAGAAAAATTAGTTAAAGCAACATGTTAAAGCGAAAATAAACACTGTTTTCCCAGGCAATTAAATTCAGTGTTGGCTTTACTACCTACATATTGAAGAAGGTGATTTCTGGAGTATTGTTCCTTCTCCCATCTATAGAAAGAATATATCACTTCTGTGTTAGTTCTATTTACCTCGCACAGAAAGCCTAACAGATATCCAGATCTGTAACCAAAATAGAAGACCCATCTATAAAAAGCAAAATTTTAATGTTAGATTAGATAAGAAAAGTATTTTACAGAATATTATATTTATGTGATTTATTTCACAGCTGTTTTGCCAGTTCTCAGATAGTGCCCTGCAATGCGAGTGCATTAATTGAACTGGACTTGTCATCATCCATTAGGTATGATTAAATATGTCGGTGATGTGGCAAAGCTAAAACAGCTGAGATTCTGGAAGGTGAATGGCATTGCAGAAAATGTAAGTAGAAAAAGGCAATGGAGAAGGCAGACCAGTATGCCTAAAGACAGTAAATTCAATCCTGCTTGGGAATCTGACCCTGATCCCACAAAGCACTTAATCTCATCATTTACGCACATGAGTTTTTCCCTTCTCTAAGCATACATATTGTCCCACTGAAGTTAGAGGGTGAGACTAAGCAAGTACCAAGACCTCTGCCGTACATCTCAGCATTTATCAGACCAGAGCCTTCACTGACCTGACAGGGGGAAATATCTTACCACAGCACTTATTTATTGAATGATATTTGTGTAGGCATTCACGCAGTGCAAGTTCAATGCAACCCAGGGTTCCTACAATAGTCAGAAAATTGTTGTTTTGTTTGGGTACAAAGGGATGTAAAGTGTTTTTGCTGTAAGGTGCAAGTCTTTTCTGTAGTTGCTGCACAGTAAAGAAAAGGAAAAAAAAAAAAAAAAAAAAAGTAGAGGTATATAAGAACAGAAAAAAAAAAAAAATCAAATATAAAAGTGTCCAATGTCTGGAGTTCTACCTTTGAAAGATTTTATTGATAAATTATGCCATCATGAATAAGCTACCCTATTTGCAGTCAGAAGGATTTGCAATTTTGTGCTACTTTGGTAAAATATCTTATGTGGGTATTTATTTTGGTATAAAAAGCTGCTAGATGTTACAGTGTAAAACTTAAAGATTTTTTCATTGTTTTATTAGAAGCAGCTACTCCTTTAAAGAGGCAGTGGCTCTCTAATCAATGATTTTTTTTTAGGCACTGCAGAGTAGGTATCATTAGGGATAGTTTAAGGCTTCAAGTACTGATTTCATCTTTGCAGGTACAGAACTGCTACAGACTTAAATTGTTGCTTCTTCCTGCTGAAAATGTTAAGTGGTAAAAGAATAAACATATGAAATGTTGCAGTTCTAAGCTAAATTGCTGGTAATCTTCAGAGCACGAGGTCAAACCTGTGCTTCTTGTGTATGCAGAAGCAAAGGGACAGGCCTTGCTGGAGTCTGTCTGCAACTGAGGCAGGAGAAAGTATAGGTTGTGGCTGTCTGCATCTGAACGAGGAGCTGAGAGGGCTGATTCCAGAAGGGCTATAAGTTATCTTACATCCATGACCCCCCTGGTTTTGGTGATAAACGAGACTTCTCTTTCCACTGTGCTTTCATCGCCATCCATGAAGCCCATCCCTTGTGTATAATGTCCTTCTGCACGACGAATTACATACTGCTTGGCAAAGAAGGTAACTTTTCCTTTGGAAAATTTTCCTGTTGGGGGAGTTTCTTTGCCACCTGCCTTCTGATGCCTGAAATCCATGTTACATTGTATGTAGCTTTTGTACTTGAGAATTGATGCTGTAATAATCCGCATTGCTGGTGAGTTGCACATGATGAATATAAGAAGCAATTAGCGTGCCCCACAGAACATGCTTTCACAGCAAATTTATTGCTTTATAAGCTACTTCCATTTCAGTGAAAGGCAATTGCTTATATAGGAAAACAAAAAAAAAATAGACTGCTGTATTTGCATTTGGGCAAGAAGAATTAAATGCAGAAAGTGGTGAAAGGAGTTGGCATAAGTTGCTGTTTTGGTTGTTTGCATTAATGGTAGATGCAAGAACAAATTTGTGGTTTGCCAGTTTAATAAGGAGTTCATTCAAGCACAAATATAAAAACTACTGTAAAATAAAGCCAAGTGGTTGCTCCAACATTTCTTAATTCCTTTTTATATTCCAATTTTATTTTGCAGCTGTGCAACGGTGGATCTGTGACTGATCTTGTGAAAGGGTTTCTGAAGAGAGGTGAAAGGATGAATGAACTTATAATTGCTTACATTTTACGTGAAGCTCTGATGGTAAGATAAGCTCTCAGTGAAAAGACAGTCAATATTCAGTAAATGTTTTTTTTTTTGCTTTGAATGAAGGTCATGTCCCCATTAACACAGCCTCTATAGCAGTGTTTAGTGAAATCAAGGTAAAGTGTAATGCCATCTATTGACAGATAGAAGCAGGATCACATTCACAATCCCTGGTTATCATGGGGGATTTCAACCCCAATATCTGTTGTGGGGACAGCACAGCAGGACATAGGCAATCCAGGAAGTTCCTGGAATGCATTGATGGTAACTTTCTTTCCCAAGTGAGAGAGGAGACAGTGAGGAGAGGTGATCTCCTCAGCAGTGACCATGAAATGGTGCAGTTTGGGATCCTGAGAGCAGTGAGGAGGGAGCACAGCAAGCTCGCTACCCTGGATTTTGGGAGAGCAGACTTTGGCCTCTTAAGGGATCTGCTTGGTAGAGTACAATGTGACAAAGCCCTGGAGGGAAGAGGGGCCCAATAATGCTGGTTAATATTAAAAGATCACCTCTCATTCAAGCTCAGGAACAATGCATCCCAATAAAGAAGAAGTTCGGCAAAAACACCAGGAGTCCTGCATGGGTGAACAGATCACCTGGGAGGGATACAGAAAAATCATCCAAGCAGCTAGGCTTAGCAAAGCTAAAGCCCTGCGAGAATTAAACCTGGCCACAAAGATGATCAGAGAGCTGAAGCACCTCTCCTATGAAGACAGGCTGAAGGAGCTGGGACTGTTCAGCCTGAAGAAGATTCCAGGAAGACCTTATGGCAGCCTTCCAGTACTCAAGGGGGTCTACAGGAAACCTGTGAAAGGACTCTGTGTCCCAGAGTGTAGTGATAGGACAAGAAATAATGGTTTTAAACTTAATTTAAAAAAAAAAAAGCAGATTTAGGTTGGAAGTTAGGAGAAGATTCTTCACTCAAAGAGTGGTAAGGCACTGGCCCAGGCTGCCCAGAGAAGCTGTGGATGCCCCATCCCTGGAGGTGCTCAAGGCCAGGCTGGATGGAGCTTTGGGCAACCTGGTTTGGTGAGAGGTGTCCCTGCCCATGGCAGAGGGGTTGGGACTGGGTGATCTTTAAGGTCTCTTCCAGTCCAAGCTATTCTATGGTTCTATGTAATTCAGGCAAGGTAAGTTAAGGTAAATTCATCAGTTTGTTTCATTTTTAAGGGAATGGAAATTGATTTCTGACTGATTTATTTTCTAAATAACTATAGTTCTGCATGAAAATTGCTTTTTTTTTTTTTGAGAAATTGCAGAAATATACCCAGAATGCTGTTCAATTTATGTCTGGCTCCAAGGTATTTTTTTAATAGCAAAATGATCATTGGTTCTAGTGAATTCAAATGCCTCCACAAGAAAAAAAAAAAAAAATCAGCTGATCAAGTGTCTTTCTTTCTCATTGTCTTTTAATCAGAATTTGACTTCCTGCATTGGAATTGCTGATAGGCTTTAGCAGTTTTCTTTAAGTTTATACTCTAAAGGTGTAATAAATAGAATACCTTCATAGTGCTTTTTTTCTGCTATTATCTTAAAATTTCTATTTGACAGAAAGCTAAGCTATTAAAAATATCTATTACTCATGATATGCCAAGAGTTTTTCCTGTAAGAATGACATCTCTGTGGTTTTGGATTATATATATTTTATATACATAAATTATTTATATTATACATATATATTTGGATTATATATTTTTTTCTCATAATTATCTGCTACTTTTTGTTTCTGCAAATGTAATATAGAGGTCAGAGCTGTTAGTAAAAATATCATGTTTACATCTCACCTTCCAGGGACTTCAGCATTTGCATGAAAATAAAACTATCCACCGTGATATTAAAGGAAATAATATCCTTTTGACCACTGAAGGAGGAGTCAAGCTCGTGGATTTTGGTATGTTACATTATTTATGTATACGACCAATGCTGTACTTTTGAAGCATGGAAAACAAAATAGAGGAGACAAATCAGGAAAGATGAGTTATATTAGCTTTTATTAAGACTTTGAATTCTTTTTTTAAAAATCACTTGGATAGCAAGTCAATTTTGACTGGATAGAAATAAATTATTTGCAGACTGTTTTTAGAACTTGGGCTTTTCCAGCCATTTTACTAATGCCATTTAAAAAACATGGGTAAAGAGTAAGTTATAATACATTGTTAGTAAGTGCCAAGTGCTTCAGGGCAGGCATAGTAAGTAAAGTGACAAAACAAGTTAACAGGGCTCAAAATAAGGTTGGTGTTTAGATCCTCGAGGACCATGTGCTGATTCAGTGAGGTTAGAAACTGATAGCCAAAAGCCTTATTTTTAACTGAGAGGACTTAGAACTTAACAGAAATTGTGAAGAATGGGACAGTTCCACCTCAGTCATGTATACTTAATTTGTTTGATTTGAAATGAAACAAGGGATGCCACCTGAATGCAGCAAAAGGACATATATTAGTAGGTAATTCCCACTTTCCAAATCCTGTGAAGAGTAATGGATTAGTGTTTGCAAGTCTGAACCTAAAACATTATATAAGTCTCTGCCCAAGTCTGTTAGATCTTAAATGATTCTTGAATGCTGTCATCTGGTTTCACCACCAGAAGGCAAGAAGCGGTGACACAGGTAAATGATGCTACCAGCTATTTCTCAGACATAACACAGTGGTTTGCTTTAAAAGGTTGACTGTTGTTTTATTTAAGGGGATTATGAAATTTTTCAGTGCTTCTTATTATGAACTGTTATTCTGTGGTAGTGTACTGTCTTCTAATGATTTAATTTAATTTATAGGTCACTACTTCACAGTACAGCAGCCCACTGTAAATATCATGATTCCATTCAGAAGATGGAAAATCTTCATTTTCCATTACCCTCCTATCTTGTTAATGAGATTTATTTAATTAATACATAACAATTGTTTAAATTAATCATGGGATTTTAACTCCCATTAATCTAGTGTCTTCCTGCCAGTAGATTGTATTTGTACAAACCTCCTACTTCACACACAAAATCTCCACAACTATTAGGGTTACTAATTCTGAAAATGTAGGTATTTATGTTCATTGTTGTTACTCAGATAAAATTTTCAGTTGCGAAGCCTCAAGATCTCATAAATTATTTGCCATACAGTTACTAGTATTTTCTGATTGTCTGGAAGTTTAATGTGAGGTAAAATCAATGTTTTTGCCCACAGGTTTTTAATGTGTCACAAATGCTATTTTTTAAGGTGCTGAAGGCAATTAGAGCTGTGGAGGATCAATACTTTTGAAAATTAAATCACTTATGCAAATGTCAAAATGTACAAGCTTTAGGGGTGAGGACCTCAATTCTTTGTTTGTCAGTTACTGAAATCTACTGCTAAGGCCATAATTAAAAAATAATTTTAAAATCTTGTGGGAAAAGAATTGCGATGCTAAAGCATAGAGGAGAATGTGTAATAAACATGCATATGTGCACACACATTTACGTGGGTTGAATAAGGGCCAGTAGTCCTTCTAAAGGAAGCAAAATAAGTTCCTTCTAAAGGAACTGCACCCTACCTTAGGAATAAGTAGAAACTTTATCTAGTTTTGTGGTTTTTTTTCGTGGTTTTTTTTTTTTTTTTTTTTTTTTCCCCTACAGCCAATCTCAAGCCAATAATGAGTATTTTCAAACGGGAAAAACTTATGCAGTCTTTGCAAAACCATCAGGGAAGACCATTCACCCTTCAGGCTGATGTTTAAGGTATTCAGCTGGGATTTGGGAGATTTGTGTCCTCTACTTAAGAGGATTTAAAACCACATTAATCAGATTTCAAGAGTATTTTTTAGCCAGGAATGTGATTTGATTAAAATCTCTCACGTTGACACAGCTACAGACTGTTGCATGTAAGCGTTTATTAGATCAGGGACTGAAACTCATTGCCACTTTTTTTTTTTTTTTTTTTAACACTAAATAAACCTGTGGCTTATAATGATACAGGCTACATAATGATATAGATGCATGGACACAATCTCTTTCTACGTCTCCCAGTAGATACTTAGTGGAAACAACATTTTTGTTTTAGGTTAAACCAATTATTTCATAGGGCCAAACAGACAAAAAAAAAAAAACACGAAACAACAACACAAATAATCACACAGTCCTTTCTAAGCCTGCAGCTTTTCCATTGTGTAGAGGGACATGAAGACAGTGTATTAAGGGCTCCTTTAACGAGGAAAGACTTGACAGCGGAAGTGAGTCCTTCCCAAGATAATTCTGGTTGCGCTGTTCTCCTACATGCTGGTTGATGATTAGATGATCCTGAAGAACCCTTTGCTCTCCTCCCTTGATACTGTTTATGCTGGTTTGTATTTAAACAGGTGCATAAAACCCATATCTGAAAAATTGACCTGTGAAGCTTTGTGGAGCACAATTTAAAAAACGCATGTTCTTCATCTGTATGTGTTGAGTGGTCATATTGAACTTGCATTGTTGTGTCACCTTTTTACTCTGAAGTACTATTAGGAGCTTCTAAGAGTCACAAGTGAAAAACAAACAAACAGTTAACCTCCAATGAACAAGTCAACTTTGAGAATGACTTACCTTTTCTTTGTTCTTTTTCTACTCACTGAACTTTAGTTATGAAATGTATCACCACTGCGAGTCCTTTCTTGTGCAGCAGCACTGACTTTTTCGAAGCTTTATTTTGTGACACAATTCATACGCATTGCCTTATGGTTGTTGCGTCCTAGGCATTTATGTATGCTGTGACCATGGTTTCTGAACACTGCACAGTCTGCAATAGATGACCTTCACAATGCTATACAAGGAGTTAGATTACTATAATTTCCAGCTACAGATTGAGGATCCAAAACCCTAAGAGAGACTGAGTTGCCTGATGTAATACAGAAAGTCTATGCAAAAGCTCTCCCAAAATCTTAACAACAAACTTAAAACAGTCTTAACCGTTAGCCTTTCATAGGCATATTGATAGTTGATGAGATGAGAAAGACTTTGAAAGAATACCATGGCATTGCCTCACCCAGATTGTTTTGAAGAGTGAAATTTTTGCTTTCGCTCAAAGGTCTGCTGCAATATTGCTTAATCTGTATAGAACTCATCCCAGTATTATTCTCACGTCTCATAAACACCTTAATCCCAATAGAGGAATTAATGATCAGAACACAGTAAGTGAGTTTATAGTATCTACATACCAATGCTTCTGGAGATAAATTGCTAATCAAGGAGTTAGCAGATAGGTGTTTTAATTTAAATTGTCCAAGCTAGACGTTTGGAATACTGTTACCGGGGAAGCGTCCTCTCTCCTCACTTCCATCCAGTGTGATAACTTAGATCAGCAGAAATAAACAAAATCATTCTCTTTGACTACAGATAATGAGAAGTACCCAAGGGGATCAACACTACAGTTTCAGTCCCTGAATTCATTAAACTTCTAGATACATTACAAAATTTGTATTTTCCTCTGTGAGAAAAGAAGGTTGACTGAAGGCAATTTAACTACCTGAATATATGTGGGAATTAGCTGCTTAGCTGTTCTGGAGGAAAACCTTTAGGGAAGGATGTTACACCTGAGAATCTCAACAATTATGCTCCAAGTTTCCCTCTGCTGTGTCAAAACAAATAATAAATAGCTGAACTTTTTTTCAAGTGTAACTGCTATGTTTTCAGTATAGGATAGAGACTTCTTAGAAAAATAAACATTAAGATAAAAATAAATGTCCTGCAGCACTTTAAAGGATGACAGCTATATAGTATTAAATAAAAAGAGTTGGAGACAGACAAGGTGTGAAGCAAATCCCCTTTTTATAAATATTCTTAATTACATTCACAGATGCTCATTAGTTTTCCATGAAGGGAATGTTTTTGTTCTCACTTTATAGAAGTCCTTTCTATATGTTTCTCAGATTTCTGGTTGCTTGCAGTTGATTCTTTATTGTTAAAGAGGCAGTTTTCAAAAAAAAATAAAAAAAAATTACCCACTAAAGATGCAGATAAGCACTTAATAAAATTTTTAGAAACTTCTATGACATAAATCCAAATGAATTAAATGCTAGATAACTTCTGAAAGTCTTGTGACCACTCTATCTGCAGTTTGTTCTGCCTAAATATCTTTCAGTGTCTGACCTTGTTTCATCAGTTTAAAAAGTCACTTGCCTGAAGTTACTTGCATGCATAGCATACCTCATCTGTAATAAAAATTCATATATTCATCTGCATCTTACAATGTGTGACCAATTTCATAGAGAGCTGGGTGTATAACATCTGCTTATGCTGACAAATACTTGCTTCTTTGAATAGTCCCTCTCAATTCAACTTCATTTCTTGAAATCAGGATGCTTGAAATTTCTTGAAATCAATCAGGGTTTTTCATGTATTAAATACAGTTAGTCTAAGACAGAATTCCCATTCCTTTGGAAATTCTGAAATGTCAAAAAATGTGCTGTTCCAAAATTGAGAGAAAATAAACTTAGCTGTATTATTATTGGTGTTTAATTTTGTTCTGACAAAGACCAGTTTCATTTCCAAAGATTTGATGTATTTCTTAAATCCCCTGCCCTTCCAGTGAGTCTGGGAACTTGTAAGTCAGAGACTTTCATGCTTATATGTTTTTGAAAGAAGATGATCCTAGAGGTCAGCAAGCTAGACAGGTTGAAGATGTGTGGAGAATCACGTGTGTGGAAAGAACCGTTCCTATCCCAAAAGTTTTGAAACATCTAAGTCATGGGGCAAGTGATTTTTTTAGCTAAAAAGAGGAGAGTGTAATACTGATGGAAAATTCCTCTTCAGCTGTGTTTTTGAGGGTTGACTTTGCAGGATGAGAGTCTTGAACAAGAGCAGAAGTAGCTTATACTTCTCTGGGACTGCTGAAGCCTGCTGTCACAGACTAGAAGTATCTCAGGATGAGCAGCTGTTGCCTTGGAAATGGCCAGAAAAGAACATATAAATTGTACTCTACCACTTAGATTTTCAGTACCACTGTTCCTTGCTGAAGATCACGCTTGCCCATGCATCAGATGAAAATTCATACCACGCATAATTGAAGTTACCCCATGTTACTACCATGAAAGGTCGTTGAAAAAAGAGCTGAGAAAGTTGAGGGGAAAAAAAAAGACAGAGGTTAAACCTTGTTCTCTGGAATTTAAGCCTGTTTCTAACTACAAGAGATCCCATGACTCCCCCAGTTCACCTGGTATTGTCACTGGGAGAAAGGGAATCTCAGAAAGGACTCGTAATATCCATTTTCAATTTCACTAATTATATCTAAAAGTCTCTGTTGAAGTCTGTGGCTGAGCCATACATAGGAAGTTTCCAAGTTTGCTATGGGTAAAGCAGGTTCCAGTGGAAGACATGGAAAGAAGGTAATGCATTCTCACTGCTGCTGGCAGATGGTGGAAAATTACAAACTGTTCTGCACGCCGTTAATAGAATAATGACTTCAAGGGTTTCTTTAGTACTGTGGATAAAGAGATCACAATTTGCATAATTAACACATGTATTGCAACATTAATAAAGTATATTTATGATGAAGATTTTTTTTTTTTTTGTATTTCAGACATGCTTAGTTTGTATTTTTCTGCTTTTTCTTCAGAAGAAGTTTTGCACTTAAAAGTTATGCGTGAATATTGTCTTGGCATTACAAATGCAGTTTCGGATATCCTACTGTGCATGTAGCTGACACGATTTTAGCATGGATGTATAGTAGCCTAACAGATTAGCCTAACAGCAGGTTTAACTGGAGTATGACTCATTGGGGAAAAAGTAGATTAGGAAAGAGAATACTGCATTACTTTTAGACATATTGGAAAGTGGCATTACTTTGATTAATACTTGAACTATTTCTTTTGTGTAGTATGAAAGCTCAGATAAACAGAGGTCAGCTTTTGTGTGAACTATTTCTTCCATGTAGTTTGGAAACTGCAGATAAATGGAGGTCAGCTTTGTTTGGAATGTAATAGGGTTGTTATTTTGCTATGGAGAGAATGATCATTCTTCTTTTAAAGCCATTTGAAGTCATCCAAAGTTAAGAGCCAACAAAATCTGAAGTTTACATTTCTGGATGGCCTTCTTACTATTCAAAATTACAATTCTGTGAAACAAGCCAAATGTAGGACATGGTCTTTTTGGTAGTGTATTTTTACTGAATTAATTTCTGCTTTAAAATGCATATATAATTTCATTTAGGTAATACTAAATGAAGGTATTTGGTTCATTTCATAATTCAGTTTAGTTCATAAATTAAATTTCTTGGTTATTTCCCATCCCAAAAGAATTTGTAGTAATTCTGTCAGCATTCTCTGCTATGATTCCGTAGTGGTATGCTACTGCTTTTCTTGAAAATTATGAAATATTGGTACTTCTTTACTATGATTAGTGATCAGTAACAGCTGGTCACTATAAGTCAGGTTGCATGGGTGTTTTTTTTATGTTTTGTTGCATGATATTCATGCCTATTCTGATGTAGAAATCTAGCCAAAATCTCTAAAATTCACTGACTATATTAAACAGGTTAAATGATTTTGAAGTGTAGATGAGCCAGCATCTGCTATAATGAAAAACCAAGAATAATAAAATCAGCATGTCCAAAATATTAGGGCCAATCTCAAAGTAATTAATAAGCCCATGGTAAGACTTCAGTTTGATAGATCTGCTTAATTACTCACTTCTGGTTTACTGATGCATGGAGGAGGTTTCTGTTGGTCCTGTGGAGAAAGCATCCAAAATCATGAGTCAGAGGTTGGAGAGGGAACCACAGCACTGAGTCTTTCATCGTGACACCTCACCAGCTCTCATGTTCCCTTGCTGTGACACAGTGCTGTGTCACTCAGAGCCCAGTACCTCTCCCTGCCGTGAATATGCTTGGTAGATGTAGTTTGGTGACTGATCACAGATCAGTCTAGCAAGCCTTGTGTGACACAAGGCATTGCAGAGGGACAGAAGGTTTACAGCACTGTACTGCAAATGCTTGCAGTGCAGGTTAGGCTGCATGGATTGCAAGTTGAGAGCCACCTTGTGTGCTCTCATACCATTGGGATAGGTTGAAAAGTCAATTATGAGTGATCCAAGCTGGAGTACTGAGGCATTTTGGGAAAGGTTGCTTTAATCTCTGTCCTTTTTAACATATTATAATGATTTCCAGCTTTGCATGTCCTACTGACATTGAAGAGGTACGCAGCATGACCTTGAGTAGTTTTCCAAACTTCTGTATATTGCTTGTCCTAGAGTAGTCAGAATACCCTATTGTGTTTCCTTCTTCTTGCCCTGCATTAGCTATAAATGCTGTATGAATCATTCTGCAAAAAATGAAACAATTAATTAAAATAATTTCATTTGAATGTATTCAAAAATAAAAATCTTTCTGCCTTTAGCTTACTTTAAGCAATGAGTCACAGCAAGACTTGTATTTGCCTTAGTCATTCTAGCATGCATCTATAATAGAGCTGTCTGCTTCAGTGGTTCAGATCAAAAACGAGCTATAATTGTGTTGTCATTTCTGCATACCATATAGCATGACACTCACATGTTACTTTTAAAAAGCATTTACTAGGCATCTTCTATGATGTCTCAAAAGTTTAAAAAAAAAAAAAAAAACTTTGAAGAAAGCTTTCTTCATGAGCAGATTGTCAAAGTGCCTTGAACCCAGTCAAAGTAGTAATTCCAAATTTTTCAAACCAGGGTCAGCAGGGATAAGATGGATTGCATTGACTTGAGCTGTGGAATATTTTCTTTGTTGAATGTTTAATTCTTTGTCAAAGGCTTAGTCTTTACAAACTTATTTTATGGTCCATGGGTGAATGAAAACCTTTGTGCTGTCCAGTAAAAACAAAAAGAAATCACGTGGCCAAATACTGTACCCAGAATAAGCTGTTCACTTGGTCTTTTGTGTTTGTTTTTTTTTTTTTCCTACTAATTCACATAAAGATATCACTTTTAAACATTCAAGAAGCTTGACATAGAATGCTGGCGTCAAATGTCAGAGAATGAAGAAAAAAAAATAGCCCTTTCTAGCCAGCAAAGACTTCTTGGTTTTCACCAGGGTCACAAAATACACATCTCTTGAGCCCTTTTCTTAGTCAGCCCAGACTGTTTTGTGTCTGAGTATGGCAAGAATGAAGAAAGCCTTTCTTTTATGAAGAAAGGCTGAGAGACCTGGGTCTGTTCAGCCTGGAGAAGAGAAGACTGAGAGGGGATCTCCTCAGTGAATATAAATATCTGAGGGGTGGGGGACAGAAGGATGTAGCCAACCTCTTCTCAGTGGTTTGTGGGGATAGGACAAGGGGCAATGGCTGCAAGTTAGAGGGCAGGAACTTCCGCGCTGACATGCAAAAGAACTTCTTCATGGTGAGGGTGACGGAGCACTGGAACAGGCTGCCTAGGGAGGTTGTGGAGTCTCCTTCCCTGGAGATATTCAACGCCTGTCTGGATGCCTCCCTGGGCAGCCTGCTCTGAGGAACCTGCTTTGGCAGGGGGGTTGGACCCGATGATCTTTTGAGGTCCCTTCCAACCCCTACAGTTCTGTGATTCTGTGAAGAAGGGCCATCTGGAAAGTATGCTGCAATGTTCCTTTTTTTTTTTTTTTTTTTTTGAGGTGAGGCAGTTCTAGAATTCGTTGAAAGTCTCACTGACTTTTTTCATTTTTACCTGAAAGTTGAACCCAATGACTCAATTTGAACTGACATATATTTGTCCTTAGGTGTTTTAAATATTCTGTCACATCAGCATGGGTATTACTAGTAACCCAGATAATCTTAGCAGGTAAACTAAGTCATTCATATAAGGAGAAAATCTCCTGCGTTTTTTTTTGTTTGTTTGTTTGTTTTGTTTTTTTTCTTCTCCATTCATAGAGTAAAAATCCCTTTTGGGTCTCAAAAGTGGCAGTCAGTTTGAATCCAAATATGTAAGGAAGGCAACATCTAAGAAGGAGGACTTTTCTCACCAGCGTACTGCACCAGATTGTGTTTAGCTGCACAAATCCCTAAGGCTCCAGAGAAGACCAGTTCTCCTGATGAAATCCACCCGGCCAATTGTGCATCAGGAAAACAAATGTTCCTGTGCATCTCTTTCAGGAAACCAGCTGAAGCCCTGAAGCATGAGATTTGATTAGAATCATTAGCCTTGTGCTGAATTGAACTGTCAGGAGCATGCGGAGGGCAGCCCATGGTCACCTGCTCTATCTAGGGCCTTGGAGAAATGGTGCAGTCATAATTGTAGGCTTAGGGATGTTCAAGTATGCCACCACACCATCCTGCCCAGTCTCCTGTAATACAAAAGTCCTCATATTTCTTAAAGAAGCTGTATAAAACTTTTCATTTATAAAAGATTACTTTTGTCACAGGTGTAGTGAATGTTCTGCTTTTTTTTTTTTAGGTCACTGATTGCTGTTTTATCATCTGTATGTACCCTATAATGATTCTGTATCTGATTTAGGATTTTCATTTTGTTCTCTATATGCTTAAAAGTGCCTTTTCTTCATCTTTAATCCATGTGGTGAATTTACTGGGAAAGCCACTGGACTTTGATTTCTTTAGTTCTCTGCGTACATGACCTATATTTTTATATTATATATTCATTGTTTTTTATCCCCCATTTACTCCATGTCTCTTAGTATTATGTTAAACACCATGGATTTTTCAACTCCTATGCAGTTCATGTATGTGGTCTTCCTGGATGCTAAGCTTTTGATCTTTCTGGATTTGTAAAGGGCTGTTTGGTTAGCTTTTGGACATGCCCTATTTTAGTTAAAGATTTGCATCTGGAATGTGTGTTTTCCTGAGTGTTTGGGAAGGTCTAGTTTTCAGTTTCCTTGTCTTCGTAATCTATTTCATCATTAAAACATCACTTGCATTAAGGCAATATATAAAGGCAGGGGATGTGGTTACAAAGGACATGGAAAATGCTGAGGCACTCAGTGTCATCTTTACCACAGTCTTTACTTGTGAAACTTATCTTTGGAAATTCCAGGTCTCTGCCACCAGTGGGAAAGTCTTGAGCAAGGAAAAACCTGTGGTAGAGGAGGATCGGGTTAGTGAGCATTTAAACAAATTAGACGTACACAAGTCCATGAGACCTGCTGGGATGGACCCGTGAATGCTGAGGGAGCTGGTCAATGCCATTGCAAGGCCACTCTTGATAATCTTTGAAAGATCTTACAAATCAGGGAAAGTTCCTGAAGACTGGAAGAAAGCTATTGTCACTCCTGTCTTCAAGAAGGGCAAGATGGAGGGTTTGGTTCACAGTTCTTTTTTAGGAGGAAAGGTCACACAAAGGGAATGCTTTATTAAGGGAATGGACACTGAAGGCACAAATGAAAGCGGATTGTGGAAGAAGTAGCCAAATGCAGTGAGATACATAGTGTGTAGGCCCTTTGAGGTGGCTTGTGTGTTTTTATGTACAGATGTAGTGGCTAGAGTGCAAGAAATGCAGTCTCCCTGCTGTGTGCAAAATGTCAATTTAGCAGAATTTTCTGGGGCTCTCAATTCCCCCATTAACATCAACCAGTACAACGTGCATACTTCTGTCACAGAGCATAATCATAAAACGGTGTTGTACAGCCTCCCAATTTAGATCGGAACAGTGTCTGCTCAGATCGGGTGCAAATATGAAACAAGTCTTTCCTAATAATAGGGAGATCATTTCTGCCCTATTTTTCCTTTGTTGAACGCTAAGGTCATAAGTAGGTGGCTTTACTTTCGGTGTTATTCCAATATGCCAGTTTTTGTAATGAAAAGCTTATCTAATACTCATTGTGTAAATTTGCTAATTTTCTTTTTTTTTTTTTAATTAGTAAACTAATATCTGAAATAAGCAAGTAAAGTAAAAAGTATACTTTTTCCAAACATATGCACATTACTTTCTTTTGGACATTAGAAAAGATACTGTAGTGTGCATTGGTGCTATTAATGCATTTATTTATTAAGCCATTCGTTTTCATAAGATTTACAATTTCTGTGTAATAAAATATTGCTTTGTGATGTATTTTTAAATCTCCATAGAAGAATATCTGACTCCTTTTGCAACAAAGCAGTAGTAAAGGAGATGGAGGAGGAGCAAGATGTTATTGTTAGAAAATGTACAAGTTAAAAAAAGCTGGCCAGCTATATGCTTGACTGGTTACTGAAATGCTGGAAGAAATGTTACTAAGTGTGGAATTACATCATCTTCTCCCCATACAGAGAAAAAGCCCAAGGAAATATCATTTTTCATAAGACCTACACTCCATAATCTGAAATGCCATTTTAGTGCTAAGAGCAAAAGGATAAAAACAAACAAACAAAGCCCACCAAAAAAAAAAAAAAAAAAAAAAAAAAAAAAAAAGCCTAAATAAAGTAGTAGTGAACAGTTCAAATTCAATCAGCTTTTACTGAAGTAAAAAAATGGGGGGGGGGGGAGGGTTCAGAAAGGAAAAAATCCTTCAGTTTATTTAATACTTACAGTTCAAAGAGAGAATAAATGTGCATAGACAGAGAAGATTGTGCACATTAATGTTCTTTTTATATTTCGCTCCTTATCTCCACTGGAAGTTATGACACTGGAATAATAAAAATTCAGTTAGTTCCTGCCTTTGCCTGCAGATCTAAGTCCCAGCTCCTGTTCCAAGACTAGAAAAAAAAAAAGAGCTTAGCATAGGAGACTCCCACAACATCTAAAAAGAGACAGTAGCCTCCTTTCCCTCTAAAAGCAAGGATCACGTAATGATGTCCTTTTGTATCACTATGATGGTGACAGACCCGTGGTGATGTGTGCTTACTCCGTGCTTTCTGAATGATGTGTTTTGCTGGAGGCTGGGAATAGCCAGAGACTCTGTGAGCCAGAAGCCAGACGTCAGACAACTCTTCGATGTAGCAAAAACAAAGCCCCTGCTCAGCTGAGCTTGAAGCAGGGTTGATAGAATTTGGGCTTAACCTCAGATTTTCCTGAATTCCTTGGTGCAAACACTGTTTTGGAATTTCTGCAGGCATGCAGACAGAGGATGCAGCCCCAAAGGCAACAGTTTTGTTTCTCTCAAAGGAACAGGCTGACTTAGAAATCAAGATCTTGCTGCCTTATTTTGGGCTGTTATGTATGTTTCTGTGTAGACAAATGCAGATAATTTGTTGACCAGGGCTGAACACTTAGCTTTAGAGCAAAAAGCAGATCAAGCCCTCTATGGTTTCTTGACTTCCAATTGAAAACAAATAAAACAAACAACAACAAAAAAAAACACACTTATCCAGATAGAGTTTAGTGAGAGTGTTTCCACTGGACAGTTGATGTGAGTTGCTCCCGTTATAAAACCACAGGGTTTTCAGGAAAGTAAAGTCAAACATACTGAAACGAGAGAATGCAATGAGTTAAAACTGGCCAGTGGTGCCCAGTGAAGCTTCACATTTCAGAAGACAAAATGGTACTCACAGAGTGAAACTAGATTTTTGTTTTCTGAAAAAGAAAATGAGCTTATGTATGAAGGCAAAATAAATGAGCTTCAATGTCAATCAAAGTAAGGTTGGAAAAATGAGTAGAAAACAGCACCTTTCATCCCATCCTTGATATTGGCACTTCAGAATATGATTTTGGTGGACTTCATAGTTGGCTATGACTCATAAATTAACATAAGAGTTCAGGCCTCGCTAACTGAAGGGCTGATTTTCTCCACATTGTATTAATCCCTTTGCACACACTAGAGGTATTTCCAACCCTTACTTCCATGCCACTTATATTTAAGGTGGGAAATGGGTGACAGGCAGATCAGAAGTTCACTGTAGTTCACTAGAATTTCTAATATTTCAGTGTGTCTTTTAATCTAAAACCAAAAAGAATCTTTTGATTTCAGAATTCACTTTCCAACTCATGGCCTGAAATAGTTAATTCCTTAAACTACAGCTCATGTTGCAAAGCTGATTTGCAGGCATTTGATGGTGCTTTGAGAATGGGGAGACTTCTGTTTTTGTAAGCATTTTGATGTTTCACCATTTTGTTGTTTCTTCTTTATGGTAGAACAGCTAAAAGATGCAGATAAGGATCATTTATAGTGCTTAACCTGAAATATATAAATAATGAAACCAAGGTCTAGTGTCAGTAATGAGCTTTAAAAGTAAAAAAGAAATAGTGGGATGTAGATTTTTTAACCTCATGAAATGCTTTACTACTCTCCTAAAACAGGATATAGAAAAACGGTAATTAGCTAGTCAAAATATATGGAGTCAGATTGCTAATGAATCTTGCACTTGGGACTAAATCTCAGTCCTGCTGAAGTTGCTGGAATCGAAGGATGTGCAGAACCTGATCTGAAGTGCTCTGTACCTTTGGGCGTTCGGCCTATAGCAGAGAGCTGGAAAGATCACATTGAAATTCACCTGCAAAGGAGGTCACAGCATGACAAGACAAATCGAGGATGGTACCATTCAGAAGAATTGTCTTGGATGGAAATAGCAGTTGCTCTGATGATAGCTTCCCTTCGTTCTTCCAGGTGTGTCTGCTCAGCTGACCAGCACTCGTCTCCGCCGGAACACCTCCGTGGGCACCCCATTCTGGATGGCTCCAGAGGTTAGATTCAAGTTTCAAAACATTTTGTCAGTGGTATTCAAGCTGCCACATTCTGCATTTCTGCTTTTTCTCTGTCTTTCTTCCTGACTACTGCACCTTTCAAAGGATATTGCTATTTCTTTTGGTGAAAATGTGTTTTTAAGCTATATTCTTAAATGTTTGCAAGGATTAAGTTAAAAGGGTCTTTATTTCAAAATTAAAAAAAAAAATAAAAAAAGTTAAAGTGAGGGAGTGAGAAGTTGAATTGTTTACTAAAATGTTAAAGGGGAAAGAGTACTACCCTTGATCCTTTCCAACTTCTCAAACTATGCCAGGCATCTCATCTTCCCTTGGAAGGAAGGAGCCTAGGGTGGTACTGTGATATGTTGTAACTTATACTTTTAAATTTCTACACCTGGGCAGTTTTTAACACAACGTATTCATAGCTGACAGCAAGAAATGAAAGACGTTATTTTGAATAAATAAGATGCATTATGCATCTTTGGCAATTTTTCCAGCCTGAAACTGAAAAATATAAATACACATCTTAAGATAAGGCAGGAAAAAAATTAGTTATTAATAAGTCTATGTACTTAAGTCTCTTTGCGTGCACACAAACACATGCACACACACATACATATACATCCATTTATAACACATGAAATTACTCTGCCTATATGCATGTATTCTTATAAATACTCTATTTATACACATTTGCCTAGACCTGAAGGTAATTCAGCTGGCATTGTGAATGAACCAAAATGTATATGAAATGAAATATATTTGCTGTAATATCTGGTAGCAACCACATTCTTGATAAATTAGTTTTGTCTTTAAATTGTCTGAATTGGCTGAATAAGAACCCAAAGGGAAATAATGAATTCAGCTCCTGCCTTCCTTCTTGTTTCACTTTATACAGAGAGCAACATAACTCCATTAGTTCTTTTTCAAGAATAATCCACAGATAAGAGGTTTATGGTTGCTGAGTTTCCTTTTTCTTCCCTCAGCCACGGGTGCAATTTTCCACCTTCAACTAAATAAGCTGAGGATTTACACCCTTTTGTCAGATCAGAGGACATCTGACCAGATAACAGGCTGGTGTTCACAAAAGACCAACTTTCTGTAGTTTTAACCTTGCTTTTTCAGCAGCAGGGTTTTTTAACTTCCTAAACGTGTGCAGTTCTGATTATTTCACCCACTACCTCCATCCTGTAAGAGATTCCCTCAGCTGTGGGCATGCTGTTAAATTCAGATATTTGACTTTACAGTGACAGACCAAGTCTTTTCCTCTAACAGGTGATTGCCTGTGAGCAGCAGCTAGATAGCTCATATGATGCCAGATGTGATGCATGGTCCCTGGGTATTACTGCAATAGAGTTGGGAGATGGAGATCCACCCCTTGCTGATTTGCACCCTATGAGGGCACTCTTCAAAATACCAAGGTAATATCTTGATGTGTTTATTTCTTGCCTGGTTAGGATGAACTTTAACAGGTACTTTCTTCAAACTTAGAGTATTTAAGTATGTACAATTTCTTTACATTGTTTATACTAGAAGCTTAGAAATACTTTGTCCAGATATATTTTCTGAAGGCTCAGATTCAACCATGTGCACCCACTGAGAAGTTCAGAGATGATTTGGCTACGTTTGAGACAAAGCCATAGTTTTTGCTCTGTGGACTGTTGTCCAATGTGCACAAGCAGAGGACTCAGCTGAGTCCCATATACCCTGTTCACACATATCCTCATTCTGCAGATGTGTTGTGATAGGAATGTAGAGACTTAGTGGGCCAGTGTGGAAAACAGGCCCCACAGCTGTCCTTAAAAGTTATCACATGTCCTTCGAAGCAAGGTGTTCCACCACTCACATAAATGTAGTCCCCTACCTTTCATTAGCTTGTGCTGCTCCTGCCAGCTGCAGTGTTGCTGTCCTCAGGCAGTGTATCTAGCAACTTGTTTTGCACTTTCTTTGAAGCTGGAGATAAAAGTACTCAAAGTACCACTTACAGTGTTTCAAACAACATCAGTCTCAAAGACTATAGGGGATGATCATACAGCAGCTAGTGGACTTTAGCAGCTGAAGTAATACCACAACATTTGAGACCATGTTGCATATATGTGTTTCAAGTCCTTTTCAGCAAAGTCACCTAAATTGGTTTAAATTACCTTCAGTTTTAAGAAATCTTGTCTGACTTGGCACTGAAGCAGAACATGAATGCTCTTCTCACCTCTATTTTCTACTGAAAAAGCAGTAAAAAACTTTTGTGGCCGGTAATTTTAGCTAGACCTTAAAAAAAAAAAATTGAGCTTATACCCTTAGAAATACTGTGAGCCTACCCTTTCTTCTTGGAGCAAATAAAAGAACACCTTTTAAACTAGTTAAGAAAAATGTGGAAGTGCTAGAGTTAACATCAAGCAGCACTTGAAGAAAGCAGTTACGATGACTAACCAAAAATAGACAGAAAACGAGTCACCTCATATGTAGTTGATTCCTTTGGTCCAAGTGACTACACTCGGTAGAAATGGCTTTTCTGAATCAAAGAAGACTGTTAAAACAATCAGAACCTCATTAACACCTAGAATAAACAGTTTTAACTCAACAGCCAAGAAAAAAAGTATTTATCTACAGTATATCTGTATCTAGTCCTTCATCTGATTATCTTCTGATGAATCAGAAATAGTTAATAAAGAGCTACCTTCTTCTGACACTTTGTTCAGCAATCTGATTAAATCAGTCCTTCTGGGAAAACTTAAAATAGATTTTCTTTTAAAAATTCTCTTAAGAAAGTATATTGTTTCAGGCTTGAAAAGAGAAACTTGCCATTATAAGTGAATAGTGATTAATGGTTTCTTATTTGCATTTCTGTTTATTGATTAATTGAAAAAATACAGTAATTCTTAGCTACGCTTGGTAGATCATCTCCTTGCTATTTCTTCTTCTTAGTTATGTAAAGCAGGAGAACCACCAAGGTATTGTGTCATCTGCCCATACTCCTTTTACCAGTGGAAATCAATATCTTTTTTTTTAGTGGCCTTCTAAAACTCATTACTCAGCCTGCCTCCACACATTGTTTTTGTCAACTGAGTAGCTTATTAACTTATTGTCACACTGACCTTTGCAGGAATCCTCCTCCAACACTACAGCAGCCTGAACTGTGGTCATCCGAATTCAATGACTTCATTAACAAGTGCGTAACAACTGAGGCCACTGTAACTGAATATGGAATGTGTAAATGTCAGGTGTAAAATATCATCGTACTCTCTGTGGAAATGTGTTGCTGCTAATATTTTTCTTACTCTGCTTCCTTAAATTGTAAAAAGGAGAAAAGTTTTGGGTGGGTGTTCTTTGTAGATAGATATGTAACATTTTTCATGTTAAGCTTTTGCAAAACAATGAGCTCTAGACTAAGTGTCCCAGATTAGCCTGGACACTTTAGTACACGCATATGAGTTTTACCTAAGGAGTAATCAACATATGCACTCCTAGATTGCAACTGTAGTTTTACTTTGTCTTTCAAATGAGGCTCCAGGTTTGAAACATGAAATAATATGCTAACACACTTAATAGTTCTGTTTTTCTTGCAATTTCTTAATTTGAAGAATATTTAGTTTCAAAATGCAGTGATAACTTCTTAGCCATATCAATTCTGTGAAAACTTCAAGTTTCCAGTATACATCTGTTATGATTAAGATGGATGTATTTATTATGAAGGTATGAGTGAACTACAGACAGGCACTTCAAAACTTATCAGTGAGCCCTGAATGATCATTCATTTTTTCTGTCAGCACAGGTGCTTGACTAAAGATTATGAGAAGCGCCCAACGGTATCTAGTCTTTTGCAGCATGATTTTATTAAGCAAATTGAAGGAAAGGAAAACGTGCTACAAAGGCAACTCATGGAATTTATCGATGTTCATCAACAAATGGGAGTCACTGAAAAGGCAAGGTAAAAATAGCTAAAAAGTAGAACAGTTGTACAGCCTCTATACTTTCACTGTTTCCAAATGGCTAGTGCTCAGAGAAAAATTCACCTCTTATAACTTCAGCTGACTGAAAAATAAGGTGTTTAATTATGGGGACCCCCTGTAGAGCCAATGCAAAGCAAAGGACATCATGATTCACATGTGGGACGAGACAATCTTTAGAAGTGCTCCCCTTTTTCCTGTGACTCTTAGCAGTCTTAGCAGATGCAGATTAGCTTTCAGAATGCTAAGGTTAGGTGAGATGAATGTTTTGAGTTCTCTCACATTTCCATGGTTAATGTTTTGTCTGAGTATGCTAAAAGTAAGTAATCAAGTTCTTGCAAGAATCAGATGCTACAGACTGAGACCACTAATAGTGGTACCAGGATTTGATTTGCAAATTAAAAAATATTTTATAAAATGCTTATGTCTTATTGAGTAGATGTTTTCTTTCTTCTACTAGTGTTTAGTAGTATCAATTCTGCATAAATCACTTGGCACCTGGTGGCTTTTATTTCAAACAACTGAAAATGTCTTGGCTCAATATTGCATTTAATTAAAAAAAAAATCCACTACACTAAAATAGTGTGTAAAATGTGAAATGCAGTAGAAGATTAGTATTGATATACTGCTGGTGTGATGTCTGCTGTGCTTCAAGGTAAATGATGATAGATGTTTTTAAAATGGAACATGAAATCTAAAAGACATTTTGACATTATGATCTATATGGAAAAAAAAAAATACTAAAATCTGCCACATTTACTTTTACACATATTTATAGTAACAATATATAAGACAGTCTTCAGTTCTGATCCTGGAGAATTTTATGATATACTCTGTCATTTGAGGATAATAATAATAAATATATTTCTAAATAATTTTTCATGTTCAGGCTTTTTCAGACTCAGTGGAAGTGGATGTGAAATGAGCAGTAGTTTCTCTTTTCTGACATTTCTATGAAAACCTATGCAATTGACTTTAAATTTAAGTCTCAGACTGGATTTGTATGTTCTGTATGGTGCATACTTGACATTTGCTTAATCCAGAAAGATTCTGAAACTGAAATAAGCTCGTTAGATAGTGCTGAGTACTCAAACAATGCCCCAAACTTATATATATTTGTATATTTATAAAACCTGGGACAATTAAATGTGGTGAAATAAATCCAAAACCCTAAGCAATATGAACTTAAATCCTGATTACACTTGTGAGACTCATCCTTTCAATGCCTAAGTCATTTTTGTAGTACACGTAAGTATAACATTTCACTTTAGAAGAAACTAGAATCCCAGGCCTGTAAAGGATGTTAAGATAGAACAGCATTTTTTTATTCTGTTGAACAGTAAAAGATCGTACAAAGATCTCTTAATTCAGTTGTTGTACTTTTCTAAAAGTCTTTTAATCCAAATTTGATATATCTTCTGACCTTTGATCTGCACAGAGCAAATGGTGTAAGCAGAAGTCTGTACAGAAGTGTCAAGCGTATCTCATTCAGAGTCAACACACAGGCTGTGTAGTGACTAGTCACAGAGCTTTGTTTTAAAATCTCCTGGCTTTCTTTTCTTGATTAGTCTGCTCTGGGACTGTTTATACACTGCTGTGTTAGGGCCCTACTGTGGAATTCTTGAACTTTCACCAGTTGCTGGCAACTTTCCTTGTAATGCTGCATCCTGATCTCCATCTGTCTCTCTCAGTCCCTAATTTGAAGGCAGAGTTCTCCTGCTGGCTGTCACTGGGAGGCAGGTAGTTAAAGGGACTAAAAAACCCTTCCTTCCACTGAGGGGAGAAATCCTCCTGCTTGTGTAGTGTTATGTAAATGGGCACAGTGTATAAACTCAAGAAATTTGGCTGATTCTATAGTTCTGTGGTTCTAAGAAACTCGGTAGGGTTGGCTTAAAGTTGAAAGTAAGGAATCCAGTTACTTTCTCAGTATGTGTTTCCTCCCCTCTTCAAATTACACTTTATTAATACTTTTTTTTTCTTTTTTTTTTTTTTACTAAAAAGGAAAAGAGTAAAACGCTTGAAAATTAACAGCTGAGGTCCAGCCACTGGGTCTTCCCATGTTCACTGTTCTTGTTTTCACTCAGTATCTCATCAATCACCTTTCTTGACCAGTGTGCCTAAGTGTAATTTGGCTCTGATTGCCCCCTGCAGTGGCAGTTTGTTGTGGTTGTGATATTGTCTTGTTGTTTGCTAAATGTGTGGTTGGTACAGTTCAGAGAGAAGAGATCACGTTAGGTTACATCACATTCTCAGAGGGTGTGTTTTTTTTTGTTTTTTTTTTTTTTTTGCAGAAGGCCAGACCCTCAGATAAAATATTTGTGTACTATGTCTGCTCAGGACAGGTTTGTGATCTCTAGACAAAGTGAAGTCACCTTATAGTTATTCCCATTAGCATCATTGTTCCTGAAGTATTTTCTAGCATTTACCATTCTTTGAGTTATTAGGGCATTGCACCAGGCTGTTTTACCGAAGGTGAACCTGGTTTTAGATAATTGTGCTGCATCCTTTCCAAACACCTAGCAAGAGAAACAGATCACAGAAAATAAGACAAATTCTACCATGAAGAAACAGTAACCTCATTTGAACCTTAACATTCACTTTTGGGCACTGCTTAAGTTTCCCTTTGATTTTAGCCAATCCCTCAATCACATACTTATATTTTTCTAAGTCACATGTATAGCCATTAAAAGTTATAATTACTGATCAAAATAATTATTAGAAATGAGTGCTGCAGCATATACCCAAAAGCTGTTCTAAAAATACACTTCTCACCAGGCCAATTGAGGGGAAAAAAAACTGCATTGTAAAGAGTTTTACTTTGCAACAGAAATAGCTGTCTTTGAAATGGCCTTCAAGAAGTGTCGCATTTACACCTGACAGTCAGGCTTGCAATACTTTCATCTTGAGTTGTTTGGCTCTCTTAATCTTGACTGCTTTTACAATAATCTCTGCAGAAATATGCAATGATTAGTATAACGTGTATTTCCCGGGAATTATGACTCATTCCAGAATGAGCTGTATATGGGAGGGATATGCACTGCGCCTAGATTTCAGCAATCAAGTGGACCCCGATTATCTTTATATGCCCTCTAAATAAATGTGGGAAAGAGGCTGGTTCTGCTGCAGAGTGATTCACAGCAAGGACTTTTGGCTGAGCTGAATTACTCTCCTAAGAGTTTGTCCTGCTGTGTTGACCATGTAGGGATGAAAATTCAAAAGTACAGCTAAACAGTTTAACTGTCTACTTAACTTTTTAACTCACTCTATTTAACTCTTTGGAAACTTCAGGGAGGTAACTTCATAGAAATAGCTGTCTTTGAAATGGCCTTCAGGAAGTGGCTGACACGCCAGAAGGCTGTGCTGCCATTCAACGAGACCTGGACCGGCTGGAGATATGGGCAGGAAGAAACCAAATGAGATTTAATAAGAGCAAGTGTAGAGTCCTGCACCTGGGAAGGAACAACCCAAAATACCAGTACAGGCTGGGGGACGACCTGCTGGAGATGAGCTCTGAGGAGAAGGACCTGGGGGTCCTGGTGGATGACAGGTTGACCATGAGCCAGCAGTGTGCCCTTGTGGCCAAGAGGGATCCTGGCGTGCATTAAAAGGAGGGTGGCCAGCAGGTCAAGGGAGGTGATCCTCCCCCTTTACTCTGCCCTGGTCAGCCTCACCTGGAGTACTGTGTCCAGTTCTGGGTTCCTCGGTACAAGAAAGACAGGGATCTCCTGGAAAGAGTCCAGCGGAGGCCACAAAGATAATGCAGGGTATGTAGCATCTTCCCTATGAAGAAAGGCTGAGAGACCTGGGTCTGTTCAGCCTGGAGAAGAGAAGACTGAGAGGGGATCTCCTCAGTGTATATAAATATCTGAGGGGTGGGGGACAGAAGGATGTAGCCAACCTCTTCTCAGTGGTTTGTGGGGATAGGACAAGGGGCAATGGCTGCAAGTTAGAGCGCAGGAACTTCCGCGCTGACATGCAAAAGAACTTCTTCATGGTGAGGGTGATGGAGCACTGGGACAGGCTGCCCAGGGAGGTTGTGGAGTCTCCTTCCCTGGAGATATTCAAGGCCTGTCTGGATGCCTCCCTGGGCAGCCTGCTCTGAGGAACCTGCTTTGGCAGGGGGGTTGGACCCGATGATCTTTTGAGGTCCCTTCCAACCCCTACAGTTCTGTGATTCTGTGATTCTGTAATAAAAGAAAAAAAAAAGTGTCACATTTACACCTGACAGTCAGGCTTGCAATACTTTCATCTTGAGTTGTTTGGCTCTCTTAATCTTGACTGCTTTTACAATAATCTCTGCAGAAATATGCAATGATTAGTATAACGTGTATTTCCTGGGAATTATGACTCATTCCAGAATGATCTGTATATGGGAGGGATATGCACTGCGCCTAGATTTCAGCAATCAAGTGGACCCCAATTATCTTTATATGCCCTCTAAATAAATGTGGGAAAGAGGCTGGTTCTGCTGCAGAGTGATTCACAGCAAGGACTTTTGGCTGAGCTGAATTACTGTCTTAAGAGTTTGTCCTGCTGTGTTGACCATGTAGGGATGAAAATTCAAAAGTACAGCTAAACAGTTTAACTGTCTATTTAACTTTTTAACTCACTCTATTTAACTCTTTGGAAACTTCAGGGAGGTAACTTCGTAGAAATTCACATGCGAGAACTCAAAGAGGATTGTCATTTTATTCACCAGTATTAAAAGCAGAGTGCCATATCATTTTCTTCCATGACTTTCCTTGAGTGACTGCCCAGACTAGTGTGTCATTTATTTCTTGGGGGTTCCCGTGCTCTTTCTCTCTTTGACTCATCCTGCCAGTTGAAGCAATTGATAACAATCCTCAAAGCTAAATTGTGCAGGGCAGAATGTAGTGGAGAGTAGAAGGTCGCCACACTAGCTTGAGGAAGGTAGTATGAGGAGCAGAGTAAAGTAACTCACACAGAGTCTAGTACTGACTCGGTCAAATCTGTAGCAGAGTAAGGGATTAAACCTCAGGCTTTGGAGTTTCAGACTAACCCTGGACCACTTCAAGCCACTTCTTTCTCTCCTGTGGTTCAGAATGGGTTTTGTTGTACCAGCAGGGTATGTATTACTGCAGTGAGGATGCTCTTGTGTAGATAGCTATGCTGTAAACTGCTCTCAGGCAATAAAGAGTTTCTGGCAACACAGACCTTTGAATAAGCAGATCACCAGTCCTGTGTGCTTCCAGGTAATACCCATCTCCAGAGCAGAATAGGAATGTGGTTCCAGTCTCCTTCCATACAATACAATGGACAGCAGTAATGCCTAAATGGAGAATAATTTAACTCCTGATGCAAAACAGGAGAAGAGAGTTCCTCCTGCTTTTAGGAGGCTCCCTTAGAGTAATTCACAATTGCATCAGTTCACTTGTTCAGCAACTCATTCCTCCTGCATGTGGGATACCTCACCAAGCATTGCTCACTTTTGGAGCTTCCCCATTGCCTTCTCAGTGTAGTTCTGAATGTCAAACATGGGCCCAATTCATGAGGGCAATAAAGAACCAATCCAAAACAGATATTATAGATACCTTTTTAACTCTGTTTATTATTTTTAGTTTCTTCTTTACACCCAGACTAAGGCCAGCCCTTTTCTTGTCACTTCTTAGACTGTAGATGATTCTCCAACCAGTTTCGGCAGAGAGTTCAACAGGGCATCGTGAGTCACACTTCCCTTTTCATGGTATTTTTGGAACTATCAGAAATCTCTTAAATGCATTCTGACAATGCGAAGAAGAAAAAGCTGCAGTTCCCTCACTTTGATTTAACTGAATCTTGAAAGACAAGAATGGGGGGAATGTGAAGGAGGACACACAGGAACAATGCTGCCTAGACTCATTTTCTTGTTCATGCTGGGTTGATGTTTCTGGTCTTTAGCTGCTTCAATTGCTTGCTGAGCATGTCTGTGAGATCTAATGCCTCCAACAAATAAATTCTGAACGGAACAGAGAAAAGTGCTTATTTTGGTTCATAATGTCGATGTGCATGATGGTAATGAAATTTCAGCGTAGATGTCAACAGCACTGATGCGGGGTTTTTTGAGTGGTTGCAGTTTTAGCAAGTGAAGCAGTATAACTGCCCTTGAGGGGTCTGTGTCCTTTGACAACAAAACAGAAAAATATTGTGTTCTGCAAATCTGCTGCTCTGCTGTACTCCGAGAATGGGAAATATAATCTGGTTTAACAAGCACTACTGTTCTCATAATATCAGCTGAAGAGGATTACATGAGAATCAATTTTATGTAATTAAACTCCTCTGGCACAAATAAAAATTGTTTTCTTAAAAGAAAAAAAAAAGTTAGGAAAAGAAAAGGCTCCATGAGTACAGCATTCCCCTCTCCCTTCTTGCAGAGCAGTTGTTAACCTCCTACACTAAATGAAAAAGGTAATTGAAACAAATCTTGGGAACTATCACACTCCCACTGGTGCACAGTAACATCTTCCTGTATTCAGTGTTTAAAAAGTCCATCAGAAATGGAAAACTTATTATAAAAGTTAATAGATGTCTTGTTTTGGGTTGTTCTTTGGCGATGGATAAAACAGAACAGCAGAGCTTGATGCAGTGCTGCAGTTCCCACACCTTTCCCTTGTGCAAGTTGATAAGTCTTTCTCAAAGCCATGGTGATATTAGATGCATCCTCTGGACATACAATGACCTTCTTGCAGGAACAAAGGAGAAATTGCTTCAGCTGCCCAAACTTAAATTATCAAATGAAGAGGATAAACAAGAGGAAGTATAAATAGAAGAAGCCTAGGTTACAAAGGAAAGAGGTTTCTGTTGAGGGGATAGGATTTTGCCTGCAACTCTGGCTTTGAATGCAGTGATGTTCTCTAATGGTAAATGGAAATCAAGCAGTGGCAGGCCATGCAGGGCTGAAGAGTCAATTTAAAAAGTTTAATATTACCACAGTCTTTTTAATATAACTTGGGGCTACATAAAACCAAAAGTTGTCTCATGGTGCTAATGCAAGGATACAGTACTAACAGGACAGCTCATGCAGTACAGATGGGTTCCAAAGGAAATGGAAGTAAAGACCAGATCCAGAAGACATTTAATTGCTTTACATCGGGTCCATCCCTTTCAATGCTGCTTGCTTGTGTGTTTTCTGCTTCAAGATATTTGAATACATGCAAAATTACAGCCCAGTTATGGATTTATTGCAGCAAAAGTTGCTTTTGTGTCTCCCAGAGATACGCTCTCTTCTTGCCTCTCTGTTTATTTGCACTGCTTATGTGGAAATAGGAACATGCATTGCATGTCACATGTTGCATGGTAGTAATAAGACTCTGTTACTGGACTGTGTAGTAGTCCCATTGCTTTTTCACCTCTATGTAATTCAGCTTCACAATCATCATTACAGCTGGGTCTCCAACCAGTCTTTTTGGCCTGTAGTAAATACTAAAGGAAAGAAAGCATTTGGAAGGGGATTGCTTTCCTGCACAAGTCCAGGGTCCTAATGACAGTATGAGAGTAGTCTGCAAAATATCCAGGAATAAAACTGGCAAAATTTGCCTCCTGTCCTCCATCAGTGCAGTGCAGATTCTGTTTATCCATGTTGTTCATTGTGCTTTCTGGACAGTGAGCCTCCTACCCACAGCCTTGAGTACTGGGCTGTGATACTGGGACAAAGACCATGAAACTATGCTGGTTCTTGCAATGAAGTCTGACGTGTTCGTGTCTGAATCTTAAGGTTGCAGCATTAGTCATCTGTAGTGGCTGGGAAACTCCTGCCTTTGTGCTACGGACAAAGGAAAAGCTCCAGTGATAACCAACACCTGCCTGAGAGAGGAGGAAGATGCACTGCTACTGGCACCTGGGTGAGGACAGGCTGCTCTTTCACCCTCGGAGAGCGATCATTGCAGACAAGAGAAGCTGAAAAAACTGCTAGATGAAGTGCACTCGTGCCTGCACTTCCATCAGTCAGATCTTGATTACACTCACAGTTTGGGAGGGCATCATTTGCCCATTTTTTCCAGCCCCTCTTCAGGCCTGGCAATCAACAAATAATGCCAACTGGTGCCTGCTTCACTTTCTGCACCTGCAGCCCCATCAGCAGACAGCCTGCCTGAACTGAACTAGCACTCGTGAAATAGGTGATGTTTGGGGAGTGGATGCAGTCTGTTACCTGCAGTAAATCTTACTGTGAGAGTTCAGAAGATTCTTAGCTTGCCCCATCAGCATCATGTTTATTCATTCTAATTTTCAATATTGGTATCGTTGCCTCTTTCCCCTGTCTACTGCTACGTATATTAAAGTTCTTATCTGGATAGAAAACATCTGTCTGCTTATACTTGTGCCAAATGTCAAAATTAAGGGATTACCCTGATCTTGTCTGGAGTTGAGGTAAAAAGTGATTGTGTTTCATACAACACAGCTCCTCTGCTGTCTCAGTTTACCAAAATATATATTCAAAGGGAGTGAGATCATATCAGGAGATTCAATTTACTTAGTAGTCTTCTGTCATATTGCACATCTTTGATTTTGTTTTTGAACTCTCCTGTTACTTATCCAGTGTCCCTTTCCTGATTTTCCTCCATGTCATAGAGCAAGTACAATTAATATAAATTGTAAATCTTCTATTTATTGCTGTTTTCACTGAGTTTAGCAAAGTCTTTTCTTTTGGGTAGACAACAATCCAACTTGGGGGGAATGTTCTTGCAAATTTCTGTAAGACTACATAATTTATTATTATTATTATTATTGCTATTATTATTATTATTATTGAAAGGAAGAAGAAATTTTATTTTAAAATAAACTTTATTGATGTTTAATCCTGATAAAGAGATTTGAAGTTTTGAAATGCTTCTTTATTGTGCACACTTTTTTTCCTGTGGAGTCCAAGTAAATTATTCTGGGTCAGGATGTATTTCACATATTCCAGTGTTTCTGTAGCACTTTTCTCAACAGTGTGACCATCTCAACCAGGCTTTAGGGCACTGTCATTACTAAGCTAGATATGTTATCATCCTGAATGCTTTTTCTGCATAATTTTTACCATATTATTTCATCATACACCACTGTTTTTGTCCTATCCATAATGTTTATGTGGGTCATTTTTCTTTTTAAAGGCAAGTGCTAGAGTTTGACTGTTATATCCTTTATAAATATATTTTTATTTTTTTTATTCTTTTCTGTACTTCATAGCTCCAGTCCTGCATCTGATGTAGGCATGTGATCAAGTAGGGGATGGTACAATAGGGGATGGTACAATGAAAAAGTGCTTAATGGTATCAGTTGTGGGATCAAAATTGAAATTTTTAATTCTCAAATACAGATGTGTGTTGTATTAAAAAAAAAAAAAAAAAAGTCCTGCTTTTCAAACATCCATGTGTTTGAGTTTGGAAAGGTGGAATATTTTAGCTGAATTGCAGTTAAGATGGTTACAGATGCAAGATCTACTCTGTTTCCTTTCATCAAAAAATTGTATGTCTCTCTTTTCTAGGTTTGAACGTATTCATACAAAGAAAGGGAACTACACTAAGTCACTAGTTTCAAACCAAGAAGAGGTAGATGATTTAGCTACCCTGGAGGTACTGGATGAGGTAAGAACATCCTTTTTCATGTTTCCTGAAGAAGTGTAATCAGGTATTAAATCACAGTGATGAGCTTGATATTCAAGTTCATATATACATGTATTACCACATTTCAATGTGTAAGTGTACAATAGCCATTTACCTGCTTATGCCAAACATCTTAAATGAGATTTTCTGTGTCCAGAGTGGTTCTAACTCCATACTAAAACTTTCCCTGCAGTCAAAGCCTCAGACTGAGCAGTATAGTTGCACCATTTGATTGACTGGATCTGTATCACTGGATTTTATTCCAGACAAATACCTAGTTTGCCATGATATGTTAACCTGAAATTGATCCAGGTCCAAGAACAAGCACATTCTCGTCTGTTGCTTGGACATCTAGTATTGTCCTAAACTAGCTAACTGTGGCTGTTTCCCAGGCTGGGTTCCCACTGACTTATTTTGGTGTGGAGATGCAGTGACATCAATTTATGTCAGCTGAGGCTCTGACCTGTCAATGCTTTCTGTTGAACTTTTGACTCGGTGGTTGATAGGAATCTCACTGGTTTGTCAAAGGTCAGAAGTGACTCCACTATGTTCAGGGAAGCACGTGTAAGAAAGGAGGGAAATCTGTTGTGTTTATAGCGTAACTTTCAAAACCCCAAAGAAGAATCAGGCCACAGCACATTATCTGCAGGTCATAGAAGCCATCAGTAGTTGTAAACAAACTGTCATTTTTCCTTTACCAGGCTGTTCATAGGCTGGTGCATACTATAATTCACATGCTCCTACCATAAGATTTCTCTGGTACATTGTATCTTTGTCAGTCCAGAATACTAAATGTGGCTTTTGAGCTGGTAAGTTACCTAAAGTGAACAGCTCACAGAACTTCTTCCATCATCCAAGAGCTTAGTAATAGTAGCTTAATGTTTAGTTAATGTAATTGAGCTAATCCAGGCTTCATCTGCTTTACAAAGCTCAGTTTTAAGCATTTTTGTATTAGGTATAATGATATCCTATCAATACTGCTTTTTGTCTATGGCAATGAAGTGCATAAAAAGTCTAAGCAAAAGAGAAAACAAAACAAAACAAAAAACAACAGACAAGCTGAAAGTGTATCCCATCACCTCAGAGGTGAAACATTCTCAAGAAAGTCCTCAGGAAGCCACCACCTAATGACGCCTAAAGGCATCATTTGACTATGTGGTATTTTACACAATCCGATCCAGTTTATAACCTCTTTCATACATGAACGACTGCTTCATAGAACTCCTCAAACCTCCCTTCCAGTTAAATAACCCCATCAAAAGGGCAAAACAGAAGGCCCTCTAGAATTCTGGCTATAGGTGCAAGAAATAACTTTAAAAATGGCAGAAATTGCACTATATATATATATATATCTGTTAATCTGTTAAATATGGACATGGCCAAAAGCAAGGTACTAAAGCTAAAAAGGGAAGAGTTTCTCAAGTCAGTGGAAAAACAGTGTTTTTTCTTATATTTTCCTGTGAAGAGAATGTAACATCTTCAGCTGCTAAAACTTCAGGTTTGAAGTGCATTAAGCAGAACACAATCCTGTGAATAGATGGAGATCTAAATAGATGGAGATGGAGATGGAGAGAAAGCAATTCTTTTTGTAGTCCTATGCTGCTTGTGGTTCTCTTCCAGAGGGAATAAGGTCTTAATATTTTCATATATAACTCATTATAGTCTCGAGGCTGGTTTGAATTTCTTCAGCCAGATGTATGTTCTGTTTTGATTGGAAATCTAACTAGGCCCTTTACATGCCCAGCTATGTATGTAGACTGTTCAGGGTAAGTTTGTCAGTGGAATGGTTATGCCAATAGGAGGGCTTTTTTTTTTTTTTTCAGAGAGAATTGTCTTTGCAGGAGTAGAGACTGATGTTAATAATAGGTAGTTAAATCACAGTAGAGACTGGTTGTTAATATAGGTAGATAAATGATTGCTTTCATTAACAGCATCCAAACATTTGAATAACTGTGTCCTATCCTAACTGGCAGTAATGTTAGGGCAGCTCTAACGGCAGTTATGAACTCAAGCATAAGGTTTTTGCTCGATGAGTTACATGAAGCTGTAGTGTTAGAAATTGACATGGGATTATCACATGACAAGCTTTGATTAATGGAATTAAAGCACTAATTATTAACTAATTTTTCTACAGCCATTTGGGGATCTGTAAATGTGTATTGTTCAAAGAGAGATTGAACACAAGAAATTATAAATGTCAGGGTGTTTGAAAGTATCAGAAAGATCACTTCTGATCAAGATCATTTGTATTCCTTACCATTAATGCCTTCCATCTCTTTTCTACTCACTCATTGTAACTACATAAATGTTTTGTACATTTTCCTAATATTCCTAATATTCTTTTTTTCTTTTTTTCCTTTTTTTTTTTCCTGTGAGTCAATGTTCCTGTTCTTTCTCCATCAGAATACAGTAACAGAGCAGTTGCAGAAGGGTTATGCCAAGGATCAAATCTACACATATGTTGGGGACATTCTCATCGCTGTTAATCCGTTTCGGAATGTAGACATTTATTCTTCACAGGTGTGAAAATCTAGGTTTGGTTCTTTTTCACTAACACTGATTTCCATCAAAATATGAATGTTCATGTTAAATATAAAGTAAGACCATTCTTGAGATTTGCTTCAGTTTGCTCTGAAAAACAGAATTAGCAACACAATAGTTCCTTCGACCGCATGTTGACACATGTCCCTATCATGCTGAATTTCAGCACAGAAATGAGAAACTCAAAGAAATTTATCTCAGGTATCTTTATGTCTATAGTGTAGATCATGTCTATATCATCTCTTAAGTGCAGATAGCTACATCCAAGCAAGTCACACATTTTAATCACTGAATGAAAATGAGATTTTTAGGTCATTGTTCTTTTAATGACTTTCAACATTAATTCTAGGATGAAATAGATTAAACTCAAATTCATGAGATTTGTTGACTAGACCACCACTGAGTGTAAAAACTGCCATGGGCAGTTAGTTTAGAAGTAGTATTTGTACAGATACCTTCATTAATATGGCTGAATCTTACCCCTTTTGTAGAAGAGAGCATTCCTCCTCCTCCATTTCCTGTGGAGAACTTCTGTACATAGGTAAATGGTTGGCAGTAGGAGCTGTGGACATTTCCTCCCAAGACAGCTATTTAATTTTTTAAATTGTATTTAATACAGTTCATAAAGCAACACAGTAAAATTTTAATTTTTGTGAATTTGCCCCCCTGCTATACAAAGGGAACAGACATGAACTCTGGGTAACACAATAATTTGTTGTTAATAATTATCAGTTACTGCAGGTACAGGAACAATCTTCACTTACGTTTAGCCATCAATATCATGCAGAAGAACAAAGAGGGTGTAAAGTATAATTTCATTCTAAATGAAATAAATAAGTAGGTGCTTTATATTTGGCAACACTAAATTTGTTCTAATAATTTGAGTTTTACAGCACAGGGCTGACATCATGCCAAATTGTACTTCATCTTTTTTAGTAGTTCTTATAGTTCTAAATACAGGTTCATGGTATAGCAAGTGCAGTAACAACTCACTCAGAAAGCTTTGCTGCTGGTAACCTCAGCATGGTGTCTACTAATTTGAGAATAGAACTAAACTCCGGTAAGCGCAAAAAGAGATGTTAATGGGACACAGTTAATGTTTTCATTTTTCTTACACTTAGCATTCCAAACTGTATATTGGAGCTAAACGGACTGCCAACCCTCCTCATATTTTTGCTGTTGCTGATATAGGTTATCAGTCCATGGTGACATACAACTCTGATCAGGTAAAGATGAGATAATTTACTTACATCTTCTGCTAGGCTGAGAGATACGTAATGCACTAACACTCATGCTCTTGTTCTCTGCAGTGTATTGTAATTTCTGGAGAAAGTGGAGCCGGCAAGACACAAAGTGCCCACCTTCTGGTTCAGCAGCTCACTGTCCTGGGAAAGGTATGTTTCAAAGGGGATGCCTCTAAGGCTTTGATATCATAGGCCTAATAGAATGACTGAACCTGGTGGCAGGGCACTGGTGGGGGGCCAATACTATAATACATTTTCCAAAGAACTCCTGTAAGGCCAGACTGGAACCTGGTGCTGATCTGTCTAGCCCTTTCTCTCTCATGAAGTAGGTCACATGGAAATATTTTCTGCAAGGAAGTGCTCCCTGCAGTGAGGGTTTGTCCTTGTTTAACTGGGTGTCTTTGAATCACCTAAACTGCATTACATAAAGTGATCTATCCTTTCACTTCCAGCCACAACCAGTTTGCTGTCAGTGGGATATAGTCATTCAGGGAACTGACCACTCTAATTGGACAAATAGAATGTCATTTTTGCATTTCCCAAGTGCAAAAGCAAGCAAAACAAACTAGTCTATTGGTGTGGTGCAGTGCAGCAGTAGGCAGATGGCAGTAGCAGTAGGCATCGATTGTACAGACAGAAAGTAGACTAGTCAGAATGATGGACCACAGAATTGGATAAGCTCTATTGTCATTATTATGATCATATATACATATATATGATAGATGATACATATGATTGTGTGTTATCACTTCCAGCCAGACATTAGTTCTGCAGAATGCTGTATTGTGACAGGCTTCACACTATACACCTGCCTTTTTTTTTTTCCATACAATTTACATAGGAATGGCTGTGCTGACAATGCGTCTACTTCTTCACAAGTGTAGTGGACAGCCAAGTTATGTGTCAGCTTGTGAAAGTCTGGTGTATCAAATGCTAGCTGTATGTGTGTGATGGCACACAATTTGAGAAGTAAAGCCTTCATCTACTGATTCCATTGCATTTTGTTGCCTTCTTGAGTTGGGAGACCTATGTTTCTTTGAGATCCATGGCAAGGCAGGGGCCTATGCACCTGATGAGGAAAATTAATTCGTCAGTGTGATTGATGAAAACTTGAAGACTGCTTTTGTCCATACTAGGCAAAATCTTGTAAATGATTTCAGAATGAACATTCCTACTCCTATGAACCCCCTCAGTGGAGGTATGCCTACATGTTTAAATGGAGGTTTGTGCTCAGGTGGTCATGTGCGAGCTAGCTTTAATGTCGTTCATACAGTTGCAGTTGGAGTGAGAATGAGGAGGACATGGTTCAACACTTATATAGATATAACCTGTAGTTGCTAGCCTGTGCCACAACACTTTCACTGCTGTTGTCATGTACACTAATGAGTCAAGGTAACACAGGTGTGAGATGTGCCTAACCTTGTTACAGATACAGTTTGAGCTGTTCATTCACTGTAACAAACCTGCAAGAAGATCAGATAGGTGGCTGAATAAATGACATATAACACCCCTATTTTGTCATTCTTGTGCAGAAGTTTATACTCAGGCTTGAAGTATTGAAGTAGCCTCCTTGAGATCATGTGCATGAATGTCGGCCTATGTGTCAGGGTTGTTTTGTATTGCGTTCACTCAATGACACAGGAAAAAAGGAGGAACTGTCTTCAGTCCTTCCTTTCTCAGGCCTATATGCAACAGTCTGAAGTACACAAAAGTCACACTTCATGGTGCCAACTAGATGAGGAAAGAAGCATTTAAGAAGGAATGTACTTGAATGATTATCATTAATTTTAAGCAATATCTTTTCATATCTAGGCTAATAACAGGACTCTACAGGAGAAGATCCTCCAAGTGAATAACCTTGTAGAAGCATTTGGAAATGCAGGCACTATCATCAATGATAACTCCAGCAGATTTGGAAAATACTTGGAAATGAAATTCACTTGTGGTGGCACTGTAGTAGGAGCTCAGATTTCAGAGTACCTCCTTGAAAAATCCAGGGTTGTCCACCAGGCAGTGTAAGTATAACAATTATATTTGACCTAACTGGGGTTTACAGAGAAGGCCTACGATACCGAAAATTGTTTCAGGAGAAAACACAAAGAAGAATAAGGTACTGTGTAGTTTTCATTGTTATTGTTTTGTGTATTTGTTTTATATATATATATATATATATATATATATATATATATATATATGTATGTATCTTTTATATATTTATATACATATAAATGATGTATGAATAACTTATAGATCTGTAAGTTAATTGAAAACTACTCCCAGTATTTTTTTCATTATTTCTTGGGTTATTTAAACAAATCCCATAAAGATCCATATGTGATATGTAAACAGAATGTTAGAATAGCTAAAGAATTAAAAGCTTTCTGGTGGTTCTGTTATATATTTTTTTTTTGTGGAAGTTTGAAGTAAATGATTAGTATTGTACTAAGTACATGACTTCAATTTAATTCCTCTAAGTTTCTTCTTGTCTCGTAGATATATTTTCTGCAAAATGTTCATGCATCTAGTAGGATCTGGTTTATACAGGGTCATAGACCAAATACAGTACAGATCCAACTATATTGTGTGTGTATCTCATAATATAAAATAACAGAAAAATTAAATGTTCTTTGCATTGAATTAAAATCATTGGAATTTATTTTCTGTCCCAATATGTAGCACATTCAGGTAAAAAATATTTGCCAACTCTATTTCTGTCATCATAACAACAGAAAAGACAGAATTTGAGACAAGGAATCTTGTCACTTTTGTAAATTTTTCTCCTTACTGATCTTGTCTCATTTCTACTCTTTTCGTAGTTCTGCATGACCTTGTTGTCTGTTGTATATTGTGATATGAAGGACTTCTAAGTCCCACTGGCAATGTTTTAATAAATAATTTAAAGTTAGAGGCAATTTTATGAAATGCTGTTTTCTTTCCCCAGCTGAACATAAACACAGAAACCACTTTTTCAGAATAAAACTTGCTTTTCCCTAAAATATCACTTTTTTTTTTTCAAAGTGTTATTTATTTATTTATTTTCTGTCACTGCCCGTTGGTATTTATATTTAGCCACATGCTAAGACAGGAAGTCAGCAAACCATTTAGGTGCCTCAAATGCACTTTAGGTATCTGTGTAGTTATCTGAATTCACAGGAGAATGCCACTGAACATAGCATGAAAACCACTGTAGGAGGTCAATGCTTGAAGCACCAGCTTCCGAGGGTGCCTGAAGCTGTTTGTGTTGAGCAGAGCTCTCCTCTTTGCTGAGCTGTCTGTGTGGCTGGTCCATATGGCCATGCCAGCACAGAGAACTGGCATGGAATTCTTGTACCTGCATTGCATGTCGGAATGATTTTTTGCAGAAAGACCATTAATTACCAAAAAAATGGGATACCCAAACTCCAGACCCACTTTAAATCCAGAGATTTTGAATCTGTGTCTCCCACAAAAGAATACACAAACCATCAGGACACGCTGAGGTTTCACAGAATGTTCCAAGTGTGGCTGTGCAACCCAATTATCAAGGCACTGAGAGGGAAGATACAAGGATCTGCTCATGCTCCTTGAATCGATTTGTTATTTTTTTCCTACTAATGACAGTCCACAGTAAAATACACCAAAGTTGGCACCAAGCTTGATTTAGGCACCTCTGTGCAAGAGCAGTGCGCTGGGCTCTGAATCCATGTCACAGAAGCATGTAGTGATGCTCCTGAGACACAGGTCTCAGCTCATGCAGAAACCAGAGGTTTAAATACAATTTCTTTTTGCTCTTTCATAGTGAGTGACTTGGCCATCTCAGAGGTCAGTGGTGGCTGTGAATTTCCACATAAGCATTGATTTCCTGCTCAGAAAATGCACAGGAATCTTGTCTGTGCAAATAAGCCTTCTGTCCTGGGTTTGGACACCTAACTTAAAGGCAAAACGTTCCAAGTCATAAGGCTTTTTACTGAATGTATCCTTATGGGCTTTCTTGGTTCATGGCTAAAGGACTCAAAATATATTGGATTAAGTTAATCAGGAGTGTACAGCTCTCCCATGGTCAGAAGAAAAAAAAATGTTAACGAAAGTTAAGCAGCCCATGTGATGTGGGTGGATGAGCAATGTAAACCTCGGTAATAAAGCCTCTTTCAAAGTCTTATGTAAATTTGTGTGAGCCTTGCCTGTTACTAAAATAACACTTAATAATAGCATAGTATATCATCAGTAAATGTAACATAGTTAATTTACTAAACAAGTTTGTTCCTTCTATTGTTTCAGAGGAGAGAAAAATTTCCATATTTTTTATTATATTTATGCTGGTCTGGCAGAAAAGAAAAAACTGGCACATTACAAATTGCCAGAATATAGACCTCCCAGGTAATACAGTTTATTTTTACATAAATTGATTACAAAGAAGTTTGGTGGTGTTGAATTATTGTCCTCATTTAAATTCTAACTCTGTATATGTCAACTCT
This sequence comes from Anas platyrhynchos, assembly GCF_047663525.1. NCBI lineage: Eukaryota > Metazoa > Chordata > Aves > Anseriformes > Anatidae > Anas > Anas platyrhynchos. The sequence continues at coordinate 142,139,467 of NC_092588.1, forward strand.
TCCAGATATCTGCAAAATGATCATTTCAGAATAGTGCAAGATTTTATGAACAATAGCTTTTATAAGTCTCAGTTTGAATTAATTGAACAGTGCTTCAAAGTCATAGGTTTTACACTGGAGGTGAGTGCTGATAACCCTTTTAAAATGAATTTTAATGACTTCTTTAAGAAGGAAAAGCTTACAAAAATAATTCTAATCGTCATCCTTGTTATTTTCTTACTTTAGCAGTAGTGTGTTTACATTTAATGATAGTACATGGTCAAATTACTGTTATCTTGCTACATATAAATTTTTAAGGTTTCAAGGCACTGATAAGCTAATAAAATGGTGTTAGTCAACAAGACTTCAAAATCAGCTGAGTAATTGGGAAAAAAGGCTTTTGCAAATTAAATGCAAAGAAAATGTTGTAACTGTTTATTAGCCTATCATTTTAGGGATGTGAATATGAGCTTCATCTCTGTTTTAAGATGATGTCCATAGTGAGAGTTCTAAAAATTCACTGAGATTATCTAATTTTTGATGAACTTAATAAATTTTCACTACTCCAGGGGCAAAGTTGAGTGAAGTTTTTACATCCCTTTAGAGTGAATCTGATCACTGAACATTAACTGAAACCATTCTTTGTCATCTCATATCATTGCTCTGCTGGCTATTAAACCCCTCTCATCAAGTTGTTTTTCATGTACTTGTAGTAAAAAACAGGCCTTTGTGTTTATAAAATAGGATGCAAGGAAAGGAAACCCCATTCTGCATCCTAGTTGTTTCCTCTTAGAAGAAACAGTTCATCATGGCTGTAGTTTACGACTGATTTTATTAATCACAAATGACAGTAGGAGTATGAGCTGTACAATATCTGTGAAATATAAAACTAGTGCTGCAGAATGGATGCATGTTTTAGTTTCTTTAACAAAACCATATGTTTTAAGGAGCTTTTCACATAAGACTACTGTGTTCATTTGAAAATTTCTATTTTCCCTCAATGTAAGTATTTGAATAGCAAACAGAACATATTTATTCATCTCATCTGTTCATCTATACTCCTTTTGCGTTAAGCTGCAGTAACAGCAGAGTTCACAGTCTTTCTCCTCTATGTGTTTATTCACAACTGCACTTAGTAATATCACACATCCTTTCACACCTGTACTTCCAGTGTTACAGAAGTAACCTGGGAGGATATGCACTGTTCAGCACTGATAGCGGTTTTATCGCAATGCCAAAGACCTTGATAAGCCCTAATTAATGCCGTGTAAAGCAGGAAGTTTGTTCTTGTTACAACTTCTTTTGTTCACTTTGATAGATGGAAACAATAGTGCCGATCATCCAGAAGTGGAGATTTTCCTTATATATTGAAGTTTCAGTTGCAGCTATGTCACTGGCTGCTCAGGTCTAGCACTTTCACTTCATTAACTCTGTGAGCCACCATGAGCTTAGTCTGTAAAGGTCCATCTACATGTAGATTCCCTACAATTTCCAAAGTAGGTTGTGTAGCATAAGCAATATGTGGTTACATGTGAGCCCTATATTCTCCTGTCTCACATTCTCCACAGGGTGAATTAGCCTGTCTGAGTCTATGTTTGCAAGAGTGAAGGAATACAGAAGTCTTTCTCTGTTGAGGTTCTGACATGGGACACAAGGAAACTGCAGGGAACCAGCTCTGGTGCCCATGTAAATCACTTAAGAACTGCCAAGGGAGCACTAGTTTGTCTGTTTCTGCAGCAGGTGACAGAGAAGGATGCCAGCAGGGGAGGGATGATTTCCAAATGGCAAAGGTCTGATGAGTACTTGGACTGGGTTTGCATAAAGCTTCCCAAGAGTTGCAAGTGAACTCAGGGTGTTCACACCACCCTCTTTGTGGAGCGATGGCTATTGCCAGAAATCAGAGTGTGTGTGTGCAGAGACAATTTCTTTTCATTGAAGAAAAAGATACTGTAAGACAGTGAGTTCCTTTTCTAAGTTCACTTCTTAGTAATGCAGCCTTAAGCTTTGACATTCATCCCAGCGCAGAGAAAGGTCAGTATATATATGCACGTTCTGTGTTTCATTAGCAGAAAACATTGTATAGAATATCTTCCTCACTCCAACTAAAACTGAGACCTAAACAACACTTTATTTCTTTTAAATTTGTTTTTAACTGACTGACAGACTTTCATGGTAACTACAGTCATTACTTTCAGTCTTAAAATCAGACTGTTTTGTTTCAGGATGCATGGCAAAATTAATAAAAAAGACTGGCTGAGGTGAACAGTAATCTTGATATATAAGACAGATCAAGCCAGACTTAAAACACACTGGAAAAGGGCACAGAAATGTCAGTAGCAATATATATTGTATAGTATAATGGCAGAAGTTAAGCTATCCATTTCTTTGAATTTTATGTGCCCCTAAGCTTAAAATGAAAACAATTGCTTAAAACCTACAGAAACTGTGAGGCAATTATCCTGAGCATAATTTTTTGAGAGTGAGATGGTCTAGTTTGTCTAGCTGTCACTGGAATAGTTAATTTATTAACTGCTAGATTAACTTCTGACAGTGCCGAAAACAAGATCAAGTCTTTAAGACTAATTAAAGGTTTTATCTGAGTAAATGATGCCTGATGTGGTACCAGCAAACTTATGAATATTAGGAAAAAATGCTGTGGAATTACGAAGAGTCTATCATTATAACACCCTAATCAAATTTACAAAAGTGCTTCTTGTAAAACTACTATAAAACTTATAAAGCTGCTATTTACAAAATACACTATTACTGTGTGCCTCAGTATATATAGTATTGCAGATTTCTAGCTTTAAACCTAGCATGCTTTACAGGAACACTTCAACATTTCTAAGCAAAAAGTACTCACAGATCATCGAGTATACTGATAAATGTTCACAGTTCAGGTGAAAATTCACAGCTGAAAAATCACAGTTCAAATCTAAGTGAAACCTGCAATGAAAACGTTATTTCATTAATTGCAAATATGATTTTGTCCTATGTAATTGCTTAAAATATTTACTGTATGCTTGACTTCGTTGTCTAGACAAAATTAATTTCAAGGTAGAATCCCTATTCAGAACCTACTAAACCATTTGAAATCTATAGATGTTTAAATATGGTCCATACCAAAGTGCTATGGTGTGTACTCAGTTCCTAAGTGACATTTTGAGGGGTAAAGTGCTTTGCTAAATAGTGATGTGAGGTCTCATTCTTCTCCCATTGAAGCTCTTGTTCCAATGACATCAAGAGGAGCTGTCGTAGACCTGTTATTTGGAGTACTCTGTAATTCGAGAAATTTCAATACAGATTTTTTGATATTTTTGTTGATCTAGGTATTACATTTTTAGACAAGGCTGTGCCTGCAGACACAGTGAACGCTATATATAAGTACCCTCTGATTTTCTTCTGTGCAAGAGAATTATGCTTACCACTGTTTTGAGCTTCCCCTACTCCACGTCAATCCTGTTCTGTAGACAGGTGTAGAAGAGAGATTAAGCAATGGTTTGTCTTGCCCTCTCTGGGTGTCTTATACGTGAAAGACTATGTTGAGTACAGACCAGGTGATAATTGCTAAGGAAAGTATTCCTAAAAGAAGGGGTCATGTTGTAGACAGCAATAGAAAGTGATTGTTCAATGTGTAGGAAACACATGGCAGAACAGCATGCCCATCACACAAACCAAAGTGACAAACTTGTCAGGCTATTAAGCGTTACATCTTTTTTTAATATACTTTCAGGAACTTGGAAGTGTGTACAGTGTTCTGGCTGCCATTTTAAATGTGGGGAACATTGAATTTTCTGCAGTAGTATCTGAACATATGATTGACAAGAGCAACATTTCCAATCCAGTAGCCCTTGAGAACTGTGAGTTTTTTCTTGATTTAACATCATATTCCTTTAGCATTTTAGTAGCAAATATTACTGCAAGAAAGTTATCAGTGAAGACTGTATTCACATGGAAATTTTGCAAGAATAGTTAAAAGTTGAAGTTAGATTAATTCCAAGCCCACCTGAATTCAAATGTGGAAAGAAAAATACCCAATTTATGCACCTTATTTGACTAACCAGTTTACTGGCATTCAGGAAACATGACTAATACTGCAGATGCTTGAAAAGAAAATCTTTGGAGTTTTTCCAAGGTTATTTGATCGTCTGATGGAGAACATCATTAACATTTTGAATATCTTTTTTTGTTTTCAGTTTCTTTTTTAGATCCTCATTACTTGTTCCTTCCATGTACATGTTGAACTATAGCTCACTAATTATTTGGAAGGGATATCTTACATTATAGCTTGCAAGGAAGCAGAGGAGAGGAAGAGGCAAAGATTCTCAAGGAAGTTCCTACTCGTTACAGCTGGGGAGTAAATGAAGTCTTAATGCTGTATTTTGCACATTTTCCCATCATAGAAAAATATTGTTCAACTGGGAAAGAAGCAACCATTTTTTTGGAGCAAAGGACAGCTGCAGATTATAGGGATGGATTATAACTGAGAGGGCTATTCACACCTCATAGCTTTCATGCTCCTGACATGGTCACCTAGATTCCCTAACATTTCTCCATAGGCAGTTTGGAGAAGCAATCTCCTTGAGGGAGCAATTTAGAACACCTAAAGGCCTCTACTTAGGACCATTTACTGACTACAGTGGAAGGTAGGGAGGCTAGTGACTAAATTAGGTACTGACCATTGGTTTGTGTGAACACCCTTGTTTGTCATAGTTTAAGGCTGTGATTTGCCCCTTATTTTGTAAGACATTGTACTTGCAGCCTCGACATGCATATTTTTTCTTCAGAAATCTGCCTCTGAGCTGTGACCTTACTTCCCAGGTGCATCCTTGCTGTGTATTCAGGCAGATGAACTGCAAGAGGCACTTACCTCTCACTGCGTAGTAACTCGAGGAGAAACCATTATTCGTCCCAACACTGTGGAAAAAGCCACTGATGTCAGAGATGCCATGGCCAAAGCACTCTATGGACGCCTCTTTAGCTGGATAGTCAATCGCATCAACACTCTTCTCAAACCTGACAAACATTTAAGGTAAAAGAAGTCTTTCCAGAATAAAAGGAGATTTTTCTGTAGGAGAAGGATTGTCTAAATTGGAGCACTTAGTGTTCTCATCTACTTTTCTCTGCTACTTTTTTATTTATGACAGCACTATTAAAAACCTTTTAATCCTATTTATGCTATGCAGTGACAATACAGTAGATATGGATAGCACAGGCATCTGGTGTTTTCCTGTTTAACTTTTACTCATTTAACCCTTTGTAAATTATGTGTAATTGTATTGAAATTACATGCTACCTATTTTTTTCCCTTATACCATTTACTCCTAACAGTCAGGTTAACTCTTTCATTCATCTGTTGATTACATAGGTTTCCGAACACATTTACTGAGGTTAATGTCCCCTCTATCCTTACAGAGTGACATTTAAAAACACAGACAAAAAAGATACTGGGAATCAGGATATTATACCTTTTGCAAATTAACTGAAGAAGAAATTATACAGTTTACATTGTAGATTCTGTAGGTCAGGACCCTCTCTGGCTGCTAATAGCAGTGAAAAGGCATGAATTTATAACTACTTGAAATGGAATATCAACAACAAATAGCTTTGCAAATCTGGATTTCCTGGATATTATTTTTTTTGTAACATCAGATTAAAGCCAAGGCTGCAATCCTGAAATCTGTCCAAGCTTTCAAATATTTGGTTACAACAGAACAACACTAAACAGAATTTTAATCAGTAAATAAAAGAATTAACTGCATGATAGATGGGCAGCATTACTAATCTGTGTGCCTCTCTCATGTGCCTGTTACAGAGTCCTTTTCAAATTGAATATTTACTGTGCTGGTGAGGAAGGAGAAAGTTTGACCTAAAATATTCACTGTAGAAAAACAACAAACAAAACAAAACAAAACAAAAAAAAAGAAGTCTGATTTGTTGCTATGGTAGTAATATATTTTTTATTTGCTATCTTTTTGTAATTAGCTCTGTGAAGGAACTGGAAAGACAAATTGCATCAGTCTGATCACCAGAAACTTAATTTCCAGACAGATAAATAATCACAAATATAGGTCAAAATGAGTAAATGTCTTTGGTTCCTCCACCATGAAACAATGCAATTCATGAGATGCTATTCAATGCAATTCTCAAAGATGCTATTCAAATATACCTTTCAAGGTGCTGTTCATTAGTATCTAGAAGCTCCTTCTCCATATCCAATTTCCTACACTTTTTATGAAAAAAAAAAAAAAAAAGAAAGAAAGTCATTACAGACAGCCCCTCCAAGGTAGCTATAGATAGAATGTGTTTTTATTTTAATTTAGCTTGGAAAAAATGCTAATGTCAACTATAGGTTGTTATTAAATTATATTGTTATTTTTTGTTTCAACAAGTAATTAGAGATATTAGAGGGTTGTTACAGTTGCAGAAATTACTACATATTCCTCAAAATATCTTAGTTAAAATTTCAAACTGAAGTTTTTACTAGTAGTACTTTTCTGAACTTAATTGGTAATTTAAATTCATGTCAAGTTCCAGTACTCAATACTAGAAGTACTTATTAGATGCATAGGAGGTCTAGCTATTCATTTTTCAGACTTTCATGTTAAAATAAGCAGTTTTAATTGCTATGAATAAGAAATATGAAGAAATATTATCTAATGTCATCAGTCTTTAATTTCAAGGTACGATTGAGTAATGCCTGTTTTATTACAACAGAAACAAAAAGAATTTCATGTTGTTTCTGCACCATATCAGCTTTCTACAACAGATTGTTAACTAGTGAATATTAGTTTAAAAATAAACTGTAAATCTTCCATACACTTATCAGTTGACTTGGTCATTATGTATTTCAGTTTATCTGGTCTGCAAATACAGATATATTTGAATTTATGTGCATTTATTGTATTTCAAATAAAAATGAAATGTTATTTTGAGAAAAATATGGCTTAGCAAAAACTATCCTGTTCAACTGCTGTATAGGTTTTTCCTATTATGTGCTTTCATGAAAAAAATAATGAAGATAGTCATAAAATAATTAAGGTACAACAATAAAAAGTTTATTTAATCTTTACAGTGGAAATGATGATGGTTTGAACATTGGAATTCTTGATATCTTTGGCTTTGAGAATTTCAAAAAAAACTCTTTTGAACAACTCTGTATCAACATTGCCAATGAACAAATTCAGTTCTACTTCAATCAACATGTCTTTGCCTGGGAACAGGTATGACTTGAATATTTTGATAAAGCTTCAGTATTGCTGAACATATGAAAGCTTGTCTCAGGAAATTACACTGTTCCTTCTCCATAGTAGGTCATAAATTGCAGATTATAACAAATGCTTTCTGAGTATGCATTATGTGAAGCGCTGTTGGATTGCTATTTGCAAGTAAAATGCCTGCAAAAAATACATTAAACTTGAAATGTACAGTATCTAAGCAACATAGCGCAGTGATAATCAGACTGATGCAAATGCAGTGTTGTTTTTCTGAGTAATAACATGAGTGATGTAGTGTGTGGTTCCAGAGTAAAAACATAAATGAGTGGTACCATAATTTTTAAATGCAATGTTCATAATAGCTTGCTAATAAACTTAATGAACACTGAAATTCCATTAATAAAAACTGAAAATATCACACTTAATTTGTTCTTGTTCAGGAACTAGATCATATAAACTAAACCATGATGGATTTAATCTAAATAATTTGATGTGAAACAGAGAAAAGGAACAGAATTTTAACTATAATAGTTTATGAAATTGAAAAGGACAGTAAAAAATAAATAAATAAAGATTATCTCAGCTTTCTAAATAATTCCATAAAAATCATTTTAAAATCATTATTCAATATTGTTATGTGAAGAAATTACATGTCTGGAGAAAAAATAACAGATATATATCAGAATGCTGAACAGTCAAAAACAGAACAGTCAACATTCACATTTTAGTTGAAATAATACTTTATCTGTTTTATTGAAATTATTGATTTTGTGATCTATAGAGCAAACTCCTCCTGAATACTAATTTTAAGTATTAGTAGAAAAACTGTATTTTGTCAGCTTTAATCACTGCCTGTTTTAAGGTTAGACAGGTAGAAGTTTGGAATGTGTCTAGGTATTCAGGTATGTACATGTGTGTGTTGTCAATGTAGAGGACTGAAGAGGATTTCGATTTTAATTGGTCACTGTTTGTTTTTTTCCTATTTTGAATTGTTTCAGACAATACTGTCTTGCACTCTTAGATTCATTACCATACAAAGATGCCCTTTAATATGGGCAAAATTCAGGGAGCAGTCACCCACAACCCTTCAAGAAGGAACACCCTCATTGCAGTTGTCTCAAAAGAATGAATGAATGTCATATGTCTTACATAACATCTGTTTACTGGAGTGATATAAGTTGCCCAAAAAATGATGTGGAAAAAATAGTAATAGTAATAAAAAAGGTTAGACATACACAAATATAGTGGATTGTACCATTCCCATCACTGAGCAGAGAAAAATTGGTATTGCTGCTCATTTATCATCTCTGTGTCAGTCTTTCTTGCACTGATACAGTAAATAAGAGAAGTCTGGGTAATGCTTAAGAAAGAACAGCCTCTGGTTTTCCTAAGGAAGAGATTATTTTTTCCCATGAGTGACCATAAACTTCTGATTATAGGAGGTTTTCTCCTTTAGCTTTTGTTTGTTTCCCCTTTAACTTTTTTGCACCAAATGGTGCTGAAATTTTTCTACAGGAATGAAAGTTTCAAAGAGAATTGCTCAGTATTCAAAAATCCATTCTACTCAATGTTTGTCTTAGCATTTAATGTCACTGTTATACTCCAAATGTAGTTTTGCTAGTTTTCAATAATCTTTTCAAACTTTTTGGTGTATACCACATATGTCAAAGATGAAGTGAACAAGCAGAAAAAATAAGTTCACAAAGCGATGCTTCTGCTTATTGTAATAAAGTTTTATGTAGGGTATAAATACTTTCCTACTGTGTGCCCACACTTTCCCAGTCCAAAATTATATATGGCCCCACATCAATATTTGCAGAACAAATGCAGAATAATAGAAAATATTTTGTGGTTACAGGGGATACCCAGGACTGCTCTTTAAAATTCCCTGATACTTAAAATATAGAATAAGTATTTTTTTCTCTTCTAAATGACCTCAAAAGTCAGCATTTGTTTAAATGGTATTGCAACATCACTGAGGCTACACCTGTAGCCTTGTGGGGTGTTCAGGCTGACAGCAGTCACAACATCTGCCTCTGCACAAAGCTAATTGTGTAGGGGCAAAAAAAAAAAAGTGTAGGGACAACAGGAACGATTGCTCCTATTCTTCGAAGGAAAATAATAATCTGGAATTTGGATTCATGGATTAATATGCAGATTAGAATGAGATAAAATATTTAATTTGTCTTTTTAATATTTAAATTTTATAATGATTTTGTACCTGTTTGGGTGGAAATCAAAACCTTGTGAGAAAACATCATATAATTTTCTTGAATCAAAAAGAATAATTACACATCGTAATGAATTTTCCTCTATCATGTAGGTCTAAAGAACTAAGTGGACTGAGGTATAAGCCATTCAGCAGCACCCCACTCAGACCAACCTTTTTAACTCCTTGGTTCCAGATTTAAGAAAGCACATAAGCTCCATCTCCAGTTTGGTTCCCAATTCACCTTTGGCTTCCTAAACAAAAGTTGGAGCTAAAATACTTTGTTGGATCTCAGTCTGGCTCAGTGGTACAACTAATACCATGTTGTCAGAGATTGCCCGTCATGTGCTTTTTTATGAGCAGAGATCGAGTCTGCCTAGAAACTTCCAAGGGACACTGCTTATATAGCAGCAGGAGGCTCAGGGTATCTGCTAGAGCAGAGCATCTTTGTGGCAGAAGTCAAGTCAAAATTAAAGGCATTTATTCTTTATTGTTGAGTAAATATTTGTATTTAAGAATAAAACAGTTTAGACCTGAATACAATCTTCTTTCCCTAATTTAAGAGAAAGTCTGAGTATAGCCTAAGCTAGTTTAGATTCCCTGTAGGCCATGGAGACACAGGTAGATCTGTCTCCACTGACTGGGAAGGCAATGTGGGCTCTCAAATTGGTCACATCTTTTATGTATATATTGTTAGGTGGAACGAATGCTGGCACGAGGTTTTTTAGGTTAATAGTAAGCAAAGGACAAAATAGTAAGCAAAGGACAACTTTTGTGCCTTCAGTCCTGTCCTTCATGGTGTTTCTCTAACATGTAAGCTACTGTACTGATGTAAGTTAATTCTCTGCTAGCTCCCTGATCTGCAGGTAACATTGTCCAGCCAGCCAGTTTTCCCATTTCTTTCTCATTTGTGATTCTTCTATGAAAATTAAACAGCGTAATGTCAAATATCTAAAATATTTTGGAAAGTGGTAAGGTTATTGTCAGTCAGAAGGATTCTACTTTTTGCATTTTATATATGCAATGTGTGTTTCTTGTTTTGTTTTGTTTTTACATTCATGTAACAATCTTCTACTTAAAGCTGGAAAATGTTTATTTTGAATAACTCTCTGGTGTTCCTATTTAAACCAAAGTGTCATTGTGCCGCATTTTTAGAAAAATTGTATTACATTTCTTTATTAAGCATGAAGATAATTTCCTAATGTATCTAATGATTCTTTTGTTATTAAGTGAAACCAGGTTGCACAAGCTAATATTACCTAGTTTTGATCACAGAAAAGTCACCATAAAATACATAGATACAGCCCAAGTATAAGTGTAACTCAGTCATTCCTTTTGACATCCCATCTATAGGAATACTGTCGAGTGGATTATGCTTTAGAATTTCAATGAGCAGCTGCTATTTTAAGGATCCTTCTTGTCATAAAACATCATGGGAGATTACAGCATCCTGTAGCCGATTCAGCTTATTAATTCAAATAAGATCTATTTCATTACAGTTTCATGATGTGCATCATGAAAGCTTTTCTGCCTGCTGCTTGTATCTTAATAATATGGTTGAAGACCAGCAATTGCATAAGAAAATGTAATATGGTATCTCTTAATTCTGAGCCATCTGTCATGCCGGTGCCTGGAAGACTTGGTTATCAGCCATCCTCCAGAAGCCCATGGGAAGTGATGAAGTGAACTCACTCCATATCCTACTGGGCAGATGGTAGCATTACAGAAACTGTCAACGTTCACATCCCATTCAGTCGTCAGGATGCAGGCACTAAAGGCTGAGTGGTCACATACACCAAAGGCATTGAAGGTCAGGCCTTGTGCGTTGGCAGTGCAGGAAAGGGGAGCAGATGTTGCTGCTATGGTGTTGCAGAGCAGATAATAAAGAGTTCCTTTCAGTTTCAGGGAGAATTCCTCTATCAGTTCTCTTAACAAGCCTTTCACACAAGCAATTGAAGTACAAAAGTCAATCATTAGGTGTGTTGTCTACAAGAGGATGTCCTTCTTTGTCAATCATTAGGTGTCGTTGTCTAAGAGAGCTTCTTTGAGGATGTCTGAGTGTCACTGAAACACTCGTTTCTGACAGATTTATCCAGAGCAGTATCATCTGCAATATCTTCCCTTTTCCCCCATCATAAGAGTAGTCCTGATAAACCTGAGCAGTTACAGCTGGTTTCATTAATGTAACATCTGTGTGTCCATGGAGCCATAGGCCTTGGTTAAGCTGCCCCTACGCCACTGTTATCTGTGGGAGATAACACAAACTCATTCCTTTCCTGCCTCTAGTTCCTACAGGTATATAATTAACTTCTTACCTATATCAGCGATACATTTATTACTCTTCTGTCTTGTTCTGTGGCTCAGGTCATTGATTAAAATGAGAAGCAAAACTCCACCTGTCCACTGCTGCAGGGGGAAAGTGAATGAAGTTAATGTGATGCACCTGAGATGCAGAGCCTTCATGGGGCTGTAGGAGAGATTCTTACTGTTCACACCCTTGTATGATCATATACACTGAGCCATAATCTATCCTTTGAATTAAGAGCATCCTGACAAATTAGATCAATCTGGATAATAGAAAAGTTTAGGTATATATTCTGTCTTCTCTCTCAAACGGATCAGCAGATCTATTTAGGTCAGTATTTCCAGGACAGTGTTATTGATTTTTTTTTTCATTTTACAGTTTCTTTCTGGCTTAGAGATGAAGAGGTATGAAGTCTAATAATGTGTGCTTTTCTGTTGTATATGGCAGTTAACTGCTTTTTGAAACACTTGGTGTGCTGCCTTCTTCACTCACCCTTGACTGCCATTCAGACTCAAGTGAATGACACATAATGAAAGGTCATTGGGGTTAGAGGTCTTTGAACTCATTAATATTAGCCATCATTCATTTTCATGATACTCAATTTACAATGAATTCAGGATAGCGCAACTGTGACATTACATCATAAATTAATAAAACACTTCTATAAAGTCCTATCCTTTGGAAGAGAGGTGTTTTTTTTAAATAGATCGAAAGGCTTAATTACATGTTTCATAATGTGGGGAGCAGTCCACACAGGACTGAAGGTAGTCCTGGTTTATATGGGAGCACTGTGCAGTGGCTAACTGCTACTGCATTAGGTAATACAGGCAAACATTGTGGAGGGGTGGCAGTTCCTAGAGCATCCTTCTCTTCATAAATCCATGCCTGTCCTCTGACATGCTGAAGGATTAAAGACAGTCATTCTTCTATTCATCACATATAGTTTAACTGGTTTTCAAGATTTTCAAGAAAAAAACATTGCAACACACCATGGACATGGCTTTTGTTAATAGGTTACTCTCAGTCTCAATGAGAAGTCAAGGATATTTGCAGTCTTCAGCAAAGAAAAAAATAAAAAAAAAAAAAGCTCCTTTATCGTCTTTTAATCATGCTGAATACTTTTCTGCAGTTTCTTAAAAGCAGTAAAAATATTGTAGAGGTCAACCTGAAAAAATTTATTTAAGTTTTAGAAAGTATACACACCATCCTTCTCAAAGTAAGAGCTTTTCCAGGTGTTTGAGGATGGGAGTCAAACAGTTGAGGCCTCTTTGATCTTGAGTCACTTTTGCAAATCTTGGCCACTGTACATCAGATAGATCTAAGCAATAAATTGGGAAAGTAAATATAGCTCCAGATGATTAAGAAATATCTCTTACACTGCAGACCAGGGGAGCAAGTAGAGACTGAAATCTCTATCTGCAAAAACCTTCTGCAAATCTTTCAGTTCTACAAGTCTGTTTTTTTCTAGCTCTTGCATTATTCGTGGGAAGCGTCTTTACCAAATATGCCAGAGGAAACCCTTAAGTACCCAGAGACTAATTAAAATCTATAGCTTGACAGTGTGATACATTCCAACTGGCATTGGTTCCACTAAAACCTTGATGTCTTTAGCGTTTTGGCATACTTATCCATGTAGTTTTAATTTGCTACAATTGACCATTCATGAACTATTTTCTGGAGTGTTCCTGTATACACTGATAAAATGTGCCTTCTTGCTTGTTACAGAATGAGTATTTATATGAAGGTGTTGATGCAAGAGTTATAGAATATGAAGACAACAGACCACTCTTAGATATGTTCCTGCAGAAACCAATGGGTTTATTATCCCTGCTGGATGAGGAAAGTCGATTCCCACAAGCAACAGATCAGACACTTGTAGGTAAGTTTATGGTTTATTTAAAAGTTTTGAAGGATGTCTCCCTGTTACATTTCTGCTTGCCATGTCCAGTTTGGGGTATATGCTAGCTGTGTATTTTCAGTGAGCCCAAACTTCAGTGTCACAGTATATTTCTGGGAGGCATGCATGCAAGGATGGAAATATCTTTCAAGCTGATTTAGGAAACATGATGAGTATAAATGAACCTAAGCTGCTGGTCCACATTTTTAATTCTTCTACCTTCAGGAATTTTTAGCTACAGCGCTTAAAAAATAAAGATCAAACTGAGCTAGAGCTCTAGGTTCATATGCCAAGATGTTCAGCCATAAGGTTCAGCTCCGAGATTTTCAATGAACCATATCTGAACAAGAATTTTAGTATTCTTTAAGAATAATGGCTACAAGCCTGCTTCAGTGTCCTTTAGCAAATTATGTGTCTTATTCTTTCTATTCAGAAATTAAAATTAAAACATCTGAATATGTTGTGATTTGGATCTTGATAATTTGAGTGTTTCTGAGTCTCCAGTACAGAGCCCCCAACCAATTGGTAAATGTTTCCTCACATTTACCCAATGTGGTAGGAAAGATTACTACATTGTTTCATATATGAAGATCAAAAGCTTAGAAAGGTAAATGATTTTCTGACGTTACACATTTAAAAAAAAAAAAGTAAAAAGAAAATAACTGATTTAAGATGCCCCATATCTACACATTGCCTCTCATTACAAGAACATTTTTCTTCCTTTTCCCTTAAAAACATTAGTCTGTTTTGTGCCACTGCATTGTCTGAAAAGTTAGACAATGTCTTTAAAGGGATCCAGCTTCAGAAGACAATTATTGTACAATAACTCCAGTAAGATAGACTTAACTCCAGTAAGATAAACTATGTGTTTCATTCCAGAAAAATTTGAAGACAATTTGAAGTCAAAGTATTTTTGGAGACCCAAAAGAGTAGATCTAACCTTTGGGATTTATCATTATGCAGGAAAGGTAAGAGACCTAATGATATTGGTTGGGGACCGGGGAACTATAGGGCTGGAAGGAAATGGAAGAGGTCAGCTGGGTTGGTTCTCAGCCTTCATCTATTCAGACCTGACATGGAAATGTTGGCAGTGACATACACTTCAAAAGTAAATTGAAAATTTATTTTCCTTCATACACACATACACACAAAATCAATATCAAAGCTGTGTTTTTTCTTAGATGTCACCAAGTAGATGAACTGACTGTACTATAGCAGAACCAAAAAATCACCATCATGTAACACAACTCGGAGCTTCTTGCCCTAATTCCCCTAAGTCTTCTGCTGTGCTTTCTACCACTGCTTCAGATCAGGCTCCAGCTCCATTCTTTCTCCCTTTTAGCCCAAATCCTAACTCATTCACCCCATCAGCCTTACTTCTTAGACCTGTACTTTGTCATCAGCCAGACAGTGTAGGCCCTGCCTTCTGCTTCATTTGATGAGCAGCATCTTGCCCTCCTCTACTAGATGACTTATTGCATATGCATTTACAACCTCAGGAGGAGTTGCTGATGTGCTGAGGGAAGATGCCACTGGCCAACTGAACCTTGCCTTGTGGAAGCATGACTCTCTTTCAAGCTCTTTTCAGTTGTATAGATTGGCATCACTGTCTCACATGGGAAAGTGTGTTATGCCTCTGCAGTACTGGAGCAGTTGGCCTGGAAAGAGGCAACATCCCACCCATCGGCTGATGGAAGATAACTTGCCCCTTGTATGACAAAGACAGCTAGAAAAGACCAGGGGTGACTCCTCTAAACCTCACCTTCAAGCGACTTACATTTCACAAATGTGGCATATGTCACTGCTGAGGAGCAGGGAGCATCTCTGCCTGTACCATTCCTGATATCAGCCACTGAAGCTGGGGATGCCACCAGCCTTTTCCAGTGTTGAACAACATTTTTCATTAGGAAGTTTCTCCTACCACCTAACTTAAATCTCCATTGCTGTGATTTAAGCTCATTACTTATAGTCCCATATACTGTGAACCTGGAGAACATTTTTTCCTCTTCCTTTACAAGCTTTTATTTTATTTTATTTTATTTTATTTTATTTTATTTTATTTTATTTTATTTTACTGTAATTTAAGATTGTCAGTGGGTTATTTTTTGTGCTTTCTTTTGAATTTAAACATGCCAGTATCTTTTACTTTTTGTCACCTTTTGGCCAGGTTTTCTTGTGGTTCATTTCAAGAGCCCTGGTGGTACATTTGAGTTAGGTATACCATGCCTGCATGTGTGTAGAGAGATTTCAATTGCAGCTTGTGACTTTGAAAGCTGTCTCTATAATTAATACAGAAATCTCTAGGAAGTGTGGCACAATATGAGTGGGACAGAAAGACTGCACAATCATATGGGTAATCCTGTGTGATAGGGTTGAAAGCAGGTGCATTGTTAATTATGTGTTTACACCTAAACTGGTGTAAAGGAATGACACCAGTATGGTTGTCCTCCTGTTGAATTCACATTGGCTAAAACAAGCGTTAACACATCTGCATTAGGGAAAAGAAGTGTCTCGGACTTCTTTGGAGTAAGAGATTTACTTTTAGTGATCTGCACCATAATGGTTCTCAGTATTGAAAAGTTACAACTACCAGTGATCTAAAGAAAGACTGTGAGTGAGAGTAAGCCTTGTGGCAGAAAAACTATTTGTGTCTCAGTACATTATAAGCCACATGCCAGACTACTTAAATTTACAGTTACTTTCCAAAAGCCCATAAGATGCATAAATGCACTTTTTAAACAGGTTCTGTATAATGCGAGTGGATTCCTAGCCAAAAACAGGGATACCCTGCCAGCTGATATCGTGCTGCTACTGCGATCATCTGAAAACAATCTGATACGACAGTTGGTAACCCACCCTCTTACAAAAACAGGTATTGCTACTGTGGTAGTCTTCCTATCCTCCTTCTCTAGCCTTGATGCTGACCACTGCTGGGTTTCATGTGACCATTTATTGATGACATTATACACTTTGTGGCTTAACTTTCCAACCCTAGAATCTATACAGAATGGAGCCCCTGCCGTCTCAAGCTGCAGGGGAGGGACTGGTCTGGTCAAGTGCGAAGGAAGTGGTAGAGGCTTCTTTCAGGGTCCCCTCTTCAGGTTAGGGGCACGGGACAGGGAGTGGAGTGCATCACTTTTGTTGAGGACTGAACAGAAAGGATCAGGTAAGTCACTGGCCTTTTTTGGACAGGGTATATGTAAGTTGCCTGTTTGTCTCAGTGCAATTTTTCTCTAAAGCATTAGGGAACCAAGGTGGGGCTCCTAACATATACTGCAAAGAGTGAGGAGACACTCCTATTTCCCCAGTCTTAGTTCTTTATTGTATCTAACTGCTGAGGCCCTAGTAGTGAAAGAGTAAACTCCTTCCTCAAGGAGTTTATAAGGGGGTGGAGGAAAGTATATGGCTCTACAGAAATGGCTCCTAAGTTGCACCTCAGATGAACTAGACCCTTTGCACAGTGTCCTACTTTCCTTTTTAAGGTGATAGGTAAGTCTCCTTACAACCAGAAAATCTAAGTGGCAAACACCATTTGTGTCCTGTCTTTAAATTCTACCACGAAGTTACCCAGGAGTTATTTATTATTGTGTAGTACTGCTCCCTGTGTGAGGGCACTGATGCTGTACAATAAGTACTTCACAACATTACTTTATTGTACAACTACAAGGGAGAACAGGAACGTTAAATTGGAAGAGCCTAATGGAAATTTCTCTAAAATTTTATCATAGCTTACAGAAACTGAGGTTTTGGCAAAACTACTATTCTTCACAAAGGTTGTTTTGCTGGAGGAGTGCAAAATCCGGTCCTTAAGGTCTTTTTTAAGCCAGTATTCTTAAAAAAACACTAAACACAGTGTCCTTCCCTGAACGTTTTAATGTGTTGATATCTGCTAAGACTTTAAACTATAATTTCTGTGGAGCCAAGGTCAGAACCCAAATGGTCCCAAGAACTTTTGTAGTGTTTTGCAATATAACTCTGAAGGTTATTTCAATCTTGTTAAACATTATCAAACATTGTGTGTAGCCTTTTGAAACTGACCTAAACCATCCACATCCAGCCAACTAAAAGCTAGATTTCTGGTCTGTCATTCATCTAGAATCAGTGGAAATATAGAGGTATATCCAGAATCCAAGCCATCCTGCCTTGCCATCTCAGGTGTTTCTCTTAGGATGGGATAAATCTACTCTGAAGGTGCTTCTCTTCACGGAGTACAACAGGGATCCTATAGACACTTCATGTCCTGACAGCTAATGTTGAGTATAAGTAATCCTTTCTCTTTCCATCCCACCCTGTGACATTCAGCTAAGCACAGGGTATTTTTGGCACTTGATATCATCACACAATACATGACACATTAGCTGAGCATCCATATAGTTGCAGTTATTTATCCAACTCTTTTCCACCTCTTCCTGATAGTAGCTGACTGAGCACAGCAAGATTACAGGCTCTCACAATGTATAGTGAGATGTCAGAGGTATGATGTTATTAGTAGAAGCAATTGCAGCATGCAGCACTGGGTGGGGTTTATCAACATAAAGTGATGTTGTGTAAAGGCCAGAAGCATTTTCATTATTTCTTTAGAAGACCAGATTCTGTATAAACCACTCCTGTGAACCTTTTCCAAATCACTGTGATAGGGGTCGTACTTGACTAAGAGTTCCAAGGCTGGTGTTTTAAGACAATGTCTATAATAGTAAACAAAACATGACCAGTGACCAGTAGCTAAAACACTGCCACAGGATTGCCCATTTTGAGTAATTGTAAGCATCTCTCCTTGGGACACTTTTGTTTCTTGTCAGCTAGCATTCTCCCAGGAATACCCAGGCACATGTCACAAGAAAGTGTAGGCCAGCAATGATTTCCAGTGAGCTCTGTGGAAGGACACAACCCTATTTTTACCAGTTAGTTAGAAGAGTAGAGAAGTATACAGTTTAGCTGTATAGACTTGAGTCATGCCATGTCACTTGACCTCAGGGCCAGAGAGGGGTGCTAACACATATTTTTAACTAATATATGTGTAGCCTTAGAACTAGGATAATAAAATAACATCCTTAGGGTAAAAGTTCATGGATGCTAGAAGATACACCTTTTTTACCTTCTGCAGCACTCTGTTTATTTTTTTGCTCTAGTAGGTGACATAAGTACTAAAGGAGGAAAATTTAGCCCATGTTCCATCATCGTGCAATATCTTCAGAGCTTGTACCACCCCAACAGTGAAAAGAGAAATGAGGACATGCTCAGAAAAAAAGTCAAGGACCTTTATAATCATATGGTTGCACTTAATAACGTGGTTCAACATACTTTTTAGTTTAGATGAGATCTAAGCATTTTGGTAGGTTGCATTCTTTCATCTTCCCATAGGTAACCTGGCACACAGTAAAAGCAAAACTACAATCAGTTACCAGATGTGGACCCCCCAGAAATCAATCAGTCATACAAAGGTAAGAAAACTGATTTCATGACTCTGCATTCTGCACTTAACCTTATTTTAAACTAGAAAGGCAATACTGTTGTTGGTACTAAAAGTGAGCAAGTAACCCCTTCGATGGTTTTTTTCCCTCTCCTGTTTTCTTTTCTGTTTAGCTGGATATCTTTGTGTTGTGCAATTCATATTCCTTCCGTGAGGTAAAAACCTAACATTTCCCTTCTTTCTGGCTATAGTTTTATAACAATTTCAGAAAAGAAAAAAAAAAAAATTACTTCCTAGCTATATTGTAGCAAAAAGAGAAATTAAAATTTTGGTGTGGCATATAGTTATGTTCTATAGAGAGTGACCACAATAGCAGTGGCACTGGAATAACAAACAGGACCTCAGACATTGTCAGGTTATTTGTAGCAGTTATTTAGATGTTCTGTTATCAAATTGTGTCCTCAGTGTGTGAATGTTTGTGTATTGTGTAGCAAAGTAATGTAATGGTGTAACTACTTTGTGCTAGTGAACATGCAGTAACTTTTTCAGTTTTGAGTACTTTTTTTTTAATTGACGATTTTCTCTGAGGGGTTGTTTGTTGAGGCATTGGAAAGGGCATTACATACTCAACAGAGATAAGAAGTGTCTTTTTTTTTTTCCTTCATCCATATAGAATGAAGCAGGAGATACCGGACATCATCCAAGAGAGACAACCAGTATGAAAACACAGACAGTTGCTTCTTATTTTAGAGTAAGATATCTGATCTTTTAATATTTTTTTCTAGAGTAGAATACATATTTATTCTTTTACCTTTTGAAATGCACCTGTTGAGTTAAAGTCAGCAGTGATACATTTAGAGTTCGTGAGCTGCTTATAGGGCTCAGCAGTCTATGCAGTACAAATATAATAAAGAAGATTGTGATGTTTCATCTCTAATTGTACTCAAACACACAGCCACATTTCCATCATGATGATGTAGGATGATTGATAAGAATTGTCTTTCACTCGCCTGCTTCTTCCCAGAGGAGTTAAGGGGAAGTTGAATATCAGTCATACAGCATTTCCTTAAGAGTTTAAGAAGTAAAAAAGAAAAATTAATTAATTTGGAGCAAGAGCTACAGAGGAAGATCTGTATTCCTCGGAGTCTATTCTGAGTAAATTCTTTTGGCTCTTTTATCAGTGCTCTTTATTTTTCCAAGCGCAGGCAGCACTGCTGATCCTGCCATAGAAAATAGCTATGAAAAGCATTGTTTCTTCCAAAGTCAAGCACAGAGTTGGCCCAAGCCTGAATTTCCAGCTCCTCTTATCTCCCAGCAAAAATGTAAAGGTGGATCAGGTAATCTTCATGACCTTTAAGAGTTCATTTACATCTATGACAGAGAGCAGTAAGGAGCAGGATCTCTGTTTAGTAGACTTAACTGCACAGCTTTTGGGACTGTCAAGGATAATTCCAGCCCAGGTATCATAGTGATCCAAAGCTGGATGGCATTTTAACGTTCTGGATGGAGAAATGTATTGAATCTACTTCAAAGTTCCTGTCTTCGATTTATTAATTAATTAATGTTGGTAATGCACTGGCATTACCAACAAATCTAGCAACTGAAGCTGTGAAGGGTTCGTTATATTTGCACTTTCCTGTTACTATTTTCTGTAGTGGAAATCCCTGCTCAGATCATGCTAGCTGATGCTCTCAGATAAAGATTCAGCTTCATCCCTACTGGTTTACTGATATGCAGATATCCAAGGGTGACTGAGAAAAGCATCTGCTATCTCAGGCTGAGTAGAAAAAAATATATATATCCATTAGCCTGCCCTATTTGTTTGTGTTCCATTGTAACATGAGTGATAAATCTAATTAAACACTTTGCTGCTTGATGAAACATTTGTCCAAAACGGGATTGCATATTTTAATACGAAACATATGTCTCTTGATGTCCTACACCAGTTTCCTGTATCTAACCTACTGCTGAACTGCATTGCATCCTGGCTGCCTCTTTCTGTTGAGTCAGGCTGAATCCTGAGTAATGGATTCACTCGTGTTTCTATAAGATATTCCCATGAAGCAATTTTATGAAATACAAGTCAAGCTTGTTTACAGCCAGATTCAACTCAGTTGTCATGGGGAGCTACAGACAACATCCCTCTGTTAGCCTGGCACCCTGGTGAGGTGGGAAGAGTGCAACTTTTGAATTGTGATTTTGTGCATTCCTAGTTTTACCCTCCTCAAATGTTTGTTCCTGGCAGGGCAGCTGTAGTATCACCATCAGCCCTGATGAACAGGACATGCTGCATGAGAATAGATTAAGCAGCCCCTCTTCCAGGGTGGCTTTAGGTTCCTCCATCCTACTGAAGGGATGGCAATATTTACTGGCTTAGTGCACTTCCACTGTCTTCCATCCTTAGACTGATGATTTACTCCCTGGACAAATAAAGGCCTTCAATTAGGTGACAACAAGAAAAACAAACAAACAAAACCAAAAACAACAAAAAATACATGCAAGTGGGTTGTAATTGCCTAACAAGAGTCCAAGAAAAGGAAAGAAGTATAAGGAGAGCTTTTATCATATATTAGATGAGCTGAGAAGGAGAGGCTTCCAGGCTTCCAGGGACACTGCCCTTTCATCAGGTCTGACAGCATTTAACAGCCTTTAACAGCCACACTGTCAATGATGAAGCTCAGCAACAGCTGCACAATCCAATGCCAGGCTAACTGATGGAGTTGCCCCAAACACCTATTTGTTCTCTGTCTTCAGTATTAGGCATAAAATGTGCATTCATGTGCTTTTGCATTTCATGAGAATAAGTGGTATGCTTTTAGAAATATTCCTCAATAACACTTCCCTTCTACAGTTATACTCAAGAATTCAGTTATGATCTTGCAAACAATGCTTTGCTTCTGCTAAACATACAGCTTGATATGAACTTGGTGTTGCAGACTCAGCCTAACAGCTGCTGCTATATCCACTGGTCTTCAAGGGAGCCTGCAAAAAAAGAGATAATTTTTTAGAACCATAATTAAAGATGATGCTGCTTCCAAAACCAAAGCAGGTGTTCAGTTATTGGCAATACCACAAATTTTGCATATACCAAAACTGTAGTTTGTGAGAATGTCCTGGGTGGACTATGATAACGCCCATTTGGAGTCAGTGTTTCTCTCACGTAGTCTATGCTGATCTTTTCAAAGCCAGAACTGTTGTTACACAATTTACTTCATCTATCATTAAAGTACCAGCTTACTGAAATCTAAATGGACTTGCACATGAAATAAATCTGATCATATGAAATAAATTTCAGCTACACCTGGACCTACATAAAAGTTTTATAATCACCCTGATATCTTTTTCATTTCTTGCAGTATTCCCTGATGGATTTGTTATCTAAAATGGTCGTTGGCCAGCCTCATTTTGTCAGGTGCATCAAGCCAAACAATGACCGGCAGGCAAACAAGTTTGATAAAGAAAAAGTGCTGGTTCAGCTGCGTTACACAGGAATTCTGGAGACGGCAAGGATTCGAAGACAGGGTTATTCACACCGCATACTCTTTGCTAACTTCATAAAACGGTAACATTGATGTGAACAAGTGCCTTTTTCTCTTCTATCATTGCTGCTCAGTGTTGGCTGAGCATCCGCAATGCATTTGGCATGGTATTTATAGAAAAAATACAGAGACATTTCCTGTTAGAAAAGAGATTACAGGCTGGGTGACAGGATAACTCAGGCACAAAATCAGTAATCCCTTTTGGATTGGTAGAGAAAGATGATGCATCCCAGAATGATTGTTTCATGCTCCATCTGCATTTGGTTAAATTATTTGTCGTGCTTATAATCTGAAAGTTTTCTTCAAAGATTTGAGGGTTAGAAATGTAATGTTTCAAATTAAAATGGAGAATCTGGAGAAAGAGCCTCTGAGAAGCACCACCATTTCTCTAGCTCCTGACGTTCAGCACTGTACAACATCTGTGTTTGAAGGGGGGTGATAATTTGGAATGGCTAATCTAGGGCTGAGAAGTTCATTAAGTCCATAGTTCTGTTTGAAATATGCTTTCTAAGTATTAGTCATTTGTTAAGAAGAATAACGAACTCACTATTATTTATAATCCCTTCAACTCTCTTCTTCTGCCGCCTCAAAAAAATACTGAGCACTTAACCTATATTTCTCCTTCACAAATAAAGACATTGAATATTTGCCTCAATCAGAGCTTAGATTTATGGAATGGGGAGTAAAGCTGGGAAGAAGCAAGCAACTCAGCCAGAAATGCTTAAAAGGAATGGTGCACTAGAAACAGAAAGCTAGCTGCAGAGTGCTGCTGGTACATAAGGAGAGGAAAAACAAAGTAATGCTTTTATAGCACAGTATCTGGGAGGAGTATTGCTGGGACTATTACTGTCTTGGAAGAGTGCAGGATGGGAAAAGGTAGTTATCACTGCACCAAGATATGTTGTGGCTCTTGGTTGCTGCTTTTTATCAAAAACTTTATGGTGAAGGTAAAAGAGAGACAGTCAGTGAGCACAATGGGGAAGCTCTCTAGAGAATGTGCCCCCCAGTGCAGTGAGGCTGTGCAGGTCTCAAGCACTGATGATATGGCACTCACACAGAATATATATATAAGAATTGGTGGTCATAATGCAGGAATAATCATTGTCTCCTTTTTTATAGTCCTCCAAGGACATTGTTACCTTCATCTAAAGTTGGTACAACCCAACTTACTGTATAAACTCTGAGTTAACAAGAAAAAAAAGCGTAACACTGTCAGGAACACACATAATGGTATCCACATATTTTTTCTGAATTAAAAAACAAAACAAAATAAACCAAAACAAGACAAGTACAGTTCATTTTGTAATGAAATTACATTCTGGGAAATCCTGGAAAATGCAAGTACTTTCCTACCTACCAGCCAAGTTGGTATGTGTTAGGTAATTTTTATGCATGAGCATCCTGACCTCTTTTCTCAGGCAGAGTTAGTTCTGAGAAATTAGTTTGCCAAATTAAATGCTTACATGATATGTCAAAACATCAAATATTATGTTCCAAAAGGATCTACAAAGCTGAATCCAAGAAGGTAACAAGAGCTGGGATGAGTCTCACATGTTAACCATCTAAGCACTTGAAATAAAATAGGAAATCTTCACGACATTTCTAGATACGAACTAAGCTAATTTAGGCAGAAAAACACAAGTATTTTTATCTTGCCACTGAAATCGCTTTCACAGACAGTCAGAGCAGCAAAGGACTGGCACACAGCCCCATTTGGATTGCACACTTTTTAAAACCTTTCAATGTTGACATAGAATTAAACAGCCCTCCAGGGTGTGCAATATGTCACTCATCCACTTTTAATTGAGTTTCTTAGTGCTGCATATAAATCACAGCAATTTTTTTAGTGAGCTGTTTTTTTTTCAGTGCTATGTTTTCTTTCATGCAACTGTTTTTATTATTTAAATGAATGATTTGAATGTATTTGCATATATTTTTCACCGTTAATGGAATACCGAATCATATATTTGTCTTTAGGTATTATCTCATCTGTTACAAAACAAATGATGATCCTCCAGTCAGCCCAGAAACCTGTGCTGCCATCTTGGAAAAAGCTCACCTGGACAACTGGGTTCTTGGAAAAACTAAAGTAATTATATATAAGTATAGATATATATACTGTAAAAGCATTATTGCACTATGTCACTGTTAATTTATTGGGATTGGAGTAGTTCTTGGTCTTTCCTGGTACTAAAACAAAAACAAAACAAAAAAACAGCCTTTGTTGGGTACTGTTCCATGATACCTGGCTGAAATCCCAAACCAGTAGTGTGTTAAAATTCTGATCGACTGTAATGAGGCCACAGTCTGCCTCACCTGTACAAAGCAGTATGTGACAATGACACTGCTTGCATCATTTTTCCAAGAATGTGATAGTAAGGATCTGCTCATACTTCTTCCTTGTAGCAGTCAGACTCAAAAGGGGAGGGGAGAAGGTTTTCACCTTCCAGCCAGAGGGTCTGTGCTAGAGTTTGTTGAGCACTGGGAGAAGACATAGATTTCAGATATGTGAAGTCAGAGGAAGACTTTTCTTGATATACAAGAAATATGTCTGTTCCCATACTCATGCCATTGGTTCTAGCTCACCAGTCTTCCCAGTGCACTCAGGAGCCACCCTCCCCCTCCCCCCCAGCCCTGACATGACGGATCCCAGGAGATCTGCCGGAAAAAAATAACCTGTCAGACAAATAACGCACCAAGTCTCAGTCTTCTAATGTAACAGAAGTGCGTGGAAAGGAGAGGGGGACAAATGGATCCTAGATGGATCCTAAACTGCACAAAATACAAAAACACCTCAGAGCAGAAGAAACAACTCTTCTTCTTCTGACACTTATTCCTGGATAGGCTGGACAAGCCATGAAGATACATGGCTTCCTCCTCAACCTTTATTTCCCTTTGCTGCCTTAGTGAGGCTAATGGATAACATGTAGTGAAGGGAAGGGTGTTTTGAGATATGAGATCTATATTGTATGTTTACTTAATTAGAGTTAACTTGTGTCTGTACTAGAGTGATCAAAGATCACGGGGAATTCTGTAAAACAAGAGTAATTGGTCTTAATTGCACAAGCTCTATCTACAGATTTTATTTTATACTAATGTATACCAGGAATGTGTTTGTATCCCTCATGCTGGGCTAGTTGTTAAGGATCTATATGAGCTTCATGCTTGATAAAAGCAATTTAGGAAATAAACAATGCCTTACATTTAAACTGGGAAAGCAGAAAGGTTGAAAGTTCTAGATTTGGATCACCTGTATGCAATATACATCAGATTTCTGAGGTTAGTGAAACTGTTAGACTCTTAGGTTTGAAAAGAGATTTGTAGTTACAGCCCAAGGTTTTGCACTGGGACCATGAAATGGGGCCACTCTGTCTAAGCTGCATTAACTAGAACTATTGCCTGTCTGCTTACTCTTTTTAAGGTGTTCCTCAAATACTATCACGTGGAGCAGCTGAATTTAATGCGAAAGGAGACAGTTGACATGATTATTTTGATTCAGGCTTATGTCAGAGGGTGGCTGGTGTCAAGGAGATACAAAAAGATAAAGGAACAAAGGGAACAAAGTGCTATTAAAATACAGTCAGGTAACAGCTTTAAAACATTTAACATTTTCCTGAAAGCTAGCACATGTGTGTAGTTGGATGGATGTGCATGCCGGATGTGGATTTTTCTGTTTTCCTGCTGTTACATTTTATAAAATATCTAATACTTCATGATATCTGTTTTTATGGAGAAAAAAATTCAATTCTTTTAACCAGCTTATGACAATCTTCTTACCAAAGCTACGTTTATCAATGTTGCATTAAAGACAGTTTTAACAATGGAAGGACATGATTGCATAAATGATACTGTTATTAATAATATTCTGACATGCTCTGACAAAGTTGTGCAATATAATAATGAAAATATAATGTATTAACTGTCCAAGACAATAAGACCAATTATGCCTTGGATGAAGACATCAGTTGAAATTTTTAATATATTTCAAACAGCATCTTCTTTTACATTTTGATTCTCTCATGTTTGTATTTATTTCATTCTTAATAATGTTACTTACCAGAAAATATAGTTTTTATGGAGATTCATATTGCTTGTGCTTTTTTGCCATTTTTGGAAAGATAAAGCCTGAAAAAAAATAAAAAATGAATATCTAAATGGAGGCCTATAATTCCTTACAGACTTTTTATTTTTAAAGCCTTTTTGTGTATCTAAATAGATTATTTTTTTTCACATCTCTTTTCAGCTTACAGGGGTTTTGTTGCTCGTAAAGAATACACAAAAGCAAAACGTAATCAAAAACTGGAAAAATACATTGTTAGACTTCAAGCAAGTAAGAATTGTTTGCTTTCCTTGTTTTTAATGTGCTATCCAAACACAATATGTTGATCCAGATTCTTTGCTGTTACCTAGCTACGCTGATTGACTATGCTCATTTACAGTTCCTGACATAAAATTTATCTATTATATATCTATATGCAGTGGTTGAGGCGGGTCAATGTATTCCACTACTTGTACCTCAAAGCAGCATAGAGGCCCTTTCCACAGCTGGGAGGTGGGCTGGTTAAATGCCATGGCAAGACTTTCACTTCTAGTTTGTTTTGCCTAATTATTGCAGCTGGTGCTGTTGAAGCCCTGTATGAGATTATGTGCATGTAATGTGTGTGTGCATGTTGTTCAGTTGGGAATAGGTTTTGCTACATATCAGTTATGTTTGAGAAGACTACAACCTGTAATTTCACTCATATCTGATTCTTTTTTTGCCAGGACTCAGTCAGAGCTAGCAAATTATCCTGCCTCTTCTGCAACAATAATCACCTTGCACCTTGTTGTATACGATATGACATCTCTTTTTCCTTCCTATATTTCTGTCTCTCCTGCCGCTGCAGAGATGTCCCAGAACCAGATGTAGTCTAGGCAGCTCTGAAATCAGTGGCAATACAACTCAGAGAGGCACAGGTCCGAAAACAGCTGGCACAAATCTGCACAGTGCTTTTAGTAATTACAAAGGTAGTTACCCCAAACATAAGTTAATGCTGCCAGTACCCAGGCTATCTAGATGTAAACTTCCTCTGATATGCCTTCATGAGTATATACCAACACTACTGTTGGTTTTAATCATTGTCACAAGCACCTGTTAATTGCATTGAGCCAATGTTAGAGTGTATTGAAGAGCACTTTGCTGCAGTCACTAGAATTTTATCAGCATAAAAAGGAACCTAAAACCAGAATAAAATGCAGTGATGTGCCAAAAATAATTACCCATCTGAAACTTGTCAATTACTGTAGAATATTTGCAAATGCAAAACTATGAATTTATCACTTTACTCAGTTTGTTGATCTCCCCAGTGTTTCTGCTCATCCACCTTCTTTATCTTGAATGCAATTTCAGGTTTTTTTCAGTGCACAAGAAGCTAAAACAGAAGGAAGTCCATTTTTACTTAACTCTTGGAGTATTTCTTCCTATTTTAAGTCAGTTCAAAACCTCCCTTCCAGTTTGAAAGCAATGCTTAGATAGCTACAACATCAAAACAAAAGCAAATTTCAAAAGTGAACCAGAGTAAGTCTAAAAAGACCATATTTGGCTTACATGGCATGTCCACTGACAATGTAACTTGATATAGTTAAAAATATCTCCTTTTGACTTATTTTTATAGGGAAATGGAATGAAAATTTGCCCAAGAAGTCCAAGAAACTCTGACAGTATTCAAAATTCTTTACAATTTGAACTTTTCTAAAGCCCTGCCAGACAGCAACATGAAACCCAAGTATGCCACTTTGAACAAATATTTGAGTTCCTTTACTCTATGTCCAGTTATCAATATATAATTTATGTCCCTTTCATACAGTGCTTTTTACACCAATCCACTGCATCTAGTGTAGCCCAAGATGGTCTAAATTGAGAGTAGGGAATGCTAAAGCAAAAACAAACAAACAAACAAAAAATTAACATAAAGTCCAGATGTGTCAGATTGTTTATGCTCCTCTCCTGTTCTTAAGTGAGCTTGACCTTCCTCTCCGATCACAACACTCAGCACAGCTGGAATGAGAGTTCCCATATCTACCATCTCCTCAGGGTTGTTAAATCACCCAAATCCTCTATCCCCATAGTCCTGCTGTTGCATTTGGAGTTAGAGTTCAACAGAAATATTTTGACAAAACACTTTGTTCATCTTATTTTGCCAAGGATTAGCAGGCTTGTCCAAACCACAGCACTGTGGAGAGTGTGCCAGTTTCTGTTAGGAAATGATTTGCAACTTCAAGAATTTTTGAAGCAACATTCTGAATGGGATTCAGTTTCTGATTATGACACCTCAGTGTAAATCTCTGAAAGTGACCTAGGTCTCTAAACTCCTCTTAGAGTCAGCAGAGCCTAGAGTTTGAGTAATTTTATTCTAAACCACCAAATGCTCAGAAATTTTGTAACTGTACTGGTACCTAGTGCCATTTGAAATGCCCCAGGTTATCCTGTCTGGCCTCCAGCTTTATTTCATGTGGCACACCCAACTTTCTCACAACAGAAAGCCCAGTCTGTTTCGACGTGTCTGCCAGCTCCATGTGGATGCTTTAGGCATCGTGGAGCACTTCAGATGGCACTAGATACTCACATGCCAGCAGGCATATCAAGCCCCTAGTGACTAGTCATTGACTTTAACAAGAGTTTAGAGACTTAGCACAATTGCAGACACCTTCGTGTACATACCTAAATTTAGTTACCTTCACCTAGAGCTGAATCCCAGTCCTTACAGTGCCAATTGGTATAAGTGGTGAGGGTGCATATGTGTCTGGAGAAAGACCTATCTTCGAGTCTTTATTTATCCTGATTCACAACATAAACTTAAACATGCCACAAAGCAAAAGTACCGAGTATGCTTGCCAGAGTGTGTCTGGTTATTGTGGAGCTTAGCTCACTTTTCATGCTGAGCTTTCTCATTTTGAATAATGAGTCTTTGCAAAAGGAGCATGAGTGAGGTCTGCTGCAACTGCTGAGCTGTAAAATTTTCAGTTTCTCTCTAATCTGGTGAATGTTCAGCTAAGGAATTAAAGTTCCAAGCCTGTGCCAGAAGAGAGGCTGGTAATCTCTATAGCCTGATTGCCAGGTGTTTCCCAGGGAAATAAAGACCTTGAGTCAAATCAATTGCCTGAATCAGGAAAAGCAGATATGTGGTGCTGAGAGCACAGTGTGCTAGAGGTACTTCGACAGCACTACAGTTCTGTGTCTTTCAACATCTGCCTTTATTTTTTTCATTCCAATAAAATACTGAGAAAGATCTTGCTTCTGTCCTCATGTACAATGGCTGCAGCTTTCTGAAATACCAAAAGGTTTTGTGGGACAGAATCATTCCAGCTGAAATGTAATCATAATTACCACCCCAGTCTATATGCTCTTATTTCTCCCTTTGTTTTTTGTTTGTTTGTTTTTGTTGTTTGTTTTGTTTAATAACATTATAATTTAACTCTCTGAAATATTTGAGATACCCGTTGTTTGTTGCCTAAGGTTGTTTTATATTATAAATTGTACCAGTTGCCAGAGGATACTTACTCAGGAAGAAGAGGAAAGAACTAACTGAGGCAAGGAACAAAGCAGCAACAGTAATTCAGTCTCACTACAGGGGATGTAAGGAGAGGAGAACCTTCAAAAGGAGGAGGTAATATTTTCCATCTCTTCTGTCACTGTGTCCCTTTTTAGTAACTAAACTGATAAAAATAGGGATATAATCTAGAAGTGAAGCAAATTAGAATTATTCTAGATGTATGTGTATGTATATATTCACTTGGAGTTCTTTCAATGTCAGTAGGCAATTTTCTCGTATTTTCAAGCCCAGGGAATAATGGCACGTTTAGGGGAAAGATAAATAATACTGTGTTTACCTGTAATGTTAATGTAACTTGTAAAAGAATCTCTTTCTGGAATTGGATATTTGCAAAAAATGCTTAGACAAGAGCAAGAAACAGGCATCTGCAAGGAACTGCTCTCATCTTAAGTCACTGTATGATAAGCATAGGTGATGACAAGCAGGAACCTAGAAGACTTGCTCAGACCAGACAGATGAAAGTAAGGGGAGGCAAATCACATTCTAAATACTTCTGCAACATAGCTGTAGTCCTAGTCACTGAAGAGGAGCATTTTGCACATCACCATCTTGTTTTCAGTGACAGCATTTCAGTAGCTGAAGACTACTCCAGAGAGGTAGAAAACAGCTGTGAATGAGTCAAAAGTCTTTCTCAAGAGACAAAGGGGAGGAACAGTGTGGCAGATTTCACCTGGCACTTAAGTTTTATAGACAGTAACAAACACAGTGGAGGGAATTGGTCTTTTAAGTTTGACCTGGACCTGTGCCCAGGATCATAGAAAGAAAACAGTCCAGTGTGATGTGAGGCAGTTTTCTTTCATTAATACATTTAGGATTGTGTGTATTTATACACACTGGAGGTGCTACAAATTTTCTGCCTTACATTCTTGTTAAACGTTCAATTAATTATTTTCTGTTTTATCACCTGCCCTTGTGCAGCGATTTTCTGTGAACAGTTTAACAGGGATATCCCTTTTAACATTAAGAAGTAATAGTCAATAGAGAAACATAGATTGGCTTTCTATCTTCAATTCCAGCTATGTGCATTAAATCTTTCCCATGTTGCAATGCATCAAATTGCCTTTTACTACACAAGCATCACCAAAGGTAGTTGCAAAGTTGTTACTATCCTTCATCTCCTTCAGCTATAATTTCTCGCAAAATTCTATTCCATTCAGGGAATCACTTAGAGAGAAACAAACTGAAAATGCATCAGCCTTTAGTGAAAAGAAAAAGGATGAAGAACTTCAAGATAATGAGGAAAGTCCAGCTGGAGTGAAGAGTGCCCTTCCAAAAACAGAAGAAGAAGCAGCTATTATTGTTCAGAGCAATTACAGAGGGTACAGAGCCCGTAAAAAAATAAAGGAACAATGCAAAAAAATAGGAGAGGAAGAATTATCTGCTGTCGAATACCTTGAAGCACAACTGCAGCCACTTCAAAATATTATACTAGAAGAAGCAGTGAATGAGGAGATTCAAGATGAAGGTGATGCTGTTACTGACAGTGAGTACACTAGGGACAGTGACATAGGGAATGTACAGGAGCAAAAGAAAATGCCTACTAAAGAAGAGACAGTTTCCATGAAGCAGAACACTGCAGTAGAGCATGCTGGTGAAGGTGAAGACCAGGCATCTTTGGAAGAGTCATCCAGCAAAGCTTCTGTCAAAAGCACAGCTGAGCCTGAACTCCAGCAAGGGCAAACTAACCAAGACACACTCAGTACAGATGGGCAAAATCAAGAATCTTCAGTGGTCCAACCCAAGACCAACGGGAATGTGGAAAGAAACCATGTGAAACATGAAGTGATGATGCCTAGAGAATGTAAAGGAATTATAAGAAAAGAGTCAATAAGAGGCTCACGGAAGCAAGCTGAAGCAGACAAACGAGGTTCAGAAGACAAAGAGAAGGCAGCAGTGGTTATTCAGAGCAATTACAGGGGTTACAGAAGGAGAGGACAACTCAGAAAAGAAGGGAAATTACCTTGCAAAAGTCAAGAGAAAACTATAAAGGAGCCAACAGAAGCAGTACACATTCAAAATAATGATCCCCAGACAACAAAAGATAGGGAAACCACTGTTATGGAAGCTGAGGACTCTAAGACACAGAAGGGAGGCTCAGAGAAAGAGCCTTGTGATTTGGCAGCCTTTTCACGGCAGGTAAGAAGCTTATAAGCTAAATTTGTTAAACATAACACGCTGAGCAATGACAGAATGGCAAAGTTATTTTACTGACTTCAGTGGAACAAGTTTTTACTCTCTCGGCTGAGACTGATGTTCGTTTTTTTTAACGAGTGTTGCATTAAAAGGCATATTTGGGGCTGCAAGAGAAATACCCTTTTTAGGAAGGAGGGAAAAACGAAGTTAGAAAAATGGGGAAAAATTATGTCAGTATCAACCTAAATGCAGAAGCTCTGGCTTTATTGAAATGTGCATTTACCTAGCAAGGCCCTTAATTCAGCATTTGAAATGTCTCTGTAAATAAAACAGTAAGTTGCTGTGTCAGTGCCAGTGACTTGCACATGTGCAGAGCCATATGCCTGCAGTTGCAGAAGCTGTTCTGCATCCCGACATCAGCAAGACACCATCTGCCCACCTGAGTGAACCAATATGAAGGAGCTGCAGGACTGGGCAGTAGTATGGGGCTTTCTACACTTTTTTGTTTGGTTGGTTTTAAGGAAAGGGATGGGAGGTAAGTGTAGTAGGTGTCTGCACTGTAGTAGCTGGAGAGATATCTTCTAAATTCATTATCAAGCCCACTGTTTTACCCTTGGTTACCTTGGAACATATATGCTTATTTATATAATAATGAGAAATCCTGTGTTACATTTTTTTCAGATATCAAAATTATCTGAAGACTACTTAGCATTGCAACAAAAATTAAATGAAATGATATTGTCACATCAGCTGAGACCTGTGATGCTGTCCAAAGATAAGCAAACTAATGACCAACATTCTTCTAATGTTTGTCAGTCAGGTAATGTTGAACCTTACTCTTTAGGCTGAATTTTCATTTGTTAACAGGACTGTCAAGAAACAACTCCTATTCATGGTTTAAAGGCCAGGGGACTAGAAGAGGAACTAGCTCTGGCTTCTCATGTAACTCCGGCTGTTTATTTCTGTACTAAGCCTCTTATCAGTATGTGTCTGAAAACTATTTTCCACAGAAATGTCCAAGCATGACTGGGATTTACACATTTATCATTTTTCTTGGTACTTTGTTTCAGTGCTTCTTAAGATTGGTGAATTGTGAGGCCTAGACACAGCATATCTAGTAATAATTTTATTTGGTAAAAAATACACATTGACTCTTTTTTTTATTCATTGTTCCTCAGCAGTATGTGTTACAGATGAAATATGCAGCTATGTTTTAAAAACAAAATATTTTTAGGGACTATGTCAAACATTTTGCCACGGTTTATCACGTTTATGCTGAGTAAAAGTTTTAGCTACCCAGAAGTGCAACTGAGTCTATCAAAACTTGCAACTCCTCCCCATGTTGGTGGGCATGACTTTAAAATCATAAGTGAATTCTTATTAATAATTAGCATCCGTTTGACTTCCATGCTTAAAAGATATAGAAACATCTGTTCCAATTAGCATGGGCAGTAGGGCTCCCAAAATGTAACCATTCTTGGAGCAGGTTAGGTGCAGGGGTACTGATAGGTAGAAGACATGACATTCAGAGTGTGCCCCACCAGGAGGTCCACAAAGAGCTCAAGCCTTCTCAGTTGGAATGGACATAACGGGTTTTCCTCAGCCTGTTTTTTTGGGCTGCAGGTGCAGAGGAAGACAAGGGCAAACATGGAGGTTGGCTGGGTGGGCCTCCATCTCTGCAGGAAAGGTTGTGTCAGCCATGCCACTTTGCTGCCTCCGGGGAAAAGCTCTGCTCATCTCTGCACAGCTGGGATCAGATGCAGAGGTGCCCCTGGCTGCCTAGAGTCAATTGTAATACTTGTGTTATAACATTGTGGCTTTGGCTGCCATGTTGCTAAAACATATTTCAGATCCCATGGCTAAGTGGAAGAGATCCTAAAGGTACTGCACCCCCACTTTGCAGCCCTTTCAAGAGGTCAAGCATCTCAAATGAAGGCTTGGTGTTTAGAAAATCTAAACCTCCAAGTATAAACTGGCTGCTTCTATATAATCTATGTAGATCAATCTGTTCCCAAAAAATAACAAAAAGAATACAAATGTGAAGCTAAAAACAAAGTTCTGTGATCTTCCATTAAAGGCTGAATAATGTTTGGGTTTGTACCAAGTTCTTTATTAAATATTGCAGATTTTTTTATGAGGTAGATCTGAGGGATTAAAAATGCGTGCTATGGAAAATAGCTCTCGGTTCTTACACATTCTTCCTCCAGAAGCTGGAGAAGAGAGGTAGATGGAGGAAAAAGAATACAAAAATCCCTATTTATCCAGTTAAAGGTCTCATTACTTACACCAGTGAACACAGTGAAAGTGTATCAGTATGTTCATGCCATGCGCAGAATAGCAGTGTCCTCCCTAAGCACTGCTATAAATTTAAGTAGCTCTGCAAGAGGCAAACGAATGTCAGAGCTTGTCACCTGTGCAAGCAACCCTGCTTAAATTGGTTACCAGTCAGCTACTTATCTTCCCTTTGTTTTTAAAAATGTCATGCTGTTTTACATCTCTGTGGTGCTATAATACAGTATTTTTCCAATGGTGAAATGTGTGAAAGTGCTGTTTGTACCTTTTTGAATGTGGAAGTGAAGAGTGTCATACATTTCTTTGAACCAAGTCCCAAGTTTTTAAAACAACAGTGAAACAGTTGTTGAGTGGCATAAGGACTTTGGTCTCATTTTGTTGAATAGAAAGAAATACAACATTTTTACAAGCTGCTATTATGTTGCTTTTAACAAAAGGAAGATTTATTTTCTTATTTTTTTCTCCTGGCAAATGTGTGCATGTGCGATATGACAGCACTTTGCTCTTTTGTGCACCAGGCACAGTCTTTGAGAATGTTTTGATCCTTTTTTTTTTTTCTCCTCTATAATTTTCAGGTGCAAAAAGTGACTGTTTGTTAATAATGTCTAATTGCCTTTTGCAAAAAATGTCAGCAATGGTAATCATAATCCATGTTTAGATGGAGTTACTCTTTCCAACGTAAATGCATTTAAAATGAAATAGTGGGTACTATTTGACTACAAAGCTACAAATGAATTCAATACAAACAGAAATGTGCTACTAAAGCGCAGGTCTGCTAACGCCCTATTTTGCCCTTAAATGTTGTAAATCCTGAGTTGGCCTCTTCTATCTCAAACCAAACTAGCCTTTCCAGCCTGCTTGTGGCTCTCCAGCCAGTAACTCATTTAATGCTCTGCTCCAGTAAGTAAAACCACTCCAAAGCCAGCTTTTATTATACCCATTGTTCCCAATCTTTTTGTATTAGGCTGACCCATGATAAAACAGGCAGTATTCCGCCCGGAGCTAGGTCTGGTTCCTTGGCCCTTCTTGCCCAGCTGGTCTGAGTTGGGCAGCTATCGTCCCTGTGTGCTGTGTTCCCTTATCGTACCTCACACAGGTTGTGGGGCTACTCGTGATAAATGTGACAAAGGTGACTTTTGAAAAATACTGAACTTTAAAAAAGCAAGAAGGCAAGCCAGGTGGCCTCTAGTCAATCTGTGTCCCTTCCAAGCCATGACATGAAATTTCAGTCTCCGCACCGCGGTCAGCCTGACAGTGAACAGCAGCTCAGCCTCACCTAGGGCACAGCGGGATGGCAGCAGGGGGCTGAGCCTTGATTGCTCACATCCCTGCAGACATATTTATAAATGCTAAGCCTCACTGAAAGACCTTCCTTGGTATGGAACATGAACATTTTTTTTCTACATTCAAACATAATTCACACAACGGGAAAACTGTTTACTTTCCAGCTAAGATCAATCAAAAGAAGATGCTGCAGCAATTCCCAGGTGTGCCTGGGAGCTGGTTGGAGCCTAAGCCTTGCAGAACTCAATCACAAAGCTGAAATTTGTCTTAATTTAAGCAGATATTTATTATAGCAAATACGATCTACCTGGATGTACAGAATACGTAAGTAAAAGTATGCATATGATCACGTAGGTTGTACTGCCAAAAAAACAGGAGTTACCAGCATCCTGGATTTCTTCCTTTCTGTATTCAGTATAGTGAGATCACAGACAACTACATAAAATAAAGACATGAGATAATGTGCCACAGACTGCCATGCTAAAGTGAAGCATGTAGACATGGTGAGTGATGCACTGTCTGTTATTAAACAGAGAGGAGCCTTCCTGTCCTCTTGCCTACATTAGGTGTTACAGTACAGTTTATACACATTTACAGAAGGATACACTTTTAGTGTAGGTTTCTCTCTAGAGCCACCTTTGCTGTGCTACCCTTATAAAAGCAGAGGTTGTTTAGCAATTGTTTAAATCATGTAGCATTTGTCTATATCTAATTACTCTGGTGGTTTACACTTATTTACATATCTTCCTCAGCTTCACTGGTTTTATATGTCATTTTACACCTATAACATGTGAATTGTTTTTATAGCTTTATGCCTAATAGGAATGCTTGTCTGCCTTCATCAGTGGCTAGGTGGCCACTGTCAGTTTTAGAACTTACCTGCTCCTATAATAGAACTCACCTGCTCCTATAATAAAATATTTTATTATATTGCTGCCCACAGAAGGGAAAGAACTGCGGGATTTCTGGGTGGTGAACTGTGACAAGTGTTCAGATTTTCAAAGTTGTTTATAAAAATGCAAATCCTGCAGTTTAAAGAACCTATGAGCCAAAAGGTTAAATGAGTCTTAAATCTACAAGGTTAAATTGTTCATAAGTGAATTTAAAATGCACAAGGTACTGTTGTGGTTTAACCCGGCCGGCAGCTAAACACCACGCAGCCGTTCGCTCACCCTCCCCCCTCCCTCTCCGGGACGGGGGAGAGAAATGGAAAGTGAAGCCCGTGAGTTGAGATAAAGACAGTTTAATAAGACAGGAAAATAATAATAACAAAATAATAATAAAAATAATAACAATAATAATACAATGATGATAATAGGAAAGTAATAATAGTATGTACAAACAAGTGATGCACAATGCAATTGCTCACCACTCGCTGACCGATGCCCAGCCTAACCCCGAGCAGTCCGGCCCCCTCCCCCCCAGCTAGCCACCCCTATATATTGTTTAGCATGACGTCAGATGGTATGGAATACCCCTTTGGCTAGTTTGGGTCACCTGTCCTGGGTCTGTCCCCTCCCAGCTCTTACTGCACCCCCAGCCTGCCCGTTGGCAGGACAGAGCAAAAGGCTGAGATGTCCTTGGCTTAGTATAAGCACTGCTCTGCAACAATTAAAGCATCGGGGTGTTATCAGCACTCTTCTCATCCTAAGCCAAAACACAGCATTCCACCAGCTACTAGGAAGAAAATTAATTCTGTGCTAACTGAAACCAGGACATCTATCCACCCCTTATTCCATACCATTTATGTCATGCTCAGGTTACACTCTTTTCCATACATTCTAATTAGTCACCTATAGTAATCATGGTAGTGATAACATACAGTATAATATACTATTTAACATGGTACAATTCAGTTCATGGGCTATTCTCACCCAGTATTAAATCTCCTTGAGGTACACACCGGACCTCTCCGTTCTTTTGCATCACCCACCAAGTGTATCCAGGTCCCTGAGCGAAAACAATTCCACGAATAGGTTTGCCTTTTCCTGAGGCAGGAGTAGCCCAGACTGTTTTACCCAGCATATTTTTTACATGCACTACAGGAACTTTATCCCCATCTACAGTACGTAACAGGTTTGATTGGGCAGGTCCAGCTCGGTTGGTAGATCCCCTAGTATTGACTAACCAAGTGGCCTTTGCTAAATGCGTATCCCAGTTTTTGAACGTCCCAGCGCCCATTGCTTTCAAGGTAGTCTTTAACAGGCCATTGTATCGTTCAACTTTCCCGGAGGCTGGTGCATGATAGGGGATGTGATACACCCATTCAATACCATGTTCTTTGGCCCAAGTGTCTATAAGGTTGTTTCGGAAGTGAGTCCCATTGTCTGATTCTATTCTTTCTGGGGTGCCATGTCGCCATAGGACTTGCTTTTCAAGGCCCAGGATGGTGTTCCGGGCGGTGGCATGAGGCACAGGATATGTTTCCAGCCATCCGGTGGTTGCTTCCACCATTGTAAGTACGTGGCGCTTGCCATTGCGAGTTTGAGGGAGTGTGATGTAATCAATCTGCCAGGCCTCTCCATATTTATATTTCAGCCATCGTCCTCCATACCAAAGAGGCTTTGACCGTTTGGCTTGCTTGATTGCAGCACATGTTTCACAGTCATGAATAACCTGTGCTATAGCATCCATGGTCAAGTCCACCCCTCGATCACGAGCCCATCTGTATGTTGCATCTCTACCTTGATGGCCTGAGGTGTCATGGGCCCATCGGGCTATAAATAATTCACCTTTATGCTGCCAATCCAAGTCCACCTGAGCTACTTCAATCTTAGCAGCCTGATCCACCTGCTGGTTGTTTTGATGTTCTTCAGTAGCCCGATTTTTGGGCACATGAGCATCTACGTGGCGTACTTTCACAGCCAGGTTCTCTACCCGAGCAGCAATATCTTGCCACAATGCAGCAGCCCAGATGGGTTTGCCCCTACGCTGCCAGTTGTTTTGCTTCCATTGCTGTAACCATCCCCACAGGGCATTTGCTACCATCCATGAATCGGTGTAGAGATAGAGAACTGGCCATTTTTCTCGTTCAGCAATGTCTAAAGCCAGCTGAATGGCTTTCACTTCTGCAAACTGACTCGATTCACCTTCTCCCTCAGCAGCTTCTGCAACTCGTCGCGTAGGACTCCATACAGCAGCCTTCCATCTCCGATGCTTCCCCACAATACGACAGGACCCATCAGTGAACAGGGCATATTTCTTTTCATTCTCTGGCAACTGGTTGTACAGTGGGGCTTCTTCAGCACGACCCACCTCCTCCTCTGATGATATCCCAAAGTATTTGCCTTCTGGCCAGTCCATGATCACTTCCAATATTCCTGGGCGACTGGGGTTTCCTATTCGAGCCCGCTGAGTAATCAATGCAACCCACTTGCTCCATGTAGCATCAGTTGCATGATGCGTAGAGGGGACCCTTCCCTTGAACATCCAGCCTAGTACTGGCAATCGGGGTGCTAGGAGGAGTTGCGCTTCAGTACCGACCACCTCCGAAGCAGATCGAACTCCTTCATATGCTGCCAATATCTCCTTTTCAGTTGGAGTATAGCGGGCCTCAGATCCTCTGTATCCCCGACTCCAAAACCCCAGGGGCCGACCTCGAGTTTCCCCAGGTTCTTTCTGCCAGAGGCTCCAGGTGGGGCCGTTCTCCCCGGCTGCAGTGTAGAGCACATTCTTTACATCTGGTCCTGTTCGAACTGGCCCAAGGGCTACTGCATGGACTATTTCCTGCTTGATTTGTTCAAAGGCTTGTCGTTGTTCAGGGCCCCATTCAAACTCATTCTTCTTACGGGTTACTTGGTAGAGCGGGTTTACAATCAGACTGTAATTTGGGATGTGCATTCTCCAAAACCCCACAACACCTAGGAAAGTCTGTGTTTCTTTTTTGTTAGTTGGTGGAGACATAGCTGTTATTTTGTTGATCACATCCATTGGGATTTGACGACGTCCATCTTGCCATTTTATTCCTAAAAACTGGATCTCTCGTGCAGGTCCTTTGACTTTATTCTGTTTTATGGCAAAACCGGCTTTCAGAAGGATTTGGACTATTTTCTTCCCTTTCTCGAAAACTTCCTCTGCTGTGTCACCCCACACAATAATGTCATCGATGTACTGCAGGTGTTCAGGAGCTTCCCCCTGCTCTAGCGCAGACTGGATCAGCCCATGGCAAATGGTAGGGCTGTGTTTCCACCCCTGGGGCAGCCTATTCCAAGTATATTGAACTCCCCTCCAAGTGAAGGCAAATTGTGGCCTGCACTCTGCTGCTAGAGGGATGGAGAAAAATGCATTAGCGATATCAATTGTGGCGTACCACTTGGCTGCCCTCGATTCAAGTTCATACTGAAGTTCCAGCATGTCCGGCACTGCAGCACTCA
The DNA here is from genome assembly GCF_047663525.1 of Anas platyrhynchos. Taxonomy (NCBI): domain Eukaryota; kingdom Metazoa; phylum Chordata; class Aves; order Anseriformes; family Anatidae; genus Anas; species Anas platyrhynchos. Next base: position 142,179,697 of record NC_092588.1, read on the forward strand.
GTGGTGGCGTGACTTCGTTCAGGCCACGATAGTCCACTGTTAGTCTCCACTCGCCATTAGACTTTCGCACTGGCCATATGGGGCTATTGAAAGGTGAATGGGTCTTGCTGATCACTCCTTGGCTCTCCAATTGACGAATTAGCTTATGGATGGGGATCAGGGAGTCTCGGTTAGTGCGATATTGCCGCCGGTGCACAGTTGTGGTAGCGATTGGCACTTGCTGTTCTTCGACCCTCAGCAACCCCACAACAGAGGGGTCCTCTGAGAGACCAGGCAAGGTAGATAATTGTTTAATGCCCTCTGTCTCTAAGGCAGCTATACCAAAAGCCCACCGGAACCCTTTTGGGTCCTTGCAATATCCTCTTCTAAGATAGTCTATGCCAAGGATACATGGAGCATCCGGGCCAGTCACAATGCGGTGCTTTTCCCACTCATTCCCAGTCAGACTTACTTCAGCCTCCAATACAGTCAACTGCTGAGATCCTCCTGTCACTCCACAAATATAGATGGGCTCTGGTCCTTTATAGCTCGATGGCATTATAGTACATTGTGCACCGGTGTCTACTAAAGCCTTATACTTCTGTGCGCGTGATGTGCCAGGCCATCGAATCCACACAGTCCAATAAACTCGATTGTCCCTTTCCTCCCCCTGGCTGGAGGCAGGGCCCCCCTAATCCTGGTCAGAATCTTCTTCGTTTCTGTGTTTGAAGGATTGTCTGCTGGAAGTTGGAGCAGCAAACTTTTCGGAGAATCCTTTTTTCCTGATTGTTTTCTTTTGCAACTCACGTACCCGTGCCTCTAGGGTCGCGGTAGATTTTCCATCCCATTTTCTCATGTCCTCTCCATGGTCTCGTAAGTAAAACCACAGGGTGGCACGGGGTGAGTACCCACTATATCGTCTTCCTTGTGTGGATGAACGCCTACCCCTGATAGCTGAGACACTGCTTTGTACAGGTGCGGAGGAGAATAATCTCTCTTCAAGTTGGTGAAACTTTTCAGAAAGTTTCTCCCAGGTGTTCTCTTTCGGTCGTTGGACACTGGTTGGTTCAGGTTGGGGGGAAGATAGATTCTCTTTAAGTTGGTGGACCTCTTCAGACAGTTTCTCCACAGCTGAGACGCAGGCCTGTAAGGAAGAGGAGAGACTTTCTTCGTACTGCCGGAGTTGTTTAGCCGCTTCATCCACTGTGGGTTCCTCATCCTCTTTCCAGGCCATTACTGCCAATGAGCTGGCATATGATGATGGTGCACTCCGTACAAACTTCCGCCACATGGGTCGTGTACACTTGACTTCATCTGGATCTTTGGATGTTTGTGTCTGGTCTGGATCCTCATAAATCACTTCCCGTACGGCTAATTCCCTCAGGTACTGGATTCCCTTCTCCATAGTGGTCCACTTGCCTGGTACACATAAAATATCTTCCTTGAAGGGATACCTTTCCCTCACAGCTGAGAGGAGACGCCTCCAGAGGCTGGTGGGTCGTGCTCCATCTGCAATTGCTTTGTCAATGCCGGCGTCTCGAGCAAGGGATCCCAACCGTCTGGCTTCCCTGCCGTCTAATTCCACACAATTGGCTCCAGAGTCCCAGCACCGGAGCAGCCAGGTGACAAGCTGCTCACCTATACAGCGACCAAAATCTTTTCGCACATCTCGTAGCTCGCGCTCGTTTAGGCTTCGCGTAGTTACTGTTGCTCTTTCGGCATCCTCATCTTCCTCCTCCTGAATCCTTGATGGCCCAGCGTCGTCATCATCTTCGTCATCTCTATACTTAGTTTTGGCAGAAGCCTTACCTGGATTGGCAGAAGACTCTCTGCGTTCTAAACGACTTGAATTTCTGTACCATATTTTCACCTTCTCTACAGGGGCAGCTTGCACTGCTACTGCTCGTTTCTCTGACTTTGTTACAGGGTCTGCCACAGGGATTGGAATACCCTCTGCAGGGTCAACTTGCACTGCTACAGCTCGTTTCTCTGACACGGCCACAGGAGCTGGAGCGGCTGCAGGAGCTGGAGCAGTTGCAGGAACCGGAGCTGTAGCGGCTACAGGAGCTGGAGCTGGAGCTGGAGCAGTTGCAGGAGCTGGGACTGGAGCAGCAGTAGGAGCTGGAGCTGGAGCGGCTGCAGGAGCTGGAGCTGGAGCTGGAGCAGTTGCAGGAGCTGGGACTGGAGCAGCAGTAGGAGCTGGAGCTGGAGCGGCTACAGGAGCTGGAACTGGAGCGGCTGCAGGAGCTGGGACTGGAGCGGCTGCAGGAGCTGGAGCTGGGGCGGCTGCAGGAACCGGATCTGGAGCGGCTGCAGGAGCTGGGACTGGAGCGGCTGCAGGAGCTGGGACTGGAGCGGCTGCAGGAGCTGGAACTGGAGCGGCTGCAGGAGCTGGAGCTGGGGCGGCTGCAGGAGCTGGAGCTGGGGCGGCTGCAGGAACCGGATCTGGAGCGGCTGCAGGAGCTGGGACTGGAGCGGCTGCCGAGTCCACCGTAGGGGTCACAGTGGCCGTTGGATCTGTCACAGGGCTTGGAGTGGCCGCAGGGTCTGTCACTAAGTTGATAGCAGTATCAATGGCAGCTCGATAGGCATGAGCCAGGCCCCAGCACGTTACAATGATTTGTGTTACTTTAGAACTGCCAGAATCATGACACCTTTTTTTCAAGCATTCTGCCAGTTTTTGAGGATTTTGCCATTGTTCAGGGGTGAATTTCCAACACACTGGGGGTGCCAACTGCTCTAGATGCCTGCCCATATCCGCCCATACTCCCTGCCACCCACAACTATCCTGCCCCCGGGCAGATCTCCAGAAGAGCTTCCCAAGTAGTTGTTTAACTTTAAGCAGAACCTGAAGTGCATTCATGAGGCAGAACAACAAGACTATGGTACTCTGAGTATTCCAGAAATATTCAATATCTTGGAGAGCTATTGTGACAAGCTCAGGGGATAAGAGGGTGGTGAAGGAGGAAGGCAGAGTGACCCAGGAGGATACAGGGGTGGTGAAGGAGAAAGGGAGAGTAAGCAAGTAAGGAAAAATATCCTCCCCTTTCCCCTCCACAGATTGACTCCTTAATGGAAAAAAACAATAGGTATAATTGCTAATAGTTTCCAAGATACAGTTTCCAAAGTACAGAGTCGACGATGTTACTGAATACAAATAACAAGTTAGAGTCATGACCACATATTTCATCGTCTCATAAGCCATTGCTACAACACACAGCACCATAATGATCTGAAACCAGGGCCCGGAGAGGATAAACAACACGACAGAGAGTAAATACGGAAAATAATGTACTATAATACTCAATTTGGAAAACAGGCGCAGCAAAGTTGAGATTAAAGCAATCAGCATTATGACAAGTGACTATTAAGCAGGTCTAATCCTTACACCAATTTTAGTTTAACACACTCTGGTCAGATCTGCCGTTATCTCAACCTTTCGGGCCCCACGTTGGGCGCCAAAAAGGCTGTTGTGGTTTAACCCGGCCGGCAGCTAAACACCACGCAGCCGTTCGCTCACCCTCCCCCCTCCCTCTCCGGGACGGGGGAGAGAAATGGAAAGTGAAGCCCGTGAGTTGAGATAAAGACAGTTTAATAAGACAGGAAAATAATAATAACAAAATAATAATAAAAATAATAACAATAATAATACAATGATGATAATAGGAAAGTAATAATAGTATGTACAAACAAGTGATGCACAATGCAATTGCTCACCACTCGCTGACCGATGCCCAGCCTAACCCCGAGCAGTCCGGCCCCCTCCCCCCCAGCTAGCCACCCCTATATATTGTTTAGCATGACGTCAGATGGTATGGAATACCCCTTTGGCTAGTTTGGGTCACCTGTCCTGGGTCTGTCCCCTCCCAGCTCTTACTGCACCCCCAGCCTGCCCGTTGGCAGGACAGAGCAAAAGGCTGAGATGTCCTTGGCTTAGTATAAGCACTGCTCTGCAACAATTAAAGCATCGGGGTGTTATCAGCACTCTTCTCATCCTAAGCCAAAACACAGCATTCCACCAGCTACTAGGAAGAAAATTAATTCTGTGCTAACTGAAACCAGGACAGGTACGCTGCACAAGGTTACTGGAATAAACACTATTCCCTATGGCTCAAATCACCAAGTAGGTTATATTTTCTTGTTAAATACATTCAGCAAACATAATGGCTACATCCCAGGGCTGCACCTTTGGACTACAAGTGAGCCTTGGGGTTACAGCAGTGTTAGCATAGATACACAAATGGCTGCTATCTAGTTTTTTAAGGTCAAAACCTGAAGGGGTGGGAATATGATCATGATGGGGACAGATTTATTTTTTTTTACCAGATGAATAATGGTGCTCATCTTTGTAAGTATTAAATGACAGTTCAAGTACGAAATCTCTGGAAGATAATTTTCTATATTTAAAATGAAATTCACTGGGAACAAGGAGCTCCTGTGCAGCTGAGAGCTTATTCAGCTACACAAAGCCATGAGTCAGGCAGGGTTTTCACCCGGGATTCCTCCTGCTGTAGGATGCTACAGCACTGTTTTCACTGAGTACTTGGGCAGTCTTTGCAGGAAAAAGGGAGCTCTTCTAGTGCTGGGGGAGCACAGCAGCATTGAGAGGCCAGTCTTTTCCTCAGAGGACAGAGTGGCCAGCCGTGGAGCACTGAGGAGTGGGACTGGAGAAAAGCAGGGCAGTGAAGTGCTTGTGCTGTTTGGCCATTCTTTGGGCACCAAGCATCCAGGGCACAGAAGATCTGTGCTGGGAGCTGGTTAGATCCATTGGCAGAGCATGAGATGAGGGAAGTTGAAGAAGTGGAGCAAAGCCATTTCCCTATAACATCCTCTCCTAAATAACAATCAGCCTTTGCCACCAGACTCTCAGATATGGGAGTATCAGTGTCAGCCAGAGACTGAAACTGAGACTCTTGGTGGGGTGGGCAGGACTTAGGCATGAGAGATCAAACATTGTCATCTCCTGCTGGGTGCAACTAGAAAGTTCTCCATCCCTTGCAGTTCCTAGTAATCCCCCTATGTTTTTCTAGATCGCTAAAAGCTTGTGCCCATCAACCATAATTTCCAAATCTTGGCATGGGTGAACATTCTGTGAACAAACAATTCCTAAAAATTACTAACCAGAACATTAGAGAATAGTGTTTTTCCTACGTGCATTTCCCAAATTCAATTTACTTTTTTTTTTGGTACAATTAGCACAACAAAAAGGAATGCACATAAATGTTGTAAGCAGTAATAGCTGTTAATTTATTGTTGTCATGTCCTGGAATTCCAGTTATTACCTCCGCATTTTTTTTGATTACTGCCAATCTCCCCAACAAAACCCAGACAATTACTGGTTCTACTGTCTGGTTGTTTCGTGTGTGTGTGTGTTTTGTTCCTTTGTTGTTGTTGTTGTTTCCTGCTTATTTCTTAGACTACCTTTTTACTTCCTGTCCCCATAAGATGTGGAGCAATGCTGAATCAAACAAGTAACATTTCACTTAGGTGGCCTGCAGACAGGTTTATCTATTTCTCCAGGTGGCCTAACAAACAGAGACCTTTCATCACTTAGATGCTTATCGCACTATTTCTGCAGTCTTTGGTATAAGATCTGTTGTAAGTCATATGTTAATTTACATTAGCATCCATGGATGTTGATTCCTCTAGATTGTTGTCTTCCAAGTTTATCATTGTACGTCAGGATGTGCAGATACATTTCAATGTAAAGAGCTGGTGATACTGACTCATCTTTATTCAAGCATTTCTTGCCTGTACTTGAACGTTTCAAATGTGCACTGCTATCTACAGTTTCTGTGGTTTGTGGTGGTGTTCAGGATACGCATACATTAAATAGGCAGCCACACCGTTCACACACCTTGACTGACCCTTTGCAGTGTAACTTGTTCATTCTCTTGGAGAGTGAGCTTAACTTTTGTTAAACTTCCCACCATCACTTGATCAAATGTGATGGTCTGCTTCAGCTTTGGGCAGCAGAGAGATTTAACTTCCTGGGCATGGATTACAACATGACACACGCTCACTGTTAAGTTCAAAAACATTCCTACAGGAGGATTTTAAGCAAAAATAAACAATAAGGTATTTTACTATGGAGAGATCAGGCTTCAAAAGAAACATTTTCTTTGTTATGGTCTATAGAAGCAACATAATTGGCCTATTTAATAAGTGAATGATTTTACTCCTTTCTGCTTCATTGCTTAACGCAGAAAGGTATAGGCCATCTACAAAACAAGCACATCAAACTCACCATTTATCAGGACTGAGTATTTAATTTGCCTTCCACCTTTAACTCTACCAAGTAAGTGATTTCTGGAACTATCAGCAGTAAATAAAAAGTAAATCTTACTTTGTGCAGTGAGTTATCCAATACAACAAACAACTACCACATCAGCTGTATTTCAGTAGCAATGAACAGAGACATCTAAGTGTAGAGGGAAATCACAAGTTTACTTTCTGGTGAAACAAAGAAAGGTAAATCCAGCAAGCTACTTTTAACATGCTGTGTAATTTAAAGGAAAAACTCAGAATTGCATTTTCAGTCCTCTATGTAATTCTAAGAAATAAAAACAAGATGCCCAGGCATAGAATACTGGCTGCCCCAGCAGGATACTTCTGTCCCCTCGGTTCTTTTGCATAGCTCATTCATATATAACATGCATGAGCCCAGATAATTAGCTATTTTTTCCTAAAACCCTTATCATTATCAAAATAATTTTATAAAATGTAAGATGAGTCTTCTTTGCAGAGCACATATGCAAGAAGTGTATAACTAATTTCAGATGGAATAATTGTTATCTAGAATATGAGAATGCTTTCATATGTTTGACAGTGATGAATTAAATAATGTAACAGCATACATCATTATAGATTCTTGGGGAACAATAAAAATCTTTAGGTATTATGAGAGTCTTTTCCTTGAGAATTTCTTAGAGCTTCCAATTTGATTTCATTTTATTTTTCTAGCAGTCAGGATCTTTGATACAATTTTTGTAAATGCCCTACATACAAGAGTTTAGGTATTTCTCTTAAATTACGCTGAACTTTATGTGCTTGGTTTTCTGGTTTTGTTTTTGGTTCTGTTTGTTTGTTTTAAGGTATTGTTTCCAGTTTAGGCTCCCATTGTGTTTAAAAATACAACAGGGAAAGTTTGCCTCTACTCAGTCACAAATGGAAACTCAGATAACTCCAGGTGGTCCATTTGAAATGCAGCAGGGTACCAACAGCCCACATAGAGCACAGTCAGGCCTTCCATACCTACTCAAATGAAAGAATGTAATTTATATTTAATACAGGTTAGTGAAACGAATGTATTGCATCTAAATATCATTGTTTAGCATGAATTATCTGTACCCTGACTTAGAAAAACACCATCGTTCTCTTAAGTGCAAAATTTTAAAAGGTACTTGTTCATTCATTACATGAGAAACAGTCTGCATTCTAGATAAGGAACTAAAACAATAAATGTAATCATTATCCAACTACATTTTAAATTAACATTATTCATTCTGGCTCCTCTGTATATCCATGACCTTTACAAGCCTCTATTTATCACACATTAAAAAAAAACTTACACAGCTAATTTTGCAGGAGTCAACACTGATGTATTACTGACCGTTTCTCATTTTAAATGATCATGCTACCTCTATAATTAAAAAGATGTCTGATGTATATGGGAGAGGTTTTATTTTTATAGTGTGAAAGAGTTTCTGGTGGCCATGAGAGAACGAAGTACATTCTTCCCTCTAAGACCCAATCATATGTAATTAGCACACCTGGGTTATGGAGTCAAAGTCATTTCATGTGAAAGAGGAGTAGATGAGCAGAATGCATTTCAGTAATTTATTGAACCTAGATCTTTATTCCACCCTCACACTATCATCATTGATGAGTGCAGAGATGTTTCTTTGATGGACTCTTACATAGCCCACAAGTCAGTGTCAAACCTAGAGCCTGGACATTACCAGAAGGCAGCAGTTCCATTTTGTTTGAAAATCTTGGTTTCGTTTCCATTAGAATGAATACATTCCTTGTATGTTTGTGGAAAGTTTTTGTTGAAGTAGAGACCATGAGTTGACTACATCTAAACCAGAGAATCTAAACTGGATTGCTCTGGATGTTATGGGCATGATCATGCTCTGTTGCCCAACGGTATGTCATTTGGCTTGAAAAAGAACAGCCTCATCAGGGGAGAATCTACATCATAATAATATAGAGAAGCAACCTTTGAATCAGGTAGAGAAGAGAACTAATGCTGGTCCCCACATTTGACACCTTAATGGGTGACTCATTATGTGAGTCCATGTGGGTAGTCAGGAATCAAGTAAATAAACCCATTCTCCTTTCCAGTCTGGATATGGGAATGCCCAAAACTGTTGCTTTCTTGAGTGACTGCAAGCAGTAAATTGGCTAAATGGATTTTTTTGCTCTCCAGTGAAATTCTCTTTGTGTAAAAGCCTCCCATTTCATGAAGAAATAAGCCTTACTTTTTTCTTCTTTTCCGTAGTTGCAGCCAAAGTTGAAGACTCTCGCCCAAAACAGAGACCCCCAAGGAGGCCACGGAAGCCCAAAACATTAAACAATCCAGATGACTCCACCTACTACACTCTAATACATGTGAGTTTAGCAAGTTTTTGTGGGCTAAAACTGCTAGATAATTCCCACCTAAACATACTCTCTAATTGCCTGATTCCTGTATTCCTTTCTGATACAGCATAAAAGCTGTGCCTTTCTGAAAGGAAGCAAGCCATAAACACCCAATTTCAAACTAGATTTGAAATTATTAAAATTCAGAGTTACCCAGCTTGGGACCCTACATCAGGCCAATTTTTACTTTTGTACCCAACCATATGTACATTCATTATATGCATAAGCAGCATTTGCACTTTCAGTACCTAGAGGAAATGCCTACTCTCTGTAGTTTCTTTGTAAGTCATGGGAGAAAAACAGGTTCATTTGGAGAACTATTTTGAGTGTCTAAATTAGTGCTCAATCTTGCAGAGAGAGCAAATATTAAAATAGGCTGTATTAGTATGCACACTGTGACTTCCTTTACAAATGTGTCAGATTGTGATTATGAAGGAATTGGCAAATACAAACAGCTCAGGAGACTAATGGATTTGAGTGCCTCTATATATAGCCTTTGGTCCAAGTTCAGATACCAAGGTCTGCTTTCCTTTCTTGACTTCAGTGCCCTTAAATATATAGAAAAAAAAGGAAAAAGAAAAGGAAAAAAGAGAGAGAGAGAGAGAAAGAGCAAGAAAGTAAGCATAATGAGAGAAAATGTAAAAGCAGCTCAAAAAGCAGTTCCAACAAAAAAAGCAATTAATGTCATTTGCTCGAGGTGCCTGTATCTTAGTGACCTATTTTAGCAGCCGGTGAGAGCCCAGCTAATAAACTAACCGTAGCAATTGCTTCTCCTTTCAACAGAAGGTGTCACAAGGGCCTTTAGGGAGAGTTGTGTCTGGCATACCAAAAAAGACAAATACCGCTGTATTTTATTATGAGGGCTTTGAAATAACACAGCTTGGGAACAATGATATTCTGAAAAGAAATGAAATCCTTAAAAATACATTGGCACTTAAGAATGAGATTTGTTTTGTGAAAACAAGATTGGTAAGATAAAGGACTGAAGTGAAAGGCATGACACTGAATTCTGTATTGGGAAATGTCTGAGGAGATGTGTAATTCCAAGGCAAATGCATATTTAGAAAGTTGAGACTATGCAGGCAGGAACACCGTATTTTATGAACACAAATTTGTTACATGGCCATCTCCATAGCAGAAAACAGACATCACATCAGTACAGACAAAAACTGCAATGATATTGGGGATTTTTTAAACAAATTTTTAACAGCAGTTTTGCAAGGTATTAAATATTATTAACTTTGATTTTAGTTGTATTTTTCATGAGGGTGCGAAAAAGAGAAGCCTGTCTTCCTGATATGAAATTCACTGGTAGGGGAGAGTCAGAATAAATTTATACTACACTGAAACTTATAAAATGGACCTATCAGTTCTGTTCTTGAACATTGGACAAGTCATTGACCTCTGACTTAGAATACCAGAGAGTCATTTTTTCCCAGCTTTCATGGCTTTTCTGCCTTACAAAAAATCTTGTGATCAGATGCTATTCACACATTATCAAGCCCAGATTACCCAGATTATGGCATGCACTATGAATGCATTAAAAAAAAAAAAATCCTTTGTTTATGGTCCCCTTCTGTAAAAACAGGTATTTCTCTCACACCACATTATAGATGTTGATTAGACACCTTCCATTCTCACTCATCTTTATACACATCAAATGAACTAAAGTGGTACACCGGTGTAAATGAAGCCTGACAATAGGCCTTTGTTCATACAAGCCACTAAAAGCTTATTTGGGTGGTTATTACTTTAAATCAGTCTGTCATTTTGAGATTATATGTCTTGCACATCTGCCTGCAGACAGGTGCGTGTCCACCAGGATTCCTGTTTCTCATGGCCTTACAGTGTTACAATGCATAAATTCTAGTAAGTGTTCACTGGTTTGAGAGAAACATAATCAAGGCCAAAATAATAGCAAATTTAAGACCATCTGCACTTAAAAATACTGCTTACGTCGCGCTTTAGATGCTGCAACAAAATCTTCCTGAGTGTAAGGACAGAAATCTGTTAGAGATAAGAAATTACTCACATTCCTTATCAGTCTCCCTCCTCTGCATTTCTGGATGTCTCATATCCTAAAGACGATTTTTCCACCCAGCATACTTTTTATTAAATGGGCCTTTGTCAATTTTATCCTACTAAAACTTGTGACGCTGGATTGGTATTAATGAGAACAGGATTATGCCTTCTCCCACCGTGTTGCCTGTACACATGGAAATTCTCATGGCGTCAAGGTAAACTTGCTTCAGGGAGATAGTGTCGTGAACATCATTAAAACAGCTACAGATACATGGAAGTTTTACTTTTTATTATTGTTGTTCTAATCGCAATTACTTTAACTTTTTTTTTTCCACAGCATTTCAACACATTCCCAGTGACATGCATAGTCACAGTCTGAAAAGAGATTTTTTCCAGCACACTTGCTCTATGGCTCAACAAATGAAGTTCTCTGTATTTTCATTAAACAAAAAAATATGCAACACTTTCCTACCTAGCATATTGATGAGTCATATCTTTGCATAAAATTTCCTTACAGTATTTTTTAAATAATTTTGTGCTTTTTTTTTTTTTTAGAAATCAATGCAAGATGAAAAACGGAAACCAAGAAAAGAAAGGTAATTTTTTCATTATTTCACTATTGTAATTTTAATTCTCTAGAAATAGTTCCTAGCTGCACTTCAACTAGGAAACTAAAGCATTAAAAAAAGCATGGTGATTTGGTGATTCACAGGAAGGGCATCATATACAAAGTTAAACATGCAATTTTCAGCAACAAAAATCCATTATGGAATTCAGTTGTTCAGTTTTACTGCAGCATGGCCCTTTACCATGGCAACACAAGCACAATAATAAGTTAAGATAAGGTCCACATCAAAGATAGTTCTGACACAGAAAATAATTGAAGGTGCTTAAAATTCCAGTCAAAGTAAATGAGCAACCACTTCTTTTTTTGGTAGCAAAAATACAAAGGCTGTTAATTTTCTCTCCTAAAAATATATGACTGTTTGGAAATAGATTATAAAAATGGAAACAGTAAGGTATAACAGTAATACATTAATAACAGGCAAAGAGTAGATATTGAAATGTCAACCAGAAGCCTTTCTTCAGTGTAACTAACCTGTTTTGATAGATTTCTGTAGAAATAAACGAAGCAATACATATGGAATCATAGAATCATATATTCTGCCTTCCTGTATTTTAGATCCTCACATGTGCTGTAGACTTTGTGCACAGCTTCTGACTTATATCTTAGCTCTGTATTGTTTGTGTTTCTATACATAAGCTTTTTGCTGTTCCCCAGTGACCCTGTGTAATGCTATGTTGGCCTCCTCATAGATGCAAGATACTTGAGCACTGTATGAATGGGCTGTTAGTGCTATCCTTGGCTGAGGTTGCAGAATCAAGCTCCATATCTAAAAACATGTATCTTCAATGAAGCTACATGACATTACACGCCCATAAGATGTGCTCACTGCATCTAGCATCATTAAACCACAGTTTAAATTGTCCTTGATTGTGCCACTACTTCAAGGGCTCACTTAATATCCATGTCGGTTCTAAGTTACAGCTTTTCTGATACCATTTGGGTCTTGAAAACAATCCACATCTACAGTCATCTTGTGTTTAGCAAACAATCATCATCATCATCATCATCTAGTGTTTCTCCCATCTGGCCTCAGTTTGGTTTCACTCATCTTAAATCTAGTTAAAACAGTTCCATGACTGCATCTATTTTCATGTGCTGACTCTGTATTAGTCAAGCACACCAACAGAAATCAAGGAGTTACTTGATTTCTAAAAAAAAGGCAATTGATTACTAAAAAAAAGTATCTTTAGGAAAATTATTGATATCTTCCTAAAGGAAATATCTAAAATAGGCCAGGTGAACTGTACCATAAAAATACCTCTCTACTGAGTATAGTGGCAAAGCCATGCTCTTTCAGTTATATATGTTTGCTTTATGAACATCTAAAAGTATTTCCCATTGCAAAATTCTACATATCTGCATCATACAGCAGCCACATTCCAAAGACAGATTTCTTGTGTTTATATATTTTTTTCCTTAGACCCTCAACACATAAACAACCAAAAATGGTATTTGTTTGTGTTACTTTTAATGTTGAACCTAATGTTGAAAAGTGAGGTTGTTAATTTGGAGTATTTATTTTTTATTGACAGTCTGAGCAAAGTGCTAGACTTAGATGTCTATTACCATGAAATTTCATCTCCTGATTCCACCTCAAAGGACAGCAGCTCTATCACAAAAAAGAAGAGACATCCAGCTGAGCGCAGGATTTCAACTTTAAGAGCTACTGAACGGTAAGTCATACAAAATAATAAAAGGAAAAAATAAAGGTTGTATATACTCACTGAGAAAAAATGCATATGCAAATTAAAAAAAAAATCACACTTTCACATTAGACATAAATCTATTTTTTAATTCATGGAATCTTGCCAAATTAGCATGGAATATGTGGAGCTGAAAACTTGACAAACAGTAGCATGATTTGTCTTCGGCCTGCCAGTTTTGGCTTCCCAAACTCCAGATGAGATGGACAGAGCTCCTGCTGTAAATCTTTGATCTAAAATTGAATACAACTATAGCAGAATCTAGGAGTTGTATTTCTGACTCAGTCCGGCTTTAAGCAGGTTAGATGTGTGCCGAATTTTCTGCCTGCTTTCTGCAGGTAAGACACCTGCTTATCTGCCTCCTCCTGCTCTCCTGGAGCACCATGTGTGTTTACAGCCTGTGGTGGGCACCACCAAGGTGGACAGTCAGGAAAAAACTCTGAAGGGAAGGTCTGCTCTACCTCTTCTCTTCCCACATAGACTTCATAGAGGGTGACCTCTGCTGGGCAAAGGAAATTCGTATTCTTTCATCAATGCACAAGCACACATCGCATATACACACAATTATATATATTTATATATCTCCTTGTGTCTTCGTATATATAAGGAAAACCTGGAAACGACCTAAGTAAAAGACCAAGGAAAACACCAAGTCTAGGATGATTGCTGAGATTTGAACACGTATCAGCAAAAATGTTTGTAGAGCATTTTGTGCCTTTTACTTATTTCACTTTTTGGCATTTTTCGTGTGGCATCTCAATTAGTTTTAGAAAGGTGTTGTGAAGCCATGGAATTAAACCTAATAGTAATATCAGGGAATTACCACACAGTTCACATCTCTTGGAAAATGTTGCGTTTCTGGGGTTGTTAATTACTCCAATCTTTCACCCTTTGTTTAGAAAGCTGCAGAATTGTGTGAGGTCTGGTAAGATGAATGAGAATTTTGCCACTGAGCTCATTGAAAGAAAATTCAGACCTTGTGCTGTATGCTGTCTGATTACATCCTAAATAGCCAAAATGGGAAAAAAAAAAAAAAAAAAAAAAATCTGTGTAACTCTTAAATTTACACTGCTACTTTTGAGGGCGGATTTATCTTTGTCTTAAATTCAATTGATACACATTTCTGCACTTCAGTGTCTCTTGAATGGGGCCACCTGGATGTAAAAACTATGCAGTCAATTAGATCTGGAGAAATGAATCACTGAGTTTTTTTGGCTGTCTACCTTCGACACTGGTGTAGGACCAGCAGTGCGGCACAGTTGTAGTATATGTTTGTGTAGTTATTTCAGACTAATCTCCTTAATAAATAGCTGAGGTTTATTTTTAATCTTACTTCATGGCAACACCTGGTGTTAGGCCACCATTCCAGCCTGTCAGAGTTGGCTTCCCAAGCTGGCTTGCCATCTGAAAAAAAAAAAATAATAATAATAATAAGACAAAATGGACACTTACAATGAGCTCAACAGGCAGGTTAAACACAGGCCAGACAAACCTACACCAGCTGAAAATCTGGTTCAAAGCCAGTAGGCAAAAACTGCTGCAAAGCACCCACGTGTTCTCAGTGTTTTTATGTCCTTTTATTATGTCCCCTTCGCAGAAGAACATGTTGTTCTCCTGTGTTCGTCTGCTCTCCGGATAATGTGTTTGTTCTAAGGTGCCTGCTTGATGCAGCACGGGGAGATGAGGCCTTGCAAAGTCGGTTGATTTTTTTTTTTCTTTTTTTCTTTTTTCCTGTCCTGAGGGTGGAGGTTAAACAGTCGATTAAGAATGTTTGCCAAGGTAAATGTTTTTATTTTAATTTCTGAAACACTTCTGTGCTTAATCCCTAGGTCAAGGGTTGCCGAAAGCTCCCTGGAAGAGAGTAAACCCGAAGATAATCCCTATGACTACAGAAGACTGCTGCGGAAGACCTCGCAGCGCCGGCGCCTTATCCAGCAGTTCTAGCTGCTGCTGCTGCTGTTGCTGCTGCCATTTGGCTTTTATTAGCATAATCTTTTTTATCATTTTATACCATGAGCATCCTATTTTTTTTTAATCTGCGATGTTTCAAGTTTACGTGTGTGTTCATGTGAATACGAATTACTGTAGTTTACAGCCCAACACCGTTGCAAAGGGACACTGTCAGTCATGTACCATATACTTTAAAAAATAATTAAAAAACAGGTTTTTCTTCAGATACTACTGCTACATCTTAAAATTATTAAACATAAGCAGCTTAAATCTAGGTTACTTTTCTCAGTGCATATCACTTTCCTTTGTGTGTTTCATCAGTCTTACCTAATTAAAATAGATCATTTAGTTTACAGTTTCCAAGTTAAGCATTCAAATTTCCATATGCACCTTCAGAAAATCTTAGTTATTGTTTCTAATGAATTGTTTTACAGGAATAAAAAATTACAAGAACACCATAGGGGAATTTCTGTTTATTTTAGGTTTACAATGCCTAAATTTGAGGATGAACTGTAATGTGGTGTCCCTGTAATGAAACAAATGAATTGATTAATTGGATAGCATACTATAGCAGTTTATTTCATTATTGACTTAACTGTAAAGCTAGTAGCCAGTTTTAAAGGTCAATATTGTGTGTATAATTTTTATGTTGGAGACATCTATTTATGGGAAGTATATCCAGCCCTGTCCTCTGCCTCTGTGCTTTGCGACTAAACGATGAACTTCTAAATCGTGTTGCTTTGTTCTGCTTTGCATTAGATTTTTTAGGAATCTTAATCTCTGGGGTGCCAAGAAAGAAATAGAAAGACGCTCTCTGGTTGATTGCTGCCTAAATGTAATGATCATTCTTAATCAGTTCCACTAGAAATTAAATAGAAATAAAAGCAATAGCCACTGCGTTCAAAATTTCCCCCGATTCCTTATTCAAAAGACCTTATTTCACAGAAACCACGCAGATAATTGCTGTGCTTCCTTTCAGGATTCATAATTGCATGTTCCCAGCTGCAAAACAAGAGAAGGCAAATTTCATGAAGCCCGTATAAAGGCCTGATCCTGCTCTCTTGCTTAGCTCTCCTGAATATTACAATTAGCAGCAGCAAGCCACAGAGGTTGGGTTTTTGTTTTCCCCCACCCAGACACTTGGCCTCGCCCCAGGGACAGGTAGCAATTGCTTCCCAGTCTCGAAGAAGCTATGAGGCCACGGCACTGGGTTAAACTTTGCTGCAAAGTAAAATTTGTGATAAATTGTTTAAATTTTGAAATCCATTTTAAAGTTGCTTTCTCATGTATTATTAAAACCGTAAATAAAAAGGCACAAGGCAGTGATGCGGTTGGCTTTGTCTGAATTCCACCCAGAAGTGATGAAATAGGGGACTGGGGAACAACAGGGGGAGGTGGGGAAGACCTCGCAGCGGCCTCTTGCCATGGGAAGCCCAAGTGCCCTTCTCCATCTCCCTAAAGCCGATGCCCTCAGAGATGCCCTCAGCTGTGGCAGCCCCCAGGGTTTGGCTGTGGGCTCTGGGTGATGAGGGCTCGCTGCAGGGCACTATATTGGCCTGGTACAGCCTCCCCTGCCTTCCTCCTGGGATCAGGGCTCAAAATCTGTGGGCTCAACACTTGAAATCTGCGGGAGGAGAAGCAACCACGGTGGGCACGGCTCCTGCAGCCCCCAGGGGAGCGCCGGGTGCCTCCAAAATCGACGCTGGGGAAGCGAGGGGAGCAGGGCTTCTCCTCCTTCCCCCGGTGCAGCCTCCTCAGGGCGCAGGGAGGCCCGGGGAGCCCTCGGGGCTGCCGACAGCCCCGCCAGGAGAGGGGACTCCAGGAGAGAGGAGCAGCGGGGACACCGCCACCCGTAGCCCGGCCCGACGGGGCCCCCGGTGGGGCAGCCCCCTCCCCGCCCCAGCAACGCCCTGCTCGCAGCCCTGCCGATGGGGAGAGGAAAAAGGGGGCAATTTCTCAGCGCTTTCCATCTCATCCCAATAGGGGAAGCTTCCCCCGAAGCTCCGGGGGGGGGTCTCAGAGTCAAATCGGGACGGGTAAATAAAACCTTCCCCTCTTTTGCTCAGCACAGCCCGCTGCGAAGGGGTGGGAGGGGGACACAGCCGCCGTCGGGCTGCTCTCCCCCATGCCGTCGGTGCCAGCCCCGGGGTGGGGGCTCCGCGGTTTCCCCCCTCGCTCCGAGCCGGGGGGCGGCAGCGGGCGGCGCCTGCGGGTCACGATCGCGGCGGCAGCTCCGCGGCGCGGCCCCGGGGGCGCCCACGGGCGCTGCTCCCACCCACGCGTGCCCGGGGCGCCCCCGCCCCTCCGCCGCCCGGCGCAGCCGCACACATTTTGCACGCACATTTCCACGAGCACACACTCAGCTCACCCTCCCCAGGCACACCCGCTCGGACCGCCGGGGCTTGCAGCTCGCCGCTCCGCTTCCCTTCCCTTCCCATCCCCTGCGCCATGGCCAGCCCCGGCTCCGGCTTCTGGCCCTTCGGGGCCGACGAGGGCTCCGCGGCGGCCGAGAGCCCCGGCACAGGTAGGGGGGCACCGGGCGGCCCCGACGGCGGCCACCGGGGCTCCGAGGTAGGGGGTGGCTGGGGGGTCCCGGGGAAGGAGAGGCGGGTGCCGGGCTCGTCGCCCCCCGTCCCCACGGCTGTCGGCCGCGTTTTGTCTTGCAGCGAGAGCCTGGTGCCAAGCGGCGCAGAAGTTGACAGGAGGCCTGGGGAACAAGCTGTGCGGTAAGGGCAGGGCGGCCCCCGGCGGCGGGGGGCTGGGGGCGGCCGCGGGATGCGCCCCCCGAGCCGGGGAATTGGAGGGGGGGGGGGATGACGGGACCGGGGGCTGGGGCCGCGGTGCTGAGCCCGTGTGTGTCCGTGTCGCTGTCAAGCTTTGCTCTACGGGGACGCCGAGAAACCCGTGGAAACCGGCGCCAAGGCAGCCCCCGGGGCAGCGGAGCCGCGGCCGGTCTGCACCTGCGACAAAAAACCCTGCGGCTGCCAGAAAGCCGACGTGAATTACGCCTTCCTGCACTCAACAGGTAACGGAGCTCCCGGGGCGGCGGCGCGGCTCTGAAAAAGACCGAAAAAGTCCCCCAAAAAAAAGGATGCTGCGAGCGGGGAAGTGCCGCGGCCGGGGGGACCCGACGGGGCGAGGAGGCTCCGTGGAGCGCCCAGCCCCGGCCCCGAGCCCCGCCAAACCCGCTAGAAATAAAGAAAAAAAATCCCGAAAAAAATGAAAATTTAAAAAAAAAAAAAAAAAAAAAAAAGCAGCATAAAATAAATTAGCCCCCCGGCGTGCTGGAGCCTGCAGGTCGCTTTTTTATACGGGGCAGCGACAGCAGCGACCTTCCCGTTGGAGAGCCTGGGATGCGATTAAGGGTGGCGGCGAGGAGGGAGAAGCGGGCTCGCACCGGTTGACTTCAGCTGGGGGCATTTATTTTTATCTTTCCCCTTTTCGCTTGTGCTGCAGCCCCCGGGTACCCTCAGCTGCCCCAAGCAGGGCTTTGAGGGCACCGCTCAATCCCGTTGAGCGGTGCCGGGTGCGTGCTGCTGGGCTGCCCGGCATCGCCCCCGAAAAAGGCGTTTGGTTATCAACAAGTTCCCTGGCAAGCCTTATGCTGGGCACTCGCGAGGAAGGTCTTTTATTTTTGCAAGGCAAATGACAGGTTTTCGTGTGCTTCTTGTAACATTTATTTTCCAGTCCTTATTTTTCTTTTTTTCTTTTTTTTTTTTTTTTCCTGATCGTTTTCCCTTTTTTTTCTTGTTTACCTGCTCATAGTCGTAAAAATTGGTCTGAAATATACTGCAGGCAAAAATTGCTGTTTTAGTAGGAAATGAAAATCTAACTAAATCTCTGAAAACGTTCCTTAAAATATGATCTTACCAAATTGCTTACTAAATAAAAATAAAATCCACTTTTATTGAACACAGAGAAAAGATTTCCCAGACATAAACGTGAGAAGCCTGTGCCCAGTATCTGTGTGTAAGGTCATAAAATGAAGTTAACTTTTCCTTTCTCCGTTCCCAGACCTTCTGCCAGCATGCAACGGAGAAATAACAACGATGTCTTTCCTCCAAGACGTTGTGGACATTTTACTTCAGTATGTGGTGAAAAGTTTTGATAGATCGACAAAAGTTATTGATTTCCACTACCCAAACGAGCTGCTCCAAGAATATAACTGGGAACTGGCAGACCAGCCACAAACCTTGGAAGAAATTTTATTGAACTGCAGGACAACCCTGAAGTATGCAATTAAAACAGGTAATAGCCGCCCTCCTTTTCTACCCGGTATGGTCTCATCCAGTGATTAAAGGCGTCGTTTCATTTTATCTTGAAGCATCAGAGATGCGAGCAGCCCCTGTATTTTGCCAGCTGCAGGCAGTTTCTAGCAGGGACGGGGATCGCTTTCCTAAACGATATAAAGCCCTCGCAGCCCCGTGGCGGTGGCAGTCGGTGCAGCCTCACGCACCCTTTCTAATTTAAAATAATTCCTCCGTGTTTTGGGGTTGTCGAGCGTGGCACTCGGCAGCCACCTTCGCAACTTCCCCCCGTCCCTTTTTGTCCATTTTGCTTGGTAGGGGCTGGGACCGGGTCTGCTCCTCTCAGACATGGCGATGCCGAGCACAGGGGTGGCTGGGGCATCCCTGCAGGGAGGGCACAGGGGACCGGGACCACCCCATTTAGCGGCCAAAATCCCCAAATCTCAATAAGCATCCTATAAGTGCGAGCGCCCAGCGGCCATTTGCCACCTCTCTCCCCTTACCTGCGTGAGGACATAAAACCTGGAAAATTTGGCAGAAGCGTCTGCAGGATTTATATTGTGGTGGGTTGTTTTTTTTTTCAGGCTCGAGGAATAAAAATGATCCCCGAATTGTTTCAATAGCCGTTTTTTGTTCATTTTTCACTGGGGGTGAGTTGATTCCTGCCTGGCCAAACTGGGGCAGGGGGCCTGCCCACGCGTGGGGGAGCCCCAGGTCCCCACCCGGGGCCACCTTAAATAAAACGCCAAGGAGCAGACAAAAAGCACAGCGACAATTACAGCGGGACTGGGAAATAACGCGGGGTGCTGAGAGCTCTTAGTGGGAATCTGAATTGCTGAGAAATTGCCTAAAAATCAGTGCGTGCCAATTACCGAGAGAGACAAAAGGCTGCTTTGTGAATCGAGGCTGCGGGGAAAACAAAAACCAGGTTTTGTCACCTTTTGGGAACAGACTGATCCCAGTAACCACTGGGGGGGATCTTTGTAATCCTCCTCGTTTAGGGGCAGCAATATCCAGCTGGGTGCTTTTGATATACGGGTCTGATGCTGTCACAACGGTCTGTAAAATACCAGAATAAATAGTTGGGTAAATGATATCCGCTGGAACACAGTCGATGAGTCCAGTGATCCTTGTGATGTGTCTGGACAGGGCGCAGGAAACGTTTCCCTGAACGCTGTGAAACTCGGGGTCTGTGAATCTGTGAAATCAAAGAATAGGGTTTCTTGAGCAATTTTCGTTAACCTGCTTTGTGAAAGCCTGTTTGATATAACAGAGCTATTTTCTGCATCCAAAAAAGACCCTTCAAAATAGCGTTATCGGTTCCCTTGCCTAAATATGCGAGGCTTTCCCTTCTTTGCATTTTTTGTTGTTGTTGTTTTGATGCAAATTGCACTTTCCAGGCTAGAGGAGCGGTGCTGGGGTGGCAGGGCTGGGAGGCACGAAATGTGCCATATTTCCACCCAACCCCGTTTATTCAGAGTAAAACACTTGAAATGCCCTCAGAGAGGTGAGGTTTCTGGAAAAGAAATCGCATCGCCTCGATTAGCCTTGGGGCCACAGCCAGCACCCCACAGCCCAGCACTGATGGCCGGTGGGGATGTGAGGGGTCGGAGGGCCAGGTGCCTGGCCGAGGGGCTGCAGGAGGAAGGCATCCGCACCTCTCTGCCTTCCCCTGCCGTGTCTGTCCATCAGGGATGTGGTGGAAGCGGGTTTGTGAGGGCAGTGTGTGGTGTGGTGTGGTGTGAGCGTGGCCCTGGCCTGTCACAGCCCTGGCCCGTCACCTCACGATTTATCCAGGGGTGCGTGTGAAGGCACTGCATGTGATAAACCTCTCGGTGTGGAGCACAGCTCTCCCACCGCCCCCATGTCCTGTGTGTCTGTCATGGTCACCGCTTTGTTCCTGATGGCCAGGACAAACGAAGCGCCTTTCAGGCAGGAGGCACCCAAGCTCTGATTTCTGAGCCCCTCTCACAAGCTCGTCTTGCCCGGAGCCTGCCTGTCAAGCGAAGCCGCAATTTTCCGCAGCTCGCTCACGTACTGGGGTGCCACAGGGATGGAAATCCCCGGCGGCTGGGACTGGGGTCAGGCTGGCGGAGTGGGTTTGTGGTCGTGGCATGCTGAGGGTGCGTTGCAGAAGAGCGGGGCACTGAGGGAAGGTGTCTGTGCAAGCAGCAGCTCCTTCTCTGGAGATGTCACTGCAGGGAGGGGATGTTACTACAGGGAGTTGTTACTACAGGGAGAGCGCTGCACCCCCCTCCATGCTCCAGGGCAAGGCTGTCGCATCCCGCCCCTGTAGCCAGCCCCTTTCGTCCCCAAAGCGTGAGGTGGGCTGCGAGGTTTCCATGAAGAAACAGGCAATGACAGCGAGGTTGTCCCCTGGGGCTGGGTGCTGACAGAGAGCTGCTGAGATGCCGCCGTGGCTGGAGATAGGAATTCTCTCATTCCTCAGCTTTTCAGGGTGGATTTATTTTGTAAACAATTTTTTTTCTGGCCTCTTCGAGTCTTCTAAAAATTCACCAAAGGCTTTCAGCTCATAATTCCTTGCTGATTTCTGGCAGAAGTTGGGAGCTAGCTAGGAGCTTGGCTGATGTCGAACCAGAGATACAAATACTGAAATCTCAAAAATAAATAAATAAATAGATAAAACAGAACATCACCGGGGAAGTGCAGAGCCCCTGGTGCAGGACGGCTATGGCTGTGTGTGGCTTTGGTGGCAGTAGCAGGGCACACTCGTGTCCCAGCGCCACCCACCCGAGGGGAGAGCAGGGGCCAGATCCTGCTCTTGCTGCTGGGTCTCTCAGAGGGCTTCGCCCACGTGCCCTGGGCGGCACTGGTGGGGAAGGAGGCAGCTCAGGGCAAAATGCAGCCAAACAGGCCAGAGAGAGCACCGGGTTTGTCACAGACGAAGGATGCAGGGACTGGATTTGGTGCCCACCCCCCTCCAGCCCCTCATCCCTGTGCTCTGCCCCCAGAGCCCAGCCAGTGCCTTTGTGCACAGGGAGCTGGGAACCGGGAGTGATTCCCTGTGCTGCTCCATGAGCCGCGTGTCTGTGCCTGATAAGGGGCCACCGGAGACCAGAGATAAGTTTTCCCTCGGTTCTGGGTCTGCGTTTCCTCAATCATCTTGCTCTATCTTTTGTTTTCTGTGGCGGCAATAACAGAGCCTCGTCTGCAGGTCAGGACAGGTGTTTTAGAGGCAGAGGAGGCTTTCCTTCACGTCAGACAGCATTTAGATAATTGTTAACCTTCCTTAATTTGTACTGGTAATTGTGCCACTTAACAGCAGCTTGCAGGGAACAACTAGAAAAAAGACGAAAAAAAAGGGGGGGAGTTTTAATGGTTTCTGTTCCTTGTTTTAATGTCTCCAGACACATTTTTAAGAAAAATCTCTGACGGGATTTTGGAAAAATATCAGGAGCCAATTAGATTAACCACATAAATGGACAATCAGCCCATTGAGGATATTCTTGTGCATCCTCCTGATGTGGCAGCGATGCTGGTTTTGTTTAAAATCACAATTGCAAGCAGCCAGGCTGTTGTAATTGCAGCTTGGCAGGGAAGAAATGACAAGTACCGCCACCTTCCCTGCCATCTTCCTGCAATCATCAGCCTTTGAGTCATGTGCAGAGCAGTCACCAAAATGTTCCATTTTCTCATTTTGCCCCATCTATTATAATCATTAGCCATTCATCACTGATGTTATATGTACTGGCAAGCTCCTCAGATGGTGTCTCGTGCGTGCCTTTCAAACCTAGCCAGGCACAAACCCATTCGGTGACAACATGTGACACACGACCAGGAGTGAGCCGCTGTTTTTGTGAGGCACCATCATGCTCATTTTCAAGGCACATTGAAAGAATAATGGGGGATGCCGGAATGCATTATTCTGTGCTCAGTGAAATTATTCAGATTTACTTCATTTGGAATGAGAAAGAAGAGAAATCCTGCCTTTTCCAAAAAATATATATATATTTTTGCTGTTTGCTTTATTTCATACCTTGAAAGCACTTCCTTCTGTATAGAAATCCTTAGGTAAATACACTGCTCAGCACTGAATAGTTCCAGTCAGTCATCAGCCTTTTGATAACGTTTTCCATTTTATGCAGGGCATCCTAGATATTTTAATCAACTTTCAACTGGATTGGACATGGTTGGGTTGGCAGCAGACTGGCTGACATCAGCAGCAAACACTAATATGTAAGTAGCAGAATTTTTTCATGATATTAAATAACATTTTACAGTTACACTGTACAGTATTAGCTGGTGTAGCTGAATGGAAACAGGAATACTTTAATGTTAAGTGTGCTAGAAAAACTATTGTCTGCTTTTTAAATGATTGCCCTACTTATTTACATGAAGATTTCAACATTGTTCTGTAGACTGTCTTCTATGAAATTCCATCATAGAAATATGATGTCGGCTTTGCTAACCGCCCAAAATGTACAGAAAAATTATTCTAGTGTTTTGCATGCATAAATATGTGAAATGGAAGGTGTGCTAAGAGAACAGTTGCATTTATATGGGGGGGGGGGTAGGTATAATTCATAGAGCAATTAGAGCCATTGCTTTCTGTAAAAAGGAGGTGCAGAATTTAAAACGTTTTTGGTATTTTTTGCACTGAGAGGCTAGGAAGTATTTTTGTGCACTTGCTTTACGAACAGCTTTATGAACTGTCTTGTCATCATGAACAGGACTGTTAATGTGCATGCATCTAGATATGCAAATAGGTTTTGGCAAGGCGAAGGTCTGGTTCTGGCCAGCAGCTCTTGAATTCAGGGCAAAGCCTTGAGCCTGGAGGAGGTGGGCATAATTTGTTTCACTGAACTGGGTGAAAACAGAGTGTCCAGTGCTCTTGGCATTTCTCCTTTTAGATATCTGACATGAAATCAGAAGAAGATTATCAGAAGTGTAGTAAAACAGAACTCTACAGTGCAAGAACAGTGCAAGATAGAGTGTATTGTGGCTATAATGTAATGTAATATTGGTAACAGATGTGTTAGTGTTGTAGCTCAAAGCATTAAATATGGACATTACTACATTTCAGGTTCACCTATGAAATTGCTCCAGTGTTTGTACTTTTGGAATATGTCACACTAAGGAAAATGAGAGAGATGGTTGGCTGGCCAGGGGGCTGTGGCGATGGGATATTTTCACCTGGTACATGATATTTCAAGCTTTCTTTATTTTTCAGACTATGCTATATGACATCCCCTGTAGTTGGAGATCAAACATAATTAAATATGCATGTTCAAGAGGACACTTGCTAATAACCACCAGTGGCCTCTTTGAGATAAAGTATTGCATGTTTATGAATTTTAGAGATGTGATTATGAGAGTCTGTCTGAGCAAATTGCACTGCATTATAAGCAGCTGTAATGGCACATGGGAAACGTAATCAGAAGAGACATTGCCTTGCAGTTCTGCTTTGCCCCCACTTTCCATGGATTACATGAAACAGAAGGAATATTGTATTAATAACGGAGCAAAGAAACACAACAATGCTCTCCATCACTGCAGGGGGAATTGGAGTGAGGAGGGAAAAATGTAGCATGCCTTTAAGCAAATTGAGTGGATGGGTAGGATCCCACCCATGTTACAGTTTGCATTTAGCTTTCCACATGTGAGCTGGCCTTTGGGGCTCAGTGGGGGTACCTAGGTAGCTCGTTACCCTGAGTTCTTGAAGGCTCAGAAACCTGGTTCCTTCAGGGCACATCAATAAGGCAAAAAATTAGTGTAATTAACTGTGGAGAAATAATTTACTCTTAATACATACTACATTGTTAATTTTTTTTAATCATTCCACTTATTCTTGATTTTTACTTTGTCACCTCCTATCTCACTCTGGAACTTTGTTGCTAAAAATTTTGGCCTATCTATCTCCCCAGATTGAAAAAAAAATAAAAATATATTACATTAGGCAGAGCATCTTGGCATGTCAAAAGAGAACAGACTGATAGTTCGTGGGGAAGGAGGTCTTCTGGAAAAAAAATGTTCATTGACCTATTAGAGAGGAAAAGAGCATTTGGACTGTCAAGCCAAAGGAAAGACCTTACAGATAACAGCCTAGGATGTATGAGCCTCTAAGTGCATGAAGGCTGAAATTCATGCTGTGTGGAAGATCAAACAAGACTCATTTGCTGCTGACCTCTGACATCTGAATGCACATGAAGGAGGTGGTGCAGGAATTTTGGGTTGGTCCTTTCCACAGAGGTGGAGAAAAAGGATAGGAGAGTTTACATTATTTCTCATTGAGTCCTTATGTAAAAAACAGTAAGAGCAAAAGCTCTGACAGCTTTTACTGTAGTGCTTAGAGGTCCTGACCAGAGCCATGATCTGGAGATCATGATCCATCACACGGGACAGATCTAAACATGTATCATGAGCCCAATTCCTAAGACAATGTTTTTTGAAATGTAACACTGATTGGTCACTATCCTGACCTGACAAAGTACATCTGGTATTCAGGTCCTCCGTTTTCAGGTTTCAGCCAGGATAGCCCTGCCAGGCTGCCAAGGGACCTAGTGAGGGAGAGGAGAGCAATAGCAGTGCTGCTCAGCAGGATGGGATGGGCAGAGGCTGGGCACAAATCTGCCCCAATCTGGTACGCTGTGCTTGAGATAGCATCAGTCAGGAAACGTATCTGCCTCGGGAGGAGAGAGATCCAGGTCTGACGTCTGCAGAGCTAGGATGCTACCTGGCATGACGGATAATGGAGCTGACTTCATTCAGCAGAAATGCCGATGCTCTCAGGAGCAATGTAGCAGTAGGAAGAGAAACAAACACAGGGGGGAAGGGGGGATGTGTCTTCTGTGTTTCTGAGCTTGTTCTCTGAGCTAAAAGTAAAGGCTAATAAATTCATGTCTCTAATTCTTCTTCTCTTCTATCTGACTAAGCAGCGGGTATCCCCAGTTCGCAGCCGGGCAAGCCAAAATAGGTCCTGAGGCAGCCAGAGCTGGGGCAGGCAGTTTTTGGGACACCAGCAACACCAGGACAGGCTTTCTAGCAGGCACATGTATATGTAATGTCTGGTTTGTGGAAAGTTCATGTTTCTAATTCACTCTTTAAAAGGAGCAATACCCAGGGTGCAAGTTCTGCTTTCTTAGACAATAATCAAAATCACTTTATGCTGTCTCCTCTTTTCAAACCATCACAGCTTCCAGTGAAGACAGAGAAAAGGTTCTTGCTCTCTGCATTCTCTGCAATGAAATGTACAGTATCGATACGTGCAAAACATAAAGGCCTGATTATGATCTCCAAATTTTGTTGGTGTGTTTTGTTGCCTGCAATTAACGGTGGGTGTAAACACAGCTGCAGAATTAAAGGCAGAATGTGGGCTCATTAATAAGTTTAAGGTAAAATGGCTAGGTAATAAATAGTAGGAAAACCTGGAAAACTAACATTTCAGTCTTGATTCTTTTGACACCGAGCCAGTGACTTTGGACAAGATAGGCCAAATTTCTTCAACCTGGATGCCTTAGATCACTCACCTAAATCATCAACAGTAGCTGCTGCATGACATCTGCATGTTTTAGGGACAGGAACCTGACCATTTCCTCTAAATCTCTCCATTTCTCATTTTGTCATGTGTCAAAAGAGGTGTAGAAGTATTCTCATACCTCTTAAGGTATTTGAGAGAGGAGGAAAAAGCAGCCCCCTGGTCTGTGCTGAGCCCCATACCAGCAGTGCCATTTCTCTGTTCACCTGAATTCACACCAAGGCCTGTGTGGTCAGGGAAAGCCCAGAGCAGGGGTGGCCTCACTGCAAAAGCATAACTAGGACACTGGGTAGAAGTGAAGGGCAATGCACAATTTCTGTGAGCTCTGGAAAACGATATGTATACTTCCAGCAGGATAAATACAAATCATGCATGAGTCAAAGCTATGTTAAATTTACCAGCACATGTAGTTTGCTGGTATAACATGTTGTAATGTCACTGCTTTCAGCAGAGATATCTTGATGTGATTAGGGGTGGATTTTATTTTTTCTCTCTTTGGCTGTCCAAGCATTGGGTATCTACCCTGGGCCCATTACAGCAGCTCCCCTCTATTCAAGGGAGAGGGGTGGATGCATCTGCAGTGCACAGCATCCCAGCTACTGCTGACAGCTACCTTAGGATGAGCTGAGCCATCCTCTGGAATTGTCTTCCTCATGCTCTTCACTCTATTTTTAGATGGATGAAAGTTAGGTTGCAGTCAGACCTGTTCACTTAAAAGCCTGAAACCATAATCAGTATACACTTTCTCTTTGTATAAATATATGTGCATAAGCATCAATATAGAACCGATCTGTATATATATGCACTATATATACAGGATAAAACTGATGGGTTTTATATATACATGTATGCTTGTGTGTGTGGCTGTGTGTGTTCATATGTAAAAGTACCCAGACTCTGCCTCAGGTTCTGCATTATATTCCCATAGTGCTCATGCAGTATCAATGTGTAGTCAAATGCTGCTTGACTGTAGGCACTGAGGCTCAGTAAAAATCTTAGAAAGGAAGAATGAAAAGCATGCTTTTAATGGATGCATCGATAATTTAAATACAGAAACAAAATACTGTAGACCTGTCAGCTGATGCTTGTAATGGGTATTTTAAGTCAATGTACCTCAGGGATTTTAAAGACAGAGTTAGGGAAATGTGAGTTTTTTCCCCTCGCTCCCATCAGGACAAATGAAAACAAAAATATATTTTGGAATGACACTTTTTCCTTTCTCTTCCTTCTCCCCCTTCAGTTATCCAGAAAGCAGTATTCATTGGGACACACTGTGTGGGTTTCTTCAGAACCAGGGCATGAAATATCACCTTGCTTTGGGAAGGGAGAGCATAGGTTAGGTCGCTCTTGGAAGCCTCTTACGAAGTTGCCTTGTGGTGGCATCTGTGGAAAGGAATGGGGTTATTGTGTAGGTGGCATATAAAAAGATAAGATTGGGGACTAAAGGAAAAATGATGGGAAAAAAAAATAGGATAAAAGGAAACTCCAGTCACTTTTTTTGCAGTAGTGCTTTATGCATAAACTGTTACCCAGGTGTAGTAGATCTGTTATTGTACAACCCAGCTGTGAGGGACCTCAGGATGAAGAAACCACATTTCTGTTCTTGGGCAGAAACATTAACATTAGAATTAGGAAAACTGTAGCAAGACTTATCATTTGTACTGGAATGGTATTAAAATGCATAGAAAAAGTAACAGTGTATTACTGTGGACTCCAGGTGGTGCCATATCTAACATGTATGCTATGTTGATTGCACGTTTCAAGATGTTCCCAGAAGTTAAAGAAAAAGGAATGGCAGCTATTCCCAGACTGGTTGCCTTCACATCTGAACATGTATGTGTTTCTGTTTTTTTCCTATCTGGTACACCTGTTTGTATGAATTCATGACAAAGAAAATAGCTAAAAAAGAGTTCGTAGCCAACTGTCTTCATTTCTATTATTCTTCCAGTGGGAATGAAAAAATGGGAAGGGGCTGGCTTCTTGATATGTGGAGGGATGAACTGTGCACTTCTCTGTGGCTGGAATCCAGGCAGAGCAGGCTCTATAAACCATTGCCCTTCTTTTTATTCTGCCTTGGGTCTCTACCAACACTGATGTGGATGGGAAGGACCACAGCAAGCAGTGAGAGCTCAGCATCGGGCTTCTGAGTATCTGGTGTTTGGGTCCTAGAATCACAGAATGGCTTGGGTTGGAAGGGACCTTAAAGATCATCGCACTCCACCCCCCCTGCCATAGGCAGGGATGCCACCCACTTGATCGGGTTGGCCAAGGCCCCATCCAGCCTGGCCTTGAACACCTCCAGGGAAGGGGCATCCACAGCTTCTCTGGGCAGCCTGGGCCAGTTCCTCAACATCCTTACAGTGAAGGATTTCCTCCTAATGTCTAGTCTGAATCTGTCCAGTGACCTGGATCCCTTGGAGACAGCAGATCCCCATGCCTCAGAGTACTTCTAGCTGACCCGACCCTGCTGTTCCTTCGCAAGAGGGTGATAACACATGTGAAGGCAGTTGTATTAGAGTGCTCTGTGTAGAACCAGCAGCTGTGGTGTGCTGTGGGGCACTGGGCTTTGCTGTGGGTCTGTCTCTGAGTGAGGCCCTCAGCATACCAGGGTTCGCTGCAGGCACCAAGAACTGGTTGTGCTGAATGGGGGTTTCTGAGGTGAAGGGAGGTGGGTGTCAGGTGACCAAAGTGCCCATGTGGGAGAAATGTGGGTTTTTGCTTATTTAATAACCATGTTTTCTGTCATGCTAAGTCATGTTTCAGTGTGTATTGTGGGGGTTATTTGGACTTTAGGGCCATTTAAAACTCCTTGCAGCTTATAATGGAGAATGTGAGTGCAGGATGAAGTGGGGGGAAAAGGGTTGTACTCAGTAAGGGCTGTGAACTGTCTTCAGGCTTCATGGTCCATTTCTAAATTTCTCTTCAGTAAGGTGGGCTTGGCCACCAGGACTCTTTGATGACTGGGCTCAGCAGGACACCATCCATGCCGGGTGACTACATCTGCCTGGCTGCCTTTTTTGACTTGCCAGAGAGTGTGTTTCCAGTCTGTGCAATTGTGAAGAGCTCAGTGTCCTAACAACTGATCAGAAATACTTGTGAGGCAATCCCTCCAAGCATGCCTTTCATGGCATTAGGATGAGATACAATACAGAACGGCTGGCTCCACATTGCAGAATAATTGCCCCCAAAGCAGTCGGACAAAAAATATTCTATGAGTGTGTAGCAAGTCTCCAAAGTTCGCTGCACAGCTAGAGATCCATTATTCATATGAAAGTTACAAACCTAATAAGTATTGCAAATAAGGTTCAGCATGATTATTTAAAATAACAAATCCTATTAATCATTAGAGAATTTCATTGTATTCATAGCATTGGGATGTTAAACAATGAACCAAATTGTGCTATCAGTCTCAAAATAATGAAATGAGCTTTAATAATTGTGTTTTCATGCCAAGGAAGAAGCAGCTCCCTTAGCAAATTAAACATTCCAAAGTCAAATATACCAGTGAATCCACAGGCTAGCATCTGAAATGTTACATTTTTGAAGTAGCCTGAAATTGCAGTTTTGTCCTTTCCTCAAGCAAGTTTTTATAAAGTATGTAATAGCACATCTTCTAGGGAGGATGAGAAACTACGCTAAGTGAAGGCAGGAACATTTAACTCTTAATTACCCAGCAGGCAGGGATCAGGGTTTAACCTTCAAAATAGCAGAGACTGTTAAAGGAATTGCAGAAGTCTATACAAAACAATCCAGTTTTAGTTAGAAAATGTCATGCAGAACATGAATAGACGGTAAGATACAAGAATGGCATTTGTATCATTTATCATGTCATGCTGATCTTCTGCTTCCTTTCAAATTCCCCAGTCTGATTCTACTTTCTCCCTGCCACAGTTGGATGCTGTTGTACGATGATGACCACAGAACAAGCAGTCTGTAAATGGCATACTGTCATTTCCCCATGATCTGCACATAGCATGATAGTAAACAAAGCTTAAAGTTACTGTATCTGCTTAGAAACATTGAGATTTTTTTCTTGAGACTTTTCGGTCGGAAGCAAAGATTCCAGTATCAGCAGTTTTCAGACAAGAATATCAGCATCAAGGACCAGACTCTATTTTAATTTCTGCCAATCTAGAGTTTCCATTATTATAAATGAGTGAAGTTACTCCACAGTTGCCACCAATATTACAGTAATCAGAATCCAGCCTCACTCTGATGCCATGATGGTTTCAGCTGCCAGTGGAGAAGAAGGGAAGGGAGAAGTAATTTGCAGCTCCTCAGTAATTCCCTTCCTAATTTAGGAATCATCATGTGCCTAAATTAGGAGCCTCACTCCCTGCACAATCAATCAGTGAAGAGAGACATCTCTGGGGTGAAACTCAGCGCATCCAAATTAGGAACGTAAATGTTGCTTAATTTAGATATTCTAAATCACCTTCAGAAGGGGTTCACCTACTTCTGTGCATTAACCATACAGAGACACCCATCTCCTGATATACACAACCTACATTGGGTGCCTAAAGTAGGTTATGTGACTACTCCAACCCTGCACCTGCCTGATAAGCAGGTTTTCCCCAGGCTGTTCAGTAGGACTGTGCCATCTCTTACACTCTGATTCTGTTCATTTCTGTTTCACCAGGGACAGTGAAGTACATTATAACTGCTTAGGCTGGGCTTGGCTTGGGTATAATTGCAGTGAGGTGCACTTGCACTCAGAACTTAATTTAGTCCTCTATGTTCACCATTTCATCATCAGTCATTCTTGATTCTGCACTGGTGCAGGAGCAGAGTGATGTCCTTCAAGGCAGCTGTTCTGGACTGCTTGTGACGCAGGAGACCTTGTCTCAGATGGGTAAAAGTGATGGATGCTGGTTGTAGAAACCTATTTTAGTCTATCGTTCCACACGCAATGAAAAATCTAAGGTGAAGGCCTCCTCCGATGTCCCCGTTGCATCAGCTTTAGGTTGGTGTGAGTGTTCAGAAGAGCACGTCCTTTTTTTGCCTTCTCAGAATATTTTAATTGATCCATTTGTCTACAAGGTAAGTGCTATTGCATTTTAACCACTCCAACTAGCACTCTCCTAGACAGCATCTGGCAGTAGCTGGGAATAGCATGGAGCAGAACATCCCTGGAAGGTGAAAAGGACAAAGTCACTGTACTCTGAGGAGAAAAGGGCTGTGGAGAGCAAAAGATGCAGAGAACTAGCCAGATTCCCATTACAAAGCAGTCCTTGGTCCTTTTATCCAGTTAGAAAGCTAGCAGGGCATGGAGAGGCTCTTGCTTCCTCTGGCATCCCCCATTGGCATGGGTTTTGGGGTGAAGAGGCTCCTGCCTGAGCCTTCACTGGCAACACAACTCCAGCAGCCACTGGCTGTGGTGGGAGGATCTGGTGGCCACTCAGGTATAAGAAGTCAGACCTGTAGACAGACAGACATAGCCACGGGGACCTCATCCTCTGGGGGAGAGCTGGGAACAGTGGCTTGACCATGGTGGTAGGGGAGCATCCTTGCATGGACAGTGCGTGTAGCATCCCCACAGCGATCAGATTAGTGGAGGCAGTTTGTGATAAATAGCTGCTTCAGCTTCTTGCACGCTGATTTGCTTTCGTGGACAAGGCCCATTACATACAGGGAGTACAGAAAACTATACTAGTAGCTGCAGGAGAAGGATATTTTCTGTCTGAACAGTTGCTGAAATCTAACACAGAGATTGCTGGCTATAAGACAGAAGGAAATGAAAATTGACTTCTGTCCCAAAGCAGACAGTTTGACAGACCTCCCTTTCATACAGACTTCAAAAGAGTTTGGTTTTGTTTCACTGTAGATAGGAAAGCCAATCTCTTTGTCCCAGCATTGCTGTGACACATGATGTTGCTCTCTAGCCAGGTTCCTTGGAGGCAACCTTCAAAGCAATCCAAGTGCAGCCAGTGTGTCAGGGCTTCCAGGGAAGGTTTGAGAGGCCTGGAGAGCCCATTTTCCATTTGGTGGCATCAATTATGAACCAATAAGATACACTTCTAAGCACATAGAGCAAGTAGGGAGTGGTATTGTTTCCTCTCAAGGAAATTAAAAATCAAACTTCAGGATTCAGGCATTCTTCCTTTGCATTCCCTAATATTCAATAACTAGAAAAGTTTTGATTTTTTTATTATTATTATTTTTATTTTGGTGGTATTCAAAGCCAGAGGTGAAACAGTGAAAAAGCTGGTGCTACTTGAGGAGCAACTTAATTCAAGTAACTCCATTCAAATCAAAGTAAAATTGCTCTCCAGAAAAAACAGTCTGAAGCAGCCTATTTCAAAGCAGGTATTAGTCATGTAGGTCTTACCCTTCTTCTGGTCAGTATTTCTTGACTTTTACATTCCCACAAAACCCTTGTGAGCTCAGTGCAATGTTTCTTGTCCACAGGTAGCACTATAAAACTATCAGCACTGGAAAAAAGCAAGTTGTGAGTCTTGTTGGATTAGTAAAGGACTATTGAGTGATATATGCAAAAGGTCAGAGTATTAGAATGTTGTGCAGAAACATTAATATATTAATTTCTTTCCTGATGTTAGCAACTAAGTTTAAAAATTGAATAGCAGTAGCTAAAGGAAACAATAGCAAACATATATCATAATGGTGTATTTAAAATGTGGGACACGGTACACTTTTTTTGTAGGCAACTGAAGGAAAATCTATAGCTTACAACGAGACTTTAGAGGTAGGATTTATGTCACTTAACTTTAATCACCGAAAGTGTAAACATTTAATCTGAGTTAGTCTATGCACTTTTTATAGCCAATAAAAAGAGATAGATCTGCAGAAGACAACTCATCCCAGTCTAAAATTGGTGCCAAAGCCTCAGGGATGCAGTGCCTTCTGGAGGTACCACTTCTTCCCCACTACTGAGGGAACCCAAGCAGCTAGCCTAGATCAGGCACACGTTTTTAGATGCTTCAAATGCAGAGAGGAGACCAGCCTTTGCATTCAGAGATCCTACATTATTTCAAGCCCAAGGGAGGTGGAGAGGAAAGCACGTTTACCTCCTCTGCTGGTGGGGTGAGGCTGGGGGTCCAGGTCTGTAGGACACCAGGGTGCCATAACCAAACCTGCAGCTCTCAGAGAGGTTTTGGTTCCTGGGTGGCTCAGCTTGCTCAGCATCTGGGATCTTGCTGCTGACGAGCTCCCTCCAAATAGCTTGTGTCACTCAGGATTTTTGTGTGCTGCCATCTGAAAAACCAGCCATGGCTCTGGGGCGTACAGCATGAGGACACTTCTTCATGACAGCTTCAGCCCTGCCAGATGATGAGCAAATAATTTAGCAAGCTATAAAAATAGAAGCATCTGTATACTAACACACTGTTCATTTAAAATAAAAATGGCATACTATTCAGCATTGTAGCAATGTAGCTTGTAGCAATACTAGTTCTTCCTTTTTCCAACAGGCTTATTTCATTACTGCACCTTTAATTACTTTGCAGTGTGTTTTTACTTTACAAAGCTCACTATGAGAAAATGGCTATCAAACTTGCTCCTAACAGCACCTGAAATTTCAGACAAAAGGAAGATTTCCCTGACTCAAGATCACTTTTTTTTTTTAATTTTTCTGACCATTAATATGCTTTTGTCACTGAGATTGACTAAAACTCTCTTCCTCCTCATTCACCGCTGACCTTCAAATGTATTTGTCTTCAGGGAGAAAAGAAATGCTGGGGATGTATGTGTAGCCTTCCAGCCAACTTTTTGCAGCACAAGGGTGCTTGAAGGAGGAAGGAAAACGCAATGACATCCCACTCCCACCCGCACATACTCCTGTCTCTGACAAGCATGGGACAGGGGTGAAACTGGTCCTCCCTGCTTCTTCTTGCCTGGTCTTTGATTCAGGACTGGCATCAAGCAGTCTGTCCCATCCTCCCTTTGTGGCCCTGGCTCTCCCACCATAGGACTTCAGCTCGAACTCCATCATGGCTGTGTAATAAGCAACAGTGTTCAAGCTCACTTCCTCGCAGGGCTGAGCAGTCTGTAACCCCCATATTCCAGAATGGGTTACATTTAATGTTCTTCTTCCCCCTGAATCTGGCAGACGTTCTGTGTAACCAGGACTATTTCCACAGATCTTTCCTTCTCTTACACCTGTATATTTTTCTATGTCTGCCTTTAGTTGTGCATACACCCAAATTTTCAGCATTGTCCCAGGAGCACTGAAACAAAGTTCAATAATCGTCATCATTAGTAAAGCCTTTTTGTTCTTAAAACTGCATTTTTTTTTCACATTAAGTTTCCTCCTGGCTCTTTTATAGCCATTCAGGCAGCTGGAGTGATTCCTCCAATGTTACCCTGGAACACAAAAATGTAACCGCATACATATATCTGTGCCTGTGAACAGAGACTGAGCAATTTCATATTCAAAGTTTGTTTAGAAATTATAATTGCATTACCCTTCCATCCACAGACTTGTGTATTTCTTCCCAATTTATCTCTAAACCTGTTTTGGTTCCTGACCACTGAATTCCCTTCAGCATGTAAAAAGCCTTCAGGCATCTGAGATATCAGCAGTACATTCATTTTATTCCCAGTGCTCTATTAGCAGTGCCATGAGACTTCTCAGCAAGGCAGCTGAGCTTGGCCATGTTCCAATGGATGCCTTTGAGCACATGGGCTTAATTTTCTTCCTTGTAGTAAACCATTCAAATCCATATTTCCTTTTTTAAGGCACTTTGAATAGTTCTATTTTCTATTAGGAAAATGAATTACAGCAATAAATCTATTTTAACTAGTATGGAATAAGGAGCAACCTTAACGAGAGTAGTCAGGGCTGTTAATGAAAATTACCCGAGTCATTTTTAAAGCACAGTGATTTTTTTTACTTAATAAGTTGAAGGCATGTTGCAGTTCTACTCTTCCTCTCTGTCTTAAAGTTGATGTAGATTTAACATTAATTTCTCAAAGTTTTCATAATCATATGGAGCTCTTAAGCATGTTGTGAAGGCCTTTTGACTTCAAAGCCTTTAGGTAAAGCAGATGCAACCGTCGAGCCCAGCTCTTTCCATACAATTGCACTGTAGTTGAAGCCTTCTGTGCTAACACTACTGTAGTACAAAGAATAATTTCCTTTTTTTTTTTTCCTGATGTTTGATAATCTGTAGTTAAAATGGCTTTGGACAATATCATTACAGTTCTATTTGAGTTAATAGAAAATATGATTCTTGGTGGTATAATTTGATACAAAACTATTTCATTATCATAATCACTAGGGTTTTAGGTACAATTATAGACCAACAGGAGTTAAGTCCTATGAGCTAGAGAAAATTAGGCTGACTTGCACACCAGAATATAGTTTCCACTTTTCTTCTTGTACATACAGATTAACTAATAGTCTTACTAATATAATAGACCGGTCCTGATTTTAAACTGCAATAGTTCTGTTTATTAATGGGAGTTATTACTAGCTTTCACTGGCATGAGATCACAATTAAGATACCTCTCTTAAATTCTCTATGTATGTTATTTGGCCAGAAGTTACATAGCAGAAGCTCGTCACTCTTGATGCCACAAACCAAATGAATTCTCTAGGGGAGAAGTTTTTATTTCAGAGAATCAAGTACATTGCTGAATATATACCAGCAATAGGCAGTGCAAATACACATCAAGGACAAAATTTGGATCCATCACCAGCCACAACTGTGTATTTAATACTCCAGGAGTAAGTCTAGATCAGAGTGGTTGCTGTTTCTCTAATCAACTGTAGTGACCCCTTATGAAGCCTGAAATTACAGTGATCAGTTTCAAAAAAGTCTATGACTAGAATTACTGCCTGTGTGGAACATCTTGCTGAAGGGCTTGCAAGACTGTAGTGTTTTATACTAAATTGGATAAGAAATAGTAATAAAAACAATAAATAATAATAAAATGTATTTTTTCAGAGTCACTTTTCTGTGAAGAAAGGAGCTGCAGCCTTGGGTATTGGTACAGATAGTGTGATTCTGATTAGATGTGATGAAAGGTAAGTAAAGATGCTACTCCTTTTATCAGTGCATAGAAGAGGATCATCAGGTACTCAGCTCAGAGAGAGCATATAGGATACAGTCAACAGTTAATATAACTCACTGTAGGGCTGTCATCTTCAGCAGTGTTACGCTGATTTATCCCACTCAAGGAGCTGGCTCTGTCTGTAAGCATCTGTATGAATCAGTTTTTGGAGCTCATCAAAAATCTTAAAGTTCCTTCCTCAAGGATTTCTGATATTCTTTTTTTTTTCCTGAAGTGAAACAAAAAGTCAAACTAGAAATCATTCTTTACACATTCCCTTAAGAAGCCATGAAGATTTTGATGAAAATGTAGCATTTAAATACTGTCACGTTTTGAACCAACAAAATGAGCTGAAATGAGTTTTTTAAAGGAGTGAAAACTTGAGGAGCCTTTGCTAATGTAATTCTATCACCTCATGCCCTCGCCATCCTTCTCAGCTGTACTACAAGTCATCAGAAACACCCTTGCAGTGGGATGTACAGTCTGTTCAGTGAAGGGTCTTCCCAGCGTCGTGGGCAGCATAGGCCAACCAGGGAATGGCCCCTGGAAAGGAGTAGACCAGCAAGCTACCTACAGTTCCCATAGGTACTATAAAATTGGTTGTAAATAACTTCTTAGCTCACTCACGTAAAAGGTTTCAATTCTCTTTGAAAACCCATTTCGTGAAAGTAAAGGAATGTTAACAAAATCAACATGATTAGCTGAAGATTTCCAATTTAAGGGAAAGCACATTTTCTACAGGACAAAAAATAATTGAAAGTATTTATCAATTCTACTGAGAATCTTTTCAGTAAAGTATACTCTTACTATGAGTTCCAAATATTGTTGCAAGGTACTGAATTATTTATGGCTCTAGCTTAAATTGAAGGTTTTACTGCAGTTAAAATGCTCTACTCCCACTGTAAAAGGAAAGCACCAACTAAGCAATTTACAGTGCTAATCATAGTGCCTGCACATTGACTTGTGGACTTATTATCTCTTTATTAACAAAAGACTGAACACACCTTGCAGAGGAATTAATGACAACCTCCATACAACCAACACACATCAAAGTAAATCTCTGATTGTTTCTACTCACTAAAGACAGACTTGAATAAATGAAGTCATGCCTTCCTTTTCTTCTTGTGCAAATTCATTGTGATGGTTTTTTATGAAGACCACAATGTTTATCCAACCCATCCTGAAATAAGCACTAGGATTATTGCATTTCTCACCAAATCCCAGGAAGTTACACCATGACAGAGCAGGCTGTTGGTGCAGGATGTGGGCTGATGAAGTTGTAGACCTTTATGAGGGTGAAGAAGCACCATGAGATTTTTTTTGACATTTCTACAAGACCAAAAATCCTTCTTGGTGGCTCCTCTCTTCCCCATCTTTTCCACACCCACCAAGTTTGCCTGGTTTTGCTGTATAATGCAACTATGTAAAGGTGTGGTAAATTTCAGCCATGAAAACATGCAGAAAATTATGTTCTTGCTCATGTCCTAGACTAGGCAACTGTACATTTCCATTGCCTCTTTCATCACCACACACATGTATTGATAGTAATAGCATATTACCTGCATTTTTGACATCAGAACACTTGTCTGATACGGCAGTAGTGAAGGCAGTATACAGACATGGGTACGATGAGAAGACTTCGACACCAGCGGTCTCCATCCTCAGCGTCCTTTTGCTGCTGAGTCCCTTCAGCCTTCCCCAGTAGCCCTCCTGCTTCTGATGCTGCCTAGAACACCTCATATAACTCCCGTGCTATGTTATTTGGGTAAAGTTTGTATAAAGACTTAATTTGAAGTACTTCAACACTGAAGTACTTCAGTACTTCAAAGCCTATTATTTTTCAGTGCATTTTAAGACTTTCAGGTCATCTGCGCTCAGGTGACAGCACAAGAAAATGCCATGCAATGTTGTTGGCCGTTTCCTAGATTTGGAGCAGGGGGTTGTGTGGGACTAGACTAAAAGCCTACTGCTAGCTTCTTGGTAAAATTTGGCATTGCTTGGACATTGCACTCACCTGACCATGAGTTCCTGCACATGTTCAGTATGATCAGGAACTAGCTGATCACTTACCTTGGTACAAATTTTGGCAGTGAAGGGGTCTGCCCAGCTTTGTGTTTTCTTCTGTGCACATCCTCAATAAACTAGAAACCATTAAAGACCAATATCTAAACTATGTTTATAGGAGGAATTCAGAACCTTCCCATGGCATGCTTTTTTTTTTTTCCTTTATTCCCATAACAGACCCAGAAGCAGTTTTTGAAAATGAGACAATTACTGCTTTTGTCTGAATCTGTACAGGTAATTGAGGGATCTCAGAATGAGTTCAGTACTTTTTATACTTTGAACTTGTATTACAAAATCAGGGCTAATTTTTAGAGTAGAGCTTTTCTAGTTTCAATTGTTCTTTCAGTGTTTTGAGTAAGTAAAATGAAGGACAGATTGTGCAAAAAATCCAGCAGTGAAAACCCATTTCTACTGAAACAGTTATTGATGTATTGTGAGGTGTGTAAGGATTAAAACTTGTCAATCTTAGTATCTTATTATGAGAAATTAATAATATTTTGTTTTATTTACATCCATCCAGATACTGTGAAAGCACCATTTTTAAATGCAAAAGTAAAACTAAAATTCATAGTTTTATTTGTTTCCTAACACTGGTATTTCAAGCTCTAGCAGAAGTTTTTCATTTTTATTTAGAGCAACAGGAAATCAGCCATTTAATGAAAGAAAAAATACATTTAGCTGTACTAAGAAATGAGGAAGTCCTTCAGTGTATATATATTTTAATCTAAATGGACAACACTTAAACTCAGTGAAGAGTTTATTCCTGTAATGTGGGGAGCTGTCATGTTTGCATTGCCATTATGTGTACTCTTTCTTAGCTTGTCTTGCTTGTGGCTAAAGCAAAGAGAAATTTAACCTCAGCATTCAATATTAGCTCTGTTTTACCTTGCACTTAATTCACTTGCAGGATTTCATAAATTAACCGTCAAGCCTTTTACCACTGAGTCTGAATCTCAGGTAAATGGTTCATGCTAAATGTGTTGGAAATACAGTATACAGCCAGCACGAAGGGCTTGGCAGTGCACTGTGTCTGGACTGGTAGATTCTTCTCATCGCCATGCAGCTCTGCTGGCCTTTGCTGTGCCTGCTGAAAAGTACTGTGGTGCTTGGCACCCAGCAAGCATCTTGGGACCCTGGGCTGAGCCCCTGCCTGGGAGCAATTCCCAGGGCTGTAATTTAATGCAGTCTTTAATAGGGGGTGGCCCTGAGATAACTTCTCTCAGTAACCATCACTGTGTTGATGCAAACTGGTTGACAGAATAAGCCGGCTAAAAACATAGACTAATGGACAGCGTCTTTCTGAGTTCTTCGATGTTGCATAAGCCATGGGCAAAGAAATCACTTTGTTCCTTTTTTGGGGTTTACTGTGAAGTGAAGAAGTAATAGCAAAAGCTGATTTTCAGGATCAAAATTGTAATATAACTTTCTTTTGTCCCAGAGGGAAAATGATCCCATCAGACCTTGAAAGGAGAATTCTGGAAGCCAAACAAAAAGTAAGTTTACTAGTATTTCTGCTTTTTAAAAATAAAAAAAAAAAAAAAAAAAAAAAAAAGTACAGAAGAGAGAAAGAAAAAAAAGAAAAAAAAAAAGAAAGAAACAACAACAATAATAATAATGTTACAGCATTTGCTTTCTTGGTAAAGTAACATAGGCTTACCCATTAACTTTTGATGTATTTCTTAGAAATGTGAGCTGGTAATTAGGAAGGTAAGAGTTGCTGTGAAAAAACGTTTAGAGCTACTTCATAATCTTCATAAGCTCTTTGGCTTTTTTATAGGTATTTCTACATAACATCTCCCTTTTTCATTTTATCAGCCTCTGATGCAATTCCCCAGCTGAATATTAGCAAAAACAAAGAAATCATCTGGGGAATTCACATGTACTTTAATGCACTGAAAATATTTCTCACAGAGTCACCAAATCAATGGGAGGTAAACTCAGATCCACATACTCTCTAAAGTACACTACTTTTGTATGTGTTCGTTAATAGAAGCTAGAATTAAAACATCAGATTGCAGTGCGCAATGGACTTGGCTCTGTTCCTTCAACAATTTTTATCTAAATAGTCATTAGAAACACAGTATTAAAAGCGCAATAACACAAATTTTCATTAAGAGCTCACTTTGTCTAATAAAAGTAATACAGTATATAAAAAACAAGGCAAAATTAGAACAACTAATGAACTGAGAATAAAACACTGGTGAGAGTTGCTGTATACTCAAGACCTTACAGTGCAAAAGCCGGTTCACAGTGTGTACTCGGTGAAGCACAGGGTTTAGCAGCGGGAGTCCAAGAGATGGTCCCTGGGCTCCGTGGAGATTGTCTCCTCAGAAGAGCTGTCTCCTCACTGTGTGCGAGGTAAGCCCCACATCTCCCCTGCCCAGTGCCCCCAGGAGACACCCCTGGAGGAGATGCTCCCCCTGACAGGACTGGGCCACTGCATGGTTGGACTCTCTCTAG
This sequence comes from Anas platyrhynchos, assembly GCF_047663525.1. Classification (NCBI taxonomy): domain Eukaryota; kingdom Metazoa; phylum Chordata; class Aves; order Anseriformes; family Anatidae; genus Anas; species Anas platyrhynchos. The sequence goes on from NC_092588.1 coordinate 142,220,899, forward strand.
GATAATTCTAGCACAGTGCTGGGCACAATCCACCAGAGAGGTTTCTTGCACTGTGGTGCCTTGTGGACGAGGCTTTGTTTTTATGTGACACTGCACAGAGCAAACCTTTTTGTTTCAGGCAGGTGGTACAGAGCAGATCTGTTCTTTTGAGCCCTTACCTGTCTCATGCGTCTTAAATAAATGGAGGGTATTGGTTTGGAAGTTTGCTGCCACCTTAAGGTAGAAACTGTAATATCACTGGCATATAAATTAAGAAAAAAAGCTGTAATATAGCAGGTATGACCTCTAGGAGACACTTGTGGGCTCGTTGTGGAGGCAGCCATCCCAGCAATGCCAGTTCCAGCGGTGCAAGAAGAGTTTGGGCTGCTGCGGTCTGCCTTTGCCAAATGCCTCTGTGCTTTCTTGTAGGGATTTGTTCCTTTCCTAGTGAGTGCCACAGCTGGGACAACAGTGTATGGGGCATTTGATCCACTCATAGCTATTGCAGATATCTGCAAGAAATACAAAATCTGGATGCACGTGGATGTAAGTGTCATCTTATGTGGGGTGGGAGACAATTACAAGACATGTTTGCATGAATTTATTAGTTTGTACAAAAAAATTTTTTTTTACTTGGTTCCTGTAATTAAGTCTGTTCTCCAAGCACTGACTTCCCACTCCTCTGAAAGGCACAGGACAAGGGGACGTTATAGGAGCTGTGACTATGCAGTGCTTCTAGCAACTGGGACATTTAAGATGGGTGACCTAGTTTGGGAGCTTTTGGCCTTCAGTTTTATCTCTAAGTATCATTAATACAAGAAATCCATAAGAACTATACCGCGCACAGGCTCATAAGAAAAAGGCTGCATTGTTTCTGGAGTAAAGTACCCCAAATTGCTGAACAGATAAATCGAAATGCTAAAAAAAAAAAAAAATTATCAGATTGGCTGCTTTTCTCAGTTTTATCTGGGTTCATGCCAATAAGTCTTTTGGAAGAATCATCTTTCAGCCCTAGAATTGGTTTTGTGTCATTTTTACAAAACTTTTCTCTAAAGAGGCTTGGCAATTGAATTTCCATAGGGCTGGGTATCTTGCTTTTGGATTACTCTGTCAGCCAAAATCATCCCAATTCAAACGAAGAATTCATATTTGCTTAAGCTACCTCTCAGTCACATGAAGTGTCTGCTTGTCCCACATCTCTTGTGAGCAAAAGCAAATGGGGGGGAGGCACGCAGGTCAGAAATACAATGAAGACTCACCACAGGAGCTGAGATCCCAGTTTGTTTTGTTATTACTTAGACAGTAGAAGGGAGAAAGCAGCTTGCCCAGGAGCAGCTCTGCACATCATTAATTATGGTGTGGGTCAGCCCCATGCGGCAGTGGCATTGGTGAAGGAGGGGGTAGCTAGTGGTACACGCCAACCAGGGGCTGTGAAATGCTGCTTCTGCACTGCTGGAAGAGAATTGTTAGTGCAGGGGATGCCCCAGGCTCCATCTGCCTGGACGTTTTGCCACATCAGCAAGGATAAAAGGGCCCCAAAGTGATGTGAACTCACAGCTGTCATCCTGGAGCAAGGCAGAGGTATCTTCCCATTAAGATGATGTATCTTGCCTTCTAGGGAGCATGGGGTGGCGGGCTGCTGATGTCAAGAAAGCACAAATGGAAGCTAAATGGTGTTGAAAGGTATGATTTATTAACATTAATTAAACACATTTATTAAGTATGTTTTAACAGACTTGTGATTACCATAGCAATATCTATAAATACAAATAAAAATCAGCCAGTGTTATCTCCAGGATTCAGTAGGAAGAAATTATGCAAACTGTTCTTCCAGTTGAAATAGCATTGCTAAGTGCCTTTTGTTCAGTGTTGCAGTGTGGCGGCACTTTGTTTTGCAGTACGAACAGCAGGCATTTCTTTGCATTTTTATTCCTTTCAGCATACAATCTATAGTCCAGAGTGGTTTCTACAGCATCCTCTGATTCACTATCCACAATTAATTAGCAATTGAATTTCTCTAAGACATGCACCTTGGAGGGTTTGCATGCTGAGGTCTATGTATGGATGCACCTGCTTGTTGGACAGGTGCTGTGGCAGTCACCACCCACTGCCCTGCCACTTTTGGAGAGGATGCTCGCCACCCAGCTGTACTAACGACATCCCCTCAGTAAATCCTGTCTGTATATCGTGTCTGGATATACACAGTTGTAGTCGTCAGCCCATCAATATTACAGATACACACAGATGAGTGTAAGCAATGGCAAAGCAGTTCAGCATCTGGAAAGACTGTGCTTAAACTTACAAACAACTGCCAGAACCTTTTAGTTGATCTCCTTGCCATAGGATGTTAAGATCAAAGGAAAAACATTTAGGACTTCTGTGAGCCACAGCTGTCAGGACTCAGAGTATTTGGAGGAAGTTTGTATATGCTTGCCCTGTTTTACCCTGTTCCCAGGCATCTATTTAGGCCACTTGCTAGAGATGGTATTCTGGGCTAGATGGAGTCCTTCTCACATTTGTGTATTTTCTGAAGTTCATGCTGCTTGAGATTAAATTATTACTCCCTCCTGCCTTTTTTATCTCTAAATCAAATTGCCAATTAAAATTACAATCAACTTCCTCATCCTGTTCCTATTCTCATGTATCTCACATGCAAAATTTGGAAAGCAGCCAGTGGTTCTACGAATTTGATATGCTTTCGTTAAGGTTGCCTCCAGCACTCCAAACTTAACATATTTTCCCCAAAAAGGACATATACCCAAATATCCATCGCATTATCTACCCAGCTGCCTGTGAGGATAGGGTTTGAAAAAAAGTTTGCCTCCAAATTTTCTGACCAAGTTCTGCTGGCGTGAGAAGGTCAGGTTGAGTCTATGCTGGAGGATTTTCCAAGCGGTATGCCTTAGATCCTGAACACCACTGGAGTTCCTCCAGTGTTTGGTAAACACCACCTCCACGTGGCAGGCAAATTAATGAGATTTGTCATTTCCAGTCTTGTTCCCCTGCTTGACTTCAGTTCCCCTGCTCACTTCAGTTTGTCTAGATTTCTAATGTGGGCACCTCTAGAAGAGATTTCCTAGATCTGATTTCTATGGGCAGTCCTGTTTCATGGTACAACTCAATCATTACAGGTCTGGATAGATGAGAAGTGGAGTTGTGTTTGATAGGGGAGGAAGGGACAAGAAGGGACCATTAAATGGAGCACTCTTGCTCTGAGTTTTCCCATCCTTCTGGTAACAGGCAGGCCAGAAAAAATACTGTCAAAGGCAGGGGAACTGCAGGGCTATCCTTACGATTCTCTCCAGTCCCTGCACAGCATATTTCAACAGCACCCTGAAGAATGTGGTGTGCTTCTTGGTGTCTGGTGCAGATAGGTCTGGCCACCACCAGGAGATGCACTCTGGTGCTCCCCTCTCGGAGTCTCAGGCAGGGGTTGACAGCTACATGAGAAAAGCCTGCTTGCAGCTGAGTGAGCGCTCCCATGTAGGGTCTGGGCATCCTTCCCGGAGCTGCGCCTGGCCAGTGAATGCACCTCAGTCTGTTTTTAATACTGGCCAAGGACCAAATTCTGCCAGTCTTGAATTTCTCCTGTCGTCCATTTGGAAACTCTAAAGGAAAACTTTTCTTTTTTCTGCCTGTGATCCACAGTCAAAAAATCACCTAGGTGTTTGGTGTGCAGTTACTTTGGTGAATGCTTTAAAAAAAAACATCTGTGGATGCATGTAGCTTCTTTTCTTCACTGTTTCTCTCAGTCAGCAATTTCTTCAAGCACATACTGATGGCTGAAGACCAGAAAAACTGATGAAAAACAAATGAAAAGTGGGATATTACTATTTAATTATTATTTTTTTTCTGGATGCAATTGGGATGAATTTGTGACCTTAGGGTAAATTAAATGTTTTAGGCAGATAATTAATATCTGGCTGTTGACAGTACATAATCCCTTTGCTCAAGAAAAACTCATACCACTACTGTTACCTAGAAGTCTCTTAAGGAATTTCTGCCTGATTCAGCATAGGCACGGATAAAAATGAAAAAGTATCATATTGAAGGAAATTTGTGGACCTGAATGCATGTTCAGAATTGTTAGCTCTGGTGTTGTAGTCAGATGGCTGACTCTAAGTTGATTAAAAGCTGCCAAATACTTAAAAGCCAAGCCAAGTGGCCAGATGTTGCCTGTGGAAGACTGTTCCCTATAGATTTTTGTATCAGGCACTTGTGTAGTCCATTTAAATAGCAAAGAAGGAAGCACAGAACTGCTGCAGTGTCCAATGTGCATTTTGGAATTGCTTGCTTTGAAGGAGCAAAAGCAATTTGGTAGGAAATGATAAGGACAAGCATGAATCTATAAAACTGTCTCCAAATCCTATGAAGGAAAACATTACCTGCAAGTGCATCCTGAGTCCTTTAAGCATTTATATGCCCTCGTTGACTCCTTTATATCAATTTACACCATCAAAACTCAAATCATTGCACTACACAAAATCACATTCACTGTGCATCCTTGACAGCTTGCCAAATAGGATGCAAATGTATACGTCTATCAGCTAATCATCATACGTAATAATAGTAATTAGCAAATAGCCAGTCAAGCATAACACAAAATTACAACAATAAACAACTGGACAATCTGCCATTCAGCACTTGCCACAGTCCCAAATGTCTCTTCTCCAGCCTGAATTGTGACAGCACCCTGTTTCTTCACAAGATCTGGGCTGACAGCTATTTTTGCAATCTGTGTGTCCTGAGGGCAGGCAGGCACAGGCTCTTCTGTAGAAGGGTGGATCAGTTGTGTGTTTATTACTGTGGTAATTTTGTACCCAGTCCTCCAGTCATGTGAATTACTGCAGCCAACCTAAAATCAAAGAGCTACAAAAACTTACCATGAGCACAGCAACTAGAAAAATGACTTTTGGCCAGGTTTTCCAAGAGAGTCGGAGACTCAGAAGTACACAGAAGTATGTAGAGAAATTTTCAGAAATATTTGCGTGCATTAATTACTAAAATCTTACTGAAATTGAACTCCGTGAGAGGGAATCTGCTAGTCTGCCAGCTTGCTGTGTTCATCTTTGATCAGCTGTGTGCCTTTAGGAAGTTCATCAGTCAAGTGGGTGTTTTTGAGACCTTTACCTTATGTTTATGAAGTATAAATGACTCCTGAGAAAGCTTAATGATAATTAAATGTAGTGCATAGAGCGATTATCTTGTGATAAGTTGACAAAATTGTCATCCAAAAACAATCCAGAGCTGGGTCCCTTACGAAGGTATTTCTTTCCCAATCGGCCATGATTTCTTTCAGCTTTGCTTCTTCAGAAAAGAAAAAAGAAAAAGGTGCGTCTTGCTATGTGTTTGTTATTCTGATTATTATTAAATGTCTTCCCGGTTTCACCACAGTTGAATAGTATCTGAGCTTCGTGTGGTTTGCTCTCCCAGGGCCAACTCAGTGACCTGGAACCCGCACAAGATGATGGGCGTCCCACTGCAGTGTTCAGCCTTGCTAGTAAGAGAAGAGGTATGTCCCAAAATACTTGCTTCTCCGGTCCCTTCTGACATTTTCTTTCAGACAGTCCCACATGTTTTCTCCGTATGTGTGTCATAGTTAGCATTTGCTAATGTGATGAAGGTTATAAAAGAAGCTGAGAAATAGACCTCTACTTGTGCACTCAAAGCTGTGAGTGCAAAAGGGAATTAAAGTAGCTGTCAAACAGAAATGATAGATGCAATTGCAATATCTTTACAGAGTTTTGTGGGCTTTGCTTTCAAAATGTCTATAGTTAACTTGTGGGTGTGTAGCTGTGTAGCCCCACTGGCTTCTGTGTAGCATAAAAGGTAGCTGTAGGCAAAATCTCAACCTCTTAGGATGAACGGTGTGGTATAAATGCAGTACGACAATAGTTCCAAAATCTCAGCATCATTACACTTTCTAGACTTTTATGACAGATATTTCAATCCAGCTCTGATCCACATACCCACTTTGGGGCACATGAAAATAAAAAGGGAAGACTTAAGGTCTCTTGGAATAAGAAGTAGACATTTCATTCAGTACTAGAACTTGAATTACCCTTCAAGCCTGTAATTTCCATAAAACCATCGGTTACTGGGACAGCTGCTATACAACCACTACTTACTAGACCAGCTATCAAAAAGCTGGTTGCTGTTTTGCTAACAGCTGTACAACAGATTGTATACAAAGTGATTGCACTTAGGAATAGAGAAGCTGACTTTTATTTGCCCTCAGGGTCAGTTCCCTGAAACAAATCCCACCTGATGAAGTCAGTACCATCCTTGACCTCTGGCAAGAACAGATGGCTCAGTTTAAGAGAAAACCAGTTCTCCTCCTCCTCCCCCCACCCTTCATTTTACTGTCTCAGTTTTGAGTTACACATAAAGCTTCAACTTGCTGATAAACAGCCAAGTTTTGTTTCTTATTGGGCTGGAAATCGCAGTTTTAGGCAACAGATATACAAGGTATATCTTAAACTTGTTTGAGGAGTTCGCGAGAGCCAGAACATGACTCTCTGCTTTTCACTTAAAAAGCTGAAGGAGACCTTATGCTTTCATGGGCCAGGTTCTTCTCCTTGTTGCCTGCTGGCCCTCCCACAAAGCTGACTTTCTGAACTATGTCTTGCAGCCCAGAAATAGCTCTAGCTGTCTGTTTAAAGCCATATGCTCTTTTGCCTGTTCAAAGCTTTCTGTAACACTTAGGCATCTAATCTGAGCTGGGGGCTTCACAAATATCTTTCTTGGAAAAGAGCTGTGCCTACATAAAAAGAACAAAATCAATGACAGTCAGAATTTTAGACACCAAAGCAACTAGAAAAGTGGTGTGATAATATTTACATTAGTCACCAAATTGTCTTGGTCTGAGTCAACCAGAGGAACGCCTTCCAAGGAAAGGAGGAAAAGGAACCAGATGAAGGAATAAAGAGTGAGATCCAAAAATGAACTTACTCATGATGATGCTAAGAAGCACAAAGTCCAGGCTTCATTTAAAAAACACCTTGGCTCTGGGAGTGGATTACACATTGGTGAGTCAGGTGCCAGAGTGTCCTGGACACTGAACAAAGTGTGAAAGAATTAGACCACTGAGCAACTAAGTTTGGTTTTGTCCTTTTTTTGATCTTTCTCTTGCGCTTGGACACATATTCCACTGAATTTGGGTGTTTTGTAATTTCTGCTGGGCAGCCACTTGCCCAAAGCAACCCTCAAAAGAGTAGTTGCACTTGGGCTGACAGGAATTTTTTGTGTCTCTGTTTCTATAAGGGGCTGATGCAGAGTTGCAATCAAATGCATGCTTCCTACCTCTTTCAACAAGATAAGCACTACGACCTGTCTTATGACACCGGAGACAAGGCTTTGCAGTGTGGGCGGCATGTTGATGTCTTCAAGCTATGGCTGATGTGGAGAGCAAAGGTAGGACATCCTGCAGTGTACTTGTTTGCATTAAAATAATGCACACCAGGTACTGCTTTCTTTTCTGTGATCATCATTTTAGGAAATACCTGACCTGAATTTCACGTATATAACATGAAAGAAAGAACATTATTATTTTCCTTTTTTTTTTATACTTTTAACAATCTAGCTTCAAAGCAGCACGCATGATTTTGAAACTTGAACTCCATGGCTTTGTATAGCATTTGCTTTGTGTAACTGTAGGAGTCTAACAGCATAAATCATATGCTTAAGAATGTTGTTATATGCATTTCTGGAAGTAAAAAGATGTTTTATTTTAATGACATTCAGAAATTAAACGTGGCAAATCAAGACTGGAATGCCTAGTTTCATTGCATGAAGTAGGTATAGAGTCATCTTTTGAAGTAGAGGAAAACTCATCGAAATCTGTTCTCTAGGAAATCTGAAAACACCAACTCTAATGATTAATTCATCTGTATTTGTCAAATGTTGCTAAATAAATTCTTCCATATATTTATTCAATCTATTATGTCAAGTTGCCTCAGGTTTTTTTTTCAGAGGAGATGACATCACTGTTTTCATTTCCAGAAAGCCTTAAAGATCCTCATGTGCTTCATTAAAACTCTGAAAACAATTCTGAGACAGACACCAAGCATGGCTGGAGGTGTGGGAGTCTGTAAAGGGGGATGCAATTTTCAGAGGTTGGAATAGCTGTTGTACTAACTGGGGCCCCTACACAGCAGGTGGTTTTAGCCACATGTCCCTCTTTAGCTCCAGGCCTTTCTCCCAGGGCTATGCTAGTTCTACCCTGTTTTGAAATCTCTGTATACAGAGCTTTTAAGTCAGTTCTGCGCTGCCAGAACAGATTTAGCAGGGACGTGCCTCCATTATTCAGAGACATTTCTTCTTTTAAACCCCATATTTTCAATGTCTTATACTGCTTTTTCTCATCTCACACTCCACTTGTAATATTAATGTTACAAAATAGGATGTATGTTTCTTAAGTGGTTTATCTATTCCAGCTGTTTGTTCCCCTTCCTCCCTCTTAAAGCTGGATCCTTTGTGGCATCACAGCTGGTGACTGCAGGAACAATTATGATGTCACAGACAGAGGATTATGACTTCTGCCAGAGAAGAAAAAGCAGGATTTGCTGGAGCTCTTCAAAAACACGGCTTCTGACTTGATGTGGCATCAATTAAAATAAAAGGGGGAAAAAAACACCAGGGAGGCAGGGCAGTATTTGAACAAAATGTGCATTTCCACAGTATCAAGCTGGTCTCTGTTTTTGTGTTTAACTGAAAATAATTATTCTTGGAAAAAGCCCCAGCTCATTACCTCTTGGAGTTTAAAGCCCCCTGTTCTAAAAATTGCCCCAGACTCCCCATGCATGGAACTCAGCATCTTCCTGTGGAGACACTCCTCCCTGCCAGCCCAAAATCTTCTCTCCAAAATACTATGGATGAGGCCACCCTTTACCACCAATGTTACCAATATTTTGCTGAGAAACAAACAGTATCAGGGGCTTATTGTGCGTTAGGGGCATCAGTGGCTAGACCTATAGGTACATGAACTGCACACAGGAAAGCATCCTTCGTCTGACAGAATCAGATCCTTAATCTGCCCCACAGACACTTCGGAAAGGACCTGTGCTGGCACTGTGGTGAGTGCTGCGTGGTCCTTTCACTGCTTCTGGTCACAGAACAGAGAGACACATCATCTTTTTTTTTTTTTTTTCCTTTTTTCTCTAAAGGGAACCACAGGATTTGAAGCACAAATTGATAAGTGCTTGGAACTTGCAGAATACCTATACAACAAAATAAAGAACAGAGAAGGGTATGAAATGGTGTTTGATGGAAAGGTATGTACTGCAACTGGTTTTTTCTTCCCAGTTGGTCAGCAGCACTTGCCTTAGATACCGGGTTGCTACCAACACTTCAAACCAAAGAGCACATAGCAAAAAACAGTGTCCTTTGTAATAAAACCTGTTGTTGTGCTGATAACTCTCTTCCTTATGGGATCTAGGGACAAGGCAGCTGTGCATAAGTTACCCATTTGTACAGGTTCACCCCACTGAACCTAAACTCTGAGTAAAGCAGCACACACACAATTAGAATCAGCTATCAAACAGTAAAAAGAGGCTCTAGTTTTGTAATTCAAGGGTCTGTTAGGAATGTGGGTTACATTGCCCCATGTAGCTCTGAAAGGTTGCTTGTGCAAAGGGTGTTTATCAGCAGCCTCCAGTGAGCAGTCACAGGGGCCCCACAGGTACCTGGGGTGATCTTTGCGGACTATCCATGTTGCAGTCCCTAAGTACTCTACAGCACAAGGATAAATGTCACCCTTGTGTCTCCAAACAGAGATAACAGACCCATACCCACATGCCACTATGCAATTTATTTCCCACACCTTACACATCATCACTGAATTTGGTCCACTGAGTCTCATGACATGTAAAGATACTGACAGCAGTCAGGACTGCTCTAGCTCATGCATTTAGCATCCAGCAAAGAGGAGTGTGGTGAGGCAGGCAACTGTTGGGAGATTGCAAAAAATACAGAAAATGCCAACTGATTTTGCCTTTCCACTTGGTGCTCCCACGTAAGTTGAAGTAGCTAAAGCACTGTGATGCATACATATTAATTCAGGAGCTACCTGAATCAAATGGAAAAGTAATAAATTTCATTAAATGTACAAAAAAATCTTAAGACTATCTCACGCACCACCTGTGACTCCTATTCACAGGGCCAGATTTTACATTATGCTATCATGTAATAACAGTAAATGACATGGTCCTTGCCTCTAAATTATCTGTAATAGACATTTGCCTTATCTGTATTCCCTTCAGCCTCTTGGGGGGACAGCACCTACAAAATCTAGATGCTTCTCAGTAGGGGATAAATATATTTGCACAGCTGGGTGATGTGTTTCCTCATCTGACATCCTGGGAATAAATTGCCTAAAATTATCTTTTCTGCATTAATAATGATGATGACTCTCAGCGGACTACAGTAATGAAAGCCATTGATTGCTGTCACAATATGATGCATGAGAGGGGGAAAGGCATGAGTTTAATTGCAAGTGAGATATTATGAGCATTTCTTGCAGCATAAACCATTATTATTCTGTGTTTAGCCTCAGCACACAAACGTCTGCTTCTGGTATATACCTCCCAGCTTGCGTAGCATGGAAGACAACGAAGAAAGGATGAGCCGCCTTATGAAGGTAAGAAGCATTCCCCCAGGATGTTGTGCGGTGAACAGTGAAATCTGTACAGGCAGGCAGACCCCAGAATGAGAATCCAGAGCATGGGGTCAGGTCACTTTGCTATATTCTGGCAAATGACACATCATCGTCATTTACTGCAGGTTAGCCTGGCACCATCATGCTCTGGTCTCCAGGTTTGGTATTCCTTGGGTTTGCCTCTTCTCTAGAGTGTGTATTAAACTTCGGTTATAGTAAACCACAAGTGGTAAACCCAGCAAATGTAATAATTGCTTGGTAATACTATGGCACTCTGGCATACAAAAAGAAGGTGGAAAATGATTGCAACAATTCTTTGTGCATTACGAGCACCAGTTACTGTGTCCAATTACCTGTCAGCAATACTGAGAAAGTAGAGGGAAAATTCCCCCATGTTTTTAAAAGCTGGGCAAAGAAACCAGATAAACCCAATGCCCTTCCAGTACACCATTTACTCCTTAATAGAGGTTAACTTTTTTATCAATATTGGACATTTTCATTTTAACATTTTTTATAGTTCTTCTTCCATATAAAAAAAAAAAAACCTCTACTCTTAGTTATAATAATAGTAATAATAACATTATTATTGATAATAATAATCTGATTTTTGTTTTATGCCATTGCAGGTGGCACCAGTGATAAAAGCCAGGATGATGGAGTATGGGACGACCATGGTGAGCTATCAGCCTCTGGGAGACAAAGTGAACTTCTTCCGGATGGTCATCTCAAACCCAGCAGCAACTCATCAGGACATTGATTTCCTGATTGATGAAATAGAGCGCCTGGGACAAGATTTATAATAGGCGGGTGTGAAAGTCTGTTCCTGGACCTCTAAGTAGACAATTAAGTTGTCACAAACTGTGCGAATGTATTTGTAGTTTGTTCCAAAGTAAATCTATTTCTATATTGTGGCGTTGGAGTAGAGTACAGTTTAAAATCAAGAAACATGGCTCCTTTAAAGTCCTTTCCTGAGTTTTAGAATACCTCTTTAATAATCAGCTGCACAAAAAGCTGCATTGAAACAAACAAGGAAGAACAGAAGATACTTAAAATGTTACCCCAAATTTTAACAGTGACTACTTCAAATGAAAAGCAATCAGACTGAGTGATGCAAAATTTGCCCAAAATGGTGACAAAATCAAATTGAGGGAAGGGGGAGGGGGTAGTGAGAAACAGAGTATACAAGCTGTATGTTTAAAAGTGAAAGTATTTTGCCTTTTTCGTAGTATTAGAAAAGAATTTCTAATTTACCTATAGCAACATTTCAAATGTATTTAAATAGGTATAGTTTTACAAAAGGAAAAATATATATATATGAAAAAAATCCTATTTTGTAAACTATATATTTTTATTTTATATGGGTTATAAAACTGCAAGGACAGAAGCTGAAAATTAACTAGAATTCTTTTTCTTTTGATGGAGGTGCCTCAAATATTTATTACTGCTTAGTTTAAACCATAAGCCCACATACATTCTGAAGAGGTACCCATACCTCATTTCTCCATGTCACATGGATTGTGGATCTCCAGGATTGATTACTGAAAAAACCTCAAGAGTACTGCAGCTCTTAAAACCACTTAATAAGATCAATTACAGTACAACAATAGGATGCTATTATTCCTAATTATGTTTCCCACTTGGCCTAACTAAGCAGACGCACAATCAATATACAGTGCTAACCAAGACTGAAATAAGGTTGTATTTGGATGGTTTCTTTGTCCTGTGGTGAAAAAGCCTATCCAAAATAGTAATGTGTCTGAATAAATGCTTATGTTGTAACAATTTCCTCTACGAGCAGTGCAAAGCTACACTGAAAATACAAATTGACTGAAATTCTTTCTAAAGAAAGCTACATTAAGAGGGTAAAGACTTGTCACAGATGTACAGGTCTGCAGGACAAGGCCTAAACTAAACGTGGCTATAGTCCAAATGACAGTGATGGAGCATAAGTAACAAACTGCTTTGTCAGAGGCTTCTCCCAGTACTGGACTACATCCCTGTTTGCCATGGTTTTTGAAATTGCAGAAAAAAAAATGAGCTTAGTTTACATCTGCCTAGAACAGTCCACACGGAGCTTCACTGGCCTTCACAGGCACAGTTCTTGCAGAATTCATGTGCTGCACCATTCCTTAACATTAGTGGTGACTCCGAGATGGCAGCTGAAGTTTATCCTCTTTCCCCTCAGTATCTAGAAACGTTGGTAGGAATTATGGGGCTTAGGCCTGTCTATTTATAACCCTACTGAAGTTTTGGTTTAACTTAGCCTAAATGACCAACTTCTGTTTGTAAAGCAATATGGTTTTGCTGGCTCTAAAATACTTGAAGAGAAAATAAGAAGTGCAATGTGGTTTTAATTTCATCTAAAATACGTAAGTGAAGTATTAATGTAATATCATGAGGACATGAAGTAAGAAGGAAATAAATTGTGTCTGTAATTGTGTTGCCTTTATTATATTGATAGTACTGTTTTGTCACCTCAGATTGAGGCTGTGCACTTTAGATTTAAACTGTACAATGTTGCAAATCAACATGTGTTGCTGTATAAGCTTGTACAATATATTATTGATATGTCATTATTTGTGTGGTAGTAGTATTTACTCTTGATATTGTAAGAGCTGCATTCACGCCAGTCCCTCTACTGTATCTTTGCTTGGTATTAACCTCTCCTTGTCAGCTTTTAGGCAGACCTCTCACCTCACTTTGGTGGATTTCCATTGCTGCCTACAGTGCATAATGGAGTGAGCTGAGCTATAGAGGAGATGCCAGTTTTGTCAGGAAGGACTTCAATGTGACCTTTGCTGAACGTGTCAAAATCACCAGCCTAATCACTGAAATACTGAGTAGAGCAGCAAATTACAGTCTTTCTTTCTGTGAAAAAGGCAAGCAGAGAGCATTAAAAAAAATAGTACAGGGACAACAATGAAGGTGTTGAATAGCCTGGTTACATCTTGCATGTGCAATTCTGTTTTAAAGTGCTAAGTGCATACGATGTATTTACTAGCTGTATGTGCCAATCCAAGATTTACATTCGGTGTTCCAGGAGAACCAGCATTTTTTTCCACCTTACTATGTTTATTGCAGCCGGGAAAGAGCGGCATAGCAACCTGTTCTTGTGTTTGACCAAAGTATCTTATATGTGTTGTTGATCTAAATCCAAATAAAAGTGTAAAATGTGACTGTGGGTCTTTTCATTAGCAGCACTGATGGGCACTGTCAGCAGAAAACGGATTTATCACTTGTGCCACTTCGGAGCAAGGCCCCAATAAAGAGAATGTTTAATTGTACTGCTTTTCTGTGTCTCCTTCTGGATTTCTTCATGGCAAGATGCATTCTGTTAATTATCATAGCATAAAAACAATTCCATCACCAGACCCTTTTTGAGGCAATACTTGGCACCAACATACAAGTGTAAATCTGCCATCTGCTATTCCTTTACCTTATCTTTACAAGATGGATTTAGTCGCTTTATTCTCCTCAGACAAGCTCAACAATTTTTTATCTTTTGTTTTGTCTTTTCATTCCATGAGCACTTATCCCCAAATTAACCATAGACTTTAATCAGCCTCCAGCACAGTGGAAGTTGTCAGGATGCTTTCCAGGGTGACACAAACTATATGATGGCAACAATTTAAAAGGGCCATGAAATAATAATAAAATTAAAAAAAAAAAAAAAAAAAAAAAAAAAAAAGACAAAGCAACGGATGCAAAAATTAAGATTTTAGTCTGCATGTCTCCCCAGCCTCATTCTTCCAAAATCCTGTCTGCCCTATTTTCCTTCTCCTCTCTGAAGAGCTTCATAGCCTACAGCACATGCAGAGAAAGAAAACAAAATTATGTTGTTTAGGAAGTTTTTGTCTAAGATGAGATTTTTGTGTATCATTGCTCTAAATCTGCAGTAGAATTTGTGATTAATGCCTATACCCCGTACTTAGGCAGAGCCCATCTAGAGGTTTTGTAAGGAGAAACAGAACTGGAGAAGATTCTGGGCAGTTGGGCATCCTCCTTACCCTGATGATGTGCTGGGACAGGGAGCACAGTTTTCTTATTTTTGCATACTCCCACGTGTCCATGAAGCTTGGGCTTAGCTGCAAACTCTTTGCACCCAGAGCTGCGTGGCGTGTCCCAGCCAAGCACCTACTGGCCACACTGAAGAAAGGCACAATAAAATTGACAATAAAGAGGAAATCATGAGAACCTGAGTAACAGCTCTCCACAAAGACTGGTTCCTTTTGACTATGTGAGAATAAAAGCCATTTGCTGTTTCTCTGCTGTTTACCACAAGGCCCCCAGAAGAGCATTCTGCATGGGGAGAACCATGGATCTAGAAGAAGAGATGACCCATCTCATTGCAGAAGCATACGCTCACAGCAAGCTTGCAGTGGCCATTGGCCATTCTGCTGTGCAACCACACAAAGGTCCCAGGAGCCTCAGGTCCTCTGACCACCCCACTGGGCTGTGTCTGCCTCTCCACACTCAACCTCCTTCTCTACCATTTCATGCCCCTTTCATCCTTCTTGCCTGTTTGCCACAACATAGATGTATATGAGCATCTCAACCATCTTCATAACTTGATGGGACCTTTTTTCTTAAAGGTTCTTTTGAAATGCAGCCTGCAAATTCAGTTAAAACTCGTACAACAAGAGTGGGTGCCTCTATCCAAGAAGTGGCTATCCTTTCTTTTAGCATGGGAAGATTCTGGTCCAAACTTACTCCATGAGAAGCACAATATCAGTGAGTGGCCCCACCCTGGAGACAGTCTTCTGTGAAAGGATGGAGAGGAAGAAGAAAGAGCTTTGCAGAGTTCTTTGCAGAGTTTGAGGAGGCCTCAAAACCTACTCTGAGCCAACTCAATTGACTCACATACATCATAGCACAGTCCACTGAGTGTGTTCAGTGCTCTTGATGAAGTATTTCATCGTTTACTTCTAAAATTTGGATTTAATAAGTTATGGTTTAGTGAATCGTAGATAAACCAGGTTCTGCAAAGCAGAGACTGGCTGAACGAGCAAACCTGATGGTGGTCTCATACAACTCTGACACAGCTGGCATCTGCTATCTTCTGGAATTTTACTCTGGGTGTCACAATTTCATCCAGAGAGACACTCAGCTCTTTACTGAAGATATCCATTTAGTGAAGACAGCCGTTCTTCTATAAATAAATGCTGTATCCATTGTTTGATACAGAGTGCAAAACTGCCTGTTGTCAATAAAACACAGCAGCACATTTTACTGGCAATGCCTATGGGCTACAAAGAACTAGAAAATATATTCACAACCATCTTTATGCCCCATTCATGGCCAGCAGAACTTCAGACTGAGCAGTGTGCCTGCATCCAAAAAGCTACATTTCAAATTAGTTAAAAGCTGTGGGGCTTTGGGGGGCTTCTTGGTGGTGTTGGTGGTTTGTGGGTGTTTTAGTTGTTTGTTTGTTTGTTTGTTTTTGCAAGAACTGACACATGATTCAGAAGTCCAAAACGTTTTCTTGGCCTGACGTTTGCCTGGAGAAGCAATGCTCAGCAGCTGGTAGCTACTGGGAAGCTAATGCAGAAACAGCAAGGTAGATGTGTTCTCCTGCACCTCCTGCAAACCCTCAGCCCTGGAGCTGTGCTGGTCAGAGCACCAGAGAAACTGAAGGGCAGATGGAGGCAGAAGCTGTCAGCCCAGCTAGCCTGACACCACAATATGGACCATCCAAGGACATGGTGGGTGAGGTGGCTGGGTCCCAAACCTCCATGATTGGGGTTCCTCATTACTGTAAATGGCCTCCAGGAGGGATCTGGAGAGGCGCCTTCACCTTCCCTACAGCACGCAGTTCTGAGAAAGGCAAGTTTAAATATCAAGTCGGTTGCTTTAAACTCATATTCCAGCATGGTTAAGGAAGAAACAAAGCACATCAGAACCCAAGGGATAGTATATCTTTCATCCAATTTAGCTAGGCTAACTGCCAGTAGAAAATCATCCTAGGTAGAAAGGGAGCCCCATCAAAATCCACAGGATGCTGTCCCTAATGTGCTAATGTCTTAGCCTGATAATCTCTGCACTATCAGCTTTCTACCTGACCAGCCTGACTAAAGGGAGCAATCTGACCGTTCGGGGAAAGCCAAGTGCTGCAGCTGGAGGAATTACAGAGCTGGCTCTGCTGTTCACCGGGAAGACAGAACGGCTGCAGGTCACAGCACTCTTCATTACAGCACCGAAGGAGGCAGGTGTATAGATTTTGCAGTGTACTGTGGAGCAAGAAATTGGGTCTGAGATTACAGTCAGAGAAAAGGAATACGTGCTTCTTTTTGTGTTAGAATAAAAGCCCGTGTACTTTGCTGCTGAAATTCTTGCATTAGAAAGATGGATGGAAAATCTGTAAATTCAAAGTGCATGAACAGGGCAAAGGCTGCTTCTCAGGGCACAGAAAAGTCACAAATTAAGCTGGGGGGAACCTCCAGTTGTCCAAATGCTTTGCAATAGCTGTCTCTGTACATGCTCTCACTCCAACTGATGCCTGCTGCCAAGTCTTTCAGATGTGTTCAGATACTTAACTTCCATGGTAGGAACCCAGGTGGCTTAATCCCAGCCCACTAGACCACTCATTCGCAGTCTGTGACCCGTAAACCCACATGGATGATTTCTCAGAGACCCGTGACTGGGAAGAACAAGTTCGTGTACTGCTCTGCAGTATACGATGTTTCTAAAGGGGTCTTCAGTCCACAGAGAGATTTTAGAGGCTCACAAATCAGGACAGCTTGAAAACCACACTACTGTGCAACCTCTCCTTCTAAAATATTTCATTTTGCATCACAAGGAATAGTGCCTGACATCTGGCCTGACCTGGCACTATGATCATACAGTATTTTAAATATGTAACATCCAGAAGATACACTCTTCTCAACAGACATTAAACTAACATGCAAAACAGAGAGCATAAGACTAGTTGACATTAGTCCTATTGTCTTGATACTGTTTTTATTTTATATAATCCTGTACATTTCCATTTTCTTACACTTCTGCATTGCCTGCAGGATGGACTTCTATTTTCCTCTCCGTCCTCCTCTTTCCTGATAATGAAAATGGTTCTGGGACAAAGCACAGATGTTTGGAACTTGATGTAAATGCACTTTTGCTGCTCTGAGGAATTAAAAGGAAATAGCTTGTGTTATAATAGGTAGCTGCAGAGCACAGCTTTTAAAGACAGCCTATAAAGAGTGATGAGGCAGCATGGCTGGGGACTGCCAGAAGAGCTCCCCCGGTGAACCCTCCTGTGAGAGGCAAAGCCCACCATGGGAAGCTACTCCACAAGAGCTCCTGCCAAATAGCTTACTCTGCTAAAGCTGATGCAGCTAATTTCCCCATTCACATGAACCACTGCTGTTTGTGTTACATTGGCACCCAGCTGAAGCCAGAGCCTCGTAGCAGCTGATGTTGTACTGCTGGCAGAGGCAGCTGCTCTTACAATGAGCTTGAGATCAGAAAGCATTGAAAGGATTTGGTACATAAAGCTTGCCTCAGGATTTCATCTCACATGAGGATTTTTCCCTTTCACCAATCTTTCCTTCTCATCAGGAGAGACCATGGAAATAAAATACGAAGTTTGCAGACAGTTCTCTCTTTGGATTCATCTTCAAACAAGTTTGACTTTGGCACACAGGGAATGCGGAGCTGCTCCATTCCCTTTCACCAGTGCCTGGATCCATGACAACCACCAAGGTGTCTGACAACACCTCCTGCTGCAGAAAGCTCAAAGAAACCAGGACTATGCTTTTGCACAGTGCTTGCACAGAGGATTCCCAGAAACTGGTCCAGTAAAGCTGTCTTACCTTGGGAGAATGGGTTATTACTCCATCCTCCTGCAGTGAACACTGAGGTCCTGCCTGGGAGGAGGACAGATCCAGGCAAGTTATGAATCCCTTGCAATGGATTTGTTTCCACATACATTCCCCATCCCTTATTCTATGGCTATGGTTCTTGAACCATGTTTGGGCAGCTACTCCAGACAAGCCGGCCTATATTCAATTTGGGAGAATGAGAATTAAGCCATATTAACAGTGATACTGATGAGAGTTGATGAGGATGTTATTAATACCATGCAGGGTGCCTTCGGTAAGCCCTTACTGTCAGGGACATTTGTGACAATTCTGAACAGAAGCTTCACTAGAAATTTTTAGACTGCAAGATCACTGTTTGGTCATTTTATATAATAGATTTGGATACAAATATAATCATTTCCTGCTTGCAGTCTACAGACCCAATAAGCTGCCTCGGGAATTAGAATCCAATAGGCAATGATAAATGACAGGGTTATGAAATATTGCAAGGGCCTCTATGTCACGCTGTCCTTTCACCTTCAATACAAATGAGCTGTGTGACTGCTTCCTACAGAGGTGTTTTCCATGCTTAACTGAAGAGATCCGTCTATTTACATCTCACATTTACTAAAATTTCAGTAGATGTCAGTAACTGAAAGAAACGATCACATTAAAATGAAATACAAAATATGTAGTGCTCAGAAGTCTCAGCTGATGCAAACACTTCGCTTAGTGCCTTGTTTGTGCATAATACAGTTCAATTTGTGTTGATTCATTGCCCCCTTTGCCATTTCTCTTAATTCACAGCGTCATGTTTTTATGAGCTGGTGCTGCAGGAAAATCTACAAGCAGAGCATGTATTGTTGGGATGACATTGGCAACCCAAAAGGTATGCATGGATCATCTTACTACTTAGCCATTGCTTCTGAAACAGTCTGCCTTTTATTTACCACTGTGGCAGACTTTGTCTGCTACAGATGACAATTTGCAATCACTTTTCTCCTTTTCTTCAGCTACTTCTGCTACAGTCATAAATGAGAGAGAGAGAGAGAATTAATCAAACTCAAAAAACCCTCCAGTGATTGGATCTGATTGTAGATGTCTCAATTGCAATGAAGTTGAAATTACTGGTGTATTATCGTTCTTGAAAGCAATTTTTGTGCAGTAACTCTGGTAGGAATCTCAAATAAATTGTAGCTATTGATCACCAGCTATCATATTTCCCACACAGAGAGTCTGACTCTTTTTTTCACATTGTAGGTAACTTTGCTTGCTCTCAGGCTTGTTTTTGGAGAGAACCAGCTAATCCTTTTCAATGGGAAACTGGACATATTTGACAGGAAAGGTCACCACAGAGCCCAATACAAGCAGACAGCATAGCTGAAAAAAAAAAAAAAAAAAAAAAAAAAAAGCAGAAGGGACAACATTTTGGAGCAATGCCATGAGTACCTCTCTTCTCTATGCTTTTCCTGCTTCCCAGACCAACCAAGATGCTCCCTGTTGTCCTCGTTTTGGGGAGAAGGAACTAATGCTGCCCAAGTATTTCTCACCCCTGAGCAATCTCACCCTCTCACAGGACCTTTGCTCATCACAGCACAAGCCAGGCTCTGCCCTGCAGTGACTGCAGCAGCCCTCTTCCTGCCCAGCAAGGACTCCAGCACTCTGTTTCTCTTTTGTCTCTTGTCCCTTCCTTAGGAAGACAAATGTCATTTGCATCAGGGTTTAGCTCAGTGCCATAAAATAATTGAATGGAAATGACTGTGCTCTTATCTGCCTTGTACAGTAAGTCCCTGTGAGGGGACGATGACCTCTGTTATTCCTTCAGCAGCTATGGCCCTACCTTGAGGTCCTTACTTTCCGTGGTGATGCTGTAAGCAGAAGTTTAGAAAAGTCAGGGTGGGCGCTGGTTTCTGGCCACCCATCCCTAGCCTCAATGCCAGGACCATGCACGAGCTGTTGGCTGTTGGCTCCATCATCCTTTGCTGTGTTACTACGTAGTCATTGCTCTTAGTCACTGAACATGAACAAACTCCGGGTCATATCCCAGGAAGGATTGCCACAGGGAGAGCAACAAAGGCTCCTAGAGGAAGGAGGCAGTCACCCCTCTCATTCAGTGGTTGGGACCTTCAAAAACAACACCATGGAGTTGAGAGTCCACTCTCTAATACTAACAAGATCTGAATTAACACCAACACACTCTGATAAAGTGCTTGTTGGTGCCTGTAGGGGCAAGAAAAGCTCTTAATCATTTCTGCTAGAAGATAGTCTGGACGAACCTGTGTAGGGACTGGTACGGAACTGGTTAATAAATGTGTCCAGAAAGTTTTCTGTGGGTCATACTGCTAGAGGCTTTGCAGGGGCCTGTCCCAAGCCTGACTTTATTCAGGGTTCACACTGATGACTTGGACACTGAAATACAGAATATGTTTGTCAAGTGCCTATATAGTATGATGCAAGGACAAGCAGAAATTTGGGAAGAGCAGTGGAAGGGTAACAACTGAATTCAAATCAATTTTGGCAAACTGGGTAAAAAGTCAAAAGAAATAAAAAAAAAAAAAAAAAGAAACAGTTAAAGCTTAGTAAAAGCAAGTAAGAATGGTACTTCAAGCAGGACAAATCACAGAAGGGGAAGCAGGTTATGCATCAGCTTTTCAAAAAAACAGGCTCAGTTATTAGTGAACAACATCCCATCAGAGATAAAAAGGATGGAATTCTGGAATCTATGTGAGGGAAAATGGCTTGCAACACAGACTGAGTCATCCCTCTGTTCTGCTCAGTGATGATGGATACAGCCTCAATTGGGACATAATACTCTGTTTTAGGCATCACACTTCCAGGAAGACATTAAGATGACAGCAACAGTAATTATTAGAGATCTAAAAATGTGCAACCTGGGAGGAAACAGTAAAAGAACTGGAGCTGTCTGCCTAAAACATTTGAAAATTATGATGAAAATCTTCTAATATTAAGAAGTTTGCTATAGGAAAGGATTTTCTCTGTGGTCTTGAAGGCTCAGAGAAGAAATAATGTGTTGAAGCTCTAGCAGAAAAGATTCAATATTAGAAATAGCTTTCCAGTGTTAAAGGTAATAAAGGTTTGAAACAGATTACTTTGGGATGCCAAGGGTTGTCTCCAGAAACAGGGTGGATAAATGTTAAGACAGAGAGAAACAGCTGACCTAGTTTTGAGCATAAGGGTGGACCAAGAACCCTCCTGAAGTCCTTCCAGCTGCATTTTTTGGTGACTCCAGACAGCAACCCAGAGTTAATTTGTGACTTTCTGCAACTCATTTC
This sequence comes from Anas platyrhynchos, assembly GCF_047663525.1. NCBI lineage: Eukaryota > Metazoa > Chordata > Aves > Anseriformes > Anatidae > Anas > Anas platyrhynchos. The sequence continues at coordinate 142,242,621 of NC_092588.1, forward strand.
AATGACACAAGACTGTTGGTTCTGTAAACCAATGTGAAGTTAATTACTAGGGAATCAAATGCAGCAAGAGATCTGTTGAGGTCTCAGGCAATCAGTGTTACAACAAACTTAAGGAACGTTGTTGATTATCTTTCTTTAGCAAAGGCAATGACCTCCTGAGCTGCCAGGTCCCCACATTGCTGTTACCCTACCCTAACCATAGTTACCTGCCACCTCCTTAATCAAAAATGTTTCAAAACTCAGCAGAAAATTCCTGAAACAGATTCTCAAATCTGAGTACTGTGAGCAAGAAGAAATCAAGAAGGTTAAACTTGTGACTCTATTTTGAAGTAAAAAAGTAAAAACAAAAAGAGAAAGAAAACATTGTGAGTTCAGGCTCACTCCAGCGAGCTCTGCTGGAGGAGGACCTGGGTGTGCTTCTTCATCCCTTAAAACCAGGACTGGGGAAACAAACTCAGTCTTCTTTGTATTTTTCTAATTTGTCAGCCTGTTTTGCCTACATATTCTGATCACTCTTTGTGCTGACACGAGTCATTTTTTATATAGACATTATGGAATTTTAAGAAGCCAAAATTAGTGTGTGGAGCTACTTCAGGTTGTGCCTTCAGGACCAGGGGAGCAAGGAGAGGCTGGGGCAGGAGCAGGGTGGCTGGAAAGAGGCTGTGAATTCCCTTGCGACCAGAAATGGGCGGAGAGGCATCGACAGTACATGCGGCAGGATGCTCCTGGTCTGGACCCCTGTGATGTACAGAAGGCAGGTCCGGATGGTGGTGGCTACAATTCATCCTTCCAGCTGGGTGACTTCGTATACCCTGATTCATTCTGAAAATTAACCCAGAGCAGTGGTGAGCTGGTGATAAAACATCCTTGTGGCCCTAGTTACTGACAGATCCATGCTGGAGGAAAGTAGCTGTAAATCCTGCTCCTCTGCACCCACACAAGCCACATTTTGATCCAGCCTCTGCATGAGTCCGTGGCGAAATTCCTGCTGACTGCAAATGGGTTTGGACCGAGTTTATGAGCCACATCATTTACATGATGTCTGCACTGCCTGAACTAATGTCCATCTGCTTGGATGCCGTTTAGGACTCCTAACAAATCGGTTGAGCCCTAGGGTGAGGCAGGGCCCGACAGACAGACCACATGGAGTCCTGACTTGTCACCGCCACTGCGAGACATCCCCTCATCCATGTCAAAGTACTTCTCCTCACCCATGGCAATGCCACAGTGAGCTTTCCCCTTAGCAGTGCTCATTCTTGTTCTTCACCTCTTCTTGCATGGGTGGCCCACTTATGTTTTGGCCTGACTGAAATGGGAGGAGGCAGCCTGGCCCAGCCTTGCACCACAAACAGCCTGGTTCCTGGCCTGCACCTGTTTTTTTGGGGGGAAATACTCATTTTGTGTGCATGAGGTAATAGGAATAGGCACCCGAGACGGGATGGCTGGATGGCAGCTTCTATAGCCTGACAGTCAAACAGGGAAATCACATTTACCTTAAATAATGAAGATGGAAAATTGAGGACTTAAGAATGAAGACAGCATAGAGAGATGGAACAAGAATAATGGATTTTTCAGTTCAATGGTAAGGAAAGGAGATATTTTTTAAATCTATTCAAATTGATCTGAAGTGAATTTTTATCATGAAAGCTGACAAACAAAAATATTACTTCCTTTTCCTGTCAACAAAAAGCTGCTGTTAAAAATGAATGTAATGTTTCCTTATAGTGTTATTCAGCCTTTTAATCCTATTTGTTTATGTTTGTTTGTTTTTGTTTTTCAAACTAAGTGAGGTTTTCAACAAAACCTGCCATTTCAACATTAATATCACATCTTCATCTTAAAAATGCAGAAATTATGTAGCTTGAAAGTGTTTAGACAATAAGTACACTTTTGTCCAGCATCACCATCAAAGCTGGTTTGATCCATTTGATCCGTTTGATCCATGGAGCCCATACAGCCTATTTTTTCCTACCAGACTTCATTTCATTTCCAGAGGAGTTTTTTCTTTATGCTAAGCCTATAGCAAAGTGTCTGCCCCAGCCGGCCATGCAGCACCTTGTGCTGCCTGCCGATGGGACCACAAGCCACAAGCCATGCATTACCTGCAATAAAACACATCAGTGCTCTCTTTCTGCATCAGTTTGTCTGTGACAGCAAGATGAGCATCACGCAAAGGAGTGGGGAGAGGAAACTACTTAAACCTGGCCACTTCTCATCATCCACACAGGAATGGGAGATGACCCCATACGCTCTGTGACAGACATTTCCTCTTGCTTCAGTAAAAACTTCCACCACAGCAGAATTATCGTATATAAATTCACTCACTTCAGTCTCATGAAGCCATATTTTTTTTCTCACTTCTTGCTACAATCCCCCTGAAGGTTTACTTGTGGAATGTCCATGTCTGCTGGGCAGAGGCAGCCTGGCAGCTGCCCCATGTGAAATGAGGAATTTCATGAACCTGCGAAGTATGGCGTCATAGTGCTGCCTTCACTCCACTCAGACCCCTGGGCACCAGACCCCTATCTTTGGGGATGAAAAAGAGATGAGAGAAAGCTAATCAATCTCAAAACTTCTTGGGCAGTTGAGGAGCTCAGAGGTAAAAGCTGAAATGCACAGCACAGCCACAGCTGGGGGCCACGGACAGGAGGGCTCAGGGGGCAGCAGGTGCTCCCACAGGTACTGTCAGCTTGTTAATGTGGTTTTAACTGTCTGCATTTTTTTCTGCTAAAAGAAGAAAAGGACTGATGGGTGAAGATGTGTGATTTCCTGCAGGTGTGTTCCACTAAGAGCATTTTTAAGAATTTGGTCAAAGGAGCAGAAGGAAAAGCTCGTATTGGGTCAAAAGTACTGCAACATCACATCATGCTGGGAATGCTCCTTTACAAAGGAAGCAAAAAATTCCTTCACTCAGAACTGCAGCCCATGAAGTGTTTTGAAGCTGTGCACCAGGACAAAAGACCACAGATGCCATGTGCACATGCTTGCAGCACCTGAGTGGGAAGGGAAGCAAAAGGTGACGCATGCTGGCCGTTTGGCTGCGGCAGGTGCCTCAGTTTTAGAGCTGGCCCATTTTCCAGCTTGGACTGGGACTGGCAATAGTGCCTTCAGCCACCCAAGATGCCAACCACACCCTGTGAAATACAACAGTCACATTTTGTGAGGATGTCTTTGTTTTTCCATGGTGCTCTGGAGCAGCGAAGGGACCAGCACAATGCTGTCTCTGCTTCTGGGCAGCATTAGAGAGCACCGGAGGGCTGTTGTTGAGCCAGGTGCCCTATCCCATATGTACCTGTAATGTACCAAATGTCTTCTACCTGCATACAGTGCTTTAGGGATAAAGCAGCTAAGGACCAAACTAACACAGCATGGTTTGACCATTCTAAATGACAACTCCAGCTTTTTTAACTACCTAAATGCCCAGGTTCCTCATACAGCTGATGGAGAAAGGTGGGTGTCTTTTCAAGAAAAGATGCCCTTGCTTCAGCTCAGGAGCCACATTACAGGGACAGAGAAAAGTTAGGTGCACAGAAAGTGCACAGAAAGAAAACAAGTGTAAATCTTTGGCTTTCCTGCAGCCAAGGGCAAAACTTGAATTTATACAGAACGTGTGAAAGTGCAGCCCTTGCAGCAGGCTGGGTATTTTAAGCCTATAGATCAATTGCAGGTCCTTGACATGGGAAATATGTGATTTTTATTGACTACAGGAGTTTCAATTCAGAAAGAAATAAAACAAAAATAAAAGTAAATTATGGAACCAAGCTAAGACACGGCTTTAAATAAGAAACTAAAATAATCTGAGTTGTGGTAGTGGCTGTCTGAGACAGCTGTGTCCCGGTTATGGGAATAGATCCTGCACCTCAGCTGCTGGGTGAAGTCCTGGCCCTGCAGAAGTCAGCAGCAGAACTCCCATTTCTGTCAGGATGGCACGTTATCCCTGACAGTCTTGCTGCATTGTAAACTTGGGCAGGTTTTCTCCTTGAAAAGGACTGCATTTCCAGGCTGGATAGTTATTTTCTGTATCACACAGTTGTGATTTTTTTTTCTTCTTACAAAAGTCAGGTTTCCAGGGTGCTACAGCTTTGGCTGCTTAATAGAAACCTGACCACGATGGAAGAAAGGACAGAAAGCTGCCGTAGACATCAGGCATCAACAACACAGAGCTCCACCGACCCAGGGGAGCAGGAGGATTTACCTGACACAGCGGTACCCATGCAAGGTGTGTGTGTTGGGAGGAAACTAGCTGTGAAAGTTGCTGCCATCATTAAGAAGATGGATTTCTTTGTTAGTCTTTTCTCTGATTTCTGTGTACCTCAGCTGTATAAAGTAGACCTTATAATTTCCCTCCTAGTGGCTGACTTAACAACCTGAAATTTTTACCCTGGATGTCATGATTTTTAAAAAGAGAGAAGCTGCCCCAGTGCTATGCAATTAAATTGTTAAAGCTGTAAACAGACTAATAATACAGCAGCAGCAGTTGTGCTGTACTTTACCCTTCCTTACTAGCTAGCTGGAGAAAGATGCTGATGCAATTAAACAGCATTTTAAATATGATTACAATGATTCCTAATATTTGTACTAACCACATATTTTAATCTGAGTATTTTAATAACCAACATTCATAAATTCATTAGAAAAAGAAAAAAACCTTTCCTCCCATCTTATTTTCTCAGTGTTTCTGATGCATGAAACTGTCTGTCTCCAGTACCTCATATTTATTCTTTTCTTCCTCTTATGTTCATACCCTTATCATATTTTGTCTTCATCCATTTTTTACTGTCATATGTTTATAAAGATAATATTTTTATCAATGAGGCACACATCAGAGATGAATAGCAATGTGGAATTAAATCTGCAGAACCATGAATAAAAGAAACTTTAGTTGTACTTTGTAGTTAACCTTCAGCCTGGAAACATTTACTCTTCTGTGGAAGATATTTTACATCATGTAACTTGAAAAAGAGAAGTTCAAAGCACAGGTATCTGGGCTGGTTTGGGGAAGAGTGAGTCAGGGATTATGGCAGAGCATGAAGCCCTGCTGTCACACTGCAGGAATTAATTGGGTACTGAAAGGAACGGCTGAAGCGTAGGAGGAGGGTTGGTTTTGGTGAACAACAACAAAGAGCAGAGAGCTTCCCGGTGCTTTTATGTTTCAGCCATCTTCCATCACATCTCAATACTGTGGGGGGGGCTGAAAAATCAAAACAAGCAAAGGTATCGATGCTGCGGTGGTAGGAGGTGAGGTCTGCTCACACCTCACCACCTCAAGCTGAGTCTTCTGCTGAGAGCAGCTCCAGTCCTGCACAGAGGTCATGATTGACTCCAAACTGGGAGAGCGTATGTCAGAAAATTATTTTAAAAATATAAAAAATGTTGCAAATATTGGAGTTGCATCTCTGCAATTCAGTTGGCAGATGAAATCCTGAACATGCTGAAGTCCGGGACAAAAGTGCTGCTGACTACAGGTGCCAGGTTCTCACTGGGCATCTCTGCTGTTGGCTCCCACTCCCACCAAGGCTGGTTGGGTATGATGGTGCTTTTTGGGGGGGGGGGGGGGGGGTGCTGATGAGCTGCAGTGATGGAAGGATTGCATTTTGACAGCCGGGAAGGCGATGCCTTCTCCAGACCCTGCTCTTGTGGAAAGTACAAGCCTGCCATATGTGGATGATTTGGCCACTTTAGACCCAAATTGCGAAGCCACAAGGGACAGAAAGGAGCACTGTAAAACTGGCACACAAAATATGGAAATTAAACATTCACTGAAAGATTAAAGTAAATTTCCAAGGGTCCAATGAGGCATTGTCTTTCCTTCACTATCCTCAGCTGATGTTTTCTATTAGAAAAACTCTAAGTGGAATGTGCCTGGGACATTTAAAGGAGGAGAACAGGGATCAAGATGAGATTCACTGGCATGATGACAGCCTTGAAGTACATTATAGCTTACGTTGTGTTAGCTTGTGCCTTTCTGTACCCAAAAAGAAAAAAAGAAAAAAAAAAAAAAGTAGATTACACGTATGCCCTGTTATTTAGCAAGCATTAATGATTGTTAGAATTTACACAAACTCCATTACACAACTAGTGACTAAACTGCTACTTTAAACAGTTTCTTTATAGAAATAACTTGGAAACTACATTAAAATAAGCTATAGATTTCTTCCTGTCTATGAGCTACCAAGAGTACAAATAAATCTCTGCATTTTCTAAGCCTGGATTAAGAACAAGCATTATTTGTCTAATAAAAGAGTTCTACATATCATTAGTCTAGCTGCTACTGAGAGTTGTAGTTTAAAAATGAAATAAACACAGCTGCACATAGTCAGAATAATATTTAGTAATCAAGAGGCCTTAATACGTATAGATGCTGTGAAAAAAAATGAGCCATAGTTTTAACAATCTCCCCGTTCTAAAATTCTGAAGAAACACATGTGCTTCAGTATTTAAATGGATGTTTTAAATTCATTATAGTCTTCTGTAAACCCAGTGAAGACAAGGATACTTCTGTAGTGGTCATGAGCTGGTTTACAGAACTGTAAGGCAATTAGGAGGATTTGGTTGCATATGTAGTTCTAAATGGAAACTATTGCGTTAGTCTGTTTCTAGCACGAGAAATGAATTTCTCAGACATATGTTTTTTATCTTTGTAATAGATTTTGAGTTGTTTGGTCTGCTCTGTGAACTAAACAATTGAGAAATGGTGCATAAGATATATTTTATTTTCAGATTCATACTCTATTTTACAACAAAATCTACGTTATTGGGTTTTGGTCCTCCTTATTTGGCTAAAGAGCCAGAAGCAAAAAGTGCTTGCAAAACTCAACACTTGAATAATCATGTGGTCATTAGTGTATTCAGATGGACATTTGTTAACCACAAATATCTAGTGAGAATAGATATTCTGCATGTAATCAACGCCCACAGAAAATGTGCAGGCAGATTTTGTACAGCCATTTGCCCTGCGATGCTCAGTGTTAGGAGGGTTCACCCATCCTCGTCTTCTGTCTGATGCTTCATTGTCTTTAACGTCCTTCTACAAATAGAAAGCAGATAATCTCTGCTTTTCTTAAGGTACAAATGTCTGTGAAAATGAAACCAATAATATAGCCCCACCTTACAGTGAAAGCCTATTGAGGCTTCTCCACATTTTCCCTTGCCAAACCCTAAAATGACAACACACTTCAAGTTAGACTGTGGGACACATTATTATTCAGCAAGAATTTGTCCAGTATTAACTCATTTATTTTTTCTGAGTATCCTGGAGGTTATTTGGGATACCACTACAGTTGGGAATTTAGTATAAGGCAAATGAATCTAGATCTCATGTCCCACACTCAGAAGCTGTAACGTCTCTTGGCCAGTAACATCAGCACTGTTGATTTTTTCAGGATATCAATCAGAAAAGTTTTTTCTTCTAACAAGTACAGGCTTTCCTGGTTGAAACAATCTTCAATAATTTCAGAGTTACCAGGCAGCCACTGAAATCAGTTTGAAAGGTGCCGTGTCAGCCAAAACACAGTGTAGTGACAGATGTGGAGCTAAAAATACCAGCTTGACAATCTTTCAAAAATCAGGCCCTCAGGAGAGATGGATTACAGGCTCAGTTCCTCAGGATCTGAGCTCAGACATCTAGCAGACACTGTTCAGTGAGAAGAAATGCAGTAAGTGGGCCTAGCTAAGGGCTAGAGTGAGGAAAAGTTGAACCTTCTCCTTTGAGCACACCCTGCTGGGGTTGCACCAGCTGCACTGGAGCAAGGCATGCTCTTGTTTCATCCTCTGAGCCAAAGGTTTGGGTCCCCATCTGCCAAGGATTCCCTTGCGGGTAGAGAAACTGCAGCTGTCCTGTTTGAAAGCCACGGGAGACTTAGCACAAAGGCAGGCAGCTATAGGCTCTGCCGTCCCTCATTCAATCTCATGCCATACTGAAGTGTGTCTCCATCACCTGCAATATAAACCTGGGGACACTCTTCCCCTTGCAGATTCCTCAGCCCTGGTCATTACATTATTGCATCACAAATGTTTATGTAAGGAGCTTGTCTTCTGTTTCTACCTTTGAAGACATCCCCTTTAATTCAACATCCCTCCCAAGTGCTCTCTGACCCTCCTCTCTTCTACCTCTAGTATGATCCTCGCTCCCATACCTTTCCTGCAAAATAAACTAATAAATTGCTGTGAGCTGAAAGGTAACACACTGTCAAGTATTCATCCATAATCCAGCCACGGCATAAATTGCCCAGGCCAGATGCCTTGGAAGTGCCATAGACTCTCCAGCAGACCTGGAGCCCAACGAGGAGAAGTCTATGGTTTCTTCCCTAGCAGATGTGCTGGGCTAAGTATTTTGTTTAAAAAATTTATAGGAGGAAAATGTTTTTCTATTTAATAAAAGTATTTGTTTCACTTGCCTTTTTTTTTTTTTTACTTTTACTGAAAACTTCCTTTATCCATTCCTTTTGTTGTTGTCTCTTGTTTGTTTTTTTTTTTTTTTTTTTTTTGGTTGTTGTTGTTTTGGTTTGGTTTGTTTGTTTGTTTGCTTTAGTCCCCTAAAACAAGGAAAAATAGAGGTATGAAAATTGGCATCTGTTTTTTTTAACTGCAAAATCTTGACCCTTTTTATTTTTTTACTATTCTGCTTTAAATCAAGGTCAAGCCTCCCCCCTTTTCCCAAACCATTTAACCATGAAACATCTGTTTCTTTTGTTTCTTTTTTTTTTTTTCCTATTATAGCTCCTAACACTTACAAAGAAAAGTGCTGGAGCTTGAATGCCCTGGTAGCACTTTCTCAAATTTTCAGCATCTCTTTGGAAAGGTGCAGTTAAAAATAGAAGAAGGAATCATTTCATTTTGTAAAATTCAGCATTGTCTAACTATTTTCTCCCTCTAATTGCTGAAGCTGGCTGCTAAAGCCAGGTTTATTGCCTTATGGGCCATTTCAGTTCTAGAAAAAAAAGACACTTGGAAAAATGCAGTGGCCAGCTATACTGAGTCATTGTGTCAAACCTGTATAAAGTCACCCTACCAATAAATTGGATGGGAATGAACTAAATAGCTTTCTACTGATGTAAAAGTCTTATATTTCCAGACAGAGCAAGAGACTTTGTTATACTGTAGTACTGGCAAGCGTCTGCTTTTGTCTGTCATTTTCCTTCTCCAGACTCTGATTTTATTATCATATCGCTGTAATGAAAATCACAAATCATCTGGACAGCAATGGCAAGGAGCTGTATCTCCTAGCCCTGGTGTCACCATATATTTCAGAGCTTTGTCATCACATCACTTTGGTGAAAAACACCCACTGGTTTGAGGAGTAGCCTGCAAATACACAGGAGTTAGCTGCAGAGTCACACCGATATGTCAGCCCTGCTTTTGCTGGTGTCCTTCACTCCTGGCTGTGCTACTGCCATGGTCAGGAGCTCCCTGAGGAGCCTCCATGGGGCCAGGGCTGAGTATTTCCCTGGAGGAAAGTCAGAAATCAGAGCACAGCAGGAAAAGCTCTGCTTTCCCCATCGTTTCATGCACGGTGAGCAAGTATTTCATTGCTACTGCTCTATCCATAATCCACTCGCTAGTGTGTTGATCTTTCCCATCCAACAGCAGGGAACACTGCTTTCTGAATTGTGTGCGCTTCTTGTGACTTGTATGCAAAATTCCCATAGTGGAAATAGCACTGTGATATTGCAGCATTTTGAGGCTCAATTCCCCCTTGTAAATTGAGAAGGCAGTGGACTGGAGCACTAACTCAGCATTGTTTCAGTTTTCTGTCAATATCCAAATCACCTGCCAGCAAACTAAACCCACTCATGTGGTAAGAAACATCTGTGAGCAGATCTTATTTGGGTCTTCTTGTAAAAAGCCACAGGATGGAGATCAAATCCAAAGAAACCAAGTGACCTTGCTTAAAAAGGTGACTCAACTTTAATGTTGTTAGGTGAAACACTCCAGAAAGAGCTGGTGATTGAGATATGTAATGTGATATCTGGAAAACTGACCCCAATTTCTGGTTACTGACCCTTATCTTACCTGCTACAGCTGCAGAAAGCTCAAGTAGCTGTGCAAAGGCAGGTGTGAACACACTCTGACTCTGTCAAAGGTAGTGATACATTTCTACCAACAAGAAGAATTAGGTTGGGAAAATTTGATGGCTTTTTGTTGGGAAAATTTTGCAACTGCTTCCTAAAAAAATCAACCCACAACCATACAAAACCCAAGGAGATTGTTCACTGCAAGTCTTTCTTACGCACACCATTATTTAAATGGTATATTGTGGTGACGTTTTTCCTCATGTAAGAGTTGGTACATGCAAGGAGGGTGTCTCTGCTTGAATTCTTGTGTTTCTTCAACAGCAAGATGGAGTCAGACACCAAGAAACTCTCACCAGAGAAAAGAATGTAGGAGAAGAAAAGGTTATGAGAAAGGGCAATGCGAAAAACTCTACTTTCTCACCAGAAGCTGTATTAATCTGTCTTTATGTGAGTAGTTCTCCAGGGGCTCTGTGCCTCCACAGGGTAGACACAATCCTGACAGCAACAGCTGCTCGACAAGCACTTTCCTTCAAGGAGACATCCTGGCTCATCGCTGCAGAACCATATTGCTCTGCCTGTTTGTAAAGCAAAATATCTGATATCCAGATAATTATGGCATGGTATGAACTCTAAGTGGTGGTTTATTGTTTGTTTTGTTGTTATTGTGAAAAAAAAAAAAAATACAGGGCAGGGATATTTGTAACCTTATTGTTTATAATAACAATAAGCACTTGAAATCCATGTTTCTCAAAACATCAGTATGATCTCTAACTTGTAAATGGGGGTAACAAAAATATTTTTGTGGCCAAGGCAGTACTGCAAGGAAAAGGCTTATTTTGGGCTGAAACCCAGAGCAAAAGCAACTAGATCTAATCACTAATGAATCTTCAAATCCTGCAGCCCCAGCTTGAAACACAAAACGTTTTGAGGCACTCATGTCCTTGCTATGGCCAGCCCAAAGGAGCCTACAAGGTGGTAATTCTGGGCATGTCCTGAGGGATCTACATACTGGTCCATACACCCATAATTAGTGGGTGATTAGCTCTGTGTAGATCTTTCTGGACTGGATTTCTGACCATCTCAGCCCTGCAGATTTTCCCTTCTGTACAAAAATCAGATGGGGGTCTCTCTACATGTACCATGGAGATGCTGCTCTGTCCCTTTTTCAGGCATCCAAGGTTAGAGGCAGGGCAATGACAGTTCATTCTCCTTTAACGGATTTAAACTCACAACTCAAGTAAAAGTACCTTGAACTATAATACATTTTCAGGTGTTTATTGTTGGAGCATTTTTTCCCTAACAATTTTTTTTTCTTTTCTGAGTAAGAGCTGGTGAGTGAATCTGCCTCCAGAAAAGTGTATTTATCCCAGGAGGACATATACTTTCTTCCAGGTCAGTGTGATGAGCAAGGCTGTGCACATTTCCTAAAAATAATTATCACATGTTTATTGAACTAAAGGTTTAGGTTTTTAACATTCCCATATTTTATTTTAATGTGTATATACACACCACACATTATATACATGCACACCTGCCTGCACCTACAGCATTGCACTGCATTGAACACATAAATGTATAGATAGCTTTCTCCAACTTGCTTACCAACATCACCCATTGGAAAACAATGAACAGAAATATTAGTATTACTGACTATACAGCAGGATTACACACTTGAGTCCAACTAATATAAACATGGCACATGGTGAGTAGTATCACATGAGAGGTGGCTGCTACGCTGTGCAGTCAGCAGTGTTCCTGCCAAATGCCATACCTCTGCCAGGCTACATGTGCTCCAGGGAAGGAATCAAAATGTTACATTAAACAGCAATCTTTAAAGTTTAAAATTTGTGTCATTACGTAATGACATTTAAAATATAATTTCAGAGAAACTAAGAAAACACAATTAAATCTGCTTCTATTTTGAGCAGAGAATATGACAAGTAAATTTTTCCCATATTGTTTTTTAATCAAGTACAAGGTGTATTGAATTTCTGAGTTTCTGAATATTGTACAGCTGTTTTAGTGTCACTACAAAACACTACTTGCCTTTAAAACATTCAAGGTCAGTACCAAAAGCCAAGTTCCACCCTAGGAAGGTGAAGGTGATGACTTTGCCACTCATTTCTTTGGAAGCAGAATTAAGCTTTTATGCACTGTGCTATCTTGTTTGCAAATGATTATATTAGTGATTTGTTTTAGCACCTCTTTTGAAGATCATTGAAGCCAATGGAAATCTTCTTCGGTAAAACCAAATTTTTCATCCCAATACTTTAAAACCCTACTTAATTATCACCATCTTGAATAGCATCACTATTTTACAAAGATACTCTGAGGCAGCCTTAGGAAGCACAAAATATAGGAAGCAAGGAGACTACTGGGCAAACACCCAGCTTTGTCCCTGTGGCATGTGGATTTTTTGGAGGTTTTATTGAAAAGGTGAGGAGCAAAGACAGAAAATCAGGACTTGACCACAATACAAGTCTTCAGATACAGAGATTTTAGCAATTTGTCTGTGTATCCTCTGTGTCCTAATGCAGTTGCTCTTTGGATGAGTGAACATTGTTGCCTCTATCTGAAGTCAAGAAGAATTAGATTACGGACAATAAGTTCAAACCCATAAAAGCAAGAAAATGTAAAGTCTGTGATAAAAAACAGAAGAGTTAATTCATATACTATTTTTTCTGCATTCCTGTAATACCATAGAATCTGAACATCTTCCAGAGGTACATCAAGTGATGCAGCTACCATTTGTTACATGTGTTTTGCTTTCTCTCCTGCTACCACTCAATGGCTCAGTGCATGTCTGTGAAATGTTGTGTCCTGTTTTGGTAAGGGCCCGACATGACTAACAGAAATTCTTCATGACTGTACATTTTTAGATTTGTCTCCAGGAAAGTTCAGTCTTTATTCTTAAACTAGAAAGAGAAGATTTATTCCCTATCAGGTTTTCAGGGTTCAACTTCAGGGATGCTTTCAAACAGTAGAAATACCATGGAAATTTTGTCTTTGTCCTTGGTGAAGCATAAAATATCATTTACGTGTTAAATACACACAGTCACTTCAACTCTCCCAAAGAAAGCTCCTGTTACACTTAATTTGCTTCAAACCAGATTTTAGTGTCCTCACCGTCTGATGCCTGATGGTCACAGCCCAGGAAAGTAAAAGGCCTGTTTTTAATCTCTTTAAGGCAGAAAAGCACTGCCCTTTAGTGAAAGCAGATGGGAAATCCTGGGATTCCAGGCAATTACACACACGTGGGAATCCAGGACTAAAGCAGTTGATGATGTTAAACTCTTTCAGCCTGCTGGAACGGATGAGTCCTCTGTAAGGATAGACTCAAAGTAGTAGTATTTTTCCAATTGATGGATTATAAACCTTGTCAGCCAGTAAAAAAAAGAATAGGAACTTAATGAAAGTGTGCCCTGAAGGCAATACCTCTTGGTACATAATTGAGTTTCAATTCTCATTATGCTTGTAATGTCCCAGAATTGGAACTGGGTACACCCATCCAAACAGGCCATCTGAACAGCCCTTATCTTGGCTCTGTCATACCCACTGAATTCTCTCTGAAGAGTTCTGCAGCCCCAGCTGTAGCAAAGTTCTGTTAACACTACATGACTGCAGCCATTAAAACTAGCTATAATCATAAACCACCAAGCACAGCTGGCAAGAACTGGTGAAGATACACTGAACCACAATAGACATCTGAGATTTAAGTCACTATTGCAGCCTTCTAACGCTGGGCTGTCGTGCATCGTGTAGTTTGTTGAAGGAAGGGGGTTACATCTGTTTTTAAGTCCCTTCTTCTCTCAGTGATTGCCAAAATCTATCAAGGCTGGGGATGAGCTGGGATGGAATGAAACACCTTGTTTAGATTTAAGGGCATTTTAAGGTTGCTGGTTCTTCTCAATTTTAAGTAGAGTGAAATAAACCCTTTTAATAAAATGGAAACATTTCATTCGGGAATAGCCAGGAAAAAGAACATCCTGAGGATGATCAGATGGGGTTTATCCCACCAACAATTCTACAAGTCAAGATACTGCTTCATTTCCTCTTTGCTGCTGTGGCTGGTAGCTCTTTATTGTGTATCTGGAAGACACAGGTGAGCTGCACTCTTCACCAGTGATTGCGCTTTCATAGATTTCCATGTGTTTTTCATCGACATGCTTTGCATCGACATGTTGTAGCTCTCAGCTACAACATTGACTGTCCAGCCTTCTGCAGTGTTGGCTGTGATGACAAATCTGACTTCGAAAGTATCTGTCACAGAGCCTCAGGTGACGATTTTAAAGATTTCAGTGACCTGGCTTAGAGCATGGCCTCAAACCCAGCCATAACAGCGCAATTTAGAGGCAGCAAACTTCAGCATAGGACTGCATTCCTGTTTATAGCAGTTACGAAGAAAGGAAGGAGCTTCTGAAACCAGCTTTTCCATTGGAGCCAGCATACAGACATGAACTGCACGGTGGAGAATCCTGGGCTTTTCGTTGATCAGAGGCATTTTTGGAGTCCAGTCAGTCTGGAACATGGTGCACAGCCACAGAAAACCATAATACCAGGCAGCATGCTTCCCGGCTTCTCACTGTATAGCCACCACCAAAATATAAGGGGCTAATCGGTCTGCAGTGAATTTAGGGCTCTGTTTCTTGTTAGAGGCAGGTCCACATTTGCTTTGTTAATCTCTTGCAGAAGTGCCTACTGAATTGTGAAGTTTATTTTCACTGGGGCGTCTGTCACACTTGAGTCTTTTCCCAGTATAAGGAATGGCTGCATTTCCCCATATGGCCCCTACATTCCTGCAATGTATTTTTGTCTCTATATATATAAATGTCCTCCTATCCTGTCCTTCATTAATGTAAACATGTGTACCATAAGGTTGCTTTGTCATTTAGCCAGTGCTTTCTTGGTACCTACGTCAAACGCACAGAGCTTTCTGTTGATCTCTGCACGTTTCCTGTAAAACAGCTCTGTTGCCTTCTCTGTGCTCAGATGTTTAAAATACCTGCCAGGTAGTGAGCATCCTGAACAAAAGTCAGTACTCCTGGAGACTGGGGATTTGCCTGAAACAGCCTGTAAGAAATGGGAGGAGCTAAATTCCATCTCTCCCAGGAAATTCAGCTCCTGTATGAAAGCAGTAAAAGTGACTATTTGCAGTTTGGTTTAGCTACCCTGACACGTGTGCTGGAAGTAGGCATCTAAGTCAGTTCTTTCTCACAGTCACACATAAGGAGATTTGAATTAGTAGCAAGGTATTTTTTAGAAGATGTTTTAGGTGATTTGGCTACAGTGGGGTCCTATGCCTAAGGGGAATTTCAACCCACATCACGGAATCATAGAATCATGGAATCATGGGATCACAGAATGGCTTGGGTTGGAAGGGACCTTAAAGCCCATCTATTCCCAACCCCCTGCCATGGGCAGGGACACCTCCCACCGGAACAGGTTGCCCAAAGCCCCATCCAGCCTGGCCTTGAACACCTCCAGGGATGGGGCAGCCACAGCTTCTCTGGGCAACCTGGGCCAGGGCCTCACCACCCTCTGAGTGAAGAATTTCCTCCTAATGTATAGTCTAAATCTATCCTCCTTTAGCTTAAGACCATTCTCCCTTGTCCTATCATCTGCTCAAGTAAAAAGCTGTCCTCCATCTTTTTTATAAGTCCACTTTATGTACTGAAAAGCTGCAATAAGGTCTCCCTGGAGCCTTCTCTTTTCCAGGCTAAACAGCCCCAGCTCTCTCAGCCTTTCTTCACAGGAGAGGTGCTCCAGACCTCTGATCATCTTTGTGGCCCTTCTCCAGACCCACCCGAACAGCTCCACATCCTTCTTCTAGGGAACCCACACCTAGATGCAGGACTCCAAGTGGGACCTCACAAGGGCAGAGCAGAGTGGCACAACCACCTCCCTCCCCTGCTGCCCACCCCTCTGTTGATGCAGCCCAGGATGTAGTTGCCCTTCTGGGCTGCAAGCAGCACTGCTGGCTCATGTCAAGCTTTTCATCCACAAGAACCCCCAAGTCCTTCTCTGCACGGCTACTCTCCATGAGTTTTTCTCCCAGTCTGTGCTCGTGTCTGGGACTGCCCTAGCCCAGGTGCAGCACCTTGCACTTGGCCTTGTAGAACCTCATTAGCTTCACATGGGCCCACTTCTTAAGCTTGTCCAGGTCCCTTTGGATGGCATCCCTTCCTCATGTGTCATCGGCACCACTCAGCTTGGTGTCATCTGCAAACTTGCTGAGGGTGCACTCAATCCCATTGTCTACGTCACTGATAAAGACGTTGAACAGCACCGGCACCAAGACAGATGCCTGAGGGACACCACTTGTCACCAGCTCCCACCTGGACATAGAGCCACTGACCACAGCTCTCTGGCTGTGGCCCAGACATCACCACCAAAAAGCTAAATCCCTGTTGTGTTTTCCCTCTATTTCACATGTAGATAATGTATGTGTGTGTTTACATAAAAACAAAACTCCTTAATCAATTAACTTGCATAAAACACACTGAGGGAAGATCTCATTAGAATCAAGGAAAATGATGTTTTGTAATGTATTGATAACATGCAAATTAGGAACTGATTTATTTTAACATTAAAGTGTGTGCACTGTAATTAGCAGCAATTTTGCAATGGAAAATGGTCTCCCAGGATACTGTAAAGCAACTCCTTATGTCTGCATTTGCAATAAATGCTACTCCAAGAAAAGAGATTTAAGTAGGGACCTGCCTCTGTTAGGCAAAAGGAGATGTATAAACTTGATCAAGGTAGAGCGTGTGCTGTGAGGAGGAACTGCTAGGGTAATCTTTCAAGATCTCACAGAGAAAGGTCTACTTGACCTGCATTCAGTGCTTGCCAAAAATAAGCAAGGTTCTCTTTTCTTTTACAGCTATTCACATTGCAGCTTCCCGTTACTGTATGGAGCTCCCCCTGGCACTAAAGATATAATTTACATACAGGGCAGGCTTTGTGGCCCACCTTCTGCACTCCATTTTCCATTTAATCAAGAAATACTTAACCAAGAACTGATTTTTATGTGCAGCCCTCGCAACACTTTGACACCCTTGTTTGGCACTTTTTTCCCAGACATGACCCAGTGCAAATGTACAGAGATTCAAACGTTCCCTGGCAGAGGAGCAAGTGAAATGCTGGTGGGTGCAACAATTCCCTGGGGATGAAGCTGCAGGGACTTGGGTCCTAGGAACAAGCAAAGCTTCAGCATTTTAATTCAGGTGCCATTCCACTGCTTTGTTACCTGTATTTCCCTTGTGTCTGTACATGGCAACAGAGGTAGACTGCAGGAGAGACGAACTGACTTCTTGAACACTGAAGTTTTTATGTTGCAACTGGTGACCACCATTTAAATCAGACACGTTTTTCTCCACGTGTAGGATTGGGTCTTTGACAGCCACAAATCATCTGAACATGCAGGGGCTCAAAAGAAGATGCAGACATTGGTTGCATTATTAGGATGAGGCTGTATGAAGTTAGGGCACTGAGGTGAGCACTGCCTCACGAGAGAAGCATTTTGGCTCCCATGAACTGCAAACTCCCACCTGTCTCGAGGCAGTGACCACATGTGGCTCAGAAGTGCAGAAGATCCCCCCGCTATTTGTTTCATGCAGAGGCATTCATACAACCCTGACACATGTCAAGATAAAACGGTTAGATAACACGACATGCCTCTACATCGCTAAAAGGAAAAATATTATGGATAACATAAGTGAAATGCACACAGCTCGTTCCAAGGAAGCAAACCCAAGGTTATCACGTACATCTGCTGACAGTAACAGATGGCAGCACTAATTGTTGTTCACAAAGTTCATGTTGTTTTAATTTCCTCAAGGGCAATGCCTGGACGTGGACATGATGTGTTTCCATATTACCACATTTGTGCACGGCATAGGGAAGCGCTGCTGTTCCCAGCCCTTGCTGGGGTGTCCTCAGGCTTCTGCTGCAGGCAGAGGGGCTCAGCTGAGATCCTGCCCCATGGCTCCCCTCTCCCCTGCCTCTGTTTGCTCTTGCTTGGCGTGCAGCTATCCCTGCAGCATCAAACGCTGCCTTGACTCCTCAGAAAGGTAGCTCAGCAGAAAACTATTCCCTTTTTTAATTTTATTTTTATTTTCTGCACAAGGTTATTTTGCTGCCAGGCAGCTGAACTGAGCGGTCCCCCTGAAGGGGAGAGGATCAGTCCTGATGGCAGAGGAAAACAGGAGACTGCATTGGGAACGAATGTGGGGAGAAAAAAGGGGGAGAATAGGATTGCACTCTCCAGATAAGCACACCGTCGATGCAACCACAAGAATTCTTTTAATAGCGGAATACAAATGGAGCAAAATGCCAGTAATCTTCAGTAATGATGCTTGATGCTTCCTCGTAGGGTGGAGAGCAGCTACAATGGCATGGATGCAGAGAGGTTGCCAAGGAAACAGACGTGTTTTTCCTCTGCTGTGCAGTGAAGCACATACTCCAGACATCCATACAGCCTCATTACCACTGCATCTGAATACCTCACAGTCATTAATAATGAATTTTACCCTTGTAACACCCCTGTCATAGAGAAGCATTTTGTCCCATTTTTAAAGGAACAAGGGTGAACGGAGTGACCCACGTGCCCTGTCATGCCTCCACTCTCAGCTGACTCAGACGCCTGAAATCTGAGCAATGTCAGAACAGTTGTACCGGCCATCCCACCAGTGTTGTGACTTGCACATGGGCCAACTCTTAGGGAAGAATGGGTAGATAACAAAATGTCAGCTCCTGGTAAACTTGGAAGAGCCCAGTCACAGGTAAATACATGTAGATCACTCGCTGTGTTACCTAATGCTCAGGCTGCATTTTCCTCACTCTTTGTTTTCATTGTATTTTCTACACTATCACATGCTCTGAAAACTTTGTTCTTATTAGAAAAAAAAAAAAAAGTTAGTACAAATATGATTTCTTATTATTCTTACAGTAGAAATCGCTGTGCTGATACATGCACTGTTTAGATTCCTAGTGAAGATGAAATGATGGGGATCTGGTGATGTAAGCTGCAGAGGAAACATTGTACCATGAAAACACAGGCTCTCGGTCCCTTTTAGGAAACCTAGAGTTAAGTAGCATGAGCACCAGAAAAAAGTAAATAATGTTCCACAGTGAGAAAAGCAGTCCATCATGGTTTCAGGAATTACGATAGGTTCAAAGTCGCTGCCTTGAGTTCTGTGTGTCTAAGCATGTCTGAAAAGCTGCTTTAAAAGCCTACCAGCGTGGCCACAAAACAGGAGAGTTCCCTCAGATGAGGCTGAATTGCGTACTGCGAGCTGTGGAAAGGAGGAACAGCATGTTACGTTCTGTCAGGATTGGGCTCGTTTGTCAGAGGTACATTAACGAGGGTAGATTGTGTGGTTTGGACATACAGGTAACTAAGCCTTGATTTGCTTACGTGGTTAAAGATGGCACTTTCATCATTATTACCACAGACTTGACTTCTATAGGCCTCAGAAAGGGACAATCACTGCTTCTTAAAACCATCTTTGAAGATATCCACTGTCCTATCCCACCTTTTTGTATAAGTGAACTTATTCACCTGCCTCTAAGATCTCAGGTTGTTCTCAAATTTAAAATATGACCAAGCTGTAAAAAGAGAAATAAGTAAATAAATAAATGTCAGAGAACAGAATCACATCTAATTTGCCTTTAGAAACACTTTTAAATACTTCTGCCATGAAAGTTTCAGCTCCCAAATGTTTTCAAATAATATGACGTAGGAATTCCCAGATTTGTTCCCACATACGCACATTTTTCTTCTAATAAAACTGACCAACATATCCCATTGTGTCAAATTAGGTTAATGGTTTAGCTAGGATCCACAAAACTGGAGGGGATACTGTGACTGTGACCTCCTCTGTTTTCCTTCTTATACCCTCAGTGTTTGCAATATTTTCTTATGTCAGATAACTCAGTCTTTGAAGACTTCAGTGTTGACTTCAAGGCTGCTATGGTAAGTCAGTGTGGATGTTCAGATTCAGAAATTAACTGTAGTCCAAAAGAAAAGCCATCTGAAACACAGCATGCATTTTTACAGTGATTTGATCATTCAGAAGTATGAGGGGAGAAATATAACAAAATCTTTATTGTTCACAGCTTTGTATAAGGCAAACTACAAACAGGCTGTATTTCTTTCCATTTGAAAAGGAGTGTGTATGGGGGTTTAACATTCAATTACTGTTCGTCTAATTCTATACAGAAATATCTAACAAATGGTTACAGTGAATATCAGCTGATTCACATTGTGAGACACTTAAGGAAACAAAAAAGACAAAAATTTTTAAGAGCAAGGACTGAAATGAAAATCTATTATGAACTAATTGCAAATCAGAAGCCCATGTAACTTGCAACAAAACAATTTGGAGCAAAGACTTGTCACAAACACAGCTGTTTAATGTATGGCACAAAAATCAAAAGACATCCTTTTCTTTGTGCTCAAAGAGCTCATTCATCTCTCTGGTCTCTGAAGAGCTCTTTAAAAGAAAAATGAGTTAACTATGAAGGCAAAGATGCCAACCGCAGATGAAGAGATTGTTTTAACTACCTCAACTACGCCTATAGTAATTTCTCTGTCATTTACCTGCCGCATTACCTACATTCAGCTGATGAGCCCATCTGTCTCCAGGCCAGCAACATCTCCATTCTAGTGAGCAGCCATTTGTCAAAACCTTCCCCGGGGTTAGAGACCTGCCTTTTTACTTCCCTTATCAGCTAACTATTATTGCCACTTTTATGACTGCTAAGCCAAGGCAGTGATAACTAAGACCTTCCCCTGCTCAGAGCTCTGCACGCTCAAGAAAAAAAGAGACTCTGTGGTAGTCAAATTTGCTACCAGCAGCAGTGAAGGGCACAGAAACACCAGGGCAATATGAACATGGGGCAATATGGGGCTATATGAACATGGTCAGCCCTCCTGGTGTTGTAGAGACAGTCGGTGCTACTGCCCATCTACTGCAATGGTGTTGTTAATAGGGCTGCAGTGCTACCTTGGTGATCAGTCTGGGTATTTCAGATAGCTGGAAAGAAAACAATGATTGCAGAAGAGACTTCATAAATTTCATTCCCTAAATTCAGACGCATGTGAGTGAGAGCCCTTAGCACTTTGCCGTCGGCGAGACCCAGTGAACTCAACTTGCTGCTTTCCTGGGAGGCACCGAGGTATGTAGTACATGCTGCCAATGTGGGGAACTGAAGCACACACGGGGTGGGCTGTCTTCATTGACTTTTGTCCCAAGCAGTTTTTGTTTATCATTCATGAGATTGAGGACTATATCCACACCATTACCCCAATCCTTAACACAAATTTAGGACTGGATGCTTGCATGGTTCAGTATGCCATGCTCTGTGCTGCACCCAAGGCAGCTCTTGGCAAAACACCTTGCAGAACAGTGAAAAACGGGGATTCAAAGAACAGTCAGGAGGCTGGACAACTCTTTCTTTAAATCTGGTCTCTCGGGCACCTTAAACAAGATTACACGTAAACAAGCACATTGCCACAGATGTGTCTACATAAAAACTCAGAACGACAAAATGTCCACCTACTAGCTATTTCCTGGTTCAGCCTCAGAGGGCACATCTATACTACCAAATAAAACAGAGCTCAAGACCAAATGGTGCAGATGGCTTTGTATTTGCAGTGCTTCATGTGAGCTTTCTCTAGTGAAAGTGGCTGCAGTCACACTAGATGCACAATGGTAGAGATATGGTCGCTGACCTTGGGTGTGCCCTGGGTGTTGTGCAGGGTACCTGTGACCCTAAGAGAGGTACCTGTTGAAGGCTGAGTTACAGTCCCCCAGAATTGCATTTTTAGAGTACAAACGTGGAAGGCATATATTACAGTCCCAGCCTAAGTCTCACTATTGTCAAATGTCCCATGTCCCCAGTGACTTGTGAAAACTCAGCCCACTTCAGGAAGATCTCTGTGCTATCTATTTTCTAGGTGTTTTTTTCAGACATTCAGACCAGGCTGGGAACAAATTTGCCTTAAGTTGCAGTTAGACAACACTGACTGTGGGCAGCCTTCCAAGTAAAGCATTTCTTACCCTCAGGGGTACAACAATCAACAACAGAAATGCTACACAGAAAAACAGCCTAACACACCCCAGCCACGCCTAGAGCTTAGCATTTTCTGGAGGTTGGTCAGATCCCACCTACTTCTGCTCCAGGGAGAGCCATGCCACAGGAGGTGATGCCATCTCGCCAACTCCTGAGCTCCAGCAATGGGTCTCTCTTGCAGAGCCAGCCTGGCCTGTTCCCTTGCTGTGTCTACGTACTCTGACCTGTTTCTGATCAAAAAATATAGTGCCCAGATTGGACAGAAACAAAACTTAAACAACATTCATACTTGGCTTGTCAATTAAATAATGCCTGAAGAGTTCACCAGCTCTTGTGACTGCAGGTGAAGTTACAAAAAGTACATTAGCACTTTGGTGCCTTTTTGGAAATAACCTTGTCAAGCCGATAGATCAAGGGTCACAGACCAGTCATTAAGCATCATACACCTTCTGTATTCGCTTTATGTACATAAAATGGGAGCACTTCCAGCTCAAGTCACCCAGATCCTAACTAACGGCCACATTTAATGTACATATGAGTTTCCCTTTACTTCTAGGACTTACACTTCTATACTTCTACAAACCGATACCTTTTATGTAAACAAACTCTTCATAGAATCAAGGTCTGTATTTAGTATCTTCTTCATAACATGAAGTTCACTTGAAGGGACTTTGCTCAGGGCATATTTCATGTGAAATAACTGTCCAACCACTGTTGACAGGTACCAAGAATTGTTCTGTTTATTTTGCCCAGTGGAAATCTTAAATCCATTTCAGAGTCTCATAATGCTGTCAGATTTATACCAGATGAGCTGTGTGGAGCAGCACAGGTTGGTAGAAAGAGAATTTTAATCCAGTTATGCACTTCTGTAGCCCTAAGAGCAACTAGAAGTAAAATGGCTTCTGGCATAACTTCAGAAAAAGCCATAAACTGTTCTACATTATGTAGCTGCCACAATCCCCAAGACCACATCTAAGTAAGTGGGGTTGGGAGAAAGGGCATCTTTATGACAGTTTTCACCATATTACCTTTTTAAAAACTGTGCCGTGAGCTAAAATATTGTCCATTTCCTCAACTGTGTATTGCAAATCTTAAAGAACTTGTATTTCTTATTATTCAAAATATTAACATTAGTATTAGGACATTTGGAGTGTTAACCTTAGAGTCATAATTAAACCAGCTGAAGTACCTGATGATTGGATTATATTTAACTTAAAGATTATGAATTTTGAAATATTTTATAAGTAGCACACCTACAATACTGTAGGTATTTATTAAAATATTATATGCAGAATAGCAAACACAATGCTTTGTGTTTGGGCCTCTGGAAATCAGTTGCCAGGAAGACTGGATGAAAGATCTTTTCTGTATAGTTGACTTTTGGAGCAATTGAAAAGATAAGGAAAGAAATGTATCCGTTTGGTTCATGTGCCCACACACAAAGCTGAAAGAAGTTTTCACAGACAGCAGTTTTTCCGCAGTCTTGGAGCAAAGATGTGCAAAACACTGAAGAGCACTGTCATTGAAACAGGTCACTTCTAGGTAGGAAAAGCAGAACTGTGGAGATCTGGTATGAATTTATATACTTCCAGAAGTGGGAACTGAGAAAACGAAAACCTCCACTGAAAACAGCCTATTTGTGAGTGGTGCACCCAAGTCCACTCTGGATGTTACTCCAAGCAATGGAGTAGATATGACTGCTTGCTTTGTCAATCAGCAAGCACACTGTAGGCTCTGGATTGACCTTCACGCTTTCTTCACCAAATGTCATTTCCATAAAAACTTACTGCTTTTAGGAGCAGAATTAGAAAATGTTGATGGATAACCTTAAATTGTGCATGTGATTTTTCCCCATTTCATTTTGGACTCTGACTTCTTCATTGCTCCCTTTTAACACATTAAGTACCAAAATTCATAATGCCTCAGCTGGGAACACATATGGCTACAGACGGATTCTCCAAGGTCCACAGCAGGCTGGCAGGATCAAGCTTGTCAAAATGTTCTCAAAGTTTGCAGCATGGAGCACAGTGACACTTTACAGAAGGAAGTAAGCTGTTTGCTGCCTTAGGTTGAGATACACAATTGTTAGAGAGGAAAGCAGAGAAGAAAAAATACATGTTTTTTCTCATCATTAGAAGCGTTTTTAACCTGTACTGGTGCACTTAATTCTCTAGAGTCACTAAAACACACAATATCAAAATCTAACCTTGGCTGGAGGAGGGATTTTGCGTGGCTTAACCACCATGTGCTCTTCACAAATGTTGCTGTAATGACTCCCACTGTACCTGAAGAATGCCACCACCCTCATCTTCCAGAGGTGTAGGCAGATCCAAATGGGACAAAAAGTCTCTGGTTACTTACGTTTCAGTCTCTCTGGGGTATGTGGTGTGTATGTGTATATGCTGTTTTACAGGTGAAAATCGGTTCAGCCTACAGACAACAAAACAGTTATTCAAAGTGCAGTTATACACCGAAACGTGACAGCAGAAGTGGTGGTGCACATTGGAGGTAGAGCTGTGGGAACAGTGGATTTTCAGTTGCATGCTGAACATCAAAGGAGCACGGAAGGCAGAATAGCAGAAATCAGAGGAAAAAAAAAAATCTGGCCAATACAAAACAAACACTTGCAGTTTCCCAGGTGAGAAAAGCTGTCACTGCACCCCTCTAGCAACACCAAAAGGTGAGGGAAAGTTCACCTTGAGACAGGGCTTCAGGAGGATGAAGCAGTCGAGGATAACAACTGCTACCTCAGCTGGGATCACAGGGCTTGTGTCTCTGGGGAGCCTGGCAGTACTGGGTACTATTTTTGAAAAACTGAACAGATGTGTTTGAAATGTATTATTTTTGTCTGGGATTTAAGCATATGATGGGAAAATATTCTTTAAGAGGTTTTCGCATGAATCAAGTCTATGTTAAGTCACTGATACTAGTCTGAAGTAATTGTTTAAACAAATATAGGTATGTGTTCAAGAAAAAGTGAAGTGCAGATCACTTTCAGCCATAAAGGCATCTTAAGCAATTTGTCTTGCCTACTTGGCATAAGGCACACGTTTTTATTCTCCTCTACTGATAAAAACAACAAATGTACTTCTTCAACAAACAGAATATTTTACAATATATACTAAATCTTTTACTTTTTTGACCTTCTGAGTAGAGTAAGGGGCTTTTATTTGAGTTTTTGATGCAAAGCATCTCCAGCTCTTCACTCAACACCTGCATTTAATCTATGAAGTCTCAGAAGTCTTTTATACTCTGCAAAAAAAAAAAAAAAAAGGCTGCAATCATGCATCTCAGATGTGATTATCAGTTTAAATCACTCACCAGGTCACATTTGCTTTGAAAGCCCGTATCTATCATATGGAGTCCTGAAAAAATTTCAACTTATAATTTAAAACACTCAAGCAAGTCAGGAAAAACTAAGACAAGAACACTCTGTTGACATCTGACACGTACAGAGGTCCTGAAGACACTTAGTACAGGTCTGTATTATTCACTGCAGTATAATAGACAAATACCTGAAGGTAACTTAAATGAGCAACATTTGGTACCATCAGCAGCCAGGTCATGATAACGTGGAGCTCAGAGATGGCTCATTTATCCAATGAGAAGTAGTTCCCAATATAAACATACTTAAAAGGTAATGATGAGTTTTGCATGCCAAAACCCACAAATATATCCAGAGGTTTCACAATATATGTTGTCGTGTAATTACTCAATTACACAACTTAATGTTCCAGCTCAGCAAAATATCTAAGCATATTTAGCATACTCTAATGTTACTGAGGTTTACAGAAGTTTGTAGATGGGAAGTGGTTTAACAAAGAGAGACAGAAATGAAGACAAACACGATAGAATTTGTTTTTAATTGAACACATTTTCAATTACAACTGGTTAAACACAAACAAAAAACAAACAAACAAAAAAAAAAAAAAAGAATTTCTTTCAGAAGGTTCTGAAGAAATTCAGTTTAAAGTCTTCTGCATTAAACACTAGAGTATGTTTCTTCCTTCTCCCACTTTTCTCACCTTCTATCTCCATTTTCCCTACTTTCACTTTCTAGTGTTCCTTTCTATCTTCTACTTTTCCAGTTGAAAGATGGCAAAGTGGAAAGTTGGAGAAATTGAAGAAGAGGTAGGAACTTTTGAAAATCCTTTTTCCACAATTGCTCCTTTAAAGAAACTGATATTTAACCCAAGGACATATATATATATATAAAAACATGAAAGGCTTTTACTTCAAGCTTTCGCTAAAACCAGGAATTAGCACCTGGTTAGTGAGGAAATTACATCCAGCCTTTTAAGGCTACTTTCAAGAGATGCCATTTAGCAAGACTGCACTAGACTGAGAGAATGATTAGGTTTTATTCTAAAGAGTCCATAAACAAAAGATGCAATCCTGCAGGTCACAACATGACTGCAGAGCTCCAAGGAAGGACTGAAGAAAGCTACACAAACTGCAGCTGGGCAAGAAACTCTTTCAGCAATAACAATTCAGCTACTTAATGCAAACAAGAGATTCTTGAATCCCTCTTTTCTGGTCATTCTGTTTTCGTGCAGCTAGACTGTGAATCATTTCTATAGATAATAGATACAGAGATCATAGAATCACGGAATGGTTTGGGTTGGAAGGGACCTTAAAGTCCATCCAGTTCCAACCCCCTGCCATGGGCAGGGACACCTCCCACCAGACCAGGTTGCCCAAAGCCCCATCCAGCCTGGCCTTGAGCACCTCCAGGGATGGGGCATCCACAGCTCCTCTGGGCAGCCTGGGCCAGGGCCTCACCACCCTCTGAGTGAAGAACTTCCTCCTAACATCTAATCTAAATCTCCCCTCTATTAGTTTAAAACCATTCCCCCTTGTCCTATCACCACAGCCCCTGACAAAGAGTCCCTCCCCAGTTTTCCTGCAGGCTCCCTTAAAATAATGGAAGGCCTTCGTAAGGTCTCCCCAGAGCCTTCTCTTCTCCAGGATGAACAACCCCAACTCCCTCAGCCCCTTCATAGAAGAGGTGTTCCAGGCCTCTGATCTTCATGGCTCTCCTCTGGACCCACTCTAACAGCTCCACATCCTTCTTGTGCTGAGGGCCCCACACCCAGACGCAGGGCTCCAAGTCAGGTCTTACAAGAGCAGAGCAGAGGGGCAGAATCCACTCCCTCCCCTGCTGGTCACAGTGCTTCTGATGCAGCCCAGGATCTGGATGGCTTTCTGGGCTGTGACCACACATTGCTGGCTCATGTCAAGCTTCTCATCAACCAACACCCCCAAGTCCTTCTCCTCAGGTCTCCTCTCAATTTATTCTCTGCCCAGCCTGTATTTGTGCTTGGGATTCCCCCAGCCTAGGTGCAGGGCCATGTGCGTGGCCTTGTTTAACCTCATGAGGTTAAACATCTCAGGCCTGTCCAGGTCCCTCTGGATGCCATCCATCCTTTCCCTCCTGCGTGTCAAGTACACCACACAGCTTGGTGTCAGCAGCAAACTTTCTGTGGGTGCACCCAGTCTCACTGATCAGAATAACCCCGCACAATGCTGTTAAATTTCCCATAAATGACAGAGAGTCTATGAAGTATCAAGGCAGTACACAATTCTCCTTTAAAATACTGTATTCTCACTTCTCATCTCTGCATTGCTAATGGTGGTTGTGATGGACCAAGACAAGCTGTACTACTTTTCTGATACAAGTATTTATTGGTGTAGTACCATCAAACGCAATTTTCATCTTCTCAGATCTACAGTGACAACAATGGGAACAGAAAAAGGGTAGACGATCTCTAGAAATGTGCATTATTGCTCTTGTTTAAAGTCACTTCAACAGACATAGGTAACTAACTCAGATAACATGAAATCCTGTCTCCAAAAGTCAGTGGTAAAAATTGCAATGGCACCAAAGAAGCCTTATCGTTTTATTTATTTCAGTAAAGTTCTCTTAAAACATTGCAATATAATATTAACAGAGGTGTCTAAGCAGTATTTTTAACACAAGGTAATATTTCAAAATAGGAAATTTCATAAAAAAGCACCACTTGAAACTAGTGTAGTTTTCACAGTGTACTGCAATCTGCAGAGACCACAGAACAAAGGAATCATCCAAAATATTAAATTAAAATAGACTTGACATATTCTGCCCAGTTTTGACTTCATAGAAAGTATAAAAACATATAGGAAATGAGAAATATTCAGGTAAGATCTTTGAATTTTCAAAATGTCTCATAATACAAAATGATTCATTTTTTGTAAACCAGATCCTTTCTCCTCTCACAATGGCAGCACTTTTCAACCTAAATTATTTTCCTCCTGTAATGGTCAAGTTTTTCATAACCACCTGTTGCTGCAGGTATCTGCATCAAATAATTGAAATAACCACCTGACTTTCTAGATGTATTAATTGACTATACGACTGGATTTTGCTAGCCTTATACTTCCTCTACAAAACCTTACTTTATAAGTAACCCCATTAGAAACACTGTAAGCAGTGGGGAAGTGGGAAGACTATCTCCAGGTTTTTAAAGCATAATCATAAACTTGGTATCAAAAGATGAAAAAAAAAGTTTTAAAATGACTTCTGTACTTCACAGCATTATATTGTGCTACTAAAAGAAAGAAATGGTATGAAAACTTGAATAAAAAAGTTCAAAGCTGTAAATATAATTAATAGGATATACCTGTCAAGAATAAAGCATGCAATTAATTACAGCAAATGGGATAAGTGCCATAAAATGAGCATTCATTGTAAATTGTCTGATTCCTTTTGAACTTTATCTTACTCAGGATCGTAGTGCACCACTTAACATTGCATGGTATGAGGTAATATATATCATTTTCATAGAGACAAAGGCTATATACTATGCTGTTAGTTAGACTACCATAAATCAACACTGATTCAAGCACACTTGCTCCAAATTCATGTTACTGTAATCAAGGTCAGCAAGTGGCTCTGGATTCAGGCTTCTTTTTTTTTTAAGGGAGAGATGCAAAATAGGATCAAATAAACAGCCTTTTCTTGCTTGAAATAAGGCTAAGCTTGCTGTAAATTGCAATTTATTGCAATTTACATGTATTTAGTAAGAATTTTTTTTTCATCATGTGAGTACCTTATCACAAGTGACAACAGCAAAACTGTATTAGATGCATTACCATTACCAGATGGGTCCAAAATACCACGTCTGCTCTTGTGAATCTAAAAATCTACTCTTAATTTAAGGGCAGTTATGGACACTCCCTCAAGAATCCTCAGAAAAGATTTACTGCATTTAAGAATCCATAGACTGAATTCTCTCTTAGCTGTAATAATGTTCACTTGTACCTCCCCAGTAGTTTCTGCATCCTTTAATAATGGTGAATTTAAATGCAAGTACCACCAATGTGTGCATAATACAGGAACTGAGCATCAGTCTCTTCTTTATTCAAGCAATTCCACTAGCCACTCAAATCAAGCATATATAACAAATCTAATGGTATGATTTGTATGTATGCTATATATAGGCAAATGCTTATTATATTCAAGTAACATCTGCACTTTGCTGAAGATGTATTAGATTATGTCTAGCATCAGATTCTGATTATCTGCTACACAGGTTTAAATCGAGAATGACTCTTAAGTTCTCATTATACTGGGGGCTGACAGCCTTTGAAACAACTGCATATGGCAAAGCAGCAAAAAAAAATAAGGGGTTACATCTGTGAGAAAGTGACTTTCTTAACTTTTTCTAAAACAAAAATACAAGCATATCATTTCAAGCCTTCTCTAACATTGTATTCTGCTGGAGTTTTATCTTAGAAATGCCTTGTCCTGCTCTCTGCAGAGCTCCCCTTACAGCACATGCATCCTTTATACAGCAACGAGCTGCCTTCTGAGAGGAAGAAGCCCTTTGACCCACTCCTCACAAAATCACCTCTTTGTAGGGTTGGGTTTGTTAGAGAAGATATGATGGTTTTGATACCTCCTAGGAATTATTTGATTAGTTTGCCTTACTAAGCAGTCAGGCAGATCAGAAAACT
Source organism: Anas platyrhynchos (assembly GCF_047663525.1). NCBI lineage: Eukaryota > Metazoa > Chordata > Aves > Anseriformes > Anatidae > Anas > Anas platyrhynchos. Next base: position 142,272,704 of record NC_092588.1, read on the forward strand.
ACAACCCCTATGGTATTTAATCTTTGATCAGTCTCACTAGACTCCCAGGGTAAAGAAATCAGAAAAACTGCTCTGTTCTTTAGTAAGGCAGCCCTTCAAGCACTCTAATCTCAGTAATCTTCCTTTATCACTATAAAATGTAATCTGTAATAATACCAGTATTTTGCAAATGTTGAACATGTTCAGTATTATCTTTAATCCGTCCTTCCGTGTGTCCTTGAAAGTATGAATGAAAAAGGCACAAAAAGACCTCTGTCACAGACTTCAGTGACACCAGGACTGATCTTACTGTGGTTTGCAGTTATGCTGGCCTCAACACAGCATCCAGTGAGGTATCTTGTGATGGGCTGCTTGGACCTTACAGCTGAAAGCAAGGAAAACCAGTGTTCTCCGTTTGGAGCAGGAGAACAAGCTGTCCAAAGCCTGCACATCTTTGAATATAAACCTGAAGAAAAAGGATGAGGGAAAGGTAACCACAGGTCGTAATGACAGAATTGGAAAATTACAATTAAAAATGGAACCACCAGATAGAATTCTAGCATTAAGGTTCATGATTTTATAGAAAAATCTAAAAAAACTCTAGTACAGGTGAAGTGCACAGGAAAGAGCATATATTTAGATACATGCTCAGGCAGACACCTACAATAAAGCTGTACCATGCACAGTAGTCTCACTTTCAAGAAGGTTGATGTAAGGCAGCCTGTGAGTGCCTCATTAATCCCTCTCCCATAATTACGTGTGTGACATACAAACACCCACTCTTTAGCAGGAATGGTGAGGGATGACTGGAAAGAGTCGAACTAGATGCCAGAGCATGCTACTTGCTCCTAACAAAAGAAATAAGAACAGAGAGTGAAGCAGTATTGATGGAGAAAGGATAAAATGAGAGAAAATGCTCTTCACAGATCAGATAGAGCAGTTTGCTGTAAGAGTTGGTAGAAGAAAAAAAATCAGTGTCATTGAATACATTGTTTCTTTTTAGAATTAATGGAGTGATTTAACCCCCCCCCCCCCCAAAAAAAAAAAAAATAAAAAAATTAAACATTCAGCAAAATAAATATGCTTGTGAATGGTGTTCCTTTTTGGTCAGGAAAATATTTTGCCATTTGTAATAAATGGAATAAATATTTGTTTCATTTCAAAAAGTTTAATTTCTAACACATTATTTTCATACTTCATTCCTTCTTATCATGCACCCTTTCACTGGAAAAAAATGGGAAAAAAACTTTCCCAAATTACTTAAAAGCAGACAATTTCAAAATTAAATTAGAATGATCATTAGTTCCAATGATTTTGTTGAGAAAAAATATTATATTTTGTAAAAACAATGTTCTATTTTTGACCCAGGTTCACTTCAAGAATACTGTGCACGTATACTTGAATGTTACCATACTATCACTTGTAGCCTGTGGCATGTTTGAGGCACTTATAGAAAGCACATTTTATAAGATGTAGACAAATTAGCCTCAAAGTGCATTTAGTCTTCTTGTTAGCCTGCTGCAGTGAAGAAAGTGAAAGCAGGTTTCCATTACTTGGCTGTGCTGCTTTCAGTTCCAGCACTAAAAGGTACGTGTTTATCCTCACCTGCAATTTTTGTGGGTCCAGAAATAACTGATTTTAAAAGACAGCTTTTTTACAAATAGGTTTTGAGCTGAATTCATGGTTCCTCTGACTGAAGATGTTAACAGAAGTAACATCTTGGAACACTGAAAGCTCTCTTTTCTTTAAATACTGATCATTTAATTAAGATTATCTTTAAATATTCCTAAAATTTAGTGGGACGGTATGTTCATGTCAACACACAGTAAAGTGTCAAATACAGACATTGAATCAGAGCAGAATCCAAATCCAATTTAAACCCCAGTTCTGTGCTAACACCACTGTACAGAAATTACGATGAAATCCATAAAATCGATATGCTGGTTCCATGTTCATGAGTGATCTGATTGATCCTTCCACGCACGCAGTCAAGAGAAACTGATATCAGCGTTCCGTTATGTACTTCAAAAGATGCACGGAGAGACACACTGGTCCATATGCTTCCCTCTGGCATCTGACCTCCAATCTGCTGGGCTATTGCTGTGGGTTGCATGTGATCCATGGTCAACTGGTTGAGAGTCAGTTTAAGCATGTTGCATGAATGGATTAGCTTTAAGTTAAATGCAAGGCTGGCAACTCCCTTTTCAGTAAAAATGAAGTACTTCTGAGCAAGCTGTCCAGAAGAAACCAGCTGTATCTGTTTCTCACTGGATGAAACCTGGGTGAAATCCAGTAATTTGTTTCTCACAGCTCCAGTAGGCAGACCCGTAACAGAAACTGTGGCTGATATGGCACTAGAAACTGCTGAAGGTATCCAGATGAGGCTAAAAATGCTAATTCCAGAACTATCTCCAAAATACCGAACATTACATTGTGCAGGAGAAAGTATCTCAAAGCTAATCAGATCTCCGGCAGCAACTTTTGTGGCCCCAGAAGCAGATATTGACGTGTCTCTGTAGTTTACCCCAGATTTAAATACATTCATTAATTCTCTGTTGGTGCCATTCCTGTTTATGTAAGAAATTAAGGAGAAACCCTCCCGGACACATGTATGACCCATGGAATACAATGCTTGGTGGAACACAAATTTGACAACACCGGTTTCAGTGAACTTTATAGCTCTGCCATCATGAGATAAACTTAGCATGTAAGGGTCGGAAACAGAAATTATTTTAAAGGTAGGCCGATAGTTGGTTTGGTAATGCATTGCTGTTGACATCTGTGCACTGATTGCCACAGCACCCGTGTCATGAGACAACCAAAACAAACTTAGTGGTGTGTTAAGATCATAAATATGTAAGTCTTTACTTTGATTGCAGAACTGATTTGGGCTCCTTAAAAACACAGAAAGAGTTTGGCTGGGTTCCACTTCAGCAGCACTGCTTAAACTAGTGCTCTGGAAATATTTTCCTTCTGGTTGTTCAATGCGAACACCACTCAGTTCATAGCCTTCCTCACTGCCATTTAGCTTTAAGGAAAGTTGCAAAAAATTCCTGCAGTTGTGTTTTACTGCAAAATTTAGGTCAGTCCACAACAAACCATGTTGCCTGAATACCAGGCTGGTATCTTCAATGGACAGGATTTCACGGTGAAGCTTTTCCCTTATTTTCAAGTTCAAACCAGAGTAGACCTGAGAGATGCCAGACTTTACAGATGGTAAAACGATGTTTGCAGCCCAAGACTCTGAGAGCTTGTTTTCAGTGGTTGCTGAGCAAACTGTATCACTGACAGTGGAGCAAGGCATGGCCACCATTCCATCTTCACATTTCAAACACGCCTGGCATTCCTGCATTTCCTTATTAAAGAAATACTCCTCGCCACACAATCCCAAAGCGGCATCTTTCTCAGCAATTCCAAGGCATCGGAAGCCACCTGTTCACAGGAAATGGGCAATTTTTATCATTAAACCTTTAAAACAATAAATATAAGAACTCTACAGCTCTATATATCAAGTAAGTTTGATAACATGTCTAATCGTAAGAGAGAAAACAGAAGACAACCATGATGAAAATGAAGATAAATGAAGATAACCAGGAAGAAATTCTGTACTGTGAGGGTGGTGAGGCACTAGAACAGGTTGTCCAGAGAAGCTGTGGCTGCCCCATCTCTGGAGGTGTTCAAGGCCAGGCTGGATGGAGCTTTGAGCAACCTGGTTTAGCAGGAGGTGTCCCTGCCCATGGCAGGGGGTTGGAACTGGATGGGCTTTAAGGTCCCTTCCAACCCAAACCATTCTATGATTCTACGTTAGATCAGTTTGCACTACTAAAGGATCCTTGCTAGCAAACAGAGGAAACACTACAGGTAACTCACCTTGTCCGAGCTGAATCCAGTGGTTTTGAGTATGAGGAGCAAGGAGAGAGAAGGGACTGCATAGGGGCAATTCTAACCAAAACCTCTAATGGGTCAGATACAACGGCACTGCTCCAAAGACACTCTTTCTCTTAAGTAAAAGGCATAGTACACTAAGCAGATAATATACTTCCAACAACACAGAGTTCCTCTAAACAAGAAAAGCCCACTGTCTGCCCAGTCATGTTTTGGGGCAGCGCTGCTATAGCTGTGATTTCTAAAGCAGTGCTTTTCAACCTGAGGGATGTGGACCCCAGGCATTCTGTGTACTGTTTTTAAAGAACCTGCAAGAGACAAGTAGGAAAAGCAAAATGGCAATCAGCAGGCTTAAAGTCAATATGCAGATGTCCATGCTGTGAAAGGCAAAAAACTACAGCCTTAAGACACAGGACAGCAGTGGTCTTGATAGTTTAAAGTTAGAAGGAATAATTAATTTAAAAGAAGGCAATTTTGTGCTGCTGGCCAGCATACCATGACCTCGGTGGATCAAAGAATGCACACCCGAAGAGCAGGTTTTAAAAACAGCCTGTAATTTTCTATGGCAATTTTCCAAAGAGCACTGCCAGCTGCCACTGCCTCCAGCTGGAGCAGCTGGTGCCCAAAACCTTTGTGCACAGGGCCTTCAAGACCTAAATCATTGCACATGATTTGAGACAACCAAAAGAATAACCACTTGCAGTTTGTGCCTCAGTTTAATCACCAAGGCACTTGCTTCTGCTTTTTGACCACACATAATCAAACTCAATAATCGTCTTTCTTATAGCTCTTCTTAAATATCCTTCACTATCTAACCACTGTGCTATTTTATTCACAAGCGTTTTTTAATCATATACATTTGCTATGCTCCTCAGCTGGAAAGTTGCTGTATCTGAGCAGGGATTTGCTCCAAGACTGGGACTACAAGCATTTGACACGGAGCCCAGCAGGCCAATTTTCTCCATTGCTAAACCCAGGGTGGAGCTGGCTATCACCAGACTGCTGTTGCAAGCAGAAAAGCACACCACACATACTGAGGACTGCAAGACAGAGCAGTACCTCTGCACCTGGCACATGAGGAAGGTCTGAATATTGGCTAAAATTCACTTCTGATACAACGTTATTCAGCTGAGAATACCAGACACTGTATTAATTTATACAGACTTCATATATTCACCCTCATATCTTTGCCTATTCATGTTTCATTCACTGAAGAGATGATTCTTCACTAACACTGATATGTAGGACTACATAATTTATGATGTGAGAATATTCTTTCAGAGACCCTGTATGGTTTCCTCGAAAGAGCTTGTTAAAGAAAAGTAAGATTTTTTCCATTTGAAATAAGTTAAAAGAAATTTATCGTTTTATTCCCCCTGAAAGTGTTGAGCTTTTATTTTTACGAGAAGCAAATACCAAATAAATAAGATCACATTTTTCAGCTATGAATATTCAATGGGGAATATAAAAGAATATCCCTTTGCTTTGCTGTTGAAAATAGATCAGTGTACACCATAGCATAACTATTCACATGACACCTTTTAACCAGTTCTACTGCTCATATCAATGGCTCCCACGACAGTCAAAAATACAGGATGAAATGCTATTGAATAGACAAACACAACTGTTTCATAGAGCAGAGACCTGCAGAAGTGCCTAGAAATACTTTTCTTGCTATTTGCTTCTTTAAAATATTTGCATTTATATTTAAGGATTTTTATAAATACAGAGTTTTACACATATATGTGGTGACTACCCTTATCAATTTGCTGTCTAGTTTTTGTCAGTTGAGGCTGCAGCTGGTGTTCCCCCTTAATGTACTTTAAATAGGGGACTTCAAAGCAGCACATGGGCTCCTTTACACTATGGACACAGTAGCAAGAGCAGCATCCTACCCTCTGCTAGCCCAGAAGAGGTTGAGCAGCAAAAGATAGCCCAACATCAGAAAGCCAGCAGAGCAGCATGCTGTGACTGCTTCCTATTTCTCTCTGACAATCTCTCCCATGTCTTTCTGGGCACTGCTGGTTTTATTGTGAGCAACCCAGCTGTAGTCGAGCTGTTTTTGTGAAATTGGGTATCTCTGTAGCACATCCACCAGCCCTCACAGTTCCTGAGGGCCAGGCAATTGCAACACAACTAGAGTAGCCATGCACCTATGGTGCTGCTGGGACTATTCATAGCTGCAAACGTGATATTCAAGCAGAGTACAGGAATCCATCCTCTTCTTGAACCCTCTATGTCAGATTTCAATCATTACAATTCAGCATAGATAATTACAAGTCAGCACTATTTAAGTTCTTGTTATTCACCACTTGCATTCACATTCCTGCTTTTGCAGTATTTCATCAGTTTCCAGGGTCTTTCCAAGTGCTGTCCTGCAGAAGACAAACCTGCAGTGTCTCACTTGAGGGGAGGACTCTACATAGCCTGGCTGCCAAGCTCAGATTGACTTACTCTGAGAGCAGAGCTCTCCTGTTAGATCACTGAACCTGCTTTGAGATCCAAGGGAATACACCTCTCTGACCCAGATAGCATGACCCAGATAGTGGATAGCATGGATGGTTCAATCCTGTTCCTCTTCTCTAGATGCCTAGGACTGAAGGCCACTAGTGGAATATCCACACACCATATGGGTCACTCCAATAACTGGTCCTACATTGTCTGGTCTCCTCCAGTTGCTGGCATCTGAACCTAGGAGCTCCCAGAAGTCTAAGGTCATGATATAGTTGCTGGTAGTCAGACCTCTTATCCTACTCACCAGCTAGTCCAGCTTGAATTTTGCTAGCACTCACTACCTTCCCCTAAACACCTGTAATAATTTTTGTATATTCCCGTATCCATTTAAAACACTGCATAATAGGTCCCGTGCAATTCTCAAATCCTCTCCCTGCATCCCACAGTAAGTTCCATTGCAAGTCCCCTTTAGTTTGCCTGGCATGGTGGGGAGAGTGCCTTTGGTCAACTCCACTTAGTGGGATCACACCAAGGACAACAATCTGTGAAAAAAGTGAACGGGTGAAGAAAGAGAGTCTCCTACTTGCATGTTTATTTATCATTATTTGCTGTGCCTCCCTTCACACTGTCAAGGGAACATGAGCTGCTTCAGATCCAACAACCTTTGCGTGCAGCTCAAGAAACCACATACAGCATCTGGAACTCATACATCAGATCACAACCCCATATACCCTCTATTACCCAAAACAGACATCCAGTTTCAGCCTCCCTTTTGATAAGTTGTATACATGTAGATAATGAGCTACCATGAACAGGCTGAAAGTAGCAGTCTTCTCTAATAAAAAATAAGAGAGCGCACTCTCTTCCATGACAGATGGGAAAGACAACAGGACACTGAATCCTGATCCAAGTGACAGAGAGAGCTTGCCTTTGCATCTTTATAAATTACCATTAAAAATGTGAGAAGAGAAATCAGGTCTTGCTTCTTCTTTCTTAAGTCTGATGGTACCTCATCTACAGCATCTGCCAAGTAAGGCAGCACTAGGTGCTCTCTTCTAGTCATTTCCAGTTTCCTATGGTGTTTTTGTAATACCATGCAACCCACCACAGTTCCTGCCCGGATAAAGGACAATGTACACAAATACAAGTCCTCTTTTAACCCTTTCCTAGGATCAGTTCTCTTCCACTTTTTTCTTTACCAGTGGTAGGGCAGAAATAGTACAAAATCACTCATTAAGAGCAGAAAACAGCCTTTGCCTCTCAGAGACACCACTTTTTCAAGTAAGAAGATCAGAGGAGGAAAAGCATATAAGCTGATGAAGTCTTCTTTTGGTTATTCTACTGGGAGCCCTACAACCACTGAAATTCTTTGTTTGATCACACAGTTCCTTTCAAACTTTTTGGCCAACCAGAAGTTAGACATGTAGAAAGAAAACTAGCACCTTAATACATTTTGCTCAATACATCTATTAATTTTGCTCTTGTGTGTCTGACTGCCATGAGAAATAATGAAGCCTAAGCCTGAAGTGCACAATACCATTCAAATCTGTGCCTGAAAGTTCCCCCGTGCACCCACAAATGATGACAACTATTGGTCGTTCCTCAATATTTGACAATATTATTGCTAAAAGAGAGTAAGATTGATGAAGAAAGGCTTTATAAGAACCTTCATTAGATCAAATCAAATATCTACCACAGCACAGCAGAAGGAAAATGACAACTATTTTTCTCCATTAGGAATAATATCTGTGATTTTCACCCCATTTGCACCAGCATAAACAAGGTCAGGTCATCAGTGAAAATTAAAATCAAAGCATATAAAAACCCATGAAAATAAGGTTAAGAGGACCATCCAAAGGTCCTAGGGGATATTGTGTTCTAAATAGACCATATTATGTTCTAAATAGCACACGAGAACTGCTATCAACTTAGAGCTGAGTGTTTTTCAACCCCTTTGATTCCAGCAAGCTGAGCATGTCATTACTCACAAACACACAGGCCTAAGTCTTTATCTATCTCTTCAGCCTGTTCCCGAAGATCTAATTATCTTCGTTCTTTAATTACTGGAGAATATAACTTACCTGGAGTATTCAGACACTTTATCCTCTCACCACAAATGCTTGGAGATTCAGTACATTCATCTCTGTCCTGTAAATCACAAGAATCATATTGAAACACTTTAATGCCATCACTTGAATTTGAAACAGGCACTTCTTCAGGCTCTGTGACACCCAGACATATGTGGGGAGGAAGAGAGGAGTGATTGCACAAACATGCTGGAGCAAGACAACCTGTTTTGGATTTGTGACCTGTTCTAGCAAGGTATAAAACAGACTCTGTGGTCTCCACAGAAAGCTAGCAGCATACAGACCACAAACTAAATGGGTAGGTTGTTCTATTAACACTTTTTACAGCACATAATCTGTGACACAGTACCAACTCCATCAATCAGTTGACCTTGAGGACGTTGTAACAACCAAGAAAGCATTAGGAAAAGCTCTTTAAGACATTTAGTCTGGGAGGAAGGTGCTAACTGAAAAACATCCAAGTGAAATAAATTAATCTTTCCTGCCAACAAGCCCTACCCTCACCCTACAGCAGGTAGAAGGGAAAGAACAAAAAACTAAATTTGCCTTCAAACACTCACATTAAAGACAAGTGAGACTAGCAAAGGGAAAAGCACAGATTTTCAGTTTCTTCTCAACAGCATGGGCTTAGGTCTCTAGCTGTTAAGGTTCACATTAAGCCAAGGACTGGGAGCACCACTTGGCAAAGATACTGCTTTAAATATTAAGATCCTCACATATCCTAGGACTTTTAAATAGAAGTGACCAAAGAGCCATCTCATTTTCTTTACATTCTGGTTTTGTATAATAAAATGTATTTAATACTAAAAATATCAAGGTTAAACATATTTCAATGTTTACATGTTGTGTTTAAGCTAGAACTAGATTTTACATTTATTTTAACTGACAACTTTTGTTTGCAATTTAAAAACAACCACCTGACCTTTCTTTAGTTTTACTTAATAAAGCTTTCCTCTGCTTTTCCAATGTGTCTAGCACTTCATGTAGACTGGACTGCGATTAAATAAACAAATTTAGCATGTATAAGTGTATGTGCTTTAGGATGTCTTTTCCTACCAGGATGAACAGAATTGACCAGCTCTTAGCCTTGGGAAAGCTTTACATCCAGCACTCACAAACTAGTGCCCATTTACACCAGCAAATGGTAGAGAAAACCCACAGAAAACTCCAGGCAAACTTTGAAGTGCCACAGACCTATTCAATAAAACACAGTAACTAGCTCTCTGACTAGTTACTTCCAGAATGTCACCCTTGTTTGTCCAACACAATACTTCATATACAATAACTGAAAGATACAGAATGATATTTCACCTGGCAAATCCGATCAGAGTTTGCAGAACACTCAGCCATTTGGAAAAAACCAGCAGGACACAATGTGCATTTTTCACATTGTGAAGGTGTCTTTTGGAAATTGCAAAATTCATCACTTTCACAAAGACCACAGTCCAGCAAAGACTCCCCAACATTAATCACTTTTGCATCCACTTCTACTTTATGGACAGAATATGACTTCTGGAGATGATTCCTGACCTGGTTCTGAAGTCCTTGAAGATGACTTTCAAAATAATTTTGAATATCTTCTTGCAAACTCTGAAATGACATTTGTTTCACTGTGTCAAAAAGCATGCCATACTGGACTTTGATCAGATCCATTTGCTCATACATTTTTCTTTGCTGTTCAAGAATCTCCTTTTGCTGGCTAACCAGTATGTGCTGCTGTTCAGCAAGTTTTTGCTGCAAATCCACAATGATTTGCTGCTGGCTTTTTAGCATTTCAGTAAATTTCTCGTGTCCTTTTGCAAGGTGCAGCTGTAGTATTAGGGCATCTTCAGACGGAACTTCGTTTTCTCCTGAAATACAATTGACTGATTATTATCCAAGAAAAATGATTTTCCAGGTTGCTGTATTATCTCTTCAAAGGCATTCACATTTTAATAAGTTAATGAAAAGTCTCGTTAAATTCAGGTCATGATTGTAAGGCCAATTCCTTTACTATCTTTATAGCTCCTTCATGAGACTGCAAGCTGTTCCATTTCATAAGCAACATTTATAGCCAGAGACACTAAAAAAGTCATAATCAAACCCCATGCTTCAGGGCATAAATTAATCATCACTTGGGGTCAATAACAGATTAATCATTTCTATGTACATGTTCAAACAGTAGAGAGAAAAGGGTCAATTTTCACTGTAAAGGTGATAAAATGAGGTGATAAAACTTGTTGAGAACACTAAGCTATTTAGGGTAGTAAAAATAAGGGTCAATTACAGAGAACTGCAAAAGAAGTCTATGATACTAAGGACCAGTAATAAAATGGCAAGAAGAAACTCAAAGAAGATAAAGGTAAAATGATGCACTCACCGGGAAAAAAAAATATCTTATTCTTTCATAAAAAAAAATGCTGTGCTTGTATATGATTATTAGCACTCCGAAATGATCTTGAGCTAATATAGCAGGTCTAGATACAGATCTTGGGCTACAAAGCCCAAGCATCAGTTCAGGGTCCAAAAGAGGTTAAAAAGGCAAATAAAATGTTAGGAGTAATTAGAAGAGGAATAACAGAAGAAAACATATAATTACAACATTGTATTAATCAATAGAGCATCTTTAATACAGTATACAGTCCTGGTTCCCCGTGTCAAAAAGGGCACAGAAAAACTCAACAAGGTTCACAGAAGGGCAATAAGGAAAATTTAACATACAATACCCCTACAATATGAGACAGTAGATAGGACTTTTCAGGCGGGTAAAAACAACTGTGTTATATTACAGGAGTCCTAAAGAAAGCAGATATGGAAAGACACTCCACTCTGTCTTGCAATACAAGAATTAGGTGGCATTAAATGAAGGCAGCAGGTTCAATACATGGTAGTAGTTCAGCCATGTCAAGAAGTTGTTGACCTCCTATGAAGTTTATACAGCCTTGCTTATTTTTAATACCTCTACCCCTTGTCAAGTTTGCATGAAACCAGCCCATAGGTTCAAGTTACTGGGCAGCAAGACAGTTACATGCATGCTGTGATTGGATATCGGGAATTTTCATAAACCTATATGGATTCCATTTGTGCTTGAGGCTGGGAAGACATACACAATTTCCTTTCCGTAAGACTTGTGCTCTCAGAAGTCTGGCTTACATTTGTGAGTATGGGCAGAAAAGCACAGATCTATGCCAAGTATTTTGACCATGCAAGTGACAACACGGTGCCAATGGACCACACCACATAGAAGCAAGAGGCATGCCTTCAAAGCAAATGGAAAGGTAAAGGGCAGCCCTGACCCGGGCAAATGCATTCCCCTAGGGAACTGCTTCATAGATTAACAGCCATTGGACTTACTGTCAGATGAGTTTGCGTACATGTCTGCCTTTATCAGTAACTACAGAAAGAGATGATCTTGACTTTATGCTTAACAAATAACATTAACAAATGCAGGTTTGTAAGAAACAAATAGGAATGAAAATTAACTATACAAAACCGCCCCATTCTAGGCCTTTTGACCCTCTTAATGGAAAAGGAAAGAAGAGGTGAGGAAAAGTCCAACTGCATCATTTAAAAGTCAGTCCAGGAAATTGGGAAACTATGAAAGGCAGCGAGTTAGTCAAGGATGCATTACAAAACTTCCTTTTTTTTTCACAAAACTACTTTTTCTCCAGCTCTTGTTTTTAGCCATTACCAAGCTATGGACAGGAAGAATACAGACTCTTCTAAAACAGGGTTATTGTGTTGTAACCTCCCCCTCTTTGAATCTGGTCTTTCATCACAAATATGAGCAGATCTATCAATGCAATGGTTAACTAAAGCCCTGATTCAGTAAAACACATCATGTACAGCTTATGTTTAAGCATGTACTTGGGGAGCATCATCTCCAGCCAGTAACTGGCAAACTTGCTGACTGCACTGAAACTATTCTTGTAATTCCGTCTCCCCACAACAGGCTTACAGAACTCCGTAACAACAGCAACAACAGCAGCATTCCAGTCTGTCAATTTACCTTTGCTCCTTTTGGTTGTCTAAAGCTCAGCCGGTGACAATATGAGCCCTAAGAAATCCTTCATGACTGTTTTTATCCTCATTTTAATTTTACAGTTCTATGACAAAACTTAGTTTTATGCCAGTACAAGAGACCCTCCACTGCACATTAGCTGGTGCTACAGGTAGTTCACAACACCAGAGCAACAAAGAGTATAATAAAACTCTTGCACAAAAAAGAAGATTACTAAAAAGAAATGAGAAAACATTAAGTGGAGGAGAATCGTGTTTGCCAAAAGAATTCTGAAGTAAAAGTTTAAAATAGCTCAGAGGTTCTATGCCCTAAAAATGGCCCTGTTTCTCTCTGTTAACTACATAAAGGTAACCCACAGTGAATGTCAGATGGGGATGTCTCTATCACAGTCATCTAAAATTATACAAGAATTCCAGTGCAAGAGATCTTTAGAAATTGGTACACTCCCACAATCCTACTGAACTACCTTTCCCCATTCCCCAGACAAGAATCAAACAGGTAAACCCCCTTGCAACATCCAGACGTTCTCATGACCACAGACGTAATATTATCTTTCTTACACACACACGCTATACTCAACCATGGTAAGGTCTATTTTGCAGCCACCTGCTCCGCACTTCCAGGATCCATGGTGCAAACACAGTACCTACCTATGACCTGCTGCTACATTTCTCTAGGATGCCTTGGAAAGGACATGTCATCCTGAGGGTGTGTGCTGCGAGGACAATGTAGCCCTCAGGCACAACCTGGCACTGCAGGAGGTCAAAGACTAAAAGCAGGCAGTCTGTAAGGAAGGCCTGCAGAAAGACTAACCCCTCTGAGATCTTCAGTGGGTCCCAGGGGCACGGAGCCACCTGATGGTGCCACCCCCTCCTGGTAGCCACAGGAGATGAGAGCAGAGGGTTGCAGGCACTGCTCGGAAGAGTGCAACAGCATGAGAAGCTACAAACTTGTTCACTGGGCTTGGCAGGTATGAGATATGGCAGCCGCACATGAACTGCAGAGAAGTCTGTCCAAAAGAAAACAGAAAGATGGGTTGGATGGGAAAAATGAAGGATTTAATGGCAACTGAAGAATGAGGGGAGAAACACAGAGGAATACAAGATAAGACAATGAAAACAGGCTCTGTACAGTCCTTCTTTTGGCATGCCTGTCTTTCATCTGGAGTAAGGTGTACTCAGGGAGGTGCTGAGGAACAGCAGTGAAAATTCTGCAGTGGAATGGTCTCATCTGACTGAAATGGGAGTTCAGGTCTGCACTCTAGTATCTTCCTCTCGCCACAGGAGCCTGGCCAACAGAAGTGGTGGTTCAGCTGCAGTTCACAGGAGCCTTCTAGATCATATCTATGGTGCTGGTGATATTGGATGGAGAGATGATGAATATGTTGGTGTGATCTCCACAGCAGGGCTGTGCCTGCTCTGTCAGGCAGCTGGTGAAGAGTGAGAGTCACCTGCCTCATGCAGATCAACCTGCAAACACAGACATTGGGCTGGGAATCAGCTAGAGCCCCTGGTACTGGCCTTTATCTTGGACATCTGGTACTAGGCACTGTCTTCAGCAAGCATTTGAGTGCACCTCACATGAATGGTCACCAAAACACAACCTTCTCTATCAGGCAAACTGGAGGGAAGATTTCTCTCAGTGAATGAAGAACCATTGTAAATCTGCTCGTGCACTGTTGTAGAGCTGGCAGTCATAGGCTGGGGTGGGCCAAGAGATCTCCTCCACCTGTGGATGCTGACAGTACAGGCAGAAAATGGCCTTAGGGTCACCTGGGTATTCCACGTGTATTCCAGCTCCCCTGCTGTTTGAGAAGAGGTCAATGGTAAGCACCCCATGCTGCTGGTCTCAAAGTAATGTGCTAGCACAGTAACCAGACAGGAACATTCTCCTAAAAATGAAGGAAAGACAGAAACAGTCACTGATCCATTTCTTCTTGTATGGATGGTTTCCTCAGTTTTGAGCTACACCATCTCAAATTTGCACCTAAAGGGCCAGACAGCTTTCTGTTTCTTTCAAATTATACTTTCATACTTGATCTAAAACTGACAGAAATCTCCCAAGACAAATTCTCTGCATGTATCTGACAAAGAAACCTCTTTTAGGGTGATTAATTTAGGAAGAATCAGGAGAATGGGTGAAGCTATAGAAGTGGCAGATAATTTTGTCATACGCCTGTGCTCTTTCCAACTGTGTTGGCGAGTTCCTGGAGCCTATGTAAATGTGTGATCACCTGTGCTGTCTGCAAAACGTACAGACATCACCCTGTAGTTATGCAAAAGTTGTACTTACAGAAAAAATACTTGGTATTTTCTTTGCTCCCTGCTAAAGCCACTTGCTGAGCACATGCAGCAGCCTCATCTCAAGACACTGAAATGAAAACTTGGAACACAGCAGCTACTCTGGTACTGGATGCAACTCTGTATACTCTAACTACTCCTGGAGCTCAGCCAAGCCTATATGCAGTATATTCACTGCTGCACTCAAGAGGTCCCTACATTTCCTCCCGAGGCCTTCTTTCTGACCACACTATTGACCAGCATGGCTAATTCCCCCTGCATCTGGTCCTTCTCCATGAAGTCACATCTGTAGTGCACATCTGTAAGCCTAACTGAGACAGGTTCCTGCCATTCCTGCACAATAAGATTCACTCATACAATTTCATGACAGGAAAGCCACCATCTCCACCAAACAGACTGGGCACACCTCTTGCATGAGCTCTCAGCCTCCTCTATCATGGCTCTTTAGAAGACTAGAAGCAAAGGATGTTATTCATGACATTTACCTGAATTTGCCCCATCATGTTCTCTGCGTGCTGTTTGAGTAGCAGCTCTCTCCATACAATGGCAAATGCATTTCCCCAGCTTCAAGGTGTGATTACCACACTTCATTGTTCTTTTTTTTTCTAGCAGGCAGGCCATGCTGGAATTGCTATGTAGAACCACGCTCGTTTCCAAGACCCAGCTACAAATGGGAGTTGAAGAAGGCATGCTCTGCACTACTGCAGAAAGTCCACTGATCTGGCCTCAAAAGGAAGGTCTCAAAGGTCTTAGGCATACACAAAGAATGTTAGAGGCACAGCAGAATGCTAGATGCTCGCCTGTACACCAGCTTGAAGGAAAACAAAGACTGTAGATATGGCTTGTTTTGTTGCTCCTGATGCCAAGTGCATGAGATTTCTGCTAGACGTTGATGAATGCAGTATGATTTTTCTTCCACCTTTGAGAAAGAAAGCTGCCTTGTGAAGGACTGGGTCCAGCGTTTGGAATGGACAAAACATGCATACAGGCCCTTGGTGCAATCCGGACAGAAGTAAGTCTTCAGCCCAGGTCTCATCCACACCAATTGCATGATTGCTGCAGTGGTCTTGGGAGTGGGCTGCTGCCAACCTATGTCACTCACAGGATGCGAGACAAAAGCAGTGAGAAGGGAATTCCTCTGTGGGTGCAGTTGTCCTCATCTGGAAATTCAGACACCGAAGCTCACGTGTTATCACAGGTTTGCTCACTGTGTGCTTCCTTGCTGACAGCGCCTTCCACTGTACTAGGTGGTTTAGTGGGCAGTGCTGTTCACTGCTTTCCCTCCAACATACAGGATGCTGGTCTCTGCCACAGGTGAGAATGGCTGGGACCAGCGAGGCACGTGAAGGAGGTGAATGCACAAATCCATGACAGACATTGGCCATAATAAGTATAATCCATTCTTGATGGCTTGAAGAGCTTTAAGGGAAAAATGATACTGCTGTTCCTCTCAGACTTCACCCAGCACCATGCCTGCAAAGAGCATAAAACTGAAAGATTACAGTGAACTCTTGTGTCAAGTCTCAAAATCCCCAGTGTCTTCACCGTCAAACCCCTCTGCTTTACCTTCCTTTATTCTGTTTTCCTCTGTCCTGTGTCAGAGAGGACAGAGGACCTAACCCTATGGCCTAGGAGATGATGGATAAATGCAACTCACCATGTAAGTTGATGGCACTGGAGACCGGGCAGCAGAGACTGATCTCGGTCCTCTAAAAACCGCCATGGAATAAGAGGATGTTTGGAGAAACAGGTTACGCTGGGCTGGATTCTCTTTGTTAGACCTTCAGGAAGGTATGGTGTGTCTGCTTTCAGCACCATCCAAGAAGTGTGAGTCTTTTCTGCCTGTGCAGAATGACCTTATCATTTACCACAACTTGTATTACATGGAAATGGATCTTGGTGAACACAAAGAAAATGCAAAGATCCTAGGTCCTTTTGCAAAAGGGAGGTATGGTAATCACTATGAGTGTGTAAAAAATATGCACAGAAGCAGAAAAAAAAAAAAGGTTGAGCATACTGTCTTCTCAGTTTTCTGCACACCTTTGGTCAGGGGGCATACAGAGGTTCTGTAAGACATCTGGGAGCACTATCAGGGAAGATGAAGGCACACAGCATCACGGTAATATGCAAAGGGGGGTTAAATCTCTGCCCTGTGTCTGGGATCACCACTAAGTGCTGCAGCCTAATTAAGAGGAGGTGACGCTTCACCAATTAGTTGTCCAAAATGAGGCTTGACATGTGCTCTGCTGTCTGGAGCAGCCACTGCCCTCAGATTGGCCACAAGGACGTGACAAAGTTTAAGTCTCCTTATGCTTTCCATTAGCTTTGACCACCAATCAGGGATTAAATAAATCACTCTTCCTCATAAACTTTATATCTTTCAAATAAGGCATTAAACCAGAACCCAAACTGCTCTGCGGTCATTAAAGTTTGGCTGATGCTTTTAATGTGGGTAAATCCACATATCCCGGGCAATTACACAGCGTCTTTTGCTGACCTGTGAGTACAACCATGGACATTTCTGGCTTTCTACAGGGATACCAAACTGATGAGTGCTGTACCATGCTCTGAATTAAGTGCAATAAGCAATGCCCTGCGATTCTTTTTCTGCTGGCTATCACCGTAAGCCAACTTGTCAGCAGCAGCAAGTTTCACAGCACCAGCCCATTCATTCAGGGTGCACCTCTGAGGCCTCGTAGGATGCTGCTGTAAACCAAAGCCCTGAGAAACACCAGGCTGTGAAGACAGAGACTTAGTCTTATGCTTGCTTTAAAATAGCACTAAAACGTCCCCGTTTTGCCATGTCCCATCCATTGCTGGAGTCTCATGAGCGTGCACCCACACCTGTGTGTGTGTGCGGAGGGGGAAGAAGGGGCCGCACACCCCCGACGTGCCCCACAGCCGTGCCCCAAACCTTCCCCCCGAGCCCGGCTCAGCACCCGGAGCTGCTCACTCGGGGGGAGCTCCCACCAAACTCCGGGTGCGAGGAGCAGCCCCCCCCAAAACCCACCTCCCCCCGGTCCCCTCGGGCCACCCGCACCTGGCTTCACGTCGCAGGCCAGCTGCACCCCCAGGGCGCCTCCTCCGCCCAGCTCGGGCCCCCCGTAGGCGAAATCATCCCCGGCGAACTGCGCTGCCCGCTCGGCGGCTCGGAGCAGGGCGGGCTCGGGGCAGCCCTCGCCGGGGGCGGAGGCGCCGCAGCCGCCGGTGCCGCGGGGTCTCGGCCGCAGGCGGGGGGGCAGGCGGCACTCCAAGCCCTGGCAATCGCGGCGGGTGCCGTTGGAGGAGCAGCCCCCGGCCGGGCAAGCCTCCGGAGGACCCCCTCTGGCTGCGGGGGGTTGCGGCTTGCCCTGCGGGGCCCGCAGCGGCGTGGCGGTGTGCGGGAAGGAGCGGGCGGGCCGGCCGGCACGGGCTCCGCAGCGAGCCCCGCGGCAGGGCGGCGGGGGAGCCTCGGCAGGGCACGGGGGCAGGCGGCAGGGCTCGGAGCCGCCGCCACCGCCGCCGCCTCCGCTGCAGCCCCCGGCGCCCAGCAGCGAGAGGCAGACGCCCAGCCAGCAGCGTGCCCACCACCGCCTCCTGCCCGGCATCTCCGGCAGCGCCTGCAAGGGAAAAAATAAATAAAAAAATAAAAAAGTAGCCAGAAAGAAAAAATAAGTTTTGAACCCGCTTCGCCACCCCCCTCACGGTGTCTCCCGGTTGAGGAACCTGCGGGGCAGAGCCCGGAGAGAGCGTGCGCGGCCTCGGGGCTCGGCGGCGGGGACTGAGCCGCTCCGAGAGCCGGAGGGGAGTGGGAAGGGGCAGCAGCATTCCTGGGGCTCCTCAGCATCGGATTTCCCAAGCGCCTCCCTTTAACTCCTTCGCTCCTCCGGGCCCCTGCCGGCGGGGCGGCGGGCGGGGAGCCCGCGGGGGCCTTCCCGTTAAAAAAAAAAATAGGGGAAAAAAATCATAATAATTACCCCAAAAGTCTAGGAATAAAGCGCACGCACCGCGCGGCTACCGATAAGTAAGTTTGGTGCAGTTGGGCCGAGCTGGTTGGATTTCTGGCTTCCCGCTTTGATCGCCAGAAACTTGCATCAAAGATAAAAGCAAGCTCACCAGCTGCCGCTTGCTCTGATAATACCTAAAGCCTAAGCTGGAGCAGAGGGGTGATTTTGACTTGAGTGCATTACTTTTTGGTAAAGTGACTTCCCTAGAAGTGCTCACAGTGGTGTGTGAGAAGCAGCATACCTTCCAGGGGCTCCGGAGCAGGAATAAACTCCCCACAGCAGGAGCCACCTCGCTTATCTAATCTCTTCCACATGTTACTGGTGGAAGGCGACACCACGGACGTGGCCGCTTCAGCACTAACTGCAGATGCCGCATTTTGTCTTTGGGAAGTTGGCCAGCGCAGATTCAACAGTTATGGACAGACGAAAAAATACTGAAAATATGATTTATTGATTCATTATCTTCGGCTTCCTTCCATCCATCAGCTCACACACATGTAACCTCATGCTCATTATCTTTGCAATGCTCTCACACAGTGCTATTTGCTATCAGTTGTGCAGAAAAGTGGAGAAACAGCACATTTCCCTTCCCTTCCCTTCCCTTCCCTTCCCTTCCCTTCCCTTCCCTTCCCTTCCCTTCCCTTCCCTTCCCTTCCCTTCCCTTCCCTTCCCTTCCCTTCCCTTCCCTTCCCTTCCCTTCCCTTCCCTTCCCTTCCCTTCCCTTCCCTTCTCTTCCCTTCCCTTCCCTTCCCTACAACTTTTATGTTAAACTAGTTGGGAATCTCAATTTTTTGACCCAGTCTGGCTTATCTGATCTTTCCCCTTGCTAACGAAAAAGCATACCAAATGCACCACTTACAACTGGCTGGCCATTTTTTGACTCATCATGATTTCATTTGAAAATGCCAGCTTGTTAGAAATGTCTTGCAGCATCAGCAGCAAAGGCTCCAGGAGTACAGAGGCATGGTGTCCCCAGCTGATTTCTGTGGGGCTAGTGATCTGCCACATTGCAGGGCTCAAGCCTGGGAGAGGGAAATCTGAAAGCCCTGCCAGACCAAGTCCTACATGAAACTCCCCACATTTTCTAGAATCTCTACCTTCACCTCCAACTGAAGTAGGATTCCTGGATCAACTACTTCTCAGAGATACTAGTTTTCCTTCCTATGGTGTCCAGTACCTCTGCCACAAAGGGCCATGGGCTAAATGGCAAGAAACCTCCAGGATCTGTCCATCCAGGAAATACTCATCAGCAGAGTGCTCTTGGAAGAGAGTTGAGAAGAAACAGGTGTTCAAAACAGGCATCTATCAGGAATGACATGGGTATAATTGTCTTTTCTCGAGATAGGAGCCAATTGACCTCAAAGTCTCTTCTTGACCTGTTTTCTACAACCATAGCATATGTTTCTTCCCAGTCACACTACGCGGCTGTCTGAGCCCTCAGGAACATCATGCATAGGTACCTCAGGGACATATTGGAAAGCAGTTTCCAATTCACAACAAAACTTCAGTGCAATAATTTATATCCTTGGCTATAATTAGAACAGAATTTGGCTGTTAAATTTATTCTTCAGCAAGATCCTGTAATTAGTGCGGTTCTACATCTGTTCCTGTCCCTGCTCCATCAAAGGGGATATATACATATATACCATCGTGTCCATGACTGTGCAAGTAAGAGTACTGCTTCATGCTTGTGTTTTGACTTTGGAAGTGCCTGTACTGCAGAGTGCAGTAGGGTGAAATTCTACCATCAGTTTGACAAGCAGCATAAAACCGTGTATACACTCCTTATGACTGAAAAAAAAGCATGTAGCAATTAAATAGACCCCCAAAACAAACAAGAGAGCTATTCTGCTGATGTCTAGTTGCCGATGTCTAGTACACAGTATACAATCTATATGACATTTGTAGATACTGTCTGTAGAAGTATATAGGTGCCTCAGAGTCACCAGCAAACCTGCCAATGATGCATACCTCTGTATGTTAATAAACATAAAGCAGTAAGTACCCTACTCTTGCTTTTTTCATCAGCATGAGCTCTGTGTAAGCAGGGAGAGCCAGTCCTTCATGTGTTCGCAAGATGGTTTGGTGCCGTGCGTTTTTCTTCTCTTCACAGCATTTTTCGGTTTGGCTGTGTTCACCAGCACAACAGGAGTGGCTCAGATCAAAGAAGTAGGTGAGGAGGCCCTGACATCTATACTACGTGCAGTTTGGAGCGGGTTACCTCAGACTTTATGGTGATTTGAATTCATGCAGAAAACCAGCCATTGCACCCCTACCACCACACTTGGGTGCCAGTGCCCATTTGGTGTCTGTCCAGAAAAGAGTTTATGTTAGGTTCCTAAGAAAAGGACCTCATCTGCAAGCACCAAAACTGACCGTCATAAGAAGAGGGAGATAACTGCTTCAAAAAACACCCTGCTGCTCTGAACCAGCACACAAACCCAGGAGAAACCCCAAATCGTCACACCACCTTCAAGGAGCCACAACAACCCCAGTGCCCCCCTTTGCTCAGCCCACATCCCTCTCCCTGAGGCCATGGAGCCCCTTCCCAGAAGCCCAGCAGCTCCTCCAGGGCTGCCAGAGCTCGTCGGGGGCCGAGGGGTCGGGGAGAGGGGTCGGCAGCCAGCAGATGGCAGCAGGACCCCGTGCCTGGCCCCGGCCCCACAGAGGGGTCGCCCCCCGGTGCCCCCCGGGCCCGGTGCGGCAGGGTCCCCGCGGGCCGCACGGCGAGGAGTTCACCCCGGCCTCCGGGCGGGCGCTGCTCGCCGTGAAAGTCGGGTTGTTTTGCCAAAAGCTGACAAACGGCACAAATTTTCCGCTTTTGCCTTGTTTTAAACCGCTTCAGGCAGTTGGATGCTTTTAAGGACTTTTTGTGTGTGTGCGTGCTCTCGGCATGAGCCAGTGCTTTGCAAAAGTCGGGACAGCCCGTGGTTGGTGTCGGAGAATTTTGTTGTATGTGTGATGTTGGACAATATTTTGTGATGTGGCTAACAAAAAACACACAACACAGGTACACCTAAGTATGATTGCTTAATATGATTCATGTTTCTCAAATCCCTAGTTTAACCATGCTGCAGCTTTGGAAAATTTCCATGGCAGGTGCGATCTAAGCCCCGTTTTGTTTTCCTGACTTTCACAATCTTTTATGAGAGATTGAGTCCTGCGATTATTTGATCCTACAAGCTTTACAGACGTGCTTAGATAGCAATCTGTAGTACTGCTACAACCCTCAGGACTGCTTACAGTGCATAACTTTCAAGAAATGCATTTTTCTTTAATCAACACTCAAAAGTATTTCTTTTGTCTGGTCATTTTCAATTATTTATTTTTTTCATGACTTTGTTTTTCAGGCTAAAAAAATGCTTATTACTGTCATTTTTTTGTAAATGTTGATTCCAAAGAAGGATTGATCAGTTAAGTAAAGAAATAATTATAAACCAGATGAAAAGCACTGGAATAGCTTTGAGTTTTTCCATTAAAGCTATTGTGAATTTTGCATGGTTATTATCTAAGAAAGGAATGGAAAGAAAATAAGAA
The DNA here is from genome assembly GCF_047663525.1 of Anas platyrhynchos. Lineage (NCBI taxonomy): Eukaryota > Metazoa > Chordata > Aves > Anseriformes > Anatidae > Anas > Anas platyrhynchos. The sequence continues at coordinate 142,294,932 of NC_092588.1, forward strand.
GAAATAAATCCTGCTGTAATATAAGTAACTCAGTACCAACCAGCATTTTACTCAACACTTTGTACCCTTCACTGGTTTTCAAAGCATTATCAAGTTCATATTCCAAGGTGCTTTCGGATTTGCTGAGTTTCCTGTTTAAAAATCATTTTTAATGTCCACAAACCTTCAGTTTTTATTTCTTGATTGTCTTTCAAGCAGTGTATTCTGTACATTGTAAAAGGATTGCTAATCAAAGTACTTTTGAGATGATTAATGGTATGTGCTTAGGGATTGACAAGTTTCTTCTGAAAGAGCCATCACCTAGAGTTGCAGTGTGGATAGACTTCAAGCTGTCATTCCTTCTTTCCTTGAATGATTTTATGTCATGCAAAATGCCACGCAATGATAGCTGCAATGACTAATTTGCCTGTAACCATGCCTTACAAGACTGAACAAGTAGATAAACAGGGGAGAGAGCCACATCAATGAAGCGGTGCTTCTCTCTGTTATGTCCTCCATAAAGAATTGTCATCAAATTTTACGAGATAGCCAACTTCCCTTAGACGTGGAGACTGTCATCGCCTCATGGCTGACAGATCACTTCTAGTTGGTATAGGGAAAGAAATGTAAACTCATGAGTGTCCAAAGGGAGAAGATGCAGAAACCCCCTACTGAACAATGACAGTAATAAAACAATAGCTCCACAGAGATGCTAGGCTTTCATGCAAATAATAAAACCAGGAAATAACATAGTTCAAAGGATATACTTTACCATTGCTCAGTCACACACAAGAAGTCAAGTCACCTCAGCATTTGGGTACTAAGAGTCAGAAAAAGGGAGTGTACAGTTATTTTGTGTTAGAAGGTCAATGCCATAGACCACAGATGAGCCGTATCTACACAGAAGCAATAGCATCCAATGCTGCAGCATAGGTCCAAACGAAAATGAATCCCCCTTTCTAAGCAATTTTGAGAATGATATGATTATTAAAACAATTTAAATGAGCATCTAAAATATTATTTGTGTAAGTTGGTTAAAAAATAGCATCATTCAGATGCTAGTACATGTTTAGTCTTTGTAAGTTATATTTCTTTTCAACACAGCGTGGTTAAAATACTACATAAAAAAAATGAAATACAAACTTTCTTCTTCAGTTACTGAGAGAAAATCAAATCCTATCAACAATATAATTCTTTCTTGTATTATAGTTGAGTGGGCAAACGCACACACCAGAGCTTGAAAAGCAGTAGATGCAGGTGCTGTTTATCAGCACAGCACCATACCGGAGCCAGTATGCTTTGTTAGGAAATAGTTACTGCAAGCACAGTTCTTCACTGTTACTATTTCAGTGTTTCCGTAACCCTATGTAGTTTTTCTGCACAACAGCGTGCTGCATCATATTGCTGTGCTAATTTGCTCAGCACTGGCTCACCAGGCTGCATACAGCTTCACAGACACGCTCTGTGTTGCAACTGCTTCCTCCAAGCAAACTGCACGTGCCCTGTGGGAAAGCCTTCAGGCTCTGAGACTCTGCCTGTACTAAGATCTTTCAGTACTTAGAAGTTGCAGATGGTTAGAACAGGTTACAGATCAGAAATCGCATTTTCTGAGAAATCTCACACACATCTCAATTTGCTCCCTTTTAGAATGAAAACTATTATAATACTGCCTGGGAAATAGGCATTCCAGTAACAATTTCATTTGGGAAACAATGATTCACAGCACTCCAAAAAAGTAACAGTTTTGTCCAGTGCACTGGAGCCCTGAGCCCCAGGAGGTCCCTGTATTCCCTGGGTCCCCAAGACAAGGAAGAGGTCACCATACAGGAGAAGAGCTGACAAATGGAAAACTGGCAGCCAACCCACCTAACAGAGACCCATCAAAAGTTATCTGTATTGCATTATAAGGCTTTCTAAGATAAGCTTTCATGAAATGTTTCATTCTCAACGAACCAGCAACTTTTGACAGAAAGCATTCCAGCTGAATGGCGTTTCCAAAGAGATGCATTTGGAGCTGATGAAAGCATCTCAGGCTTGGCTAGCTGATTGGCACTAGTTAGGTACTACAAATCACCCTCCTAATACAACAGCCCTTGGGTCACCTTCTTCTGATCTCCCAATTGCAGCTTGCACTTGCTTCAGCAACGCCACATGTGAACACTATGATCACAGCTACTTGTTAATGTATTCGTGCTTGGACAGAGAGAAGCTCTTGGACTGAGATTTTTGCCTTCTATCTTGAAGGCTTATAGTTAAATACAGATTACCAGGCTGCCCAGAAATTCTCCTGAACTAACAACCTCAACAAGGATTCTGTCTTTTTCCGCACAGTCCCTACATCATGGCAGTGGACACTGTGCAAGCTGTAAGAAAAGATTTCCCCAGGCAATTCAACAATTCAGTTTTGGAAGACCTGTTCTTTTCAACAGCCTCATACAGGTCTTTTCTTACCAGAGGAAGGTGTGCTTTAGGTACATCACATCAAAAGTACTTTTGGACTACTCTGAACTGTGGAACAGGGTCCCTGCACATCTTTTAAATAAACTTTATCTAGTGCAGGAGATACCTAACCAATCCTTATTAACTCTGTGATTCCTCCCATATATTTACTCTAACAGTCATCCTCAAATCTAGACTGTTGTCTTTCTTTTTCATTACAGAAGTAGCAGACAGTATCACTTACTAGTAAAACTGTCTCCCTTTTTTTTTTAATTTTTAGATCTGCTTTGAGTGCTTTGTACTTTTGCCAGTTTTTAACTGTTTGGGCTGATATATACTATGGTAGGTGTTTGCCTCTGGCAGTGGTTTATGGAAAAAAGTATAGAGGCTATATAAAAAGCTGTATACTGTATGCAAAGAATGTGACAGAAATGAATTCACATAGGCAGTCTTAATTCTGGCATTTTCTAAGTCATGAAAGTTTTATTTTTCTGCCTTAATAAAGCTTTGATTTTGTGTATGCTTATGTGTTAAATATTTCGTACACAATAAATCACTGGCAGGTTACCACCTACCAAAACTCCATGGCCCCTACAAAGGTAAACATTTGTAAGTATGGTATAGGTTGGACTAAAATGTTGCAACTACTCTTGGTACATCAAAGGGCCTTGAGGGAAATAAGATGGTGGTTAAAGAAAACATTTTTAAAAGCTAACACAAGTGAAAAAAAAAAAAATGAGGAAAAAGTTCTGGATACACTAAAATCAATGGTAAAGCACACAGAGTTATAAATGGTGTAAGTATTTCATGTAGAAAACCAAAGTAGGAAAAAAATCTGGAGCTAGTTGGGTGCATGTTTAGATTCTTTACCTTTAGAAGTCTTCAAATGTTTTTATTTTTTTTAGAACAAAAAACATATTTGGGTTAGTAGAGTGCATTTGTGTAGAGGTTTCTGATTTGTGCTATAAACAAGATCAGAATAAGAGATCTAACATCTACTTCCAAGCCTCTTCCTTGTCAATATGGAGGTAGGAAAAAATGGGCAGCTTTACATGTTGCTTCAGTTGCTGGATTCTGTTAAGATTATTCTTCCTGAAACAAACAACAACAACAGAATTATATCAGAAATCATGTACTGAAGATTTTGGAAAGTTTTGAGGAAAGTTTCTTCCCCTTATCAGTTTATGTCCACCAGTCAAAAACAATATGTCAAACACTGGCCAACAATGAAGAAATGAAATCTAACCAAGATAAACTTAGTTTTAGACAAATGTACAGCTACTGTTAAAAATGTGGACCTGAACATGAAATTCAAAATTTCAAAAAATTTAGTATTACCTGTATTTTACTAATGCTGAAAAAATCACCATTCAGTCTCGAGGCTGTCAAAAAGAACAAAAAAAAAATATTTTTTTTTCCACACAACTTATAGTAATACAAATCCAAAAAGAAAAGCTACAGAATTGTAAGAAAGACAGGAACGCATCTTGGTTCTTTTGTGTTTATTTATTTATATATATTTTTTAGGGCAAAAATAGGAATAATTGCTATGGCCATGCTTTTCCTCTCTTTTAGTTCATGAGAATTTCCTGGTTTCCAGACTAACAAAGGGAGAAACAGCACAAGAGTGATACCATGGAGCATTTATGTGTTTCCAGTTCATCTAAGAACAACTGAACACACCATGAAGTGCTTCTGCAAAGATAGTCACCATTGTACCAGCTGACAGGTAAGACCTGTGCATTTCTGAGTACAAGCCTAGATGATGATGATGATGATGATGATGATGATTATTATTATTATTATTATTATTATTATTATTAAATAGAGAGTGAGGGCTATTCTGGAAAAGACAAATAAATTAAAACTATTTAAGCTGCTAAATACTGTAGACTTCATCTTCATTTACACCATGTGAAGGAGGTTTACTACAGATGTGAATCAATTGTTTTGAAGAACACAATATATATTCTACAAAACCACTTGCAACAAACAGATCTCGTATTAGCTTGTCTTAGTGCCTTTCTGTCAAGTAAGGAGAATTCAGTTTTCTCTTCTAGAGACAAACTACACTCTTGCTGTATTAAAGAAAAGCAAATTAGCTTCCTCAGTTAGTAGTTTAGATTTCTGCACAGGAACTCAAAAAGTTATTCTCAATAATGCTCCAGTGTCTGGTGGTCTCTCAAATACCCTTTGTAAACAGTTTACATTGATCTTTGCTCCAAGCTGTGAGATGTTTATGGATCTTTTTTCAGTATGGCTATTTGCCCACCATCAAGACCCAAGGCCTTATTTTGGTAATCCTAAAAATAGTCTAGGATCAATTACAAAGACTTTTCTCAACAATGTAGTTTTAAAATAAATTTAAAGGCTAGGATTTGGGAAAAAAAAAAAAAAAAAAAAAAAAAAAAAAAAAAAAAAACACATTAACAGTCAAACTGGAAATGTTTCAAACACCGATTGATCAAGACCCAGCTGAGTTTATTCTACTCAAGATAGATTTTCATCAGATAGTCCAAGAAGAGTGTTTGTTTTGGCCTCTGTTTCTAGAAATAATATTAACCTGGCAATAATGCTGTTTCTATAAAGAAAAAGGCCGTTGAGCAGGCTAAGTATCTATATCTTTCCTCTCATGTAGTACATCAGTTTCCCTTACATCCTGTGTTTGGTCTGTATTTTCAGGAGATGTGTTACAGTTTCTGTGCTGTGGTTCAATAACCTATCTAGTCCTTAGAGGTACTTCCATGGCCAGAGTTTGTAAGAAGGTCATCGTCTTATGCGCATGTGCTCAGAACACATCTCTGACCTGCAGCAGTGCTCCCCTTCCTCTACTTTTCACCCATAAGGATCTGAATCATAGGCAGCTAAGGCGCAGATTTCCAGGAGTTTGGGAGACACATATCCTTTTACACTCTGAGTTGACATTTAGTTCTTTTGATATTTTTAGGTGGCTTTAAATGTCTAGCAACATGGTTACAAATGTCCAGTGGCAGACTTGGAAAACCAACTGAGATCTTCCAAACCCTAGTTTGACTCCTTCACCTCACTCTCCATTGCTTAAATACCAGTCTTTGTAGAATGTAAGACCCACGGTTACTAGAGGAAAAGAAGCCTATAAGAGAATAAACCTATGGAAATTTTCATTTTTAATGTAAGAGGATTACACTTTTTATTTCATATGAGCTTTAAAGAGGAAAAGTTGAATATGGTGTTGTAAAACAAGACTATCTTTGCTTTATTAGACAAGAACATACTCCCAAAATTGCAAATGTTCCAGGTTTCTGAAGTGTGTTCACATAAATGAGACATTCCTTTTGTATGTCTGCATTCTTGTCAATGAATTCTTTCTGCATAGGAAAGAAAAAGAAAACAGAATATGGGGAAAAATATGATGATTAAGATACTAAATTATTCTCTGAAAGTTCTATTACGCTTTCAACACTTCTTACCACTGGAACAAACCGTAGAGTTGGGTTTTCACTAGTAACAAATCAAATATGTATCATGTAAGTGAAAACAATGACTGCTTCAAAAATCACTGCATGCCAGTTGCTGAATTTACTTGGAATGTATATTTATATGTTTCAGAATTGCTTTCAATGTATGCTTTTCAAATTGTCTCTCTTCCAGCCATCAGCGTAATTTCAAGTTGTCTCAGTTACGAGAAAGGTGAACTAATGAAGAGATTTAAGAAAAAATGTGCTTTTATGTGCTTTCCTTCTGTGTTGTGAATTGGGCATAATCTTTGACTCAGTCATACATCCACATCCTGCCAGATCAGCTGTATATAGAGCTTGCTGATTCATTCTTTGAAATAACTCTAAAATAGATACCATTTTTCTATGCGTCAAAGCTTGAAGCAAGGCTCTCACTTTGTATCCTTATCCTTGGTCTCAAGATGTGGTCTTTCCCCTGACATTTATTCCTTCTGGCTCAGAAGTTGGTTATTGCTTTGTTTGTTTGTTTGTTTGTTTCTAGGCCTGATGGTAGGTGATTTTGTTATTGTTACAGCTGTTTGTTTGTTTTGTTTGTTTGTTTTTATCACTATGTCTCTGCATTCCTCAGCTGGCACTGGCTTCACACTTATATCTAACACAAGCTGTTCCTCTTCACTTTCAGGACCCTCCAGGGACTCTCCATATTTACCATGACCTCTCTTTATGGCCTCATCAGCTCCCACCCCCTCTTTGCCCATTTATTAAAATTTCCAAGAGCCTTCATGTCTTATTCTTCACACCTGAAACTTCTAAAAAGCTTCTTCAAAAGTTGTTACTTTTTGTTGTTGTTTAATCAAATACAGCGCAGTACACGTACTTACTATTCTACTAGTGCTACCAGTATTTAGAAAGGTACTGTCTCTGACAGCTGGGGATAATCTAAAAGCCGCTGCAAAGAGATTTCATTTGAAAGTGAGCAAAAATAATACTGAAGAATGAAAAGAGTACACAAAGAATTTGAGCTGTGTTCAGAGATAACGTGAGAGACAAGAATAATTTTAGAGGTAAAAAGGGAGCAGAAACAGAAACCTCAGCATGAACAAGAAAGCTCAGAGTATAAACACCAAATTTCTTTCAGATACATTCACTTTGACAAGTACCTTATTTTGTAATTGTTTTTCGTTCAGGGAAAGGTCATGAATGAAAAGGTCAGCCTACACATGTAGTCAAGTGCTATGAAGAATAAGCAAGGGTACTGAAACATGGACAGGAGTAAGAAGATATCCTCTGGATCTCACAAAAGAGTCCTGAAATAAAATGCAAAATGGTAAATCAAGCAATTTTGTGTCACCAGTCATGAATCTCTATGTATGGAAAGGCAGCCTCCTCTCCTTGCTACATGTGCTAGTCCCTAGCACTGACATAAACTGAATTTACCCACAGCAAGTCTCTTACTGCTCTTTTGGTAGTTCTGACACCCTTTTATGTCGTACCTGAATGAAATACATCTGCAGTCTTTCTAGTGTCTCTCTTCACATTGGTCAGTAACTTTAAGGAGAACAGGTGCTCATTTGCAGGTTGACAGCTTCTGGTCCTTGTCCACTAGGGGCTCCAATGTACGAGAGCCCAATGTACAGACTCCAGCTCTGTTCCATATTGGAAGTAAAAAAAGAGAAAAAAGAGAGACAAACACAGAAAAACTGTTTTTGAATAGAATTAAAAACTGAAAATATAATGTTTCTTCTATTCCAAAGGGTAAAAAATAGCTTTTTTGTTTGTTTTTCTCTTTTTGTTTCTTCATTAATTTTTTCATATGCACTGAAGAAGTTTTTAAAATTTTAGTGGGCATTTAGAATGTTTCTACAAACAGTTCAAGAATAAAGGCAAAGTCTTTTATTTCTTTTTTAATTTTTATTTCTATTTTGACATTAACATTGCAAACCATTTTTGATAGGCTCTGTTGCTTTCAGAGAATAGAAAACCCTTCCTAATTCACAAGCCCTCTCATTTCATTAAATGTACCTACACTGTGTTTTTATGGAGACCAATGAGAGGTGCTCACTTTTGGTTGTTCCAAATCTCCAAGCACAATCACAGATGTAACTCTGTCCAAGCACTACGGTGATTTGGGACACCACCTGGACCAGGCGTGTTTTAAAAAGCAGGTAGGTGAATAAAGTAATTGATAACATTTACAACTGCTACCACAATCACGTATCAAAGAATATTAATACTAAGCTTCAGTCTAAAGAAGCATATTGAACTGAACACAGGTATGGGACAAGTACTTCCTTAAATGCTTTGCTGAAATAGAGCCATAAAACAGAACATACCCCTTTTCCAGAAGGTCCTGGACAAAATTGGTTAAGAGCTTCAAGCTATTTAAGCCTATTTGAGAAAATAATCTTCTCACCTTCAGAGAAAAAATACCAACCAAAGGGTCTATCATGCCTATCACATTTTTAAACTAGAAGAAACTTTTTTTTTTTTTTTCAAAGGTAAACTACGCTATTTGAAATACTTCCTGCAAAAAAATTCACCGAGAAAACCAAAGCCACATCCTGCCTTAGTGTGTCCTGCAACAGCTCTCATATTACTACTGACATAGCTAGTACATGGGAACCCTCATCCCCAGGAACACCAAAGACTAGTAAAGCATTTTTTTCTGGCTGATACACTTTAGCTGTTGAATGATTGTGACTTCTGCTGATGAGTGAAAGCTTGTTTTTCTTTGCTGTCACAGGAAGCCCTATTGTAGCCAGTGGAAGGTTGTGTCACTGGTCAAGAATACAAATGTTTTTTGACAACTGGACATTCAAGCTATCATATAAAGAAAATATGACAGTATTTAATATATTAATTATAATCATATTCTAAAAATAATATGAACTGTACATTGCAACTGTACAATGTAGAAACTTGAGTTATTCAATGGAAGGGGAAGTGAGAATTCACTTCCTCTGACTAAAGTTAAAAAATACTAACAAAGCTATTCTAAAGTTCCTCTTTCATATATTATTGATTCTATTAAATTCAAATACAGCTTATATTCAACTTGTATTTTTCGGGAAACTGTACTGTCAACATCATCTGGAAAACATTGTTAGCTTAATACATCTATCTATCTATCTCAGTCGACCACTCACTGTCTTATGTTCTTGTAAATCATGTGAGATGCTAGTCTTGAGTAAAAGTGATGCATGCAGCCAAAGGTGGGGTGATATCATTCCTCTGCACAGTGGAAGGAAAGTCTCAGCTTGGCTCTTGCATGGCTCACAGACATTTTGTTGCAGTCCAGCACCAACTACAGGCCATGGAGGGCTGCAGAAGAAGAGAGAATAGGTCAAGGTCCCCAGATTTTTCATAGCAATATTCAGAGCTCAGCTGTACCGTACTTGAGCAGGGTATGTACTACCATTCAGATAACCTACAGTTTCATGGAGGAAAAATTGTATGGACTCAAGTGAAATTTAAAAGTTCCTCGGGAACCTTATTTATCAGTAGCAGTGTAGACTGCGAAGCATGAGCTGAGACCACAGCTGCAGTGTGTTAAGCTCTAACACGAAGCTTTTATTTCAGAATTTAACAAACATTGTGGTAGGGGAGAAATTGATGAATGTTTCTTTGTTTAACTATTGCCCTTTCTCTTACACAAACCTAACACTGTGTTCTTAGCTGGCCAATAAAGGATACCTGTATGGTATGACAAAGCCCTTAGCCTCAATTTTTAATATTACGTGGACCTTTTCTGTTGACTCAACTTGCACTGCTAAGCCATAAGTTGCTTAGGCTCATTGGGACCTATGAGAAAGGACTGTCTGTGTACCCAAATTCCAAAACACTGATGCTCGTTTCAAAATACAATGTATTTTAATACTAACGGAGATCTTAAAATAGACATATGGCTTCCACTATTTGTTGCAGATATTTATTCTAAGGTATCATGAAACAGATACGTTTAAGGTTGAGCAATCCTAGAATATATTAAAAAGCAATAGTGTGGCTAAAGTGTTGTGTTTGTTGTTGTTGTTGTTTTAAGTTTGTCTAGCACTGTACGAGCTTTAGCGTGGTTTTTAAATATCTATATTATAGCAGAATTTAAATGCTTCATACATTCAAAAAACTGAAGGTGAAGTTATAACTGTGCTGCCCCCAATTGTAGCCATGCTAGGAAGAGGTTAGTAAATATTTTGCTTTCTGGGGTGTTGATATTTGTGCTGTCTCCACGCACACACCCCCTCAGAAGACAAGAAGCCTCACCTTCCTGCCTTTTTGCAGAAGCCTTAAATAAGGCCTGAAGGTATCTGGGTTAAGATGGTTGAGCAATCTCCATCTAAGTCTGCACTTTTCAGAAGCGTGAGCTGCTCTCTGAGTGCTCCAGACACTAATTCTGGTACTTCAGAGACAAATACTATTAGCAGCTTCTTTGGTTTCCATGAAGGTTAAAATTAGGACAGTGAGAATCATGATGGTGAGAAAATTAGGGCAGCGAGAATCATGAAAGTGAGAATCAGTCTGGGGGTTGAAACGGGATGATCTTTAAAGTCTCTTCCATCCCAAACCATTCTGTGGTTCTGTGATGGTCTCTGCAACCTACTGACTGACTGCTTAGATGGATACAAGTGGATGGGCATGTTAAGATCACTAAATACTGTTTTCAAACAGGACAGAAACTCAGCAGATATCTCACGTTTACTGAAGAAAACCAGTGCCATGGAAGTCCATGGGGATATCTGAATCCTGCTCAAGAGAGTCATCAGAACTTCAGTTTGTGTCCTCTGTGTCATTGCTGTCTACCAAAAAGCTTTATTCCATCGTCCTGTGTAGGTTAAGTTGATGTGGTGGTTGGCACTGTGAGACACGTGCTCCCTGTGAGTCTCCCTTCCTTGTGCTGGATTTCTGTCATTCCTTGGAACAACTGATAAGCAAGAGCCAGGTCACAGAGGACAAACAGCTACTAATTATAGCGGATACTGTAACTGCATATTGTGTAACTGTACTCTTCTGACTGTAATAATCAAAACTTTAAAGCTAGCAGGCAGAGTGGAAGACACATTAAAGGAAACAAAAAAACAAACAAACAAAATACATTTCTTAAACAAGATCCTGATGTCTAGAGGATGTCTTATGGCCATGTACCACTCCAATTCAAGCCCTAAGTATGAAAAAAGCCTGTTGGGAAACCAGTTTCTACACCAGCCATGTCTATAGTTTTCCATCCTCCAATGATCAGAGGCACAAGCTCTTGGACTGGCATTGGATTTGGAAGGTAAAGTAACAGCATCAGCCAAAATTACCTTTCTCCATATTTACCTCATCAGAATACTGTGCCTCTACCAAATGCCATGCTAGCAATAAATATTTGCTTCGGTCATCTACCAAGAGGGATCAATGCAGCATATCCTACCCAAAACAAATCCATTAAACAAACCAAATCACTTGTTAAATTCGTATGACTGAGCTAACTTCATATTCACTTCCCTTTGAGATGGAGCAAGAAGATGAAACTCCATCCATTTTCCCCAGTTTGCTTCCAGATTTAGTGAGGGACTTGAGGCAAGTTCTGTTCCCTACCTTGGACCCTTCTGAGAAGTAAGAGCCATACATCTACAACACACTCTGCAGAAACTACCAGGATCTTCTGCTGTAGGAAAAAAAAAAAAAAAGGTCTAAAGACTATTTCTTAAGTTTTCCATCAGTTTGTTAGACACACAGTTACGCTGATGGGAAATAAGTTGAGATTGTGCAAAACCTCCACTTCTCACTTCTTCATGTTATAAAAGAAAGCCCAGCTGGCATATAGTGCCACTTGCTTCATACTGTCCCTCACCCTGCACACACACTGCAACTGGCTGAATGCAATACAGTGCAGCTCTAAGCAACAGACATACTCACATAAACCACAGAGCCTCCTGTTGGCATGCAGTTACAGAAAAGCAAATGTATGTGCAAAACGATGCAGCCTAGCATCTGCACCTGAAAATGAAGGACAAGATTTTACCAGCTGCCGGAGGATTTTTTGGTACAAATGGCTCTGCACTGCACTTTATACTTTGTCATGTGGTTATTTAAATTACTGCATCTATAAATTAGTCCTAAGTTAAGGAGAATTGCCCATCATTAATAGTCCTTAGGAAATGTTAGAGAAGTATTCACAGCCCTAAAAGTAAAACACTCTTCTCATTTTACTTACAAGGCAAGTGTTGGACTAACTACTGAGAAAAAAAAAAAAAAAAAAAAAAAAAAAAAAAGAGTAAATACACATTTGGACATTGCAGATACTTTCTGACAAGCAAAAAATCATGACAATTATTTCCATGAATCTTACTGTAAAACACTGTAAAAGTATTTGGGAGGGGCAGGAGGGAGGATGTGGACAGATTTATTCTGAATCCTTAACAGCAGGGGGGGAAAAAAAAAGTGAAATCTCAAAATAAAATTATGAAGTTGCTTTCTGACTTTTCAGTCATTTCAGCTTGAGAGATACAGTGTCTCCTCAGAAGAAGAAATAGTTTATCTACTATTATATACCCAAAGTAAGACCACTAAGAGTTTCAAAGTCTTTTGATAAGCCTCCAGGCAGTGGGGTAAATATTACTGTTCATATGAATGCAAGCAAACAGCCAACATGGATCAAGTAAAGAAGAAAGTTTAACACAGGTACAATCAGAAGAGCTGTGTCAGAAAGGGCTCACATGCAAGTTATGCAAATTCTCACAGCTTGACTTTTGAAGGGAATAAACCTCAAATGAACATTCTTCTGTGTAAATCACATCTACAACTTTTTAACAATCAGGAAAAAAAAAGGGGGGGGGGATGTAGAGAAATAAATCATAGAATAAAGAAATGAGCAAGAAAAGGATTAAATGGCTAGAAATGAATAAAGTGCATAAGTCATTTAATTCTGTTAACAGAGCCAGGTAATCCCATCTTCTTTTGTCTTCAGATACCCTTTATATTCACTTCAGTAAGAATCTTTGCTTATATCATGCTCATTTTGTCATACATGTGAAATCTAACACACGGTATTAATAAAATCAAATGTCCAATTTAAAATGATGCTTCTCATTAAGCTGACTTTTGTACACACTGCTCTGAGCAATAGCAAAAAGCCTGTCCTGTAAAGTTGAAGAAATAATGTTAATAATAAATGCTGGCATTTTCAAATGAAAACCCTCAGGTTACCATTTTTGTTAATAACAAGTAGCATTCTCAATAAGTTAGATGATATTTCAGTTTTCTATTTAACAACATTTACAGTGCAGACAATTTCATTTTATCATAAGATTAATAAAACTAATAAACAAGATATCACTGTGCTTTTCCTACCACAGTTGGAATTTTTGCTAGATGCCCAGCTCTTGCTGGGAAGAAATGGGCCAACCTGAATAGGTAATTCTGAAGAACAGAAAAGAATAGGTAACCCCTACGTATCAGCACTCGCAAGAAATAGGGATGTACACAGAGTGATACTTAGATGTGGGACCTGGAAAATTGAGACCAGATCAAAAACTCATTGAACCAAGGGAAAAAAAGCATCACTGGGTTAAATTAAAGCCTTGGAAAAATGAATGGCATAAAGCCTAGACATGTAAATCATTGCCTGAACATATGGAGAGGGAAGCCACTGACTAACATGAGCCTCTACTGTACATAAAGGAAATACATAAAACAAGAAATTATCTTCAAATCCTCATAGTGTGCAGAATTGCAGTAATTAAGCTGTGATCATAAACTTTTCAAAGGTACTTCTGTCCTAATTTTCTGCAGTTAAAATTGTGAATTTTCTAGCTCCACTACTGACATTTTCAAATAGCCTGAGAATCTATTCTTCAGATTTTCATCCATGTACATGTTGTGTTTTGCTTTTGTTTTTTTTATTTTAAGAACAAATTCATGTAAACTTTCCTAAAAAGAGTTATGGAGAGTAACTCTCAATTCTGAATGACCAACAGAAACCATTTAGTTGCTTTAGAAAAACAAACTTGCAGAGTAGCTCTACTGCTTCTTATACTTTCTTGTCTTTCACAACACAAGATAATTCTTGACTTTAGCTCACTCTGATACCACTAACTGCATCTCAGCTTCAGCATTCCTGATAACGCAGTATCTCTGTAAGTGGATTTCTCTGGTTAGCTGGTGCATTGTTCCCTCCACTAAGGCAAATAATTATATTCCTCTATCCGTTTAACTGCGGTCTCCTAAATTAAAAATTGTATATAAGAATCAAAAGGACAGAAAGATAGATGGACAGAAGGGCTGTTCTTCAGCCCTTGAGTTTCTACTTCTTCCTTATTTATTTAGTTGGTTGTTGTGTTGGTTTTTTTTTTCATTTGAAGATTTATATGATGTACTTGTTAACAAGCTTCTGCATCCAATCCAATCCAATTTACTTAAATTTGTTTTACTGTGATTCTTCAAAAGCTATTTCTGGTAATTGCTTACATACAAACTCTCAAATGAGAGCTTTCCATCTTTCTCATAGGAAATTTTAATAGTTTACAGTTTCTCTGCATTACTGCATAATCACAAAGGAATATATATATATATATATATATATATATATATATATATATATAACTGCAATAGAATTAAATCCTAATGGAAGAACACAAGACCTGTACTTGCTACTTGATTATCTCTATACCTTCTGCTTTATCATCTAGGAATATCCCAAGCAGAGATACAAAAAATTCCAAATGCTCTTACTTGACATCACAGTCTGATGTGGTGCTGTGATTCATTTTGCACAAATTGCAACCTCTTCAAGGTTTCCTGAAAAAAGAAAAAAAACTGCTGTCTTAGTGAAATCTGGTATACTCCAGAGGATATTCCAATCACCATGCTAAAGATCTTCAACATGTCTACAAAGGGTTACTTCAAAAGAGGATACTCCATCATTTAGATGATTAATGTATATATATATTTTTTTATTTTTATTTTTAAATGTTGGCCAGTGGCACAGTGGCTTGGCAATATCTTATACTTTTGCAGCCACCTTCACATTGATAACAATGAGGTCTATGGGCTGATCATGCATTACTCATGGCAGGTAAGATCACAGTCAACACAGTGTCACATTTGCCCCGTGAGAAAATGAAGGTCAGCCTGAAAAGTGCAAAAAGTGACGTTAATGAAACTTAAAGAAGTGCACCTACACTAAAATATTCCATTTTTGCCAGTGGAGTTTTGGTTTCCCAACATTAAAAACATTTCTCTTTGTTCCCTTTGAAAACAGATGTTCTGCTTTAACTCTAATTTATCTTCTGCTTAATGGAAACTTACATTACAGTAAATGCAATCCACAAGGACTCTGCAGATTAACAACGCTCCCAGAGCCGAGGGTGTATAATGACAGCATATCTACCCAGCGATCTGCTCTCCAGTGATAAGAAAAGGAAAAGAGCAATTTGCAATTGCATGCGTTAAATCTTGAGTCATGCAACTGCTGTGAAACACACAATTGTTATGTGGGTGGGGAGCGTGCCTCTTCTTTCCATTACAAAACAAAAAGCATTTGGAGAAGAGCAGAAGGCAGAGTTGGAATTCGGGGGAATGATTCTGCTACGTGTTCATTTTAGCTGAGAACAGAGAAAACAAATTAGGAAGCATTACATATCTCCACCTGCTCTTGCCACAAACGTTGTCTTTCTCTAACCATATCATTAATCAGGTCCATATCTGCTGCAGCGTTTCCCTCACCACATTTCTTCCTTATGAACACATGATGGCCTCCACCCATCCCACTGGAGCACGATGCTCGTGCTCCTGAACGCAGCCCAAAACCTCAGACAGCATTCAAGATTTTCTGGGATTTCTATTATTTTCTCACTGTTCTCTCCTTATTTTTCTTTTCCTTGTGCTCTTCTCATCTCCACTGTTCCTCTCAGGGAGAATGATGCTCATCTGTCATAGCTAGGTAAAAGTAGAGCAGGAAAATACTAACGTTTGGCTTTCTCAGCTGTATTTCATGACACTTAGAGAAGGTAGCAATGAACAAAACAACACAGAGAGGAAACAAAGGCTCATTTGCATCACCAGAATAGATTTTTGTACATTATCATACAAATAACTTGGTCGTGTATCTTGGGAAGATTAAAATAAGTGAGAAACCACTAGTACGGTCAGGGTGTGGCCATATTACTGCTAGGTCACACGTAGAAGTGAAGTAACACTTTTTGGCAACAAAACGCACCATCAGCTATAATTCTAACACATGCGAAGCGTTTGCTCCAAGGTGCAGATTCCAAAATTGACCTTGGGATGATTTTAAAGATAAATATTTAATTGCCAATCTGCATTTTTAAATTACCTCTTTCCTTGGCACCGTAGTGATCCCAACAGGCAAAAGAGCAACTGCGAAGAACATCAGCAAAGAAAAAAATAAAATATACACTATCCATGGGATCTTAGACTCCAAAGCTGCTGAACTTATATGAGTTTATTAACTTTGTGCATGATTTTTCATATGCTAGTACGTTTGCAGATTTGGATGTATTTTTTGGCCTGGCCCAAGATTTAGTTCATAGTTCAGCAAAGTCTCTGGTAAATTTTAGCCAGCTTCTCAATTAAACAGTGCATGGTGGTTTGTTTGTTTCTTTGTTTGTTTTTTGGGGGTGGTGTTTTTTGTTACTTTTTGCTTGTTTGTTTTTAAATAACAGGAGTAGAACAATGTGCTATTCCTTAAATGCATTCTTAAGTATGGCTGAACTGTCTCAGCTGGATTTTTTCAAAGCAATTACTCCTTAAAGCATTGACACATATTCACTGTGCAGAAGTGGGGGTAATTTAAAATGCTACCATCTTTCTGCCATAATTATCTTACCTCCAGCAGTACTGGAAGAATCTAACAAAGGATTCCTTCACTGATTTGGAGCAAAATCTGGTGTTTCAGTATAAATGGCTTCGGAATTATTAAGCTAAACTACCTGACAACAAAGATTAAGCTAAAGTACCTGACAACTTTTCTAAACTGACTTTGAAGTAACAAGTTCAAGATGGAGACATTCCCCTTTTTTGGGAGGGGGTATTTAATGTGGTATACAACTATTCCTACTCAGTGAAGGAAATTTTAGTACACCTCAAAGCAGCACTTTCACAATGCCACAGAATGGTGCAGAAATGCCATTAAAGCAACTTTTTTGGCTTGAGGCAGCATTATTAAAAAAATAAGCTAAAAAATAGACGGTCTTTCCAAACGCAGGGGGAAGAGAAGTCACCTTTCTGCCTGAGCACCACCCGGCCTCGCCGTGAGGTGACGAGGGGCAGGAGGGGAGCGGGAAACGCGGCGCCTCCCGCCTGGGCTTTCGGGCTCCATTTTGTGGGTCCCCCCCCAGCCTCCAGCGGGGACCTCGGCTCACCACAGCCCTCGGGCCGGCCTCTGGCGGGGAGTCCCCGCGCGTCCCCGTCAGGGTGAGCCGGACCCGGGCTCTGCGGGCCGGCTGCCCCCGGCGGGTGAAGGCGGAGGGCGGCGCTGCGAGCCCCGGGGCGGCTCCCGCTGAGGTGGCCGCCCCGGGGAGCCCGGCAGCCGGCCCCATTTCCCCCCTCAGGCGGTGCCGCGGAGCCCAGCACGCCTCAGCCTCCTGCTCGCAGCGCCTCCGGGAGCCGGCGGCTGCCGTCGCCCTCCTGCCAAGGTAAAACCGGGGGGTGAGGGAGGCTCTGGCCCTAACGGAGCGGGGTGGGTGCGGTGCTGATGGACCAGTGATCTAAATACCCGTCCCCACAAGCTTGGGGTGTTGTTTCAACCCAGCGCGCACCGAAAAGGAAAGTTCCTGCATCTGTTCGATGTCGCGCTGGGAAGATGTACCTGGTAGGGGCTGCTGAGCCTTCCTTCCAGCCCGGTGCTGGAAATTTGGGTGCTGAAATACAGCCCTCGAGCAAAAGATGTGGGATGCCACCAGTCTGGGACAGGCGGCTTGGTTTGGCTTGCTGAGGTGCCTTCTGGCGCAGGTTTTGCTGATTCTGGGGCTGGCAGGGCTCCAGCTCGAGTCTTCCCCCTCATAACCTCTCTTTTCGGTTTTCTGGCAGTAATTTTTCCTCTTTGGTGCTAGTTCCCCTTTGTGAATTACATGAAATCCGTGTTTTCTCAGCTGCCCCTAAATAACTTCTAAACAGTACCCGTTTCACATAGGACTCCTGCAGCATCGCTGTCCATCGATTGCCCCGTAAATGTAGTGTTTTTGGGACTTTGGTTAGCACACCTGCTTCAGCACAGACAAACACACAAACCCCAGTGTTTCAGAGGGCTGGCTATGCTACACGACCTGCTTCACCTGTATATAGCCTCCTACTCATTTGACTTCGCTAACTTTACTTTTTTTTTCCAGAAACTTTGTAAAGAATGTGAATCTAGGTTAAAGCTCTCTTTAATTTTTTTGCTGAACCTCTTGTTTTCACCTTTGGGCTTGCTAACAAGACTATTAGTTTAATTGTACCTCATGCTTTGTGCAAGGATTAAATGGAGACAATTTGGCTTGAAATATGGCTTACAAATGTCTTTGGGAGGTTTAATCACCGGAGCATTACAGATAGCTGAGTGATCCTTGAGTGATATTCTCAGGGAATTTGGATCTATCTGGGAGAGTACGTAACTGGAGAAATGTACTGCCTCTGAAATGGTATTTTTAATCATTCCCTGCGTCTTCTTTTTCTTCTTTAAATATCCCCTGTGGGTACTATAGATACTTCTGGCATTTGGAGGCAAATATGACCTCAAAGTAATAATTGAATAAATCGTGTTTTAATTGTTCAAGTTGGAATTCATGATTATTTGGTTTGCTGTATCTTCAAGCAGAATATGATGCCTTTGAAGTGCTGATTTATATTGTTATCAAATGTTTATTCCAGTTTAATTTGTTTTTTTACAGATTAAAAGACTGATTCTTACTATAATTGAGCAGTGTGTACCAGATCACACGTTCATGCATCTGTGAATCGATATAGAGGCTTGGTCCTGAATAAAGCTTTAGAGACTAAGATATTTGGGAGTGCAGTAAGCTGCATAGATGGGCAGAAGTATGGACACAGGGGCCAGTTGGGTCTTGTAACCTCTTAACTGAGCACATGTGAACATGGCCTGAGATTTCTTAGGTAGCAATGAATTTCCCTAAAGCAGTAAAATGTTGTATTTGCTGTGTTTCATTTTTTTTCTGTTAGCAGAAAAGGAACTGCTGTCTTACAGCAGTGAGAGGAACAAGAAGTAGAAAGCCTTCCTTCTATTCTTCTGCAGTATGTAGCAAAGGGGGAGGTAGGGCTGGTGGAGGGATCAGCAGTTACGTCTGGCCCTACAAAATGTCTGAGAAAACCAGCAGCAAGGAGTGCTGCTGGGGCTGAGAGGAGAGAGAACCTGTCTGTCTGCAGATTCACAAACATCTGTCTTTCAAGGAGGAGATGTGTGAACATGGATTTTCTCGAAAGAACGGTTATGTTTCAGTGGGGGCTTTACAGGAATGTAGCCAAATTTGGTTTTACCGCATATCACTCAGGACCCTGTCCTTTCTCGCTGTCTCTGTGAATACAGGTGCTTTTCTTTCCCACAGACCTTTTTTTTTTTTTTCCATCTTTCACTTCAGTGTGTCTTGAGTTGTTTTGTTTTAGGCTCATCTGACTTGTTGTGATGACAGCTTCTCTTTGTCAGGTTTTGATTTGGAGCGAAAGTGAAAATCAGACCTTTTGTTTGCCTGCAACATTATAGAAGCTTTAGCTTGTCTCTTTTTGAAGGTTTCTAAGGATGATGACAACTTGCATCCATGCAGACCTCCCAAAACACGTGGACTTCAAGGCAGGATCCTCCTCACTCAGCTTTAAACACGACCATTTCCGTTAGTCACCAGAGGTTCTTAGTCACCTTTGTCGTCAACAGAGAGAGATACTTATCAAATTGGTTCCACTGCCCAGTTTTAGACAGCTACTCATCATGCTCTATAAAATTGCCCTTCTTTCTCTTCATTGACTAAAAAGAAGAGTCTGGGATGAAGTCAGATGCAAATTTCACAGAAACTCTGCCATATGTCTCTTCATGATTAGGAATGACCCATGGTACAGTAAAATTGCTCTTGGAAATGAAAATGTTTTAGCCAGTTTTCCTTATCATCCAGCCTGTTGATTCGTGGCTACCCTAGATACTACCAGCTCAGCTGCCAGAGTAGAAGGTAGCAGCTGCAATTTGAAGGAGACCAGGGTGCCTATGTCCTCCCTAAGTTTCTGTGGGAGACTTCTGAGCATCTGCATGAACATCTATTCCTCGCCACCCCTTAATATTAATTTATAGAATTGCTTCTGACCTGTGAATGAAAAGGAAACAGAAATAACTTAGATCTGACTTAGTACTTTAACGTGGGAATTCACAAACCAGCTTGATAATGACTGTTGCAAAAGTGTAACTCTGTCATTAGTTTCAAAGCCTTTCTTCCAGTAAAGTGACCTTTTAGATCTGTGGCTAGCTAATTGTTATCATAACTTTTGCTACCAGAAGTTATGTCAGACTGTCAGACTGAAGACAACCAACACTTTTTTTTTTTTTTTTTCAAGCATGGATCCAGTATTTCAAGAATTTGGCTTCAAATAAATCAGGGTCACAGTTATTAAAGTTAATAGGAGTATTTGTGGGAGTAGATGCATTATGAATCCTAGAAGAAAAAGGAGCTTCAATAGATATGAACCCATTTTTCTGTGTTATTCTGTTTAGAAAATATTGTTTAGAAATGCCTAGAGACATTTCTGATACCAGTTTTGCACTGAATGCATCTCCTTGGTGTATTTCCATTTTTACTTTCACTCTGTGTATTTGCTTGTAATCTAAAGCAGCGGATGTGAAAGCATGACTTGTAGCACTAGTATTAAAGGATGGAACTCCCTGTGTAGCTGCTATCAGCCGTGGGCAGACCCCATGTGGCTGACATCACCAACAACGGAAAGTTCTCAGTTGACCTCAGACAATCAAACTGATATCATAAAAAATTTGGTGAAAATTTTGTCATCCTACCCACTCATACCAGGAAGAGGGGGTTACACAGGGAATAAATCTGTTTTTAGCAGCACTGCTGGTCTATCAAGCATAGAGAGAACAGATAGGAGTCAAAATCATAGTGGCACTAACTGGATGCCTTTGCTATAATAAAAATTGCAAATGACCTTCTGAGTCTGCTGATATAGGCAAAATAACATGTCTGCTAGGAGGCACCCCACCAAGAGAGCAGACCAGCTCCTCACAACTGGCCACCTCTTGGTTCCCTGCTGGCATCATGCAGAATCAAGAAGGATGCTTCATCCCAAAAAGTCTTTTTGAAAGTTAATGTGTTATTTTATCTGACTGCAAATTTTAAAAAATGTAACTTAAAATAAATAGAAAGTAGTCAAGTCCATATCACTGTTCTCTGTGCTTTTCAACAAAATCCTGTATTTGGAAGACGTGCTGTACACATCACTTGTCATGCTTGAGTTGGTGAGTTGACCCTGAGCAAGTGAGACTACATGACAAAAACATTCCCAAATATTTGCTGTGGTTACAGCTTAGTTTTGGACTTTTCTGACCACATCTTCAAGACTTTGGGGCAGATGTCAGAGCATTAGAGAGCCAGTTGGTTTTGGTGTCAGTCCTAGGAGGAGATTTCGCATAAACTTTACTGCAGTTTTGTTCATGGTGGCTCTGATCTTCCATGCAATTCAGCAACGCCTTTCATATTTGCCACGTGACTGACCTCCTTTGTCTCCCCTGTGCCGTGATGGAGGCGTTATCTCTGAGCAGATCAGTTGTTCCATCCCTCCTCCACGTGGTAAGAAAAAAAAGAGAAGAAGGCGGTAGCATTTCCTTTTTGTGGAAAACCATACAGAAATGGAAGAAATACGCTGGGAATGTCACAAGATTCTTCTCATCCTGCCCCGTTTTCTTCCCGTAACTGTTTCCTTTGTGTGGTTCAGGGCTTGCCGGGCTGTGGCGATACAGCATCCCATCTGTGGTGACCCCAGGCTTTCATCTTCCTTACAAATCTTCATCTGAAACTCATTGCTTATTGCTGTTTCTGCTTGCTGTGCACTATACAGACTGAAGGAACCAACTCTTTTTAGGTGCAAAGTAACAGGCCTTGAAATTAACTCTTCAATCAGCAGTAACCATGTAAAAGGTTTAAAAATGTCTTCACTTAATTTTTACACTACTCACGGTGGTACCAAGCACTGCGCTTAGGTGAAATACTAGAAATTCAGGTAAAGCATTACTTGATTTGTTTGATTTTAATACACAAGCTGTGTACGAAACAAACACGTGGGTTCAAACCCATTTTACAGGTTTGTTTTTACCCTTTTTCTCCACTCTTATCTGTTAGAACGTTTTATGGTAATGTCTTTTTGTCTTTCAGTCTTCCTTTCCCATGCCACGTGTGCCCTCCCCTAAATATTTCTGGCCATAATAAGAATGTGTGATTACAAGAGATAAGATAGCTCTAATGGCACACTGACAGAGCGTGAATATTGGGACAGATAAATCAGTGATTACTTGACACAGCAGCTCCTGCCCTTAGATTTTGTACTGTAACTATTCATTCATTTTTTCCTCTTCCTAAGTTTGTGCTTGTTTCCATTTTCTGACGCTTGGCATCTCTTGATTCTGTAGGTTATCAGGGAAGATGGCACATGGATTTTCCCACTCTGTGGATCCATGTATTCCTTCATCTCTCACATGTGGGCTTCCTTGTCTACCGTTTGCTGCTGGTTAGACAATCTGTTAGTGAAAGATCAGCCTGCTTATGGAGTTTGAAGCTAAATAGCAAAATCTTCATTTAGTGGAGAGCCACAAGACAAGCTCCCATAGCTCAGGGACCTGAGGATTAGGGGCTTCTGGAAATAGTTTAGAAGTGTCAGAAATGCTTGGAGCCCATCTCTTCCATTGCAGGCATTGCTGAGCATCCAGTTATGCTGGATCCAGAAAGTAGCAACAATTTCACTCCTCTCATTTGCTGGCAGTTTTTTAAAATACAGGAGAGTGCTGTCTCATGGTGCTAGCTCTGTGCAGCAGCGTTGGGTAACTGGAGAAAACAGGAAGGAAAACATTGCACCAACATTAGCAAGCTACAAATTATGGGAAGGAACGTGGGAAGAGATGGAACCAGTGTCTGCTATTTGGACTTACCACACTCTGTCAACCTTCTGCTCTCCCATCGTGGCAAGGAACAGGCAGAACCTAAGAGATGAGATGCATTCTGGTAACTTGGATGTCTACTGTCATTTGTATTTGTTTGTATCCCCCCATCTTAAGGGACACACACTTACTTCCATCCAGCTTGCTACCTTTCCCAGAAGTT
Organism: Anas platyrhynchos; assembly: GCF_047663525.1. Taxonomy (NCBI): domain Eukaryota; kingdom Metazoa; phylum Chordata; class Aves; order Anseriformes; family Anatidae; genus Anas; species Anas platyrhynchos. The sequence continues at coordinate 142,318,084 of NC_092588.1, forward strand.
AACCTGGGGAGTGGAGGTCTTGTTCTGTGTGCCAGCAGTCTGGCATAGGACTGGGAGTTGTTTCTTCAGCCAATTCCACGTGAAGACATCGTGTCCTCTCCTACCACTTTGCACCCTGCAGAGAGTTTGTGCTCTCTATATGGCTTGTGGTGAGAAGATCCCCAAATGGGACCATTCTGTTGTAAAGAGTTGTGACAAGGGAAAAATGAGATGACCAAGCCTGGAGCTGTACAATATTTCTGTAACGTTCTTAGACCCACGGGCCAGACTGAAGCACGTTATCTGCCAAGAGGATATATAAGGAGCAGACGTGGCACTACTTTCAAGCTCCATCAAAGCAGTTCATTCCCTTCAGGAGTTGACAGTGGGCCCTAAAGCGAAGTTCTGGAGGATAAAAATGTCTCTTTCCTCAGTTTGTGCTCTACATCAGGGTTTCTTTTCCCCTTGCATAACGTGCTTTTAACTCAGTCCCTAGCTGCTCAAGTCCTCTGCTGTGGGATCCGTTTTCTGGAGCTTGATATCCAGGCTTTGTCTGTGCCTGGGGGGGTGGAGTGGAGCCTGGTGAATGAGCTGCCTTACACCAGCCTGCACCTTGGTGAAACAAGGGTAAAACATTGCTGCGCCTCACTGGTGACAGCAGTTGTATAACTCCCAGCTCTGTGAAATCTGGGTCTTTTGGACTAACACAGACTTCTAAAGTCAGTCCTAACTGCGTGCTTGTTCCTGTCATATGTGCAAATTAACTGAATTTCCAAAACATCAACAAGGGAATAAGCTTCCAGGAGGTGTGACTGTGTATGTATTATGGTTACAATTTCTGTGTAACAGAAGTAGGATCTGTGAGTTTGTGGTTCTCCTATCTAAAGGTGTTTGTATTTACATTCTGGAGTTAGTAGAGTATGAGTTAGAAGTTTAATTACCGTGTGTACTTTGAGTATTGTTAGCGCCAGTACGAGCAGTGTGATACAAGATGACCAGGCAAGTGGAATGAAAATTGGTTCCACAGCGTACATAAAAACATGTGTTTGGAGCAATCAGTGGAACATGCTGTGACGTGCTGCCTGTGCCGTGGTCACCTGAAGATGCTCTGGTGCCCGAGGTTAACATTAGAAAAGGATTCTTTTATTATTGTATATATACATGTATTTGCTGTTTTGGTTTTGATCCGAAGCCAAATGTGACTTCTGAACTAGTAAGGGTACTTTGCCATTTCTACTTTTTCCCTCTTAAACTTGTTCCCTTTCTTAGTACCTACAAGAATTGGTAACTAATTGGATTTTTCTTCTGGGCTGAATTCTGCAGAGATGGATGTTCCCCCATGTTCTACTTCATAAAAACTGACCTAAAGGGCTGTTAGGGACTTTTTACTAGACACAATGCAGTAGGTGGTTAAGGAACTTCCCACCTTCCTCACTGAAATTTATAAGAGACATCAGAGTTGTCAAAGTTTTTGTTGATACCCAGCAGTAAAACCATTGTAAGAAACCTAATTAGATCTGTTTCAGACCTGCAGTGACTTTTAGCCAGCAAGTTGCCTTCAGCAGTGGCTGGCATCACGTGCTTCACGAGAAGGTACAAGAAATCCATTGCTGAGAGGTATGCTGTAACCTGTCTGTCACGAAGGCTTTGCTCTGATTCCAAGTTGGTGGAGCCTTCTTTTTAGGTCTTGCAGCACGAGGTTCATCATCCCTACCTGAAATTCTCAGGAATACTAGCACTCCTAGCTATAACTGCTAGAAGAGAGCCAACGTGGTGGCTTTCCACATGGATGTGGTCCTCTGACGTTTACGTGTTGTAGTGCAGGTAGTGGGAGGTGAAGATCTTTCCATGTGACTTGTAAAGCTCTACTTCGTGTATTTTTATCCTTGCTGTTTGCACGTGTCACAGGTTAAGAACAACAGCAACACTCTGAATTCAGTGTCAGTAACTTTTATCAGATCTCTTGGTGGGCTGGTTCCTAATTCAGTTCCTCTCACAGCTCTGCTGTACGTCCTTGTTCTCCTGATACCGTGCTGTTCCTCATGCCTCTTCTCTTTGTAGCCATTAGGTTGATTAAACTGCATCAACTCAACTGAGACAGAGTTGAAGAGATGGTAATCTCGTTGTGATACCGTTGGTGTTTCCTGTTCGGTATTGCACAAGGCCTCCAAGCTTGTTTTCAGATTGCAAGCACAGAAGCCTCGTTACCACGTGCCTGAGACCACTCTTCCTGTTGAAAGGGCCTTCCTGTAGGTAGTTCTCACAGAGCCATCAGGTGCTAACAGCTCCAACTCTGCTTAGTGTAGCACCGTGCCTCCTTTAAGAGCTGCACAGTGTGATCACAGTTAGCTTTGGGCCAGTTTTTATCTTTTATCTCTTTTTAGTAGTGTGAATTTTTTGTTTTACTGCTAGTCTTACCTCCTTGCTGATGGATAATGATTCTGTCCAACAACTTATTCCCGATGTGTTCATGGACATAGTGCAGATGTCTTATCTAAGTATGCAAATTGTCTATTTATTTGCCTATTCATTTATATACGCTGACCAGTGACAGCATCGATGGACAACGGAAGAGCAAACGATGCCATCTGCCTTGACTTGTGCAAAGCCTTTGATACAGTCCCACGCAGCATCCTTGCCTCTAAATTGGAGAAAAATGGATATGATGGATGGATTTGGGTGGATAAGGAATTGGCTTGATGGTCACATCCAAAGAGTTGTGGTCAATGGCTCCATGTCCAGGTGGGGATCAGTGATGAGTGGTGTCCCTCAGGAATCTGTATTGAGACTGTGCGTAGCATCTTTGTTAAGGACAGGGACAGTGGGATTGAGTCCACCTGCAGCAAGTTTGCTGCTGACACCAAGCTGTGTGGTGTGGTCAACACGTAGGAGAGAAGGGGTGGCATCCAGAGGGTCCAGAGAGGTGGGCCTGTGCAAACCTCGTGGTGTTCAACAAGGCCAAGCACAAGGTGCTGCACCTGGACTGGGGCAATCCCAAGCACAAATACAGGCTGGGTGGAGAATGGATTGAGAGCAGCCCTGAGGAGAAGGACCTGGGGGTGCTGGTGGATGAGAAGCTCGTCACAAGCCAGCAATGTGCTCTTGCAGCCCAGAAAGCCAGCCATGTCCTGGGCTGCACCAAAAGCAGTGTGGCCAACAGAGAAGGGAGGGGATTCTGCCCCTCCACTCTGCTCTCGTGAGACCCCACCTGGAGCCCTGCATTCAGCTCTGGGGCCCCCAGCACCAGAAGGACACGGATGTATTAGAACAAGTCCAGAGGAGGTCCACGAGGATGATCAGAGGGCTGGAGCACCTCTCCTACAAAGACAGGCTGAGGGAGTTGGGGTTGTTCAGCCTGGAGAAGAGAAGGTCCCAGGGAGACCTTACAGCAGCCTGCCAGTACCTAAAGGAGCCTACAGGAAAGCTGGGGAGGGACTCTGTCAAGGGGTGTGGTGATGGGACAAGAGGGATTGGTTTTAAACTAAGAGGGTAGATTTAGGTTAGATATAAAGAAGAAATTCTTTATTATGACTGTGGTTGGATACTGAAACAGGCTGCCTCTCTCCCCCCTCCCCAATCCCTGGAGGTGCTCAAGGCCAGGCTGGATGGGGCTTTGGGCATCCTGGTCCGATGGGAGGTGTCCCTGCCCGTGGCAGGGGGGGTTGGAACTGGATGGGCTTTCAGGTCCCTTCCAACCCAAACTATTCGATGATTCCCTGATTCTGTGAAATCACAAAACTTTCTTCATTCTTAATATATATATATAATTTGTGGGTGTTTTTCTTCTCGCTAGTATCTTGACAAATGAAGATGTTTGCAACCATGCAGAAAGCCAATCTGGATGTTAGTCACATCGTTCATGTTATGGACCAGCAAAGGCAGCTCCTGCTCTACCTGTCAGTGCGTGGCACTAAATGATGCAGATGAGACTAAGCTCGTGGAGGATGGTGTGCTGGGACACTGAGTGCAAGGACTGTTTCTCTGGTCTTGCATGTGAGCAAGGAGTTTCCCAGTCGCTATTGTTCTTTGGTGCCCTGGGACACTGGGCTAGCCCTGTAGGAAAACCATATCCTTCGCTGTCAGCAAAGTCTGCTTCTCACGCAAGAGCAACAAATCAGGCAAGGGAGTGTTTCCCTTCCATCTCTGTGGGTAGCTTTCCCTGCATCTGCAGAATTTCTCTGGTGTTAGAGGTTAGATAATTAAATTCCAACTTCCTAGCCCATAGCTAAAGAAATACAGATGCTTACATCTCACTTTAAAGTAAGAGTATGTAGGGAGTAGATAGTTAGAAGATGGAAAAAGTTTTGTGTGGCTCTGTTGCTGTTTAGAAATGCAGCAGAGAGAGTTTTGGTGTCAGCCAGGGCTGCAGGATGCTTCTCGTCAAATGGCTGGAAGCCCCCTCTCAGGGCACCTGGGTGGGTGTACGTGGGTCTTTGGAAATGCCAGAAAAGCCTCTGACAAAGAAAATTGACTGTCAGTTAAGGAGAAATAGGAACAAATAGACGGAAGTCATATTTTTTTTTCATGGGGTGAGCTGAAATACAAAGAAGTACAAAGAAATACAGAGAAGTACAATGAATTCTCTTACTCACAGGTCTCTTAATTTAGATTTAAATGTGATTTAACAGCAAAGAGGCTTCTAAATCTGAAATTGGGAGGGTTAAAAAAAAAAAAAAACAAACAATAGGCCTAACAGGTCTGGGGGACTTCTGGTAAGTGGCGAGGTGAATACATGTATTGGTGAGTCAAAATGCAATGAGTTGGTATTTCTGTTCTAGGTAAACTTGTGAGAGTTTAATATCTATAAACTAAATAGTGAGACTTAGTGGTTAAAATAGCCAGCTGAAGAGGAAATGCACCCACACCTTATTTATAAAGTGTGAGAAATGTGGGAGTATTGAAGAGAGAAGCTTTCATGAGGAAATGGGCGCTCAGTGGAGATTTGAGAATTAAATTTGGAAGGAAGAAAACAATAAGGAGTACCTTTTCCTGTACTGTTGGTGTTAACTAAAAAAAAAAGAGGTTTAGAAGGCATCAACTTGAAAATTAATCACTTTAAAAATAGGTTAGGTTTCAGATGCATGCCTTCCCTTGTGCCCCCTGTTATTTTTATGTTTTACAACCACAATTTCCTCTTTTTTATTTTAATTCTGATATTTTCTCTGCTTGAAATCTTAATGCATCACATACAAAACATTGTAAAAGTACTGACTTTTCCGCTTAGTTTATAATGATTTTAAGAGTTAGTAGTGGTAGTAGTATGTACAGGATAACTGTACAAAAAAAGTTGCTTTTTAGAGGATATAAAGGAGGACTGAATTTGAAACTCGGTATTCTTCTGGGGACATAAGAAAATCTTTTCCCCTTTTTTCCTAATAATAGCTTACACACCTGCAGGTTTCGCTTTGAGTTTCTGGTTTGAATAAATTTGAGGCTATTTCAAAAGAAAGATTTTGCTGGTCCAACATCTTCTTTGAATGGGATAGTTCCCTATAGGATTTGCCTGTCTTAACTGTTCCTGATGTGGCATTGAAAGAACAGCAATGAGGATGGAGAGGAGTCATGAATGGAATGGACCAAAGACAAGAAGAGTGGATGGGACAGGCTTTGGCCGTTCCATCTTTGGGGGATTCATTTTGCTACCTTTTGCTTTTCTAGCTCTTGACAAAATCCCCAATGAATTTTGAAAGTTCTCAGAGTAGTTTAACAGATTGTTAAGAGATCGTTCATCATGTTTTAATGTGAAAATATTTTCCTCATGGGATCTGATGATGTTTGGTTTGATGGTTGTTAACTTTTCTTCCTAAGACCAATCTATAAAAATTCAAGAGAAAAAGATAGGAAGATACCAGTAGGGAGAATGGCTTGGTGACAACTTGCCTTAATCAGCTGGGTGAGCATGCTGGATGTCTGGTCATGGAAAGTGACACTTGAAAGGGACACTGACACACATCCTTCTCAATACATATGAGAACGATGGGTACAGCTGATCAGATGCCCCCAATAGATAGTTTTGTTCTCCTGTATCAGAGAAAACAGGAACATGTTTATTACTTTAGCACGGAGGAGATACTGTCGGTATGAGCTGCAGCTCCATTTTTTGGCATATAACAAGTCCAACTTTGCTCTTCCTGATCATATAAGTGCCATTTTGTCTATCCTTTTTATGAAAATTGATTTCTGTGCATCTGGTGTGTAGGAAGCTACTACAAGGCTATTGATTCAAATTCCCTAAAGCAACATTCCCTAATTATTTACCAAACCAGGCTACTGCTGAATTTACAGAAACTGACTTTTATAGAGAAAGCTCTGCGTGATAGGTGTGATGCATACAGAGGGAGTGAGCCATCCAGGGTGGGTTTGTCAGCTGGAAATGAAGCAGCCCAGATGCCTTTAGCTCTCCATTTGCTCAGCCATGTGTGATGTGCGGGCCCTGTTATGAAACGTGGGCATAGCAGCGTTGTCTCCACCACGAGGGTTACATTCAGCCCTCCTGACAACGTTACAACGCCTTCAGCAACATCCTGTTTCCAAATCTGTAAGTCTTGGATTGCCAGGATCTAAGAGAACTGGCAGGAGAGGGGGAAAAAAAAAAAAAAAAAAAAAAAAAAGCTCTGTTCCCAGTTGCTTGCACCTTGTTGAGTTATACCAGCTACAAAAACAGTCTAAAGCAGGTAGGGTACACACTGAGCCTGACTGATGGGAGCTGTATGTGCCTGCTCCTAGTGAGTTCTGGTGTCAGTGATAACACAGGAGGTGAGAGGACATGGAAATGTGGTTGATCTTGCCTATGTAGATGCCTGAAGGATGAAGTTCAAAGGAGGCAGAGCAGCTCAGATTGCTTCACTGTTCCACTATTAACTATCATTAAAAACATGCTACCAAATAATTTGCAAACAAGGGATGTTTACTTTAGTGGTTCAGTAATATTTAATATTGAACTAAGGAATTATTATATGACTTTAGAAGTTCTATTAAAGGAAAGACTGAAAAAAATTGTAAAGATTGAAGAACAGGGTAGTTGTTGATCTTCTTTTCTTGCCAGTCTTTCCAGTCATTACAGTTGTCCCTGTCCTCTGGTTGTTGTCTTGCATCAAGTTGGTCCTCATCCTGGAAGACACACACAAACTTAGCATATCAATAGTACTACTTGTGTTTAAAGTGTGATCATTGTCTGAACTTCTTATGCCATCAGTAGGAGTTTGCAGTCCCTTGCAGGCTTGAGGCTCTTAAGAAAATTATGTTTATACATCTTGTCTTCAGCAGTATTCTGTGTCAGACACCCTTCAACATCACTTCACTCCTTGCAAAGGAACAGATTTATGAGAAGGAGGAAGGGGATTGTTACAGAAGCTGTATCACCCCATTAATGTCATCTGGTGCTGTCCTCACACCATGCCTCTTGTGACAGAAGTCACCATTTACTGCCACACAGGCTGTACATGCTTTCCATGTCCCAGTGCTGTCCCTCAGATGCCTTGACATTGGGTAACTTTAGAGTTCTCTGAGTGTAGTAGAAATAGAAAGAAAACCGGGAAAAATATTGAGACAAGAAGTTGGTTATGTACTAATCATAACCAGGTCCTGAACCAGATAATACCTAGTAAACCTCTGAGATGTACCTCTGGTTGTATCAGCCATCTCAGCCAAAGAAGGAAAGCTTTCAAGACAAAGCATTCAGCTGGAAGTTTCTCAACCTCAAACTTTATTTCCCTTTCCATCTCTCACTAGTTAGATTTCTTTGATATTTAAGATACAACCATGATTTATTTGCTAGTGGCTTCCTCTGAAATGTAACTAATACAAGGACTGAGGTCATTGGAACTCATGAGTGTAGAGCCGGAGCATATGTTTAAGCATGTACAGGACTGAGCTTCTGATCCGTCAGTCATTTCTAAACTATGGATGGGGGTTTCTGCAAGTTGCCAACAGCTGTTTTAAACTGGGAAAGAATTGTAAAATAATATCGCGTATCCTCTTTTTGACTATTGCTGCCTTTGAAATGAACTCATGATAATTTGTTGTCTGTGTATTTTTTTTCTTTCAGATGGAGCAAACATGTGATGATATAGATGAAATGTTCAGCAATTTACTTGGGGAGATGGACATGCTGACCCAGGTAAATCTTTTCTTTCCAAGCAAGATTAGAAAAAGAGTGGTTATATATTAGAGAAAAGGGGCAACTTTCAACATTTTTCATGTTCTTTCACTCTGAATACACACACACCTAAATTCTTCTTGTTAGATTGTTAGATTGCGCTTAGATTGCAGATTGTTAGAGAGCGCTAACTGCTTATGAAAGATGCTTTCTACCCCGGAAAAAAAAAGTAAATAAAATAAAATAAGCAGTTTATATTCTTCTTGGACTCAGTCCCATGAAGTTGAAAGATTCCATCAAAACAGGAAGAGTTTGAGTCTGAATTTTCAGGTATGAATGCCTTGCATACATGGGTAAATGGGATGTAGCCTGAGTTTCAGATGTAAGCTTTGGAACTAAACCCAACATTTTATATTATCTTGAATGTATGAATATAGCAATAACAGGCATCTTTAGATATGCCAAAATATTACGTTACAGCTAGAGTGCAATTCAAGAATTTATAGAGATGTTATTGCCAGTGCAGAATACAAACTTGAGAGGAAACTATAAAACAGCAGGAGCCTATTTCTAAAGCTACAGTTACAGAATACTACCTGCAAAACCTGATAAAGGGTAATTTCTGTTTCTAAATAAAACCATAAACTTAGTAAATTTGTTGTATACTAGTATACGCCTGTTAGAAGACGCTTAAGCTATCACTTGGGTTCTGTGTGAGTTTGACTACTTACAGCATCTGTTTTGAGGGGTCTTTCATTTTGGTGAATCCTAGTGCTTGCCAAATTAAATACCAATAATTCTGAGCCACGTAATGGGGATTGTGCTTAAACAATTGAGGTTGTGTGAAAACCAAGATTTCATGTTACGGTCTTAGCTGTCAAATCCCAACACTTTGCCCCTCGGTAGCCTTTCTCCTTCTCAAGAGCTTTTTATACATGTAGTTGTGCAGCAGCTCCCCCCCAGACCCCCTGCTCCTGCGTGGGCTCCTCTCCACGGGCGGCATCTCCAGCCTGGGGCCTGCTCCTGTGGGGGCTCTCCACGGGCTGCAGCGTGGAGATCTGCTCCATGTGGGACCCATGGGCTGCAGGGGGACAGCCTGCTCCACCAGGGGTCTCTCCACAGGCCGCAGGAGAACTGCTGCTGCATGCCTGGATCACCTCCTGCCCTCCTGCTGCACTCACCATGTTGGGGGTGGCAGGGCTGGTTCTCACTCCCCTCTCCCAGCTGCTTTTGTGCAGCAAGTTTTTTTTTCCCTTCCTTCAATCTGCTCTCCCAGAGGCCCACCCAGTGTTGCTCCCTGGCTCGGGTCTGGCCAGCAGTGGGTCCCTTTTGGAGCCATCTGGAGCTGGCTCTGCTCTGACATGGGGCACCTGCTGGGCTCTGCTCACAGAGGCCACCCCTGCAGCCCCCTGCTACCAAACCCTTGCCACATAAACCTTGCATCTGTTAATTCCTTTAGATTCTTGATTTCCTAAGCCAGTTTCTAGAGTTTTTTTACCCACTTTTTACCACTCCAATTGTCTGTTTGTAAATGTGAATGATAGAAACATGTAGTGATGCCTTTACATTGTATGAAGAGTCTGAAAACTGAATGCAAATTTAGAATTACACTTTTCTGCTGTTTTTATGTACTTTGCTTTATTTTTTAGCATTTTGGTTGTTAGCTCTTTAATTTCCATTTCTTTGTACTTTCTCAGTTTTCATTTTTCATTCCGCACTTTAATAGACATTATGAGATGTTACAACTTCTTGTTCAATTACTGATTAGAGTTTTTCCTTTATATTCTTAAAGTCTGTTTAATCAATACACTTTAAGCTCTTCATTTTTCTTATCTTCTTATTTTCTCCAACATTGTGAAAGTCATATTAGCTTCGTTTCTCCTCTCCCGCTACTTATTCCAAGTCACTTTATATGAGATTTAAGCATTAACACAGAAGCTGTGTTAAAGTTGTCACTGCTTTGGTTTCCAGCTCTGTACAACCTCAGAAGAAACCAACATCTCTTGGGTGGGTAATAGTTGAAAGGAGTTGCCAAGAAAAACATTTGCATTAGCTTTCCTGAAAAATGCCTGTCAGTTTCAGGCAACTTTGTGCAATGTAAATGCCTCTGCTACAAGTTAACAGAGAACAAAATGTCATACTGTTGCACCTGAAGACCAACATCTCACATGAATTTATGAACAAGGGTATACAGCTTGTAGGATGAATGAAGTAATCCTTCCATTCTGTGTAGCATTGCTACAACCTCAGCTGGGAAATTTTGTCCAGTGTTAGCACTGTGTTTTGAAGAGAAGGAAGGTTGGCTGGAGAAAATCCAGAAGAAATCAGTGGGAATGATGAGAAAAAGAAACATGACCTATGAGAAAAGATTGCGTGGAGGTTGTTTAGTCTAGGGAGGAGGCTGATAACAATCTTAAAAGTACATAAAAGGCAGCTTCAGAGTAGAAAGGAGTACTTGGTTCCCCATGTCCACAGAGAATAGTGCAATGGGGAATGGCCTTCAGCTGCTGCAAAGGAAGTTTAGGTTAAGCAGCAGAAGAAAGGTTTGATGGCAGGGATAGCAATCTACACGGTGAAGCACTGGAGCAGATTGCCAGATGCTGGAATTTATCTGATCGCAAACTTTTAAAAAGGGGTTAGCTATACATTTGTCAGATACAACCCAGGTATAACTTACTTGTAGTAGGACAGATCTAGACAACCCCTTGAAATTCCTTCCAGCCTTGTCTATGCTGTTTGCTTATTAGAGCTATCACCTTTCTCGCTGGGGAATACAAGTGGAATTTATCTGCCCTTTATGCACTTTTCCTAACTGAGGAAGCACTGTTTCTCTGCCTGCTTCCTAAACAGCAAGCCACAAAGAAGGAATTCTCTACTTAACTATGCAGATTTGCAGTTTCCATTGAAAATGAGATGTTTTGTGTTTTGTTTTGTTTTGTTTTTCAGGGGGTGGTGGTTGTTTGTTTTTGTTTTTCAAACAACAGGAGAAAACAACAGCAAAGTTACGTTTATACTAGTAAATATACCACTGGAGCACATGGCACTGCATAGCTCAGATCTGTACACATACACAGCTAAACGCTTTCAAAATGTGCACCCCTATTCCTCACCCCCAAAAAACACAGAAACCCTCAAAACCAGTCTGCCTTTATTCAATGTCTCTATTGGAGGCTGAAAGAGTTGGGGTTGTTCAGTCTACAGTAGAGAAGGCCCCAGGGAGACCTTATAGCAGCCTTGTAATATCTAAAGGGGGCCTACAGGAAAGCTGGGGAGGGGCTCTTTAGCAAGGAGCATCATGACAGGACAAGGGGTAATGGCTTTTAACTGAAAGGGTGTTGATTTAGATTAGACATTAGGAAGAAATTAACTATGAGGGTGGTGAGGCCCTGGCACAGGCTGCCCAGAGAAGCTGTGGATGCCCCATCCCTGGAGGTGTTCAAGGCCAGGCTGGATGGGGCTTTGGGCAACCTGGGCTGGTGGGAGGTGTCCCTGCCCATGGCAGGGGGTTGGAATTGGGTGGGCTTTCACGTCCCTTCCAACCCAACCCATTTGATGAATCTGTGAAACAGCCCAAGCATCTACTGTTTCCCAAACCATGCCCAGCTGTTCCCTAACAAGAGTTGTCATTTGCCTAAGTCAACATTGTGTTGGGAAGCATGCAAACCATGAAATACCTGGCACGAGATGGTGCTTGAACCCTTTTCCAGGCTCCGTTTAGTTTACCAGTCTAGGCATAATCCCAGAACTAGTGTGTGGCATTCTGCTTCTTGAAGAAGAATTGATTTCATTAGATGCTTTCAGGTAACTGATTGACAAATGGTAATGTCTGTAACAGTAGTTATGTCATTAAACATTTCTTTTTCTTTTACCTTAACAGAGTTTAGGAGTGGAGACTATACAACCGCCATCCCCCAACATGTCTAACAAGGAATGTAGCTTTACAGTGGGCTTTAAGGATTTAAACGGTAAGTAGTGAATGGACTTACTCATGCTTTTTACGCTTTTTTAAAGTACCTCACAGCAACAAATGTAAACAAACAAACAAACAACTTCAAATGCTCCTGATCAAAAATAAAGTTTAAAAAAAGAAAAAAAGAAAAAAAGCAGTTTTACTGGAGGGGGAGGTATGTGTGTGTTTCAATTTAGTAAACTTCAGAGGAGCCATATTATTTAAAAGGACGTTGTTCAATCTTATACAGAAGTCAGACTTTTTAAGATGTCCGAGTATAAAGGGGAAACAAAAAAGAAGTCCCCCAAATTACTTTTTAAAATGCCACCTTTTTACATAAAGATTTAACATACTAGAAAATGCATAAGCATTTTTTTGCCATTGCAAGTACTATCTTCAGCTGCTTTTGCTTTACATTGCTTATTCTCATTCTGGCTTGCACTGTCACTTTTGGATTTGCAGCTGCTTGCTTCCCTGACAACTGAATCAGGGAATTGATCTGAGTTTATAGAATAATGCTGTTTTTATGTTGGTGGTATGTTTGCTGTTGTTATTTTTTTGTTTTGTTTTGTTTTGTTTCTTGTTACTGGGGGGGGCTGGTTATTTGCATTAAGCTGAGCTGGGAAAACCAGTGTTTTTGTCCCAGAATGAATTCACCATTAATCTATCTAATCCCTCTACCAGCAAGGTGGTTAGAGGTATGTAAATTGAAGGGGTCACAAGTCAGCTGAAAATAAAAGCTTATGAAAATATACTGTTAGCGTAAGAGGTAAAGCAGAGGAAACTGAGATAGTCTAGTGACATACTCACTTAGTCTTTTGAATGATCTATTTTTTTTTTTTGTTGGACTATATTATCATTTTTTAATATGTAGTTCATGGCTCTCTACCTCTTTCCAAAATTCCACTTAAAAGAATCACAAGTTGGAAAAGCTTTCTTGAGCAAGACTCTTCAAAGAGATTTAAACCACTGAACACAGTGGTTCTTAAAGAACACTTCTCTTCTAGAAAGCTAAATCATCCTACAGGATGTTATTATACTGGATCTCTTATAGCGTGTCCAGTTCAAACAACCCAAGAAGAAGTTGCATATCAAGTTCCAAACTACAGTATAAGATTTTGCTTTATACTCTGAAAATATTTATATCTGGTTGATAAAATGCTTTTGAAAAAGACAGTCTTGTTTGTTCTTTTGCTTAGAGGATCCTCAAAACCCTGCATATTACATGAGGAATGTCACAGAGGTTGATCATGCAATTACTGATGTGCTGCAAACAATACTGTACAGTTGGCTGTGTTTTAGAACTCTCCAATTCTGATTTCTGCTTCCTCTTAATTTTAGATCTGTAGAACAGTAGTAATATATTAAAATATTCTTGATCCAGATATCAGTTACGTAGTTTGCTGTATATTATACCAAGAATTTGCTGAGCATTCATGTACATATACTTAAGTTAAGATGAATAAATAGTCTAATGGGAGCTAGTGGAATTTCATGCATCCATATCACTAAGGATATGCCCATGAACTTTGCTGGATCAGGACCAGATTTCCTAATATCATATGGGCCTGAGACCATATCCCTGAAAGTGAAGCTTCCTGTCCTGTTTAATTTGTATTTGTAGAGTTCCTTGTACTCTAAACTTCAGTATGACCAGATCAATGGCTATTCCTAAAACATGCTTGTTTTCTTGAACACATTTCAAAATTTGTTCCCTTTCCTGTCATCTTTATATCTTACAGTAACCATTAGTGCAAATAATCTTCCGTGTGCTGGAAACAGACTTCTGCATTGCATTTGCTCTGACACATTTTTTGATTTTATTTACAGAATCCCTAAGTGCCCTAGAAGACAAAGACCTGGATGCTTTAATGGCTGATCTTGTAGCAGACATAAATGAAGTTGAACAGAGAACTTTACAAGCCCAGAAAACTTCTTCTGGCAACCAGCAAAGTGTGGTCACCCAGCCTTCAACAGGCTTGGATAGTGACATTTATAGTAAATCAAGTCCCTATGTTACCATCACAGGACGGTTTGGGGATGACTTGCCTCCTCCACCTCCAGTCCCTGATTTAGACCTTCCACCACCACCGCCGCCACCTCCTTCAGAGCCACTCAGCCAGGTAAGTCTGTGTGGAATCTCATTCTAAAATCTTCAGTAGCTCATGTAATTTTACAGGTGGTGTTTGACATAGGAACAATGAGGATATCTAGTGTAGAAACGTCTTGGGCAGGTTCTGCAGTATTGAAACACTTAGGAATGGTGGACTGAGAGTTTTCTGTTCTAGTGGCCTTAGCAGTTTCTACCAATTCCTTGACCTGTTGCTCATTCCTTTGCCTTTCTAGTTGCCATTTTGACAGCCCAAGTCAGGCATTCATCGCTGGAAATGGTTTACTATAATGGAAGACGTGTTACTATTTTTTTTTAATAAGCACTGATCGATTAGTACCTTCTTACAGAGAGTTTGGCTTTGGCATCTGTGCAAAGCATGGCCAAGTATCCCACCATTTTGTGAAGATGCCGATTGGTTATTTTCAGCCTACCCTACTACTAATGATGAAGAAGTTCTGTGGATTTTTCCCACATCCATCTCTGGCCTAAATGATTTCCTACAGGAAAAGGAATAGGAATAAATAGGAAAAGCTGTTCAGTTTTGCAAAACTTAGCATTTTCTTGGAGAACAGGTGAAAGGCTGAGCACAAGAACTAGTTCTCTTCTGATCATAGTGCAGAATCACTCTGCTCCTCTTGATCTTGTCATTGAAGTGAAGTAGTGAAGACCATCTGCAATGTGGGACAAAAGCTCTTTGCTTAGCAGTTGCCAAAATTATAAGTAGGTACTATTTATAAACGATTGACTTACTGGTACAGTGAAGAATCAGTTATCACCACCTCCTCCATGTTTGTGCTTCTTGCAAATCTGATTTAAGAACTGAAGTCAAGTGTGGTATGTCTAGCAGGAGCATTGGAAGTTCAGTTCTTTGACGTAAGGTTGTGGAGAGGGAGGTAATGTAAGAAGAATTCTGCCCTGTCAGCCCTCTGGGGAGAGTGTGTTTGTTAGAAGAGTGATGCAGTCCAAAAAATATGAGTCTGAAATGCTGAAAAATCTACAGGTGTCTCTTTGAGTATTAATGTACATAGTGACTATGATGGAGAGGAGTTATTGACATTTACAGAATGGAAAAATTTTAGGGAAGGTGAGAAGAGCTCCGTCTGCCAACGTAGAGTTGTAGTGGTCAGTTTTGCCTAAAACCATAGACACTTCATTGCAGTTTAAAAGCCCACACAAACTGATGATGAATCACCTCAACATCACTGCTGCCTCTGTGTTTAGCATCATATAGCAAACATATTTAGCAAAAGGAACTGAAATTCTGTTAGGAAGAGGACCTTTCTGATCATACAAAAATAGTTCACTGGATAAAGCTTCATCTGGTGTCTAGGACCTCTCAGTGCTCTGTCTGAAGAGTGAAAGTTGTAAACATGTGGGAGGAACTTCACCATTTCTCTGTATTTCAAAGATAATAGTTAACTTCCTATCTTACGGGAAAATCAGCATTTGTAAAAACAGCTAGACTCCTTCAGAAGCTGAAGGGTTTTTTATTTAACTGGTATAATTGATACAGAAGAGATGCTGTAAGATAAGCTCTTTCGATTGACCTACAAACATATCCCCATCTTGGTTTACACTGGTGACCTTTAAGGAAGTATCAAGTTTCTAAATGGTCTGATTTGGAAGCTGAGGAGGTGTGGTCTGGACGAGTAGGTGGTTAGGCAAGCTGAAGAGTGGCTAAGCTGACAGACTCATGGGGTAATAATCAATGTGTTGATGGCTGGTAACAAGTGGGATCACCATTAGGGCTCACATTGTTTAATATTTTCATCTGCGACCTGAATGACGATGTGAAGCATCGCCTGTAGATGTGCTGAAGATACTTTTAATTAAGCACACTGACTGGCAGGACGTGACAGTGCAGAGAGACCTTTAGAAACATGAAGACTGGCTCAGCAAAGCCCTCAGAAGGTCAGCAAGGTACAAGGCTCTGCAGCTGGGGTGGAATAACCCTGTGCGTTTGTAGAGGTTGGGAGGTGGCAGGCTGAGGTCCAGTTGAAAAGGAGCTGGAGTTCTTGTGGCTGCCACATTGAATTGTGGTTCTTGTGGCTGCCACATTGAATATGGAAACTGAGCTGTGGTGAGAGGAGCATGGCCAGCACATTGAGGGAGTCATTATTCGTTTCTCTTGGCACTGGTGTGAAGCCACACCTGGAATATTGCATCCCATTCTGGGGGGGGCATCTCCAGCAGAGATGCTGCTGGGCTGGTGGGCATGGAGTGAGGAGGGCTAGCACAGACGGGTGGAGCTGGGCTTGCTTAGTCTGACAGAGGCTACAGAGTGGTTAAGTGACAACCTAAAACATACAAAACTCTTCCATGGTAGTGATAGATTGTATAACAAGGGGTAACAGTTGTTTTGTTGCTTTGTAACTTCAGACAGAACATAAGGAAAACCTTTTTTGTTTCAGGAGCCAGTGTAGCACTGGAACAGGTTGCCCAGAGAGGTCACAGGTTCTCTTTCTCTGGAATTTTTGCCAACATACAAAAAATTACCTATAGGGCTATTACACAAGTTACAGCATGAGTGATGGAGGTAATAACCGTTTAAGATACATATGGAAAGAACTGATTTCACATTGTTTCCTGTCTTTGTTAGTGAATATTTGCTTAGAAATGGCATTTCTGCTCAGTAGATGAATTGCAGCTGTAAGTGGAATATCTTTTCTTTGATCAAAATCCATATCTGTTAGTCAGGATTCTTGATAGGTGCTCCTGAGCAAATCAAAGCTGACATTTTGTTTAATACTTCCTTTTTTCAATAGTCAAATAAGCACAATTTCATTATTCCTATTGCATCTGTGATACTAAGACTCTATTCTCTAACCTTTAACTGTACCAAAATGAAAAGGTACAACATTTCTTTCAAGGAAGCATACAGCCGTCTCATATGTTTCCATTAACTCTGACATTTATTTTTAAAACTGTCCTTAAGCTAAATAAAGTTTCTACATTTTCTGTGACATTATCTGGATGACTTTTATGTGTTTCTATTTAAAGATACAGAAAATGTGGTGATTATATTGTAGTGGGAGAATGAATCTTTAACCTGTCAAAGAATTTCTTTAAGGGTGATAGAGTTTTGTATCTGGTAGCTTATTTACTTTGTATCATTTCCTTTTTCTACATTGAGAAAGACAAAGTTTATGACAACGTGACAACTGTCAGGAGAGACCTTTGCTGCACAGATTTGTACAATGTGTGGACTCTGTTCAACGTAGGTCACATGCAGGTGAAGCCTGAGTTATAGCTGCCTAAACTTTTCAACAGAAAGTCTGCCTGCAGGACACTCAACCACTTTAGTTAAGATGCTTTTCCTGCTTCTTTCAGAGAAGTGTTTTGAGATGGTAAGACAAAGTCTGAGAGGCTGTGTGCACTTCCCTCTGTAGAACAGCCAACCTTATTGGGAAGCCTTTTCTGTTCAACCACAGAAACTATTTTTGGATTCCTGAAGTTTAGTATGTCTGAGCTGTAGCAAGGCACATTTCCATACCTGAAGAGGAAGAAAGACATTTGTGAATTGATTGTCTGGCTTGCATTGTGGAGCATTTGACAACAGCAAGGACACTTGAAACCTTCTCTTTCAGGTTGTACATCTCACCTTGTATTTTTGACAACCTGTGGGTTGCTAGTATCCAGGGGAAACAGTGATAAAACAAAAGATGTTTAGTGCAGTGAGAAGTCAGTCAAGACACATAGAAGAGTCCAGTCTTCCTACATTCCTGTATCACTTGAGGGACAGATCGTGTAGGAGCTGTATGTCTAGAAAACAGAAGGAAACACTGCACTTGTAACTCAAAGCTTTGTTGAGAGGATCTTAGCTCAAGGAAAGGTGGGGATTCCCTGTAACTATGAAGTTTCCCATGGCAATCCTTATGTTCTGGATATAAATAACAAGAAACAACTCTTTTCAAGTGAATGCAATTTGCTGGCCTTGCTTAAGTCTACCAAATGTCTTGTGTCTTTACAGGAAGAACGAGAGGCACAGGCTAAAGCTGACAAAATTAAACTTGCATTGGAGAAACTGAAGGAAGCCAAAGTTAAAAAGGTGAGCCTTAGAATAGTGAAATGTTACCACAAGAGCTATCATGGCTGTTATCATTATTCTCAATAATAAAGTTCTTACTAAAACATCAGACTTTTTCATATCTTGTCTTTAACTTGAGACATCAAAAATATTCTGTGGAGCTGTCTTGCCATCTGCCAGTATGGGAGTATCTGTGAGAATGTTACCTCTGAGGGACTTACTTCTAAGAGGATCGAGAAGGTTGGTCCTCTTCTTTCCCCCTCTCCTCCCCCAGTGTTGGGGCAAAGCCCAGATTGCTTTAGAGAATGTGGAAGGTACATAAAAACATTGCTTACTTGTTCTGTGCTAATTCCAGAAGTATTCAGTTTTACTTCTATAGTGGATATAGATTTATCTAATCCCGATTGAATTAGTGAGGGTCTTCTTGGTAAGTCCTTTCATGGCAGTGCAATAGCGTACAAAGATAAAAGAAATTTTACACCAGTAAAATAGAAGGGCTCCAGCCTGTGTCTGCACAGTGCTGCGGTGCATCATGTAAATATGCCTACTCATCCCAAGTTAGTGTTCCAGCTGAGCTCAACAGAAGCTACAGATGTTCAGTAACTTAGAAAATGGATGTAAGAACTTTCCTTAGAATATATTTGCAGTTCTTTATAGTATTTTACTTTGTCATTTTCTTGTGTTGCTCCTCTCTGAAAAGGTGCACGCAATTTCTCATTTAACAAATAGTTCACAATAGGAAGGAATAAAGAGTGTCTTTCAGGTTAATTTGGTCAATGTAAGTTACTCATCTATTTGCTTTTTATCGATTTCAGGTTAGTCTAGCATGGCAAGATACCTCCATTCTTTTTCTCATTTAAAACTAAACTACACCTTTCCATATTTCTACTCTTCATTTAGGATACTGTCTTTTTGTATTGGTTTCCCTATCAAGCGCTTTCCTTAATTGGGTATCTAGTAGATTTAGAGAAGAGATTAGCTTCTGCTTTTCTCCATAGGAATTTCACCTTTTCTGAAATAATGTACAGGATAAAGCCCAAATTCCTTTTCTGAGAAAAGGTCTTTATTTTGGTGGCAATGTAATGTCACAGCTTCCAATATGTTTTATTCCCTCAATTTACTGTGGGACAGAGTGCTTTTGAATCAGTAATAACCTTCAGCCTTAATTTTTCTTATCTGCATTAGCAGATTCAGGTTAGCCCTTTACTTGCTTCTGAAATTAACTGCCTCTTCTGTGACTCTGTCCTCAGCTTGTTGTGAAGGTGCACATGTATGATAACAGCACAAAGTCCATAATGGTGGATGAGCGCCAGGTTACACGGGATGTTTTAGACAATCTCTTTGAGAAAACTCATTGTGACTGCAACGTGGACTGGTGTCTATATGAAATGTACCCAGAACTGCAAATTGGTAAGTGGCCTAGCACAAGGGATGTTTTGGGATGTATAACAAATAGATACAGTGCATTCTATGTTACTGGTAGTCTTGAAACACAATTAACGTAATTTCTCCTGTCCATGCATCCAGTGACATTAAACATCCCAGTCTAGAGGCTGAGAGACACTGCAGGAATGTACTTGGGCATCCTTGCTGTGGAATCAATGCTTTCAGTTGTCAGTGGTAGAAGCTGTCGTAGGCACCTTGCTCACCACCATTTCCATTATTCAGTTTTATGTAATGTGAAGGGGCCACATTAATTTTATTGTATTTGCCAAGGCACTGACAGACCCGAACACAAAAGTACTCAGTTCTACTCTTTGAAGAGAGGATGCAGTGCTGAAGTGCTGTCAGCAGGCTGTTACATACCAGCCAAACAAATGCAGTGATTAAACAAGACTGTCTGAGAAGTATTTCAGTCTTTTGTAATGCGTTTCACTTGTGGTGGTGGTTTTCTTAAGCAAAGTTGTGAACAGGATATTTCTCTTCAGCAGGACTGCAGCTCTGCTGGTGGTACCATATGACTCTAGAAAGTAACTAGCCCTCCAGGTCCCTAGGAAACAGCTGTGCAAAACTTGTGCATTTTTTGTTAGAACTTAATAAGTTTTATTTCAAAAAGACTTTAAGGCTTAATTAAGGACAGAGTATTCTCTCATTATAAGTTAATTCAGAATCTTTTTATTGTCCAGGCTGCAGAGGTATTCACAGCACAAGAAGAAAATTGCCCCAACTTTCTTTCAGGGTAGCATTTGACCTACAGAAACTGGAAAATGTCGAACAGTCTTTAGCATTCTCAGTTTACCGACTCACAACAGAAATGCAAATATGCACAAAATTAAATATCAATATTGCACTTAAAAAGAGCCCCAGCAGTAACTGGCCTGCTAAACTAAAACAAAGAAATGTAAAAATAGCTGGAACAAGCCTGACTGCTCATAAGCAAAGGAGATACTCATCTGCTTCTAAGAGCAGCGGGGAAAGTAACTGCCAATCTGTTCTTTCTACTCCATTAAGATGATACATGAAGCAATATTGCCACATTCTTTTGTACAAGCTTATCTTAACTGGAATTGGCATTAGACCCTAGAGATGTCACAAATGTCACTTTGAATAGTTTTAGTGTTTTGTTGTCTTCAAAAGTTGCTCTCTCTGGTCTAGTGTGAATTGGACAATCATGTCTGAGTGTTAGGATGACAGCACTGATCTTGATACATATATTTTGATAGCTATATTATTATACGTACATTATGAATTTTAAAAAGAATGTTCTTGGATTTCTTCATATTCTGAATAGACTTTTTTAATTCAGCATCACACAATTAAAACTAGAGGTATCAGGGAGAGCATATGTTACAAATATTGGAGTTAATGGATTATTTATTTTTTTTAAGTAAAAATCAGTTGTGTTACTTTAGTCCCAACTAAATCAGGGTGCTTTGCACTGTATTAATATAGCAAAGAATTGTTCTTGTAATGAGTAAAAACTGTTTCAGAAGTGAGGACAGACTAAGAGTAGAAAAGGAAGTAAATCAGTTGTTTCAGGAAGAAAAGTCTGAAAACTCCTGATGCAGAGGCCTCTCACCAGGTCCCAATGAGCTGGGGATGGAGCCTTTTTGTTTGCAGAAAGGAATTTTGATATGGATGCAAGGGTACATGTTCTTTTGTCTGCTTCGAGTGCACAGTGACATGAAGTTCATTTTGTTCAGAATCATAACAATGTGAACTATTCTTAATTCCTGTCAGGTTATTTCGTGGCAGTTCTAAATAGCTCTATTACTATCAGCATGCTTAGGATACAGGCTTTCTTGCCCTTTATCTTTCTGCTTGCTTTCCATGTTAGAATTCAAAAGAATAAAATCACATTTAAGAAACAAATCTAAGCAACAAATATTTTAGTCTGAACTGATATTCCAGAAAGTCCAAGTTGTTATCTCCTCTTACACTAGGCCAATCAAGGCCATTGAAAAATGTGATCATCAAAGACCACTGAAATTGGGGTACAGCTGTTCCCAGGGAACTCAAACTTGAAAATCAGAGCTGGTTGCATTCCTCACCCAGATGCTAAATTTGTAGAAAACTGCAGTTTGGGGCCTTCCAAAATTATCTGTCAAATTGTGCTGAATTCCGTTTCCTTCTAAAGGGGATTTATGTGTCTGTTCAGCCGCTTTATATGAGTGAAACCCCAGAAGGGAGAGATCAAAAGTTACCTAACCTCAGAATAAGTTGGTGGCTTTTCTGGGTGGAGGTTCTGGGTTCAGATCAGATTAGGAAGGGAGAGAGCTGACAGTAGGTCTCCCATCTCTCTGGTGGGTTTAACTGCTTAGATGCTGAGTGAAACAGTAGATTTTCACATCAGTTCATAATCTGTCTTCCTACTTCCTTTGTTTTGCCATTTCTGTTTTTAAGTGTTTGCCTAAAACTAAACATTTTATTCTCAGTGCATAGAATTCTTCCTGCTGACAAAGAGTAGTTTTTCATTTGTTTCAGTAAGTGAAATGACAAGGATATTTTTTTTTTCCCAATTCAGTAGTCAAAGTGAAAATATATCCCCAGTGATACTGCAAACTGTAAAAAATAAAAGCAATCAAAACAAGAAAGGCATTGAGAAACATGGGTGTAACCATCCACTCCTAGTGGGTCACTGGTTCCAGCCTTTGGTCAACAGCACCGAGATTCAGGGGGACTCTAAGGGTGTGCCTGAGCTACATAAGGCATCTTCTGTAGCTGATTTGAACTTCAACATGACACTATTTTCATGTGGTTTTGCTCCCTTCTGTGCAAAGGAAAAGAGTGCTGGGCTCTCCAGTTCTGAATGAACATCAGCTAATGATTACATTCCGACAGAGGAATTTCTGCAGCCTCAGGAGAGGGGAGAGTTTGTGTGTCTTACATTACCTTTTTTGTCTCTCCAGAAAGGTTTTTTGAAGACCATGAAAATGTTGTTGAAGTGTTATCAGATTGGACTCGAGACACTGAGAATAAGATTCTATTTTTGGAAAAACGTGAAAAATATGCTTTATTTAAAAATCCCCAGGTAAGCTGACGTGGTAGTTGGATAATTATGTCATTTTATCTGTGCACTGCCTATTACATTTTAAATTTGTTTTCAGCTCTGTCAGCTCTGAATTAGAGAAAGCCAGCTTCATGTCTTCAGGGAAAAAGAATGTTGAATGCAAGGATTTGAAACCCAGTGCTTTCTGTTCTTTGCTGATACTATTGTAAAATCATGTCTGCAGTATATGTGAAACCTCATAAAAAGTATGCTGAGTACTAAAAGTTTATCTGTATTTAATTTAGACTGGGAAGAGGAACTGGAGAAACAGTAACCTTCTGTGTATACTAACTTTGTAAAAAGAGGATCTGTACACTGAGCTGCATTATATTATTTCCCATAGGTGTATTCACGAATCGTTTCTTTCTTGTAATATGTGGTTGAAACCATGTTTACAAATACCGTACTACATACAAGTGATGGATTCTGGAGCACTAGGTCTTTTCCCCTTGTCTATTAGTTCATTGAACACCTGGTTTGATCCTGAGGGTAGCAAGAGAAAAATGAGCAATTCAGCATTGCTGAAAAAATGAGTCAAACATATACTTAGGAAGTATTTTTTAGAATGAGCCAATGTTTCAAGTAAAACCTGCAGAGAGGAAATTTCCTTCATTGACATAACAAGTATCCACAGTCAGGGAAAGAAAACTTACCCTGCAGTGTACGTGGTTGAATGTTGATTTTTAATATGGAACAGCAAAGCCAAGTTTGGAAGTAAAACATACATGATGGCTCAGGATGGCATACTTACCCATGCACATAAACATACTTAACAGCAGAGGTAAAATTGTACCTTTGCCTTGTACACTAGTAGCGTTGTTTGCTGTGGCTTAGGGCAGGGCCTTCTGGGAAAGAAATGTTTTGATGAAG
Source organism: Anas platyrhynchos (assembly GCF_047663525.1). Lineage (NCBI taxonomy): Eukaryota > Metazoa > Chordata > Aves > Anseriformes > Anatidae > Anas > Anas platyrhynchos. The sequence goes on from NC_092588.1 coordinate 142,341,609, forward strand.
ATTCTAGGTATTTTGGTAGCAATGACCTTTAGAAATAAACATGACCTAACCCAAGAACAGAATAAGAGTCTAACTCTGTCCTCCCTGTCGGGGCACACTGAGCTTGACCTGGACATGTGTGTAGTCCTTGACCTCTGCACCTCTGTGATAAGCTGTAAGATGAACAGCCTACGGAAATTGGATCAGTTGTAGCTATCACACTATTGGAGTATTTTGACAGTAATAAAGACTAACCATATGCCAGGCTCAGTAAATTCAAACACTGTGGGACAGGCAGAACAGTGCAGGCATACAGAAGTACAGAATAGTTCATTTGGAAGGGACAATCAGAGATCTAGTCCATCTGTCTGACCATTTCAGAGCTAACCAAAAGTTAAGCCATATTATTGAGGAAACCAAAAATTAAGCCATATTATTGAGGACAATGTACACAAGTCTCTTGAACACTTATTATATGATTATGTTTGGTATGTAACCTGGAGTGAATCCCTGGAATGGTAAACCAAGCAGAAAATGCTCAGTTGGTGGTGAACAGATATGATAGATGATTATGTAGCAAACTACTTAAGGAAATTATGATATAATTTTTATATCATCTTTTTTATATTTATTTGTTTATGACCAGTGGAAATGCATTAGCAGCAGGATTCCTTATTCCTTGTGGTGTTCTTATTTAGTGTTCTTTCTGCCAGAGATTACCTGTGAAGATCTGTAACTTGCAGTATTTTTCTGTAAAAAAAAGAGACAAATTCCAAATGCAGCCAAATGCCTACAATTTATTCTTAGATGAAATAGTGATACTAACTTTTAATTACAGAGGTTTGATACAATGAAATTATTTTAAAAATCAAATAATTTAACTGTCCAGAGGCATCGCTAAAACATGCAGACCTCTGGAGAATATCTGTGACCTGTGCTAATATTCATTGTTTCTTTCTGTGAACTGGTCACATATCTGTTATGGATTAAAAAACAATCTATAGATTAAATAAACATATTTCCTTTTCTAAGGAGGAATTGAAGTTTGCAGGGCTTATCCACTATGACAGGGTTTATCTATGCTAACAAAGTACTGCCTAGCTAATGCCATTGGCTGTTTTTAAAGACTGTGTTGTCATGCTGTCTTCTCTAATATTTATCTGCAGCTTTGTTCCTTAGAACATTATTTGAAGTCTTTGGAACACAATTTGGAAAAAGCATTTTGCAAAATACTCAGGTCTCCCCTTGTTCACCGAGACAGGCACACTTTTGCTCTTTCCTCACAGAGAAATCAGAGTGAGAGACTGTTCTGTGAATGGCCTCGGTGACTCATCCGGAGAGACAGCATCATGAGTCCATGACTAAAGAATGAAACAAAAATGCATACTAGTACGTGTACAGATAAAGACAGCCTTTTTAATAGAGGAAGTGTGATGCATTGCCATGCAGTTGAATGATGCTGTGAGTGATGCTGTGCTTGACTTTTGAAAGGGAAGTTTGTCAGGTCTCAATGCTTTTTTTTTTTCAAAAAGTTCAAGGAATAATCCCCAGCTAACAGAAATTTTCATGTAGGAGTGTAGGAAATATTTTTACTTCACCTAAACAAGGTTATTTGTAAGGGGCAGCTGAATCTAAACTGCTGACTATTAAGTGTTGGCCACACCCTTAGACCATTGCATTTGGTTTTTTGGCCTCTTAGTGGTGGTAAAATCCACTGCTTACATGGATTTTGTTTACCTGTGTTTCTCTGTTGCTGATAAAAACAGCCAAGAAAATTTCAAGTGGTCCAGGTGATCAGGTGATACCACAGGACGATTTGGGAAACTAATTGAATCTGGGTTCAGTAAGTACTTCATGCTTCTGCACTCTCATTGACAAGCCAAAAGCAAAAGCTTTGTCCTCCAATGGAGAACCCATACGCTGAATTGACTCTTTTTTTCTCCCTAAAAGCAAGAATACTAAGCAGCAGAAGAGGGTGGAGTAAGAACTTGTGATGTCTTTCATAATGGGACATCTGTAATGGGTTTCACTCTTGAATATTTATTTTGAAGTCAGTGAAACTGGGCTGGTATCCACCAGGTGACATTTCTTGTTTTAACCACTTCGGCCAGGCTTTATGAACCATGTATTTGGTTCTTATTTTGTTCCCTCTGCTGTTACAGTGCGAAGGAAACAGACAGGTGGTAGGGAACCTGACTGTTCAGTGTGCTGGCAAAGGCACAGGGAAAAAGAAGTAAGAAAAGGGAAGTGCTTTTCACTGTGCTCCCAGTGTTTAGTAATCTTAATTTCTTTCTCTGTTACTATATCTCAGAGGATGGTATAATTTCAAGCTGAAGATGTTACTTGGATAAATATTTTTTTTCTTTTTCTATCGTGGGACAGTATCACAAACAGTCTTTATATACTGTTTAAATGTTTTACAGGCAAATTTAATCAGCCTATTAAGTGCTTTGTTGTTAGCTGCATAAGCTCCTTGCTTATGCACGTCTTTTGTTTTTTCCAAGTTTCCCCCCTCCTAAAACACTTTAAAACTATCATCCTCAAGGCATGAAAAGTAAGCTGCAGCAATTTCTTCAAATACTATAAAACTGAGGAAGCAGAGATCAAAAACATTTTTTCAAAAAAAGCTTTGCCTTTATTTTCTTTATCTTCATTTGTGGTCTCCAGAGCAATTATAGGTATCTTGTAATATTTTTAATGTGCATTTTTTTAGGGGACACATCATGATATGGTTTGCAGATATGACCGCGTTCTGGTTTGTTTGTTTTTGTTTTGTTGTGTTTTTCTGCACAAACTATGCTGCATTCTGTACACAGTTGAAATGGGATGCATGTAGCACGTGGGCGTGAGCTGGCCAGTTTTTGATTCATTCCAGGTGCAGTTTGGATGGGGGTAATCAGGCAGTTCTTTGCACGAAGAAGATAAACTCATATCTATCTCACTGCACAGCGTTTGGTCTGCACTGTTATGGACTTTGCAAGTCTGGAAAAACAGTTTCAGGAGAATGAAAGCAAAAATGCAATCTAAGCAGAAGTGAAAGCCAAAGGAGGATGCTGCCTTGAAAACCTATTTTTGCTATGTACTGGGAAGTAGCTGCTGCATTCCCACTTAAATGGAGACATTGCCACTGTCCTGCATGAGTACAGGGAGAAATGCAGGCATAACATCTCTTAAAGCTGTCATACCTATGTGCCAAAACTGCCACTGTGGCTTTGCATTAATCTGACCCAGGCAAAATGGCATGGGAGAGAGCACTGGCTTTGTGTTAGTTTCAGCTGGTCTGGGGTGTGAAGGCTTGGGGAAGAATTCAACAGAAACACTCGGCTGCTCACTTCTGCTGCAAATATTAGGAAAAAATTCTTTACTACAAGGGTGGTCAAACACTGGAAGAGGCTTCTTAAAGAGGTGGTTGATGCCCCATCAGATGCTGACAGTGTTCAAGAGATGTTTGGATTAATGCCCTCAATAACATGCTTTGATTTTTGGTTAGCCCTGGAGTGGTCAGGCAGTTGGACGTGATGGTCTTTGAAAGTCCCTTCCAGCTGAACCATTCAATTTTAAACAGCCCAAACAGAATAAACAAAGCAAACCCAATGACAGTGTGCCAGCATACTTTGGTTTGTTAAAATAATCCTTTGTGTTTGCTTTCTTATGTTATCATCATAAGAGGATGAATCTGTCCTGTTAAGTAGGCTCAGCTCTCTATCAAGAGAAAGACAGTGTCTTTTGAAGTAAAAAATAGTTCATTCTCAAATCTGTAGACATATGCTGAGAGCTGCCCTGCAGCCACACACATCTTGTCCCATTAAAGACCTGACATCCCAAACCAAACATGCTTTTCCCAGTGGTGTTCTCAGCCCCACAAGATCTTGCCTTTTATCATGACCTTTGACTACTGGACTTGGAATGACCTCTCTTGGACACATGTGGTTGCCTCCCATAGGATGAATGCTTCTGATAAAAATAGGAGACCACACAGTGATAAAACAAGTACAGTGTTCAGTCTGCTCCCCAGGTCTTCAGCCACTGACAAATAATAAGCACTGTAATAATCCCACATTTCAGGGCAGAGATGTAAAGGAGGTAATCAGTAATAAATGAAATGTGTGTTGACAGGTGAAAGATGACAGTGTACGTCTGTGTAAATGTGGTTTAGGTGACAGAGCCCTGCTTCCCTAATGAACAAGCTGCCTTGTGAGAGATCCAGCATGGATATCGTTAGAAACTTTCTCTCTTTACCATTGATTATGTCAGCACAGGGTGGTCTGTGTTTCTTCTAAATAAATGCCAGATGCCTGCATGTGATTCAGCTGTAATCAGAGGAGCTTTGTTTTCTTACTATCAGTGCACTGAAGACTGACTGAGACAGATGAATGCTCTCCCCGCCCATAGTAAAGTTGATGACTCAAGGCCTTGTTGAGACAGTGACAAGGTGCAGTTACCTTGATAAATCGTCCCTGTGTATGGTAGGGGTTGTACGATGTCTTTATAATGACCTGAAGAAAGAGGCTTTCAGCTTGCAAGTCTCTCCACTTTCCATACCCATCCCAAAGTCTGGAGGCCCAACCCAGCCTCACAGTGCCCTCTGAGGTTTCTCTTCATACCTTCCTCAATAAAAAACTGTGTGTGCCAGCATCAAGCCAGCAGTGCTATGGTAAGACCCTGTCTGTCAAAGAGAGCTCTTGCACATGTACAGAGGACTTGGCTGCAGCAGCTCCCAACAGTATCTTTCTTCCAGTAGGTTTTGGACATCATAGGCAAGACTTTTTTTTTTTTTATTTTTTTCTGCTGTTGATGGTATCTTCTGATGTAGTCATGCAGCTGTGGTCCAAAATATGCTTGCTTACCTTCGTCCATGGATTCAAAATGTGCCTAGGTAGTCTGGAGCCATATAAGTGCTACTTCATAACCTACAGAAAAAAATGGAGCTGTATTTCCTAGACTAACTCATATTGAGTGTTCAAGTTTCTTTTCTGATGTTCATACCACAGACATCAGCATAGGCCAAATTGCAACATAGCTGTGGTTTTGATATCCCCTGCCTGACTTAATGTGAACTTTTAATAAAGCATTTTTTTTTTTTAAGAACTGCCTTTGAGATCATCCACACCTCTTCCTCTCTTGGTGCCCCTCCAAAAGCCATCTGCTATGAGGCTTGCTTTCTGGCAGACCGGTCTTCACAGCACTGCTTGAAAAAGAAGATGTGGTTGTTTGAAAAGGCAGATAAATCTTGTCACTGTAAACATGTTATGATGGTAGGGTAGGTTTGCTACTTGTCTGTGTATTTCTTATTGTGTGGGAACAGCATGTTCCTTCACGTATATGTTTCTCCTTTGTTTTTCAGTAACGCTTTGCATTTGTGTTGTAGTTTACTCTTTGTTGATTTCTAGCCATGTAAATACATTGCCACATTCTCATAATCTTGAGACGTGTATCTCACTGAAAAAATGGTGGGGAGAGAAAAGAAGTCTGACAGATTCTTGGTTGTTCAGCATTTCTATATTGCTGCAGAATTACAAAGTTAGGAGTCATTTTTAAATAGATAGCTTTCAAAAATTTGTGGTGTTTTATTCTTTTATCTGTCTCTTTGGGGAAAAAAAAAAAAAAGAAAAAGATTGTTTTATGCCCTTTGTCCTGAAAACTTAACTTTTTGGTTATTTTCAGGGAAATCAAGACTGTGCATGTGAATAAGACTGTCACATGCACATGAGGTGACTGTCACAATCACATGAGGTGATTTTCAAATCCAAGCTCCTGTTCTTTCTGTACTTTTGCTTAGAAGGTGATAAAACACAAGCACTTTGAGCGTTATCATTCTGACTTCAGGCCCATGGATCCAGGCTTTGCTTGATGCATGGCTTAACTCCATGATCCATCTGCCTGCTTCATTCACAACTACCCCACCATCTGCAGGCAGCCAGGGGCTCTGCCATGCTTGCTGTTTAGCAAAGCCACTGGATGTGCTGTGGCATGCAAAGCCTAGCATTCTCCAGAGCTACCTTCCCAAAGTTTGAAGTTCTGCCTTGTACAATGCAATTGGATGCAAAATTATTCTGCTGTTTACCAGTGGGTGAATTTATTTTTGCTGGTAACTGCACGTGAGGTGCTGTGCTTCCTTGTTTGCAGGGGCAGGATGGCACTGGGTCCTCTGAGGGCAGCTGCAGCTTCATGTAGCCACTGTCACAGAGGTGGAGGGCTAGTTTCAAAGTGTAGGTTTGTGTTTCAGTGGTCTGGAGAGCTTGTGCCAAGATAACATGATAATCATTACATACGCTGTTTTCTTCTTGATTTTTGAATACCCTTTCTATTGTTTCAAAAACCCTGCAGGACATGAGCGGGGGATTAAAAGTAGAAAGTAGTAATTTTTGATAAACGTTTTGCATATAAATACTTATTAAAAATTAAGAGCTGAGTCTATTGAGTGCTAGATATGAAGCATGCAAATTATCAAATTGGGTTGTTAGGAAAAATGCTTTCTAGCCTTTTGGTGTTGCATTTTCTTCATCTTACATCATCACGCAAAATATTATGTTCTCTGCTACCATAATAATATAGGAAACGGTGAAAATGGGAATGATAAAATCAAACCCATTGATCCAGAGAAAGAGCCAAAGGTGTTTTTAAATTTTGGGAGGCTGTAAATACATAGCCAAAAGTAATTTTGAATTATTTTTCTATTATATTCGAAATGAAGAATCAAAACTCATCAGTAAGCAAAGATGACAGAGGTTTTCTATAAGAATTCATATGCAACTGCTTCCTACATTTGTTAGCATGCATACTCTGTATCAGAAGACTGAATAACTATTGAATGAGTTTGTAGTGATCTAGTTACTTGTTGTATTGCTATCTTTATAAACAACATCCATTTCTTTTGTGTCTTAATCAGAATTTCTACCTGGCCAACAAAGGGAAGAATGAAAGCAAAGAAATGAATGATAAAAACAAAGAGGCCTTACTGGAGGTAAGCCAGCTTTCTAGGTTGAAGTTGTAACTGTCACCAAAACTCTGCCACCGTCTGCATCTGCTCTGTAACAACAGGGTTCAGTTCTTTGTGGGCAGAAGTGCAACAACAGGAAGTTCTGTGATGGTTGCTAACAGCAGCTTTGTGTCTAAGGTTTAACATTTGGCTTTTCCTCTGCATCTGCTGCTCACCACTAAAAATGCAGGGTTTGTACCCTATCAGAAATTAAATGATGGAGAATGGGTTTATTGTTACAGACCGCAATGTGAAGAAATGTTTGTGCTTAGCGTTTCTACAAAGGATAATAACACGTTACCAATCAAGGCAGTGTTGTGCAAACACAAATATAAGAAACAACTGTGCCACACCCTTAGCTCAGCTTTTGTGACTTTGTATTAGGAAGACTGATCAGTAGCAAACAATTCTATTTTGTGTTAGAAACTATTTCTCACTACCTCAAATCGTTAGCTGTACTGCAACAGAAAAAGAACCTTTGCACTTTTTCAGGAAGTCTGTGTAGCCTCTTGCCTTTCCTGCTAAAGTTTTACTTCAGCTGTATGATTTGTGAGACAAAAATCCAGAGTTATGTTGAAGTTTTGTGAAAGATTATCACAGTTTTCCTGGAAAGCATTTTGGTAGAAGATCAGGAAAGGAATACCTTTCTTGGGTGCCTGAGGATTCCTATTTTAAAATCACTGCATCATCACGAAGGCAATAGATGTTAACCAGCAGAAGTCCTGGTAAATTCTAAACCAAAGTATTAAGTGTACAAGAGTGTTGGCATTAAAAATTGCCCATCACCAGGTCCTTCAAGCAAACAGTGAAGTATATTTGTTTAAAGAGTGTTGCAAATGCTAGCATGTATTCAGAAGTGAAAGTGATGATTAAGGGGAATTTTTCTTCTAAGCCATCTCTAAAGATTCTCTCTACAGAACCTATACATACAGCAACAGAGAAAAAGCAACAGCAGCAATATCAAGCATTCTGTTTTATTGCCTTCATTGGGTAAATCTATTTTTTGTATTTTTTTTGTAGTAATTAGATTGTAGTAAATCTACTTTTTGTATTTTTTTTTCCTTGACCCTTTAGAGAATGGAGGGTTTGCAAGCCTTCTTTTCCAGTGTGAGCATCCAGCTTGCATGTCTGAGTTACCACATTAGCTTGGAAAAGTTTCCTTTGCCTATCTAAGGTGTTTATCCCCCTGGTAACTGCATTCCTCATGTTAATGTGTTTACTATCACAGGAAATGTCTTTATTTTTCAAGGGAGCATTTTTCTGCTATTTATTAGTAGGGATGTGCTTAAATCTATTTATTCTGAATTATATTATTTTTGTTGCACAGGAAAGCTTCTGTGGGGCTTCTGTCATTGTGCCAGAGCTTGAAGGAGCCCTTTATTTAAAAGAAGATGGAAAAAAGTCCTGGAAGAGGCGTTATTTTCTTCTACGAGCTTCTGGAATTTATTATGTACCCAAAGGAAAAACCAAGGTCAGGAAGCCAAATAATACTTTTAGGAATAAAACAATTCATGGAGGTGAAAGTGAAGAACTCCCAAGGCGACATATTAAGAGCACTGCCTGACATATCTGAGAGTGTGGCTTTTTTGCTGGTTTTTGTTTGTTTGTTTTGCTTTTTAACTTTGTCTGCACCACTTGTGCAAATATTAGAATGTAGTCACTGAATCCTGTCACGTTTCCCTCCTTTTGATTTCCATGGAGAGATAAAAGCATTAAAGAAATTTCACTCCTCCGGAAATCAGTAGGGGGAAGAAAAACAGCACAGCATCTTTCAGTTGGTGTTATGTTGCTAAAGTACTTCACTGTTATATGGGTTCCCTGTGGAAGTATATTTAAAAAAAAACTCTGAAGTAAACTAATTTCTGATCACAAAAAATGCACAATCTGACTTTGTTGAATGCTATTTTCCTGTGCCAATAACCAGCATGCAGAAATGGCATGTTTTTTTTTTTCCTACAGTGATCTTCACCTAGAGAAAGTGTGGTGCTTTTAAAGTATTTTAAGACTATCCTTTGAGTAGAAAGAAGTGAGACAGAAACATCCATCTGATAGAATCAAATGTACTGGCATCTAGTATTGCATAATATTTAGAGTCTGAATTGCCAACATTGGAGAAGCAAAGTGGTCCTGGGTATGTTGCACAAGAGGACAGCTGGCTTCTTATTTTCACAGTGATGAGGGAAAATGGTGGCTTCTGAAACTAATGTTTTTGGTGTTTTTTTTTTATATATTTTGAAAACCAATTCTGTTATCACCTGCAGCTCTGCTAATGCTTCATAACTGAAAAAAATGAAAATTCTGATGTTGAGGATGGAGCTTTACTCTTATGATTTGTGTTGTGAAACTTAACTGTTTTGCCATTCCCTGACTAAATTTGCAAAGGAAGAAAAAAAAAAAGATAGCTTCTAAAGAAAGTGTCACTGTTCCAGTGACCTGTGTTTATAACCAAATCTCAGTGAAATACAGACATAGATTACCTTGCTACTTTTACAGCAATTTAACGTGACTTTACCTGACCCTGAGATAACAGTTTTCAGTTCTCCAGTCATCTAGCAAAATCTTGTTAAGTGGAAGGCACTTAACGTAGAAAGAATATAAGAATAATGAAATGAAAAGTCCATTTGGATACTTTCCTTTTATCTTGCCTCCAAGGATAGCCAGCAGCACAGTGCCTAAGCAGGGCACGTGTATACTTATAGATTCCCAACCTTTTTTTCATCTTCCAGAGATGCCTGTTTTAGTGACTTTCCTTTATAGAGCAGATGAGGAAAGTGCTTTCCTTTTCCAGATGATGAACTCCAAAAAAGCTGAGGACATTTAGATGTAGAGCTTAGGGATATGGTTTAGTGGGGACTGTTAGCGTTAGGTCAGAGGTTGGACTCGATGATCTTGAGGTCTCTTCCAACCTAGAAATTCTGTGATTCTGTGACTGAGCCATACCTTCACCTTGGAACAGTTCTTTTATTTTAACACTTCATTGCCTGCTGATTGTTGCAGCCTTTCTACCACTTTGCCTATAACTGAGCCACTGTTAAAAACTGTACTCAGCCAGTCACTCACAGTGACTTAGGACCTTTACTCAAACTATTTAGGAAAAAGACACAGCTCTTTAAGAAGGTACCACAATCAACTGTTGCTCCTGGTTCTATAACAGATTCAGCAAAAGGTTCCATATGTCCATGACTCAGCCACTGCAGAGAGTATCAAGTCTGTTAGCCCAAATCAATGCTTAATGGTGATTTAAGTTAGTCACTGGACTTGCTATTGGAAGAGCTGAGGCTCAGGTACGTGTCTCTTTGTGGAGACAATAGTCTGTTAGGTGAGCAGCATGCACTGAGAGTGCTAAACATCTGAAAACACTGCAACAGTATTTCATAGAGATTTTCAGTCAAAGCCCTTAAATTAGGAGAGTTCATCCCATGTCAAGGTGGTAAGAAGAGTGTTTGTGCAACTTGCTGCAGTCATTCAGTGTGAGTAGAGTGATCTCTTTCACTGAGGTACAGAAAAAAACTATTGGTGGGCAATACTATCTGCTACTGCTGCAGTTGGTTTGAAATTCATCATGTAATCATGTTTTCATGTGTTACAAAAAAGCAAAGAAGTCTGGCATACCTTTTGCACTTCATATTGGCTGTAAAATACAGGGCAAACCTATAAAAACACAGGGATATTTCCAGATGATTTTATACACATGCCTTTAGTGGTTGTTTTTTTGTTGTTGTAGTTGTTGCTGAACAAACCAGACACCAGTCAGCACTATCATCTTCATTTATTTCCTCAGTGTTACCCTAATTATACCATTCAGAAACGTGTTGTTAATGGAGAGGGCCACAAAACGGCAGAATTGGAATTGCAGATATAAATTTAAAATGTTTCTGTTAATGATGTTGTTTCATCTAGTCATATTAACATTGGAGAAATATTAGCAATAAGTGTCTTTGTGCCTTACATGAAAATTTGTTCTTTCTTAGAAGAAAATAACAACAGCATTCATATTGGTTTTAATTGCCATGACCTGGTTCCTAAAGGGAAAGGAAACCCCTTATTATACTGCATATATTTGAGCATGTTTGGGAACTTGCAGTGTCAGAAGATCTTAGGTTCATATACTCAATGTCAAAATCCCTGAAATGAACTTCAGAAGAGATGGGGGAGAGAGAAGCCAGGTCTACATACCATATGGAGTGTTTCCCCCAAAAATCTTAGTTGCAAACTCAGTTTATAAATGCAGTAGCATAAATAAATCCAACTCAAGGGCATATTGTAGTGAAAGTAGCACTAAGAGTGAAAACAATCTAGAAGAACCATCATATGTGGAAATATAACCCCATTCTTAGAGGAAATGAGGGGTTGTTTTCATTTTTTTGTTGTTTTGTTTTCACAATTTCCTGATATCACAGTTTAACCAACAGTGACCATATGACATAGCCATTTCTGCATTTCCACTCAAAGGATTGCAAAACGTATTGTATGCTTTGTATGCAGAATTCTTCACAAAAAAAAAAAAAAAAAAAAGTCTGCCAGTAACAGAAACCTTGTTACTTAAGCAACATACTGTGAATAAGTAAATGTTATGATAAACAGAACAGGAATGTTGCCAGGAAATTTGAGAAGATTCCAAGCAAAGCAGATGAAATGTGTGTTCATTTTCTGATGGGAGTTTACATTTGTTACATATATCAAAGAGAGTCAAGCTCCCAATTCAATTTAGAACCCCAGGCCATCATTTTCTAATCAGAATTGTAAGGGTGTGGTTGCAAGGCCTGTATCTTTTTACAAAAGTTATTTCTTTCTATGGTCTCCTCCTTCTTTTTTTTTTTTTTTTTTAGCCATAAGTCAAAATCTCCACACAAAGCAATAAAGCATAACAAAACTAGAAAAACATCAAAATATTACACTGTTACATATTATTCCTGATCTGTACTGACATTCTTCCAAATGTTGAAGTACACACATTCTTCTTTCTGTAGTCAACTTTGTAACAGTTAAAAAAAAAAAAAAAAGTAAAAAACATCAGCACTATACACTTGAAGATACTCCTTTATTGAGTCTCACATCAAAATTTAATTTGTTCTAACAATGCTGTGCTTGGTTTTTGTTTGTAGACATCCCGGGATTTGGCATGCTTCATTCAGTTTGAGAATATGAATGTTTATTACGGTTCTCAACACAAAGTGAAATATAAGGCACCTACAGATCACTGCTTTGTCCTAAAGGTAAGAGAAAATGTACAAGAAAAACATACAAGAAAAATAAGTTCTGCAATTATGATACACAAATTACTGTATATGCAAATGTATTTAAGGTTCAAGGTCCATGGACCCTTACGAGACAGAATACGTCCTGCAAAATCATGTTTTTTTCTTCTTTATTTCATTCTTGATTAGCAGCATACCTTGAGAATCTTCTGAGCTTATAGGACTGGTAGTCCTATGATGAATATCTACACTGTATCTATAAAGTTTTCTTCAGAACAAGGCCGAGTATGCTTCCAGTGACTCCTTAGGTGACTGGACACATCCAGACAAATGGCACACAAGGCAGCACTTTCATGTCTTTTTTGTTTTTGTTTTTGCAGTGTAGTCATACCTGTTGAATAGTATGTTGATGCCAAATCTTGCCTGTATTGAGGCAAGGCATTTTGTGTGGCATATTTTATTGCACAACTAGTTGTGGCATGAGTGCAAAAGACACTGCTCACACAGTCATTAAATTCTTGTTATGGAAATATGTGTTGCACTGCTGCCCCTCCAGGTAATGGCACTGCAGCTAGGCTGGGAATTCCACATTTATCTCGGGAAAGGAAAAGAATCCCAGGCTCTTCACATAGTTCAGGTAGCAGAAATGAAGCTTTGCAGCTTCAGTAGCAAGGCTTCATTTCCAATCTTTCTTTAATACAGGTTTTAGAATACAGTGGGATTACTGCATACAAGAAAGACAGAAAATAATCTCTCTGATTCTTGTCTATTTAAAAGTCTGTGTTGTAAACAAGATATGAGAAAACAGTATTTTGCCATCTCAGTAAAAGGTACAGGAAACATTCACATCAGAGGTCACTTATAATACCACATTTCCAGCTGTAGCTGCACAGTTACAGCACTCTTTTGTTCAGTTTCAAAATGTCTACTAGCCTAATTTACACATGGCCAAGCAGAAGTGGTTTATAGACTCTGACTTGTTTTCCGTAGCAGATGTAACTAATTAGCAGTGCTAAGAAGTTTTAATAGTAAAGTTCTCCATAAAATGCTTGAGGGGGGGGGGAAGAAACTTCATCCTTTTTTTTTTTTTTTTAAATAGATATGATCCTTCTGAATTCAACAGGTGAGCATTATTTCTGAAAACTACAACTCTCAATGGAAAAATTTAAAAAAAAAAAAAAAAAAGGAAAAGAGAAGGTGATTAAAAAAAAGAAGGAGAAATAGATTTTCTAAACCATTGAGACCATATGTGTGTGTATATATATCTACCTATCTCAGATCTTGTTACAAGATCCAGTCCGAATCAAATGACTGGTCAGAGGAGTATCTGACTAATTTAATAACAATTATTCATTTTCTATTCAGATGAGAATAAGAGCATGATTTCTGAGGTATATGTAGCAATGTATTTAACTGTTAACAGTGAGTGGGAAAACTTTCCGGATTTATTCCCATATCTTGTGAAAAGAGGTATAAATAAGAACTTACAAAAAAAAAAAAAAAAAAGGTCAAAAAGTCACCATTAGACTAAAATACTTGCTTTACTAGATGTGTGATGTTAGCACTGTACCCTCAACATGAGATATGAAGAACAAGATCAAGAGCTCACTAGGGAAAGTTTTATATATAATAGGCCTATAAACGTGTGAAACATACTCAGCAAAAATGTTTTCTCTGATGCTTCTTAAATGTGTTTGTGGTATGCTAGGACAAACATCATGTTGATGAGATCATTATATCCAAGCAACCCTGCTTTGTGGTGAATAGATTATGTTACACTGATTGTTCTTCATTTTAATTCCCACAAGTCAGCATTTGGTAGATTCCTGACTGGCTCAGCTTCAGACTTGGCTTCTACTACCTTTTGCAGTGGCTGGAGTTGCCAAGGAAGAATAGGGAAGCTTTGGTATCTTCAAATCTTCTGTTGTTTATGGAAACCTCTCACTTGGAGTGGCTTTCTGAAGGTGACGCAGTGGAGATTTTGGTATTTCTTATAAAGTCCATGCAGTAGTTCAAGTTCAATATATATCATTTTGAAGGCACACAGCTGAGATGAGTGCTGTCATATCCTTCTTCTCTTACCTTCAGTCAGAGTTGAGGTTATAATACATCTTGAGGTCTGTAGGCTAAGGGAAAGAACAAAGTTAAATGTTGGTCTTTCTGATTGGATGTTTGGTGGCACACAAGTGTGTGGAGAAGGATGTAAAGCCATTTATTACATTTAGTCACATTTTGTTCCTGCCCATTTTCACATGGAAGACTCCCAGAAGAAAATATTTCTCTTGCTGGGAGACACTTACTTGGAAATGTCAAAGGAAAACAAACCGTCATCCTTGAGATATTTCTTATCCTGTTGTATTTTGAGAATAAAGTCCGCAAGATGGAATGACAGTAATTCTGCAGACAGGTGAAGTGAGCAAAAGGCAATAGATTTAACAGGTAAATATTTGTCTTCATTATCCTGGTAACCTGGTGCTTCTGGAGGAATGTGGATGCTCAGCTCAGCTTTCTGAGCATCCTGAGGAGCTCCTTAGGAACGGAGGAACTGCTCCCTCAAAGTGGTGAGCAGTCATCAGCCAAGTTACTTGCTCTGCTGTGTTTCAAACGTCACAAAAGAAACTGCCCAGCTTAGAGGCAAAAGACCAGTTTGTACTTTGCAGTGCAGAAGAAATACAGGGATTTAGCAGCTTCAGCAGTGTCTTGCTTCTGTGCTAGTCCTGCTGAATTTTAAAGCAGGCATAATTTCCCTGATTTGAGCACTGAGCTGAAAAACTCTCCTATTTACTTCTGACTCTACTTCTTAAATCAATTGACATCCTTACTTCAAGAAAGGGGGAAATGCCTTTTGTTCCTTCAAAGGGCAGCAAATGGCCAGTGAGATGGTCTGATTTGGAGTTAAATGTGACTTCATCTTGAAGGAAACATCCTTTTTTTTTTCCTCCAGTCCCCATTTGAATGTTGAGCCCTCTAAACAAGTAACTAGCCTAAAAACAGTAACATTTGTACCACCTACAAAGGTCCTGTCTCATATTGTCAGGGAGAAAAAACGCAATATTCCTTTCTGCGAACTCCTAACCTGGTCATTTGCACATTTAGGGAGGAAAGAGCCTGCAAGAGATATTTTGAGAATGAGCAGGGCATTTCCGTCATTTTTGCGTCTGTCTGCAAGGAATTATCAAGAGTTTGCTGGAAAGAGGAACCCCAGAACTATCGTTAACTGTAACCAGCACTGGTGACTTGGTTTTAGCTAGAATGAGATCTCTCAGGTTGTCTTGACACTGCCCTGAACTATATGAGCTTTTGCCGCAATGTCTCTGGGACATTTCTTTGAACACTGCTTCACCCTGATCTTTCTAAATAGGATGAGGACTTTTTCTCCAGTTTCTTCTCTTAGGCTAACAGTCAGGTGAGGGACTTGCAGACATGGTGAGCCTTAGTGGTCTTAGTGCCTGCCCCAGCTAACACACAGAGCATGCATACAATGACAAAGCCTGTGAACAGGCAGCTCCTTCTGTCCTGTTGTTTTGTTGGCTTTTTATTGTTTGGTTGGTTGGTTCTTAATCTAGCCATTTAATTTCAACTTCAGTGGTCACACCTGGGTTAATTAGCTGCTGCTGGCTTGGGTACTGATGTTAGTGTAACAACAAGATCATACACATCGCGGATAGGTTGCTTTCATACTTAAGACAGAAGCCAGTGTAGGTTTTGCAGCCTGTGATGTTGGCAGCTGCACTTAGATGATGTATTTTGAAATAGGTCTTACAAGTGTTCTGGGCTGCAGGTCCATTCTGTAGGATGGTGTCTTTATGTACGTATATAGGTACACACTATAGCTAGAGTAGTGTGATGAGTTGTGAGTGTTCCTTGCCTACCGTTTTGTCCCGCCACACCAGCACCCTGTTGTATGTATTGTAGCTCAGATCTAAAATGGGGAGGTTTTTGCTTGTTCATTAATAATAATGAGATAACGAGGAAAAGAGCTGTGTGTCAAAACCAACTCAGAAGCACTTCGCAGTGTCTGCCAGCAAAAGACAGGACACTTTGCTGAGCTTATTCAGGAGTTTCTTTTCAGGATGATTCAGGAGACAATTGCAGCAACTGAACAAAGCAGCTGCTTCCTCACATCAGCTCCTTTCAGGCAGGGGAAAGCCCAGCTGGGACCAACTGAAACGAGCACAGCTGGCCCGGTGGTGTCAGAGAGCAGGGTCACCCTTAGCTGACCTGTGCAGCAAACCAGAACAGATGTGGCTGGGTCCAGAGGATGAGAGAGAGTACAGCCTGGCAGAGGCCCCAGTGGACTTGGTTTTCAGGAATCCTTAGGCTTTGGGGCAACACTAAAGCTTGAAAAACTGTGTTATTTCCCAGTAACTATTTGGGCTGTGGTGAGTTACAACCTTCTTAAATTGAATTGTTCTGTACTGGTGCTGAACAAGCCTTCCTCTCTCAAAGGAGGAACTTAAAAAACTCAAAACAAAAGAAAAGCCCCTCAACGTACTGAAAATAGAGCCCCTGAATAAAATAAGCACTTTGGGAGCATAAACTCCTGCAAACATGCAGCTTCTTCCTATTTATTTCTCAGCCTAAATGAAACACTTACAAAAATTTAAAGATTCCACCTTTCACTTTGAGATCAGATGAAATGGGTCTTTTCGTAGTAGATACCACTGTATGCAGAAAGGAGGAAAGGAAAGGGCAGCCACCTGAGAAGGAAAACCCTCCCTCAAAACTGCATCTGCCAAGCTCAGAGCTGGCAGAGGAGGCAGGAGAGTGAGGGGAGCAGCACGGCTCCCCCGCCACCCTGCGGAGACTGCTGGCCTCTCCCAGGTGAGAAGCAGAGAGGAAAGAGAAATCTCTGCTTCACAGGCAAAGTAATTTCTCATGCTGCACACAGCAAGTGTGCAAGTTGGAGCCATTTGGTTCCTCGCAGTATCCTGTATGCATTTAAAAATGGCAATTTTTATACCTAGACTCCCTATAGGTCTTCTCTTTCACCGTCTACTGCATTATGTGGGGAATGCCAGGGAAATGGATGAGACCTTTTGTGATTTGTTTCATATTCTGAAGCTAAAAGCTTCAGGAAAAAAAAAAAAAAAAGAGATTCCAGCACGAGGGAATGGCTCTTGCTAGCAACAGCTTTGGCTCCACCGAGCAGAAATTCTGAACATAACATTTATTTTGTGCATTGTGTGTGTGTGTGTACGCTAGTCCAGGAGCTGTTTTTGTCATACCATGTTGAAAAATCTTTCAAAGCAGACAAATAGCAAGGTAATCTATATGCAAATTTGCTGGTTTAGTCAGTCTGATGTGCCTGTGACAAAGAGTGAATTTAATTATAGTTTATTGGTGCTGGTTTTGCTTGAGTAATCTGGAGGTAATGGTGCATAATGCTGAATTAATCTAGGATGAAAAAAATTGGTTTCCTGGGGATAAACTGAGACAAAGGCAAATCATCTTCTTTTTCCACAGCTGGGTACGTTTTCCTGTACAGTCTAAACAGCTAAGTTTTCCTGGTGCCATTTGGAAACTACCAAATTAAAAATAAATAAATAAATAAAACGATCCAAAGGACTTGGGAAGTAAATTTTCAGGAGGAATAGCTTCTGTTTGCAACCGTGGCATCATTCCAGCAGGTAATTTGATGTTTAGTCACTCCAGTGCTGATTCCCTCCTCCCTCACACCCAGCGTGCTCCGTCGCAGGCTGAGTCACATGTACCGTGCATTGAGCACAATGACAATTAAGAAGGTAGAAGGTGAACATTAGCAATGGTGGAGACAGAAGACATGGAACAAATGGTCAGCAATAGGAAGCAAGGAGACACAACAGAAAATTGTCTAGTTCTTCATGTGAAAATTTTGAACTGTTATGTGCATGTGACTGCTTCAGATACTTCAGAGTAAAATTAATTGTTAGATAAAAAAGCAGTATTTTTTTATTACAGATGACCCTCAGATACATGGAATTATAGTACATACACACAGTTTTGTAAGATAAATATATAAACAATAGGAAGACTAAGACCAGAGGAAGGACCATGAGAAAAGGGATATAACAGGTTTTGATATTTTTATTTGCTGCATAAAGCAGTACTCTTTGGTTACAATGGCTACACGACGTTTTTAATGAACTAAAAATGTTGTCTCAGTCATTAGAGAAGTGGAAGTCAGAAGAATAATTTCCTTACAGCAGAGCAGTTACTCTTATATTTTACAAGTCACGCAGGTCTTCAAAAGATCAGCTAAACCTGGTGATCTTAATGTAAGGAGTGTGTAACGCCAGAAATAGGCCACATTTAACAGCAGACAGCAAATTTGAACCACTTAGCAGTGATTTTTGAAAGGGTGCTGCGTATTAATTCTACTTGCAGCCCTGGGAGTCAGATAAGTCTCAGATTTGCTGAGAATCTAGCTCAAGATAGCACAAGTTCATTGTCAGGAGATAAGCTATCAAATAACATTGACTATTTGGAGGAAATCTAGACAAAGCCAAGGCTTTTGATCCAAAGCTAGTTGCTGTTTTTATGCTTCTGGCTATTGTTTCTGCCTCAAAGACTGAGCAATGATCCATATATTTTGGCACAAGAAATCCAATGAGATGCCTGAATAACTTCAGTTCACTTTTCATCTTCGGTGTTGGGAGAAGGTGAAAAAAAAGAACATTTTATTGGGATAATCTCTGATTTCATGCACACGCGACGTGATCGCTTTTAGTCATTTATTTTGGCACAAACCATAGAAACCACATCTTTCAGTTCCCATTTCTTCAGGTTTTCAGTATGTTCTTTTTTTTTCCCTTAGGCAAAGAGTTTACTTTATATCTGAAAATGTATCTGTGCACAAATATATTTTTTTAAACCTCTTCAGAAAATAAGCTTGTTATATTCAAGAGCTTCTGCTTTCTTTATCTCCAGGCAGTTGATACTTGTAAAAGAGACAGCAGGGCAGAGGAGAGCACCAGGTTCTGTTCCAAAGCTTTTCACTGCTTTCCTGGGGGGAACCTGGCACATCCTTTTGCAGCCTGACATTTCAGGTGCTCAGGCCTTAGTAAGTGACTCGAGAGGTGTCCAACACTTGGAAAAATCAGGCCAGACTTCCACCTGTGTCTGTTTCCCCAGCCATAAAGCAGTGATGATGCTACTAATTTATCATTATTAAGAGCTTTGACATCAACAGAGAAAAAAGTTCACTAGTCAAACTTACTGCATGTCAGCGCACCATGTTATTTTCCAAGCACTGTACTATGTACATTTCTGTGAGAAAAATGTTGGAGTCCCTTTCTACTTGCTTATTACAACTTTTCATTCAAACTGTCTTCTGGGGTGGTCGCTTTTTAAGCAGTTCTCTTTTGTAATTCACTTTGGTGCTGCCTGTGATAAACCTTTCCAGGGGAGATGTTTTCCCTTTGCTGTCAGATGATTTTAGTGACCTTTTCAGGACACGGCATGCACCATGTAACAAAGCAGTTTATCTTCCTTTCCATGTGAAATATGTAAGCTCTGGCATCCTGAGGTTAGTTTTCATTTGTCTGGAGGTACAGTATTTCTCACATGACTGTGCCATGATTGATATTGTTATGGCCTCTGCTAGTTTCCCATAGAGGTTATTACAGGGGCTATGAATCTAGTTTAGGAAGAACAGGGATGCGCAGTGACCAGAGCTCCTTACCTCTGTGTGCTGTATTAAACAACTGTCCAGAGATGCAGGAGCTGTGAAAGGAGGTAATTGGTTTACATGGATCTTCATACCAGGTTTTCATTCACAGGATGTCCTTATTCTTTGAATTGATTATACCGAGTCAGCATTTTTTCAATCATCTGATAAATATGGCATGCGACCTGAAGTTTTCAATAGAGATTTGAGTCAGTGTCAACAGCAGGGAGACTTCTGCCATTTTGTGTTGCCAAATTTCACTACCCAGTACTTCCCAAGTGAGCGAGCTGCTGGGGTGGGGATGTGTGCGACAGTTCTTGGCTGAAACATCAAGCATCCATGTCCAAAGTTGCATGCTAAAAACACACTACAAAGTGTGTTTTATGGGACATCAGTAAAGTTACACGTAAAAAGAGAGCCGGTGCCGAGAAACCTCTTCTGAGACAGTGAGACCATACAGTTCTCAGCTGATGTTATAATGCTGAGATACAGGCTGCCTGCAAGGCTTTAAATGTTTAACCTTCTTCATGAGACCTGGGTGTTCAGCAGCTTGCTAGTTTGGACCCTAATTGCCAGAATATACTTGTGATCGCATTTAATCGTGGTCACTGATCGGAGTAATTTAATCAAGAAGCTGATTGGGGTAATTTGGAATAGGCCCCCAGTGGTGAATGTCAGTAGTTAAGATGGATTGCCCAGTGGAGATGATAACTAGTAAAGAAATAGGGAAGGAAGTAAATAATCCCATGTGGTTCAGCATAGGACACTCTAGCCTTCTTTTCTTAGTCCCTTGACTTCTCAGAGCAGTGATGACCCCACAGCCTCAAAATACTCACAGACAGGATAAGCGGTGAGGTGAGGAAGATTGCTGATGGTGCTATTTTACTCCAAGCATCAAGGCAAGGGCAGACCAAAGAATTCCAGAAGGACCTTGTGAGACTGAAGTTCTGGACAGGAAGACTGTAAATAGCACAGTCGAGGTATGCACACGGTGATGTGCATAGGGACAAAAGCAACCAGAACTTCACCTATGAAATTACTAACCTTGTGGTGACCTGTACCATTTGAGAGCAAGATGCTGCTATCATGGTATTTAACTTGATGAAGGCATCGTTTTGGTGCTCAGTAGTGATTAGATATGTAAATAAACTGTTAGGATGATTAGGAAAGGTGTAGATGATGAAAGAGTGCCATACCGTGGCACAAGTATATGGTTTCCTCTCACCTGTGAAGCTCCAAACCTCTCAGTTCAAAGAGGATATAGTAAACAGTGAGAAGGGTCAGGGAAGAGCAACAAGAATGGGCAAAGGTGAGGAACAACTGAATTGAATGACTGTGTAGGCTAGGAGACTGCAGGCTGGAAAAGAGATGACCTGTGAGGAATGTAATGCATGCCTCTAAGCTCAGAAGTGGCATGGAGAGGTGTGGATAGAGGTCAGGCACTGAGTGTCTCTTCCTAAATGTGAACAATAAATGAAACTAGAAGCAGTCAGGTTCAGGGCAAAAGGAGATGTGTGGCGTGTATGGCAGATCTGGGAAAATCATTGCTAGAAGGTGTTATGGATGCTAAAATTCCATCTGGGCTCAAGAAGAAGCTGAAGAAGCACCTGGAGGAGAAATCCATTGAGGGATCTAAATATGGAGAAACCACCTCCTGCTGAGAAAATCCCCTGATCTGAAAATAGTTACAGAGAGGGAGAGTCTGGAGAAAGAAGTATCATATATGTTTGCCTTGTTCATGCTCTTCCCTCATCCATTTATGGCCACTGTCAAAGTCAGGATACTGGGCTCGGGGACATTTGATCTGTTAGTAGGGATATTCTTGTGAAACTGGGATTTTGGCAGGGTGCCCCAGGGGAGAAGATTGTTAAAATATAGATGTCTATTTTTTTCTTTTAATGAAAACCTGCTGGTTACATATGGTGCTTGAAAATGAGGGGAGGTACATAGACCAATTGGCCTGAGCGGTCGTGAAAACAGAAGGAAAAAAAAAAGCTTTTTAATTTCTGAAAGCTGTGGGTGCCCTCTGCTGGGTGTAGTGGGACCTTACACAATGGGACAAAATTGCTAAATACTTGTTAAAAAGTGCTGGAAGAATTGAATTTATTGAATTTACCCAGGGTTGCAGCATCGTTTGCATCTCCTGTTCCTCTGGGCTCTGTTGGTGGCAATGTAACCCAGGTACATGGGATGGACTGTGCCAGACAGAGAAGTGCCTGCTTACAGTTCCCTTTTAGTGATGCTGTTAGGGCTGAGTTCTCTAATGGTTTCACTGCAACTGATCGTATAATAGAGAAATGTCCTGGCCACATAGTGCAGTAGTGCAGCCTGCTCTTCCCTGGGCACCGTGGGCATGTGCCTAGTGCCCCTCGTCCTCACGTGGTATGTGAGGCCATGCTGTGTACTGCTGGGGAAAAAAAAATAAAATTAAATTAAAAGCTGCATCAAGATAAAATGTGTTATATTTAACCAAGATCAGTTCCTTTTTTTGAGTCACCCTGGGGCCTCATACACGGTTGGGTCAGCACACGCCTGGTGTCTGCAGTGCTGAGGCAGGAGCAGGGACACGTGGCTGCGGGGTGAGACCTTTGTCTTCAACTCTGCTTGTGAACCCCTGGCTCACCCGGCCATGGCCAGGGTTTGGTAGCAGCAGCGGGGCTGCCCCAGCCACCAGCAGATGTCTGTGAGGAGCCACCCGCCTGCTGCATCAGCACCATCTCGGTGGCTCACCAGCCTGGGACAGCAGCTGCTGGCAGCTCTCGGGGCTGTAGGGGTCCCATGGAGCCCCCCAGGGCCTGCACTGCTCTGCTCCGTGGGCTTAATGATGCATGTATTGATCCGGAGTCCTTGTTGCTAGCTGGGCTTTGGATTTTCTACTGCCCAGGCCAAAAAGGGTGGGTTGGCTCTAGTGAGTCCACAGGGTGTGTTTGGCTGCACTTTCATGTGTTTGTGAGATTTCACTGACTGTGCACCTGTAATTCATGACAATAGAAATAGAAATGAACACGTGAATGAGGGAGAAAGAAGCCTTTTCCTTTGGTTTCATTCTTTTCCTTACATATCAGGAGGTGGCAGTATAATGTTCCATCCATGCTACTGAAGACCTGTAGCGGGGAAGGAAATTCCTTCAGAGTCCTGGAGAGGGTGTTCAGTCCCAGGCAGGCAAGGAAGTAGCATGGTATTTTGTGGACTCGTCACTGCCTATCTCTACTATGTTGAGCAGTTAGGGGAAGAGTTGGTTTTGAATTGTTTCAAAAAGAAGAAAAAAAAGGCTTAGAAATTGTGAAGGTTTCTGGTACAAACAAATGAGAAAGGTTATTTCCGATGGTACGTGGCAGTTTTACAAAACTGTTGTCAAACAACAGCAAGAGTAAGGCAGAATCAAAATGTGTATGAAGAAAGCTCTGACCAGGCCCAAAGAAAGGCAGTGAATTTGAAGGAAAAATCTGTTTCAGCTGAGAGGTTATGCTTATCCAAATTTAACATGCTCTTTGAAAGTAATTGTGTTCAGCTTTCAGTCTGGATGCCTTACATATGACAAACCACAATGAAAAACATACTCCCTTCCAGCGCTTATACACCGAGTGTTAGACCTTGAACCATGACACTTCTAGACTTCACTGAACTCCAGATCACTATTAGATTTCTGTAGCCTTTGAATTCTTATTACAATGCATTAAAATTACTTCAATCAAATGCTGCCAGTGGTAACACATGTAGTTCATAATCATAATCTTTTTCATATTTTCTTATATTTGTTTTTTGCTGCTTTTTTTTTTTCAAGTCATCTTCATGTTAACAGGATGCCCATAGGCAGTGTTCTCACCGAGGTCACTTGTGCAGTATCTTTGCACTCTTGTATTGTGATGTGATGTCTATGTTTGTCTCATACCATGAATTAATAATATCTTACAGCATCCCCAGATTCAAAAGGAGTCCCAATATATCAAGTACTTATGCTGTGATGATCAAGCAACCCTGCATCAGTGGGTAACAGGAATAAGAATCGCCAAGGTAAGATTAAAAGTAAATTTATTTTAATTATGTTTTCTATGCAGTCCTGTCTACCTCAGGTTACTGACTGTCATCACCTCAACTGGAGGTACTGTGACAAGAACAGACACGTATATTCATGCTGATCTTACCATACCAAGAAAGAGCAGAAGGGCACGACCAGCATGGGTTTGCTGGATGTTCCTGTACCCCAGTGATCAGTGTGTTTTTCTCATTAACACGAGGGTGAATTCTGTAGCTATAAAACCCCTACTCATAAAACTCACTCTGCAGTTACCTGGTGTCATAATAACAGGCTGTGGCTAAAGTTGTGCAAGCTCTGTTCCGTCCAGGTGTGTCCTTTTTCAAACAGTTCTACCCAAATTGTCTGCCCCACCGTCTTCAAAAAGATCTGGATTCACAGCCTGTTTTGTTTGGCACAGAACATTAAGGAAGGTGGGTTTGTACATAGCCTGGTGTACTGGCTGGCTATACCTGAATACACAGACCTGCTGCTCTTAGGTATATATTATTCTCTGCCAGTTTTGCTGCAGGGTGACGTCTAACAAAGGTGTGGGGTGGAAATAGACTTTTTTTTTTTTTTGGCTTACACTGCTAGAGCTGTTTGCTGTAGAGCCCAGGATCCAGCACCCCAAGTCTCCAGTAATTATTAAAAAAAAAAAAAAAAAAAAAAAAAAAAGTAATACTTGGAAAGCACTAGAAAAAGATAATCTATTGAATATGGCTGGCTTTAAAGCCAAGTTTCAAGATGTTTACAGATACTGAAATGAACAAAAAACAGGAGAATGATATCGGTAGGACAGCATTTGGTCACGGGGATGGGGATTCATGTGTTATTGTGCTATTATGGAGACGCTTTCCAACTGGTCCTGTACAGAAACAGGGAAACCACTTGTAGAAAGCTACTTTTTAGCCAAATGAGGCAGATGGTGGTGGAGTCAAAAAAGCTAGCTAAGAGGAAAATGAATGGCTGGCCTATTTCAAGATTAACACCATGTTTTTTTGTATTGTTTTAATTGTTTTGCAGTATGGCAAGACGTTATATGATAATTACAAATGTGCAGTGAAGAAAGCTGGCTTGTCATCTCGGTGGACAAATCAAGGGACTGTGGAACCAGCTGCCCCCACAGGATCCTTATCAACAGGTACTAAAGCTGTCAGAACAATTGAAATCACAATTATTGCCCTCTTCTGTCATCATCAGCATTGCACGTAGTCTTTGTTCAGAAAAATGTCCCACGCATTCAGCAAGGTAATGCCTTGTTCTAAACAGACCAGAGTAGCTCTGACCTCTAACCAGCTATCTGCCAAGGCTTTGCTTTAAAGTTTAGATTGAAGAATACAGGCAGCCCTCCAAAGGTCAGTTTAAATCTGCACACTTTAAGAAGGTATTTTTCTGTTGACATCTAAATACAAATCCATTAACCTCCTGCTGCATTTTACAGTCTGATGGTCCATGTCTTGAACTTTCCTATTTGTCCATCTCTAAACTGACAGCATCAGCGCTATTCTTCCAGCGGGTAGAAGGGATGAGTGGGCTATTCAGAGAACAGTAATTTCAGAAAGGGAGCGTTATAGGGTAAGCCCTTCTCTTTCCTAGCCTTTCGCTCATTTGCAGGGTAGCAGTGTGGGTGTCAGGAAAAGGAGACAGAGGTTAGAAAGAGTTGGGTTCTTCTCTAACTTTACTTTTACAATAGCTTCATCAGATTGCTGTTATCCATCTTATTATTGTACAGATGTGACAAGAATGAGCAAAGAAAAAAATAAATACATTTCCAACTTGTGATGTATACTGCTACAACTCAAAGTCTTGCAAATATCTTTCCAGGGCTTTAGTTTGCCTTTTCTCAGCACATATAAGAGGATGGTCTTTCTACTAAGCTTTGGAGTGAAATCATGATAATAAATGCTTTTATAGGGTGGGGAGAAGTAGTAACAAGCTGCCAGTCATGTGCAGGGGTACTTTAATGAGGGTGGATGAGACAGGGTCATGGAGCGTTTTGTGTCCTGATGGCAACAGAGAGGTGGCCAGCGGGGCTTCGTGCTGGTGCTGCAGTCTGTACTGGGTAGGGGCAGGTTCGAGGACTAATAAAGTACAGGTACTAAATTTGAGATCCTGACTAGAATCCAGGGAAATTGTTTGTGGTCATAAAATATGCTGCTAATCTCAACTAATGGGTCCCATTAAATGGTTAAGCAGCCTGGAAAGATTTTAGCCATGTATGTTGTCTCTGTTGAAATGTCTCTGAAGGATCATTAGTGTTCTAACTGAGGCAGGTGATTTTAATTCTTGCTGTCTTGCAGTTGTCAGTACTGCCTTTTATGAAACCTGGGGCCCAACTACAGTATTATAATCTTAACTGACTGACTGTGAGTAGTTGTTGGCTCACGTTTTAGAAATGGAACAAATCAGCCATTTGTGTAGGCTGATTTCAGTACAAGCTAAATCCTGCTGTTGAAAATGGCAGTCCTGTATGAGCTTAAAGAGGGCTGTACTCTACCGACTTCAGTGGCAGTCAGAAGAAATGCTCAGGAAGGCAGGTGGAGCTTCTGTTCTCGCGGTTCATACAGCCTGTACTCCCTGGTCACTGCTGCGGCCAGCATTTGTGTGTTCACATTTACCCCAAACTCTACAGTCTGTGGTTCTGACATGTCCCAAGTGCAAGGTGCCTCTCGGGCGCGTTAAGTTGTCTGCATCTCTGTCTGTGTCTTTGGACACTCAAACAGCAGCATGTGCTGTGTGCCAGCACAATACCACGATGTTCAGAAGAAGGATGCTGGTTTTTGCAGATGCTCTGTACCTCTAGTAGGCTCTTGGTTTTCAATATTTTGCATTGTATTTGGACAACTTTTTTTTTTTTTTTCTTAATTGTTATTTCAACGTAAAATTTTGGAGAAAGTGACTTGCAAAGAGTACTGTAACATTTAAATTAAAAATAAGTCTTGACATAAGAATGCACGAACTTACGTATTCGGTTGACTGGGGGTCCTTTAAGTGGCTGACTGTGTGCCATATGTACAGGCATGTGGCAGGAGCTGATACAACAACGTGCTTTCAAGTCTTTCATAGCTTATGAAATCCATTAACAGAAGAAGAAAGAGGTTACCATTTATCTGTGTCCCAACTTTCTGGTATATTGTATTTGCCAAGTACACAGCAATATCTAGAGTGGATCTCTCTCTGCCCTCTTTCACTATGCTATTAAGTTTCAGTGTCACTGAGGGCAACAGTGTCCTTGAGCATTGTGGGACCCAAGCTCCTGCTCTGCTACGGACAGCAGATGAGCTGCAGATAGATGGTAGCGTGCACTGAGTGACAGCCTGGCCACAGAACCCAGGGATTTACATCACTCTCTGCTGAGCACTCACAGCCACAAGACTGGTTTAATCTCATTATTAAACTTCCATGTCAGTCTTTCAACAAACACAGGCTGTAGTCTGAATGATCTGAATGGCTTTTAGGATTAAATATGCTGGATTGCTTGTAGGCAAAGACATAAAACACAAGGACTTCAGACCATTTTTGGTCAGCCCTTGAAGCCTAAATAACCCTACTAAATTCAATACACTGCGGAGTTTGTCTTACTTCTTCATCAGTTGTGAGATTTGCAGGCATGGCAATGAAAAGATTTTATTTCTTATCATAGTCATGGAATCTCTCTGCTAATCAGAAAAGTATGTGTTAAGATTAAAACCATCTTTGTGCTTAGATTTATATTGCAGGCAGCTAGGGGTTCATTTGTATCCAAAAAGCACAAGTGGAACTTTACAGCATCTCAGAACTGTAAATTATAATGGAGTTAAAGCAGTCACTGAGGTTTACAAATGTCTGTATCTGGGCACCAAACACTATCTACTACTTTGACATGTACAGCTTCCAAAAATCCTAGACTAAACTGGAGAGTCAATTTAATCCTCATCAGACTACACAGGGGCTGGGGATTTCTTTCCTAATTAAAACCACAATTTTTTCCTTTGGTTTGACATTCATTTATGCCATTTGACAGTACTGGGCTCTTTGTGTATATCCATTACAAACACACGAATGGTGAGCAAAAGTTTTGCAGAGCTTTAGCTGAGCCAGCTAGCAGAGTTTTGCTAATCTGAGAATTCAGTAAGCTTCCATGATTCCAGACGAGGGAAAAGGTTCAGAGCTAGTAACTAACTTATGGGAAAAAAAATGGCTCAGCGCATGTGTAGTACTTCAAACCTTCAGCTCTTGTGACTCTTACTGGTATGAAACTATTGAGCTTTTAGTCTCTAAGCTACATTAAAGGGGAAAATGTGCAATAAAACCCGGGTGTAGTTAATATTACATTACACCACAAATTTTAAAATGCTGTTAAGAAAGACAGGTATTTAAACAATTCAAGGCCAGAGAGTGATCTTAACTATGCCAGTTTGATTTCTTTGTAGCTCTTCTTCTAAAGCCAGCTCCCCTTCCTTTCTGTGATCACCATTTCCAGCAGTCAGAAGAAAAAGATCTTCATTTGCTGCCACCTTTATACACACGCTGATAATTTCTGCCCAATGTCTTCATAATTCTACCACTTGCTTTTCCTGTAGGTTTGTCAGCTACAGTCATGGAGTTATGTGGACAGGTATTAGTTTTAATGCAAGGTATTGTGATTGTTTTCCTCAGGTAATGAACTGAATATAGAAAGTCACAAAACAAGCCCAAAGTAGAAAGCAGGCATCCTCATGGATTTTACTGAAGTACTTATAAAACCTGTAGTGAGTGGTGCAAGTTGTGAAGGCTTTTTAATTGCCTCTTTCTTAGTTTGGTATTCCCTGATCTGGTTAACACCACAAAAATGTAACCCTCTTTCCCCTCTCTCCTTGGTATTTGTCACAGGTGCTGTTCAGGCAAATGGACAGATTCCCCAAATTGTTCCTCCATCCCGTGCAGAAGTTGCAGAGACTCAGAAGCAAGTGGATACATCAGAGGCACAGGTCAGTAGACACCAGCAGTGCACTAGCTAAGCGTCACCTTAAAAATCATTTCTCTAAGTTTGGTTCTCTTTACCCACTGTCTTCCCCTCTCAAAGTGCCCGTGTGCTGTTGTGACAAGGATTTGGCTTTTGGACAAAGCAGCTGACACCTTGCTGGTCCTCCTCATGCTTTACGCTCTGCAAACTGTGGCTGCTACACAAAAGCCTAGGAGCCACAGACAGGATGGGAAGGCACAGCCGTAAACCACTTCCATTCTGCAGACCAAGTAGCTGTGAGTTCACATAGCAGAAATAGGAACACACCTTCTGGGCTTGTGCCAAAGAGTCTGTGCTGCCAGATTCTGGGTGCCATTTTGTCTCTAACAGAAATCAGGTCGTGCCCCAGTAACACCATGGCTACGTAGTGGTTTCAGTAGGAAACGCTGTGCACAGCTGAAGATGTGTATGTTAGAAAAGGAAGGAAGTGTGAAGAAATAAGGGCAAACATTGTGTTTTTGTTAAACACTAAATGCAGTCCTTTGTTAAGCTCCAAATTTTGCATACCTGCTCCATCTCTGGCTGTAAAAATACCAGTCAGATGGTGTGAGGACTTCAAAAACATACACATGTCCTACAGAAGAAATAACATTCGTTTGCAACTCATCAGTTGTGTCCCTCCATCTTCCATTAAGAGCACACGACAAGCGAAACTAAATTCCTAGGATTTTTCTTTCACATGCACTGTGTGTCATACAGTTCCTGTTTCTATCTTTGGGTTTCTCCTTTAAGATCCGTTTCTCTGCTCTGAACCTGACTTCCTCTGTAATAGATCATGTTCTCAGAACGCCGCCGATGGTTCCCTCCTCCTGAATGTCTTATTCACTTGCTGCTTTTAGGCAAGGAGAGAGCAAGAGAAGGCGAGCAGGTTATGCTTGGTTAATGGCAAATCTAGTGCTGCTGACTGCAAGGTTGCAGAGCTCTGTTCTCTAACAGAAGCAAGCATGTTGCCTTTCTCATCTCAGAGCTTCCACGTGCCTGGGACCAAAGAATCAATTTGAAATCTTCCAGGGTACACTGGGCTACGGCTAGAGCACTAGGCTTGCTGGATTTAAACTGATAATTCAACATAACTAGAAATTAATCTGTTCAAAAGCTTATGTTTTCAGGAGAACAGACTGCTACACAGGTTTACAAGGATAGATAGCATGTTTGTACAGTAACTGTCAACAGCTACCAACTGCCACCTAAAAAAAAAGGAAGAGAAAATTATGCTCAGATATTTATCTTCAGTGTCAACAAGCAAACACAACATAAAAGAAAACCCACCTGAAATTTTGCCAGGATAAACATAACTGCACTGAACTGCTATCCTAAATTTTTTCGTAACTTGTACGATGGATCCTTTGATTATTTTTTTCTTTAAAAAGTTTTCAGAACGTTTGAACATCTACTGACCTTGCAAGCATGGCTAGAACTTAGTGGCCTCAGGGGCTTGTTAGCCATGCTGTTCTTTCAGCAATGAAGGAGGAGTGTGCGTATGCTTTGCCCAGCAGGCAGAAAACACCCTTCTCCCACCTTGTCAGTGGTCCTCGCCTGTTCACCACCAGAGTATCCTTCCTCTGCTGTGCACGTCAGAGTGATGGGCACAGTGACTCCAGACACAGAAGTTTAAAAACCCCAGATATCTTCACCTTCTCCATTCGCTGGTGTTGTGTGCAATGAGTTTGGCAGAGATAGGTGACTTCGTTATTTTAGCTTTACCCAGAGTCCCAACAGTCACAGCTAGAATGGGAAATTATGGCAACGAGAGCCAAAACTATATCTGCTTTTTATGTCCTCAAATCTTGTTCAGCACATTTTGGATGTAAAAACACCACGGATTTTTTTTTAAGGTCTTCATGTTCTTAGGAAACAAACAGTGGGATAGGACATCAAGTATCTTTATATGTCTTACTAACTGCAATTCGTTACAAGTTTAAAAGCACTTGTTTTCTGAGGACAGCACTCAGAAAGCACTGTGATACTCTCATCAGGGAGGTTTCCACTGTCAAAGCTCTGTGGGCAACTCCAGAAAGAAAACAAAATGCTGCTTGCACGCTTCAGGCAAAACGTACTCACCCTCCTTTCCCAGTCTGTGTGCTGCACGCTGCCATCTTTTCACCGTTGTTAGGCAGTGCATTAGTTTACGTGTGCACTGACTGTCTCGTGCTTTTATTCCTTCTGCTTATTAAAGGTTAAGCCAAATGACCTCAGCGCACCTGGCCTGGCACAGCCAGTGTTGAGGCCCCAGAAATACGTGAACAAGAGGAACTCACTGCAGCCTCCTCCTCCGCCTGAGAGGCGGTCGTCCGCTATTAGCGCCTCGCCCATTCTACCCTCCAAAGTCAAACGAGACAGCGGCATCTTCCTAGCAGACCCCGAAACCTTTCCAGCACCGCCACCTTCCCTGATGGTTGGTTTGCCGCCGCCGCCACCACCGCCGCCGTCTGATGTCTGTGAACCCCCTCCCGATTTCGTGCCTCCTCCGCCACCTTCTTCCAGCAGCGGCGATGAAGACCTGCCCTTACCCCCCCCACCTCCACCTGTCTCCAGCAAGCCACCGCCTCTGATGAAGAAACCCGTGCCAGTTCCCTCAAAAAGGCATGAAAACGCCGTACAGGATGGAGAGCCCAGATCAGCTGGGCCACCCCCAATTGGGGGTGGAGGCAGGCAAGCAGATTTCATGTCTGACCTCATGAAAGCGCTCGAGAAGAAAAGGGGCAGCAGCTCCTGAACTCTGGGTGTCGGTGGACTACAAGCCATAGCTGCTGTTGTGTCACAGGAGGTTGTGCTGGGTCGGGCCTCACTGGGAGGAATTCGCAGAGTTCCTGCTGGGGGGGGCCCAGAAGCGAGGTGGGGTGCCCTCCGTCCCCTTCGCTGTCCCTACAGTCTGCTCCTTCCTCGCCCCGCACTCCCTTGAACAACCACTGCAGCTGCAGGCCGAGGGAGGAATTTGGCTGCAGAGTCTTGCTTCACTCCATCCAGACAGCCCGGGATGGTGGAGCAGGACTCTCCGGGCTGGCCAGTGGGTCAAACACAGCTGTGGCTGCCTCTTCAGTAGAATTATGGCTAAGGAAACAATACAGCAGCAGTGCCACGTCAATTTTGAGAAGTGGGAAAATGCCTTTTAACAGAACTCCCCCAAGGGTTCTTTATCAGAAAAGTCCACGTTATTTTTTTTTCAATCAAAATATCCCCTTTTTTTCTTTTTTTTTTTTTTCCCCAAAAAAAGTAGTCTTGTCCTAAGAAGAAAACCCTCAGCTGGACTATTCTGAGATACGGTGTAAGACCAGAGCTGGTTCCAGAGGGTATCACTCCAGGTGTTAACACACCACAGTTTGCATGTGCAACTCCAGTCAGCACTCACCATTGCTGTCTTTAAATCTTGTTTATTTGGTTAATTTTAGACAAATTCTTATCTGAAAATATTGTATCCTTCCCTTGGTGAGCAGGGTCTTTTTCTGTTGGTTAACATTTTGTCTTCAAATTGTACCTAGAAATAGTCTGTCTTCATAAAGACTTCATAATTATCTCATACCTGATATAAATATGTCTCCTCCTACTTTTTTTTTTCATTTGTTCTCCATTTTAATTCTCCATTGTTCATTTAGGCAGCATTCACTATTAGTTCTCAAATAAAAATAGCTTCTATTTTGTAACTGCACCAAGTGTCACGGTTGATGAGCAGGCATTTTACTGGGAGTTGGTACCACTTCAACAGTTTTTGCCTTTGCCAATGCCTCCTGGATTCCATATTTATTTCTTCCAGTCTTTTCTTGCACGCACATCATCTTCTAAGTTTCCATAAATAATACATTTCTGCATTTTCCAATACAAAAAGCATAAAAAGCGAAGTATGTGGTCTGAGCAAATAAATAAAAGCAGCTGACAGAGCAGGAAGAGAAAGCGCTGCAGTTTGTCAAAACAGGGTCCCAAGGGCCAGTGCCGAAGTGGTGGTGGGAGGCAAGGGAACGCCGGGCTGATGGCAGCGCCGTGGCCTGGGAACCTTTTAGGTCATCTGTAGTCTCATTTTTGGTGTCAGGCTGCTTTGCCAATGCCTGTGTACCTGCATGAACAGGCTGGCAGCAACAGGAAGCACCTTTATTTTGAAGCGGTGATGGGATCTGAACTTGACTACTTAAAAAAAAAAAAGTGAGAACAGTAATGGCATTATGAACCACACGTATTTCTGCCTGCCACTCAAGCGACTTGACTTGAAACTAGGCACAAAGCATGGTGATTGCTGCTAGAAGTGGCTGCTTGAGGCAGACCCATAAATGCTACTGCAGAGGGCAAAGGCCTTTAATAATCTGCCTGGTTTTGAGATTGAAAAAATATAAAAGCATTTTAATTACAAGGTTTTACAAGATCGTGTGGTGATGCTAAGAGCTGAATATGTCTGTGCACAGCCAGCAGGGAGCTAGGGTGATGTCTGCGGGGACCTGTGGAGTGCAGACAGGAGCAAAGTAAGGGAGGCCACGCGCTCCACACCCATGTCACACCTCGCTTACAGAGGGTGAGTGCGCTCCCCAGAGAGGCTGGAAGCAGCCAGCGGGGATGGAAGGATGGACGCAAGGAACTTGGAGATCACTCAACGGGGATACTTCAGTCAGGGTAGAGCCAAACTGAGTCACCAAAAAACGTCTGTGACATCCCTCAGCTGCTAACATTTTCAGCTGAGACAAGCTGAAGAAGCTAAGGCATGTTTTTTTCTGCAGCAAGCATGTGCATCCACCCCCACAGTTACTCAGGGACAGCCAGGGGACAGCCAGTCCCTTTTTCCTCCTGCCTCTCTTTGGCTTGTAAGCTCCTAGTGGTCTTCTAGTTCCCTTGCTTTCACCAAACGGAGCAAAAAGCCTGCAGCTGGAGAACTGCATTCACTGATACCACAACTGCAACCTGTAAGTTCTGAATTGACATGCAAGAACAATTCAAAAGGTACCTTACCATCTCCAGAGAGCCCCTGAGACATGCTCTTGAAACCTGTGCAAGGATCATAAGCTTAGCCAACTAGGTTGGAGCTTGAGCTAGTTTTAAGTGCAGGAGAAAAAGTACTAAGTAGCTAAAAGTAGGAGAGTTAAAATTAAGAGCTTAACAAATGAAAAAGGTTCTCTGTCTCTCAATTGCTTTCCCTATCTACCTGATTTAAACAAAATGCAGAACCATCAGATGCAAAAGAGCTGGGTGTTGGTCTATGAATTATTAGGAGTGCTCATCTTTGAATCACTTAAGTGACAGCTGTCTGCTACCCAACTACTTATATTTCACAAAAGAAAATACATTTGATTTATGTAGTCAGCATCAAACTAAAGTGGCATATGTTCTTAGACAACTGCTGCACAATGAGCTATTTTCTCTGAGTTCACAAAGCACTAAGATTTTTATATAGCCTTCCTCACATGAATGCCCAGCCTCCTGCCCTATTTCATCCCTCGCCTTTGTTACAGCACAATAAGCTCAATTTTATACATTTTACAGCCCCAGTCAATCATAACTCATGTACTTAATGTTACACACAAAAAAAAAAGAGCTTTCTTCAAGAAGAATCGAAGCCGACAGGAAACTCCAGAGATCGATTAAAATGCTGTGATGATTAGACCTCTATCAACTATTTTGTGTATGTAATGGCGGCACTGAATTTCTGAAATGTAAGTACTCAAACTTTCCATTCAAATAACAGAGCTACCAGCTAAATGATACACAATTATCTGGCTTTATTTGACACCAGAAGAGATGCTACAAAATAGAAAAAGATCTTCAAAGCATTTCTAAAAGAAAGTAGAAATCAATCCTTCTTCCCCTGTCTAACCTTTTGCCATATGAAATTGTCTTACTCCTGCAGTTAAGTACATCAGCAGAGGCTGAAGTTGCAGCATGCTATTCTTAACCTTTCTCCAGATCTCAAGTGGAAGCAGGCTCAGCAGCTGTCTTTTTCTTCGGACTTTTACATCACTGGTACAGAAGGACCCACTCCAAGAGACCATTTTTTTCATGTGGAAAAAGAAAGTCCACACGTGGGGGATCACTGCTGACCCTCATAGCAGTCCTCCGATACAGAGAGAAGACGGCACAAACACGTAACTGCTTAATCAATATTTCTATTCCACAGCTGCTTTTGCATCACTGCTGTGTTTATATAACATGAAGGAAGAGGCAGCTCCAGAGCAGGAAGCAAAAGCCCACGTAAGAATTTTAGGACTTACATCATGAAACACGGTATTAATGTTTACATTGTAATCATAAACCATCACTATTAAAATCTACAAGTAGAAAGTGAAGTGGTACAAAATTCTGAGCATGATGTGATCTCACTTCTCTACTTTGACAAAACATAAGGTAGTGTTGAGATAACTTCTTCATGTATTTTTCAAGTACTCTTTTTCAGGCACTTCAAGCAAAAGTAGAAATTTAAGTGGGCCTTGTGGCAAAAGTACAGGACAACTATTACGTAGGGATTGTTGACAGTCTCCTACAAACTGGGATACATGCTTATTCTCTTTGAGGGAAACAAACAGAACAGAAGAGATTCAATAGAACGAAGACTTACAAATCGTCACGGCCTTGCAGAACACCTGAAGGCAGCGTGATTACCCATAACGGTCAGCAGCACTATTATGAAATCGGAGTAGTCAGGATTACATTGCATCACAACACGTTATCTTGCAATTACCAGAGAACAGGTATCAATGGCAATGCTCCCACAGGTTGTGAACAGCCCACGGCTGCAGGGCTTTTACAGAACGCCCCCATCACCCCACTCCTTTTTTCCTGGAGGTGCTGCAAGCACAAACACTAATCCCAGTGGCTGCAGGATAGCACTTACTGCTCGCACAAGGAATGTTAACTCAGGCTGAGCAACTGTACATCTGAGGGGAAACCATCCTGAATAATTGCACTGATTGTATGTAAGAAGCAAAGGCATTTGTGTATTTTTTTTAGTCAGTGAAAGATTTCTAATAACATAGATTTATTTTCCCCCACTAATTATATTTCTAGAAATAGATTTGTGAAATGCTAATCATAGCACTTAGCACCACTTCAGAAGCATTCCATTTCAGAAGCAAGTGAAGAGATCCAAATCTCTTCAGAAGAGATTTGGATATTCTGAACCAATCCGTTTTGGATTTTGGAAGGGCGGAGGTAACATCAAGAAATAACAAAACCCCAGATAAGTAAATTTTGCTAGCAGAACATTGCACCTGAGAGCCCGTGTATTAGTTTTAGCTTAATTATACACAAAGTTTTGTGATGTGGAATTGGAGCGTTAAACAAAGATAAATAACAGGACCCTGGACTCAAAACAAAGACGAGTCCCACTCTGTTACAATCCAAGGCACTGCTATGTAACAGCTTCAGTTAATTTTAAATATTTTCGCTGCAATATTTTTGTCAGACCAACAGCATCAGGAGGCCGACTGCAAAAGGTACACTGTCCTGACAATGTACCTAAGGGTGTGCAAGAAAGTCCTTTTCCACGTCCAACCAGTGAACATTCCCTGAGTCATTACATCCACACACCAACAATCCCTCTACTACTATCAGAAGATAAACTTTCAAAGAACAGTAAGCCAGGCTTAACAGGCACCTGACTCTGCCAAAGATACCAAACCATATTTTGGGCCAAGTCACTCCCAAGACAGGTGTATTTGCTTACAATTTAATTTCCTCTAAATCTTCATTGGCAGCTTAATGGGACAAAACAAGGTCAAGGACAGAAAAGGCAGTAAGGCGGTACTCTGCAAGACATAAATGTTAAGTCTTCAGATAAAACTACATTTGGTAAGTGTGTAACAATGAGAACATTAATCAAAATTGGTGATTAAAACCTATTTAGATGTATTTTAAATTGACCAGCCCTTTAGTCGTTACCACCTGAGTAGACGTGAATTCTGTGATGTTACGTGTAGCAGTTTGGCAGAACTTAAATATTGGGACTCAAATTAATGCACAGCTGAATTCACAGGGCAGAGTTATTAAATGTCAATATGAGCTGTTGATGCAACCATACGTGGTGGTCTGTTTCTTTAACCTTTAGACTTTATCAAGTTGGTCAAGACCTTGTCTAGCAGCATAGCAGATTCCAGTCCACAAAGAATAAGAGGGACAACTTCCTTTGGCTTGATTCTTGTGTGAAGACCTGAGCCATTTTTCCAATGGCCAGGACCTCAACCATTTTTCTTGTTTAACTTCCTCTCAGGATGAACAGCTTACTTTAAGATCCTTGGCCCAAGCTGGTGGGCGTAGGGAGTAGCCTGCTTTCTCTGCAGCCTCCTGTCTCCGAAAGGGATGTTGTAAAATCTGTTGTAGAAGGTGAACCTAGAAGCAATTAAAATGAGTAAGTTTTTATACAATATGTTTTCCTGCAAATAAGAAAAGTCTCTGCCACTTCGTATTATGCACCCTCCTGGCTCCAGAAATTGTTCCACGAATTGTTTTAGGATTACTATTAGAATAGTAATACGATAGAATAGGATTATTATTATTATAATTAACACTATTTATAATTAATAGTTAATACTGCTAATATTATTGATAGCATTGCTATTATTAGTAGTGATTGGTATGACATGGAACAATGTTGGTCGAAGTGTAATTTGGGTTCAAAGTGCAAACTCAACAATTGTTTCACTAACATTCAGATCAGTTATTAACAAACATATCCGGGAAAAAAATGACTAATTTTACCTCTGAAAAATCATTCAAATTGGCTTTTTGCACTGCTGATTCTGCCATCCAATTTCTAAGCACGTATCTGGGATTAACAGCTGAAAGCAAAAGTAAATCATGATCAATTCAGTTAGACATATTCAACAAAAACAGACCACAGTCATAGAAAAAAATCACTGAAACCATTGGGATGTTTTAATTTGCAGATCAAAAAACATATGAGAAGGAAAAATCATAAAATTATGATTATTATTTAAGGTAAAAAGGAACTATTAAGATATTCATAAAACCGTATGTACTTAGTTTTCCTTAATTCTGTAAAATGAATCAAAAAGTTACCCATAAAAGCCTTCAATGTTGCATTTAGGCTTTTTTTTTTTTTTTTAAGAAACCATTTTTCCAACTTTGTTGTTCCTTTTTTTTTTTTTTTTTTTTTTTTTTTTTTTTTTTATCTGTAATTCACAATTCTTTCCACAACTGTCTGCTGTATCTTTTTTGAAACACCCGTGACGACTGCTCCCTTCTCTGACATGTTCCTGGCTGATTGTGTCTAATTAGTGGTAGGGAGATCATAAGGACCTTGAAAATGAGAATGCTGAATTAGTAACCCCGGCTACATCTTCATGGATGGTAAATAACAGCTTATAAAAAAGGAGCTCTGCCAACCCGTATGCCAAGGAAAATGCTCATAAGCCTACATGCTTTTTATTATCAATTTGCTAGCAGATTGAACATCAACACCACTTTTATTTTTCCTCTGCAATTAAAGCAAAGGATTCTGCTTCAGAAACAGTCTTCCCTTTAATTAATGATCAAAACAATGTTACAGATTAATTGTAACAAATATTTCCAGCTTGCATCATGCATCTTATTTTGACACTAGTCTGCATATTTTCCCAAATTTAGTAGCTGATTTATCCCATGAAGAGATTAATTAGTAATGTCAGAGCCATTAGCACCTATGGCCCGTGATTTATGGGCATAAAAAAAACCCTCATCTGTTCCTTCCCTTTCCACTGATGTCCCAGTAATGTTTTGTATAAATAGATGTTAGTTCAAGCCTCATGTTTTATATAATATGAAATATATTTTTTTTTTTCAAAAAATCAACGCAGCTGTATATTCCTCATGTCCTGGTTTTGGCTGGGAATGGGCACGTGGCTGTGTGGGGCTCAGCTGCCTGCTTGGGTTAAACCTCAACCCTTACAAATTCCCTTACAGATTATTTGAAAGAGAAATTAGAAAAAGCAAAGCATTCATGAAAAATCTCCACCCCATATTTCCCTCTATTAATTCCTGTTGTCAATTTGTTATGATCTTATTTTATTTACAAATAATAGCATATTAAGAGGGGGAGGATCAGAAAAAAATATAATAAGATTAAACTTAATTTATTTCTATTTCTCAACTCACTCTATTCTTGCATCTCCTTGTACTGCTTCTTCAGCTTGCAGACATAACTTGTTTATCCTACCAAGACAATTGACAGCTTTGAGGAAAGCTATGACAAACCTCCTCCGAAGGTTTTGTGGTCAGACAATCGCAGGATTTAAGACTGAAAGCTCCCTGCAGAGAATTAGTGCCTAGCTCAGTGAACGGACTCCTCTGTAATATGCATTGTTTCTTAAAAAGGACCATTTCACCAGCTGACAGACCAGAATTTACTGAAGCTACGTAATCAGTGAAACAACGCTTGCATGATTATTTTATGTCTCACAATGCAACTAAATTCTTTATGTTTGGAGCTGAATGATAGCCGTTTTAAGCCACAGGACTTGACATAAAGCAGCATTGCACAATGGGTCTTCATGTTAATTAGAAAAGTAAAGGGCAGAAATCACTCTCTGCTCAAGTCCTGTACCCTGACCACTCACATTCCTGCCAGCAGAGGGAATGTGAAGCTCTTTGACAAGACGAGATGCGGGTTGAAACCAGCAGCACTTCATCTCAGATGACACTGTCACTTACTAAACAAGCACAAAGCCAGACAAACGTCCTCCCTTAGAATCACAGAATATCCCAAGCTGGAAGGGACCCACAAGCATCATCGAGTCCAACTCCTGGGTCCCCAAAGACCACCCAAAAAAAATCAAACCATATTTCTGAAAGCATGGTCCAAATGCTTCCTTATCACGTTCCTCCATCATAAAAGCTGTCCAGGTCATATAATAACACTCAGGCACTGTGTCCAGGTTAATTGCTTGAGAATTAAGAGTGGAGTGAAATGCAATGCATACAGATAGAAGAATTCTTATTTTACATGTTAGCGTTGTGCTGTATGACCTTACAGAAATTAAATGCTGACAAATAGGATTGGCCACTGGGAACCCTGATCACCCCTCACATAGCCATAACAACACCCTGCCCTAGCCACCAAAAAAAGTCTTGGCAAAGTAATTTGCTCTGGCTGAGCATTCGATTTAATCCTGTACATGGATTTTCAGTAGTTAAGTGTGACAACAATGTAAAAAGAATACTAAAAGGTGGAGAAGTGAACATATGACTCATACAAAAATGGTAACTCACATTAAAACCATAACTCATATTAGTTAAGAGAATATTTGTCCCAAAAATACATTCTTAAAAATTGCAAATTGAGAAGTTTCACAGTGGAGTTAAAAATACCTGTAACTGACACAACTGACAAGATAATTATGAAAGAAGAAGGTAAGTCAGATTAGAAAAGGACAAAGCATAAGAAATTTGGTGCCCTAACAAGTATTTTATGATCTGGCCTACACTTTTTTTATTCTCTTTTTAATGTATTTCTTTTGTATTCCATTAAATACAATGACAGACTTGTATTGGGACTGAGATTGTCAAAACTTTTTGATCAACTCCTAAGGAACTAATTGTACGTAGTACACAATAAGGTGCTACTAAACTAAAAACTAAGTGAAGAGAGAAAAAAAAGAATTTTTTTCAGACTGGGCTCTGCTTACAGAGGCCAATACAGGAGGGCAGGAGGTGCTCCAGGCACTCAGCAGCAGTTCCCCTGCAGCCTGTGGAGAGGCCCCTGGTGGAGCAGGCTGTCCCCCTGCAGCCCATGGGTCCCACGTGGAGCAGATCTCCACGCTGCAGCCCGTGGAGGAGCCCCCAGTGGAGCAGGTGGATGTGGCCTGGAGCCAGATTTGCCACGCATGTTGTATTGACAAGGGGTAGCTGGTAATAAAAAAAATCACATTTCAAGAGACCGTAACAGGTGTCTAAGAGATCTACATAAATGTATGAATGTAAAAGAAAATAACTTTTTAAGAAACTTCAGTCACACTGTAAAATGGAGACACTAGCAAAAATGTAACAAAGTCTGTTGATCTTTTAAAAGAAAAAATACAATTTTAAAGAAAATAATAACAAATTGACCTCAGTAGCCTGTCAGGAATTTCTGCTTGCTCTGTTGCAGGAACATGGAGTGATGACAGATTATATGGAACTTATCTAATTTAACCATGAATATTTGCATATCAAGCTTCAGTCTGCTACCAAAGCTGAGACCAGTAGCAGAAGTGTGGCCCTGGAGGGAAAGTCTTTTTCTTGTTTTGTCTGTCTCCAATGCCATAAAATCCTCTCAGATGTGTGTGGATAAATGTGATGCTGGTTTGCAGAAAATCTTCCCAAACTGGGAGTCCTTCTGATTTGGAATGAATACTCAGAATATCCTAACTTCTCTAAAAGCAGATTCACAAAAACATAGAAAAAGAAAAATAACAGAAATTAAAAGTGTGTTTAGATGGCTTTCAGCATTAAATTTTAGCAAAGGTAAGCAGGGAAGCTGGGAACTTCAAAATAGTAGTTGAGCTAAAAGCTTTGAGTACCACAGCTGAAACTTCCCAACCATACCAAAATACAAATAATAAAACAAGCCTTTCTTCTTGTTATTTGTTCTCATACTAACTTTGTAAAAATGCACGTGAAATTGTAAGAAGCATTCTTAAAAACGTATGGAGCATTAGGTAGAAAATGTGCACGAAAACAGTTTGTTACTATCTTATTACTGAAACTCAGTGCTATCTCCTGCCATTTCCTACAAAATCAATTACAGCTTTTGAACAAAGCAGCCAATCAATATCTAATGAAAGAGTGCAGCCATTTCCATTACAGATGTGAATAAAGTACCTGCAAAGTAGAATAACAATGAAGCTTATACTACCTCTTGTGAAGAATTTGACAGATTCTGCATTCACTTCACTCCCCTTTGTCCAGAAATTTTCAGTTGTCACTGTCTATTGTAGGCAAATTTCACAAGTTCCCCACAGCTTATACAAATCCAAAAAAGAAAAAAGCCTCTCTCTGGATAACTTCTAGAATTTCATATTCGCTGTTTGTGCTGTGATAGACAGATATATATCTTTACCTTTTTGCATTTACAGTAACTTGGTGAATTAAAGTAAATGGGATATCTAATCATTCAAAACCACACCTTCCTTTCTTGATTGTACTTTCAAAAGTATGGAGTTTTTTTCTCCAGGTGCACAAAAAAAACAACAGTGGTTGTCTATCAGAAACATTAATTCTTTGTAATATGTAGAGAGGATATGCACATGTTTGAACTTTTGGATAAATCCTAGCCCATTGAGCCAATACAGGATGGCTATTGACTATTTCTTGATTTTATCAAAGTTTCGTTATTGGAGAAGAACAATGTTCTCAGCAACGCAAACTGTTACGATCACAGACTGCTAAAGAAAGGAAGATTCAAGGAAAAGAGAATGGACTCAAGAAAGCAGATCTAGCTGAAGTGGAAGGGCATCTCTCACAAGGAAATAAACCCTAGGGGTCTTTTAACAGAGCACCCTATGTTGCAATGAAACATTAAATTTGGATAGCAGCCAGAACACATCCACCAGTTCGGGACACTAAGGTGAAGCCAAACTTGAGACATCACAAAATACTGACAATCAGGTCACATTTTAGTTCTCCTCAAAAGGAAAAAAACATTAACATTAACAGTAAAGCAACCTAAGTGCGAAGTTAGTTGCCACCTCTAAGCATATGACTTCCTCTGGATTGTTTTACTTACCTGTCATTCTTTTTCTTCTCTTGACGTCTGTATCACCCTTGTTACTAAATATAAAAACAAACAAAAAAAAAGTAATTGTGAGTGTTGCTCATTTACATTTTTCTCATTCACATCACTCTTCACCTTTTTACTACAATAACCATCTACTATTAACAGACAGTAAGTCAGTAATTCCACTATTTGAACCGCAAGAACTGATCAAACACTAACCGGTGTATTTATTTTTCTCTTGTGTTTCTTCTTACCCTTTTTCAAGGTATTAGCCATGAAGTATTCAGTTTCCTTTTCAGAACTTTCACACATACTTCTTCTGTGTTTCCTCAAAAAAGTTCTGCATCCATTCTGCAATAGCTGTCTGCAATTCCCATAATGAATATATTCCAAATAGCTTTTGTTTCCTACTGCAGGTGTGTGTGTATATAGATAGATAGATAGATAGATAGATAGATAGATTTACCACATACTCTTGAAGTTGTAATATTAGGCAAATAATAATAGGCAAATATTACGTAGTTACGTGTCAAACATAACTGACACACGTGCTTCCAGTGGATTTTGTAATTATTAAATCATTAAGTACAGCTTTGATAACACTGAACATGACTAACACATTAGACTTGGGAAAAACTGCACTTTCTTGTAGGTTTTGTATATTGTATTAATGTTTTACTTAAGAATTGTATTTACTGACTAAAATTTCCAAGTACCCAATATGTACTTCTTTCCACTAGTCAGCCATGCATAGCATATATGACTATGAAGAACGCATGCAGTCTTTATGGATTTAAGATACAAGAATTGGTAGGAAGTTCTAACATGAATGTCCTTATCCACACAACCACAGTGGCATCCCACCACAGTCTGCATATTCACAGCTATGCAACTTCCACCCCAAGTCATCCTAAGGCAGTAATAGTATACAGTAAAAAAAAAAACGTATTTCCAGTAATGAAACACTATCCACTCTTCTTTATTTGCACAAACTGAATTTCATATTCTAAGAATTTTATAGAACAGGTATTTTAACAAGAGCAATTAACTCAAGAAATCTGATCAAATGTTCACCAAAAGATGCCAAAAACAGACAACTCCTCCCATATCATTTTTATGTACTTGTGTCAAATCAGAACTATAATGGTAATTGAAGAAGCTAGCATAATCTAGAACCATAAAGACAAAAAAGGCATTACAAATCATGTCTAGTCTAGCTTACCAGTCCCAATAAGGACTACAGAAAACACTGTAGATTCTGGCATTCTTGCAAATACACAGTTGGTGTCATTTTTAAACATGAAACTCCAGCAGACTTACTGTTCTAATCGCAAGAGGTACATAGAGACCCATTCCGAAAATAACTTGTGTTTACCCAGATCCTGGAGAGCCCAGAACTCCTGGAGAGAAAGAAAGAGTTAATCACAGATAACAGAATTTTGTTACTGTTAAGCAAAAACTGATGTGAGCAAATTTTAAGAGGATATAAAGGAGAATCATGTAATGAATCCCCAAGGATTTCTTTGCCCAAAATTCTACTAGCATCTTTATTTTCTATTTAGATTACTTTATTTTGCCAGCATGATGTATCTGTATTATTCCACCTCTGCTACAGCAAATTCTATGTTAATACCTCCAGCTCTTAGCCCCTATTTTTCTTTAGCTTATTTGCTTTATTTTCCTTGCTTTTTAACTATAGGTATCACTCCCTTCTGTGCTTTGTACGTTAGAAGTTAGGGAAAGGCAGTGGAGCTTCCCAGGAAAAGTAAACATTCCCCACATTATATCAGGGCTCTGTCTAACCTGTTTTACTCACTTGATATTGAGTGTTCCTAAAATGGGGTGCCTGTATTAATTAATACCTCAGGGATGTGGAGCTCCTTTAACTGGTCTTCAGTGATTTCACTCAGCTCTCGAAACGTCATTGTAAAGTCAGCCCTCCTATCTTCCAT
The DNA here is from genome assembly GCF_047663525.1 of Anas platyrhynchos. Classification (NCBI taxonomy): domain Eukaryota; kingdom Metazoa; phylum Chordata; class Aves; order Anseriformes; family Anatidae; genus Anas; species Anas platyrhynchos. Next base: position 142,386,027 of record NC_092588.1, read on the forward strand.
GAGCTAGTGAAATAAAGATATTTCTATCAGTGTTTTTTAAAGCACGAGGTATAAATTCAGATGTTTGCCAACAAGATTAGCAAACCAAACTCACTTTTAGGAGGAAAGCAATCAAATAGTTGTCATTCTCATCGTCCCCAAGGAGACCCAGTTTTGTTCTGAACAATTCTGTAGAACTGAACATAGCAACACAGTAAGGAAATTGTCACATAACATGATTTGTAGTATTGTGACTACAGGGAGGGAAGTTCTAGAACTGCGTACCGGGTATAATAGTGTTGACCATATCCCTCCAGAACCTGGGAAGCTCTGCAAGAATAAACGAAACATCAAATTCTATGGAATTACAGCACTACTGTGGGTGCAACCCTACTGTACACTAAGCAATAAAAACTTCTGTCTGGTATCTCAAAAACATCAATATGCTGAATCTGAATCAACTGGGATCTGTAGTGGGAAAAAGACTGAGGGGAAACAATTTAACAGACAACGAATATATCAACAGCTGTTGCAAAGAAAAATGCAATCTGTCTTTCATATGAGCAAGAAATATCATGAGTATAAACTGCATGAAAGAGTCGTATCAGGAATCTTTACAAAAGGATATTAAAATACTACTCCATAATTTCAGGAGGCTGTATGATCTTCATAAGTAAGCACCTTAAAGAATAAGCTAGATGAACCTATAAAAGAAAACTACAGGCAAGGATCCTGCTTAGGGGAAGAAGAATAGCCCCCACAATATCTAGGATGTCCTTCTAGCTGTTTTTTGCTATTATTTATGATTACTGAAAAACTTTCTCCCCTCCCTCTACCTTATTCTGAACAATAATTAATTCAGAATCAATTTTCACTTAGAAAAAAATGACTTAGAAAAAAAAGCTAATCCCTTTCTTTCCTATGCATACAGTGATTAGGTGTCTCCCATCTCACTAGTTCTTTTAAGCGTTTAGATATTTTAACGATTACTTACAGCTGCTTTTGCCTGGGATCCAATAAAGGTTTTAGAGCTTGTAACAGCTTGTTCAGATTAAAGAGCCCAACATTTGCCTGGTTTCCTATTTTATACCTCCCTTCATCATCAGATGTGTTTGGAACAAAATCTGTTTCAAACAAAACATTACTTTTCCCCAACAGAGTAATTACAAAAACAATCAATGTTAAAATATTGAACTACAGTCAATCTTATCAATCACAATAAATTAATAAAAGTGCTGAAGATATTGAAATATTTAAACTTAGATCACAAGGATACTTATTTACAGTGGATTAACTCAGGATCTAATATTTGCAAATCTAGAAGTACATACTTCACAGACACATTTCCATATGTCGTAGGCGGCATTTTCCAACTTGAATATACAAAGTAAATTCAGATGTTTAAACATTTTTAACACTAAAAATGTATAAAAACATATGCAATGTTTTCACTAAATCTAGTGCTACTATTAAGTACAAAAACTAAGCAAATAATTGTACAACTAAATTATGGATTTACTGATAATTTTGTAAAAGTAACACATACAAACTTGTATTAAAAAAAATAAGCCACCTGAACAGGACTTTGGTTGAATAAGCAAGTTTTACGTATTCATTTATGAAAAATTACAGCTAACACATTCAAGAAAAGAAATCCATATTTGTGAGATAAATGTGTGATAGGTCAGCTACAGGGTGTTCAGAAGTTAAATGTACACATATCTACAGCATCAGTCTCAGAACGGATGCAGTATGAATCGCCTGTCCAGATCAAAAACAGATAAGCTGATCAATGCATACTGCATTGCCTGAAACCTCAGAGGACATCAATACCAACCAGCATTAAGGAGGAGACCTGTGACACATCTGTCAGGTCTGCAGATCCGTTCAGATCTGAATCTGAACGCTGTAAAGCATTTCATCCAGCTCTAGGGTGTAGTGGGTCTGGCTAGGATGGAGCTCATTTTCTTCATGGCAGCCTGTCTGTTGCTGTGCTTTAGGTTTATGACTAAAACCGTATCGACAACACACCAAGGCTTTAGCTACTGCTGAGCAGCGCACAGCATCAAGGCCTTCTCTATTCTCACTCTGCCCTCCCGGCAAGTTAGGCTAGGGATAAGCAAGAGGCTGAAAGGTGACACGGTCAGGCTGGATGACACCAACTGATCAAAAAGATATTCCACGCCACATAATTCATCTCTGCCTATGGCAGTGGGCTTGGAGTTAATTTTTAAGGTCCTTTCCAACCCAAGCCATTCTCTGATTCATGTCATATTCAGCAATAAGAACTGGGGAGTGCTCTTTCCAAGGTACTGCTTGGGGACAGTTTGGGACAGTCTGCTGGTGCGAGCGACTGTCTTGCATCACTTGTGTTCTCCTCTCCTTTTTTTTTTCCTCTTCACTTATTAAACTGTCTTTAAGTTGACCACAAGTTTTTTCTCACCCATGCTCTTCCAATTCTCTCTCTCGCCCTGTAGCAGTGGGAAATGAATGAGTGGCTGGTGGGGGCTTAATTGATGCCTGGGGTCAACTCACCATAAAAGACAAGATCAGAAGCCAGAATAGACCTGTTTTCTCAATACAGTAGAAGTCATATAAAATCTACTCTCATGGGATTTCCTTAATTTGTGGCTGTAATCTCATGAAAACAGATTATGAAATAAACATTAGTGGTTCTGAAGCTTACTCAGATGAAAGTTCCAAACAATAATCAAATGTAACACATTTATGTACGTACTAGACCTACACTTATCGATCTCAGACTGACTGAGTTCATACTTTCAAATAAAAGGGTAGATTTGATTTCTTTTTCTCCAATATATAATTAGCTGCTGTGACTACAAACCCAGAGCATAATGCATACAAAGTTGTATCCAATTTTTGGCATAGGCCCCTTATAGAGGTGCAATATTTTTTTTTTTTTGGGGGGGGTGTCTATTATGGCACCTATTCAAATGAAGAAATCCATTAGGAAACATTCTTCATGAAAACGGGTTTAATAGTGACATTTCACTTTTAGACTTCTAGCACTTGAAACACAACCTGCACAGTGTATTATAAACTGGCCTTTGGTTTATTTTTCCCCTAAAATTCTTCAAACAATACACATCCTTGGGATTTTTCTGCTAACAACAATGGACATTTTCATGCACACAGAAATTACATAAACTAATATGACATTTATTTTAAGTCAAAAATAATATTTAAATATGGGTGCATGCTACACTCACTTGGATCATAGGAGTCCATAAATCCAAACGGACCATAATCTATTGTTATGGATAATAAGCTGAAGTTATCTGTATTGCACACACCTACAATTAAACAACAAGGAAAAACAAAAGTTAACGTTCTACCTGAACTCTGTAGTCTCTAGAAGATTTCCTGTGAAATCAATCCAACAAATCTAGATAACATTGTAGCAGTTACCTTTAAGAAAACAGATTCAGGAAAATAAACTTGTCTCTTGTATTCTTGACCTGGCAGGCATTTAAAGTATGAACACTAGTTTTTGCTACATTATCTTGCATCTGGTTTTTATACCTAGATGGCACTGTTTCCTTCTCCATTCAGCACAACACTGTTTTGAAACAGCATCTTGCACAACTTGTCAGTTAGCTTCTTCTTTCCAAGTTGATGGCATGCTTTATTAGCAACACAATGCTCTTTTATTTTTCATAATGTAAATCTGAAACAAAGGTGGACAGCACTCTATTCTATACACTATAAAAGAACGGCTTTTTATGCAGATGAATCAAATTCCCAGCAACACATGACATCGATACATGGTCTTTGTACATCAGACATCCACAACAATTCTGAGAAGCCCATATGCTTGTTCTGTTCCTGGCTTCTGTCAGATCCAGTCATGCTTTGAAAAATCAGGAAGTTCTCTCTGTTATGAAAAGAACTCTTCAGTATTAATGCACAACAGATACTGCTGCAGGCACAGACATCAGAAGGACTGAAGAACAAAGTGACAAACGAAAGCCATCTTTAAGTATACAACTACAAAGAGTCACTCTCATAAAGCCAATACAGTGACAACATCTACTGCTGCTTACCATGTGCAAAACCCACAGACATCCACAATGCAATCAAATTTGCAGTCTCTGATACGACTGTAGAAAAAAATTCCTAAAATGAAATACACATTTTAATTTAAATAAAACTACGGAATACAATGAATAATGTAAACATTTGATTCACTTTAGAAATACTTAATACATTCTGGTTTTAAACAGGTATCTTTGATCTCTGTCAGTTGGGACTGGTAATTCACATTCTAAATGATATGACTGCAAAACAACCTTATCCAGCAAAGACTATAATTAAATAGCTATGATAAGATATACTAAAAGAAATTTAAAAGACCTAAAAAGAAATAAAGACACAATATATACTATTTTTATATTAGGAAAAATGTAAGTGATCCCATCATGACCACAGCTCACTTGAAGCCTGGGCAGTAAGAGAACAAGAAGTAATGGAAAATGGGAGCTTCCCAATAAACATTTCCATAATCAAAAGTAGTGAAAAAAAGAATGTTCATAATTGATTTTGAGAAAAACAACAAGAAGCAGGTTTTCGTTGTTAGTGGTTTTGTTTGGTTTGGTTTCTTTTGTGTGGTGTTTTTTGTTGTTTTTTTTTTTTTTGGAAGAGTAAAAATTGCTTTTGCTAATAAAACCAGGAAACTTAATTCTACTTTTAAAACCCTATAAACTGAAAAATTAAATAGCTTTGTATAATTTTTGTTCATGTGGTTGTGGAAAATATAAATAGCTTCATACAGCTAATAAAAAAAAGACTTACCAGATATCGATCTGAATCATTCACAGCTATTAATGGAAAATGTTCCTGGATGATAAAATCAAGCAATCTCCTGTAATATGAGATGCAGAATTCATTACATAAAACAGGTACTTTTAGAACTGATCATTCAAAATTCTTACCTTTGAACAGATAATGCTGATCTACAGCCTGCTGCAAACAGGT